>NC_135373.1:20141742-20869242 GCF_049243985.1 Paroedura picta | reverse complement strand
TGGTTTTAAAGGTGTCACTGAACTCAAAGTTCATTCTCCAAGGTGTAAACTGCACGGAGCATTTATTCCACCCCCAGATCGATTCAGTCCCTGCCCTCTACACAGAATGCGATTTCCGTTTGGATTTTGGCCGATTTAAAATTTCCTTCTGCAGCAAGAAGGATTGATCCGGAGTGACCCTACCTTTATTGTGCGATATCTCAGACTGCTTTTAATCCTGAATATCCATTTGTGAAAGAAAGCTCCGTGGTAGAGAACCTCTGATAGGCTACACCCGGTCATGTGACACGCTTGCCTTAAAGGAGAAGCCCCTAATTTCTCTCAATTTCTGTCCGTCCTGGATTTTTCCTCCCCCTTCTGCCTTTTTCGATCCTCTCCCCCACCCCTCCAAGAAAAGAAAGAGGCTCCCTGCTTGGCTCTTCCCCCCCCTCCAAGAAAAGAAAGAGGCTCCCTGCTTGGCTCTTCCCCCCCCCTCCAAGAAAAGAAAGAGGCTCCCTGCTTGGCTCTTCCCCCCCCCTCCAAGAAAAGAAAGAGGGTCCCTGCCTGGCTCCTCTCCCATCAAGAAAAGAAAGGAAGGGACTTGGGTTCCTCCCCCCTTCTGAGTCTCCCTAACCACGTGCAGAAGACTTTCCTTTTTCAATGGGGGGGGGAGAGGAAGAATCAAGTTCAAAGCGATCTGAATTCAACAGGATTGACAATGGAATAAAGAAAGTAAGTGCAGACTCTGCCCAAATCGGAGTTGGTTACCCTAATGGATTTAGGGAAGCCAGCCTCCAGGTGGGACCTGAGGATCCCCTGGAATTATAACTCATCTCCAGACTAAAGAGATCAGTTTCCCAGAGAAAATGGCTACTTTGGAGGCTGGACATCATAGCATTATACTCTACTTATTTACCTCCCCACCCCAAATCCCGTCCACTCTTGGCTACCGACAAAGTTTCCAGGTATTTCCCAGCCCAGAGCTGCCAACCCTAAATGGATTATCCTGCTCTCGATGCATCGTTTTCCATTTATGTAATATCATTTCTACACTGGTTAACACAGGATTCCCCAAGAAGGTGCCCATGGGTACCATAGTAGCTGCCAATGCTTCCCCTGGTACCACTGAGCTATTCAGAATGGGGGTGGAGCCCTTGTAGGGCGGGGCTTCCTATTGGCTGTCTCCATTCCAATGAAAGGGATGATAGAATGAGAGCAACTGGGAAGCACACAGACTTTCCATAGTCAATGTGTGATTCCGCTCCCTCTTCCACTTTTCCTTTTTCCCAAGCGGGGCAAGGATGGGTGTTCCGTTTTTCTCCGCCTCCTGAAGAAGCCATTTCTGGTTCAGACAGTTGGAGTTAGAGCTTCCAGTCTCAGTTAGGCATCCCTGGGAGTGATTTTAGTGAATTCAGGGATGCCAGCATCCAGGTAGGAAGGAGAAAAAAAGCTGACAAGATGGCCAAAAATAACGTAATTCATTCATTTTCAGCCAGAACAAGTTCTGGAATAACATTCATTTTCAAATTCTCTTCCTCAGAGGCTTTGTGTTGCTACATAAATAAATACAGCAAAATGAAACATGTTAGTCTATTGGTAAATAAATGATAGGTAGGTAGGTAGGTAGGTAGGTAGGTAGGTAGGTAGGTAGGTAGATAGATAGATAGATAGATAGATAGATAGATAGATAGATAGATAGATAGATAGATAGATAGATAGATAGATAGATAGATAGATAGATAGATAGATATCTTTACATTATGCCAAAGTGTCCCAAAATTTCCCATAACTTAACTTCCAAGAAATTTCTCAAACAATGAATGAAAAACATATTGTCTGAGAAATTGCTTGGAAGTTACAGTATGGGAAATTTGGGACACTTTTGACAAGTAGACCAACATTTTGCTATATTGATTTATGTAGTGACTCAAAGCCACTGAGGAAGAAACCACCCTTTGAAAATGAGTGTGAAATGAAAGAATTTCATCCTCCCAATGTAGAAAATAAAATCGGTCCTTGTCAAGGGTTTTCTGTAAAAACAGGGGTGTTTTGTTTCCTTCCGCCGGGCTTGTATCGCATGTGCCAATAAAGGTCTTCAGAGTCTGAGACTGAATCACATAGGCATAACATTTCGCTGTCTGTAGAGAGACTTGAGGCTTGTCACCCATGAATAATGTTAAATCTGCAGGTTCAAGGAAGTCAGGACCGCTGGAAGCTCACTCAGCTCTTTATTGGGATCTCAGCACGGTGGTACAAAAGGCAGAAGGGAACTGAGAACCCCTTTGAAAAAACCCAATTTATATACAATTATATACAATTGTGAACAAAGGATCTCCCTGCCAGTGCACACCATTGATCAGTTTCAGTTTAAACTGACTGGATTCCAAGATAGGGATCTGGCAGCGCACTGATTCATTACACTGCCCGCTCTGATCCTACCTGGGACCTCAAGCTTGGTCCTTGGCAGAATCGTTGACAGACCCACAGACACAAAAAGTAGTAATAACCGTCAAAAAATGTGCACTGAACCAGTCTCAAAACCTGTTCTGCCTCAAACGGCCATCAGATGGCGCTCGGACCTTAAGAGTCCACCCCTGTTAAATTCTCTGCCTTCCTAGTATTGAATCCGTAGCCCCAGAGGCAGCGGCTGAGGAGAGCCGGGGTCCGTGAGGGTCAGGGCTCCTGGGTTCTGAGATTCCTGGCTGCTGAAGAAAACCGGATCCAGGCAGGGCAGAGAAGAAAGTCATGCAAAGGCCTTGAGCAGTTTCCATGGCAACCAAAGGCCAGGGCAGGCCTAAAATATCCCACCGAGCCAGATGTAGGCAGACCTCCTTCTCTCTCCGTAGCTGCGTCTCTCGCACAAGGTAGCTTCTTGCAGATCTCTAGCCTGCATGGAGAATCCCGGCAGGGATCCCTTGGGATTCTTATTCAAAGGAGGCGGCACGCAGATTGGTGGGGATCATTTGCTCATAAGGGATCTGGAACGTCTTCTCTAAGAAATAAATAAAACCACCCATTTTTTAAAAAACGTAATTAGCTCATACTGGCCCGGTCTTCACTAGAAAATCCAAACAAAACATTAAAAACCGCAACACAACACACACTTGTATGTATCACAGCTCTGTAATGCTGTAGAATTTATTCTCCAAAGAGGCGCTACTCCAGGGGAAGTAACCTCTCCCATTAAGGGTTGCCAGCTCTGAGTTGAGAACTTCTTAAAGATTTGGCGGTACAGCCTGGGGGAAGAGCAGAGGTCAGGAAGGGGAAAGACCACAGAAGGGTAGACGCCATAGGTTCTACCCCCCCCCCCCCCAAAGGAGCCATTTTTCTCCTTGGGAACTGATCCCTAGTCTCTGGAGAGAGCACTTGTAAAGCCAGGGGACCTTCAGGTCCTATTTGGAGGTGGACCACCTTACCATGGTCCGGAGAACGTTTGTAACTCCAGGCAATCCCCAGGTCCCACCATGAAGTTGGTATTGGGAATCCTGAGATTATTATAGAGTAACCATCACACACTCTGAATACTAGATTAGGGCCCAGATTAATTGAATGCAATGCCAGGTTGCCCCACCAAAACAAGGCATGATGGGAAGATTGCCCACAATGTTCCGCTCCAGGGAAAGAAACATGCTATCGGTGTGTGAGAAACAGAGCAGGCATTAATAGAATTATAGAGTTGGAGGGAGCCATACAGTCCACCTAGTCCAACCCCTTGCTCAATGCAGAATCAGCCTAAACATCCATGATAACTATCTGTCTAGCTACAGCTTAAAGACCGCCAGTGAGGGGGGGCTCACCACCTCCTTAGGTAGCCAATTCCACTGCTGAATTACTTGGAGTGTGAATTTTTTTTCCTGATGTCTGATACTGTTCTACACGGAGTTTAAACCCACTACTTTGCTGCCAAGGAGAAACTTTCCCTGCCCTCCTCTAAGTGACAAATGTCAAATAAAGAGATCAATTATTCCCTCTCGACCTCTTCTTCAGGCTGAACATTCTCAAGCCCCTCAGCCTTTCCTCATACAGCACGGTTTCCAGGCTGCGGATCATTCTCTTCACTCTCTTCTGCACACTCTCAAATTTGTCCACATCATTTTTGAAGCGAGGCCTCCAGAACTGCACACAGGTCTCCAGGTGCAGTTTGACCAGTGAAGTATACAGCGGGACTATGACATTTTGCAATTTCAATGGGATGCCTCTGTTGATACAGCCGAAGACTGTATTTGCCATCTTTACTTTGCCACATCATGCTGCCTGCTCATATTTAGCTTGCAGTCCACGAGCCCAAGATCTCATTCATGCACACTGCTACCCAGAAGTGCATCTCCCATCCAGTATGCAGGCTTCCCATTTTTGTGACCCAGATGTAGAATTCTGCACTTCTCAGTGAACTGCATGTTGCCCTCGTTTGCCCACTTCCTCAGAATTTTCAGACTATATTGAACTCTTTCTGTATCTTCTGAGATATTCACTACTCCCAATGTGGTGTCTGCAAATTTAATTTGGAGTCCCTACACGCCCTCCTCCAGACCACTGATAAAAATGTTCAAAGGTACCAGACCAGGTAGCAAGCCCTATGGCACCTCCCTGCTCACCTCCCTCCAATCAGATGAAATGCCAATGACAACTACTCTTTGGGTGTGGTTTTCTAACCAGTTCCCTATCCACCTAAACAGCTGAAAAGCCAGTCTGCAGTTCTTCACCTTCCCTATCAGAACATCATGGGGAACCTTGTCAAAAGCCTCACTGAAATCCAGGTAAACAAAATCAACGGAGCTTCCACAAAGAAGGAATCCAGGTTGATCTGGTAGGATCTATTGGAGACAGATCCGTGCTGACTTCCCCGGATCAACTAATTGTCCTTCAGATGAGCCTTCGGGGAGGGTTGTATATAAATAAAATAAAATAAATAAATAAACGTTTGCAGATTGACTCATTTAAAATCTGCTCCGCTATTTTCCCTGCAATTCAGGTAAAACTCACTGATCTGTAGTTTCCCAGGTCATCTCTCCTCCCTTATTGGAAGACTGGGATGACATTCGTTCTCCTCCAGTCTTCTGGCACATCTCCAGTCCTCCAAGAGGTCCAAAAGAAGATGGACAAGGGTTCTGCAAGCTCTCCAGAAAGTTCTTTGAGCACTCTCGGGTGTACATCATCTGCTGGAGCAGATTTGAACTCATCCAGTTTAGCCAGGTGTATCTTGACAATCTCTCTGCCCATGTCAACCCTCTACCCAGACACCATAACTTGCCTACTAACATTGCTAGATGTGTCCAGATTAGATTAGATTAGATTATTTATTTACAGCCATTGGCCAGCTTCTCTAGATGTGTGCATATTCTTCCAAGAAAACATAGAAGCAAAATAGGTATGGAACCTTTCTGCTTTCTCTCTGTCTTCTGTCAGAGTCTCCCCATCTTCCCCAAACAGCAGGCTTATTGCCTCATTTGCCTTAGGTTTGCTCCTCGCATATCTGAAGAAACTTTTCCTGATGTAATGGGTTTCTCTGGCCAGTCTCAGCTCACTCCTAGGTTTGGCTTCTCTGATGGCTAACCTAAAGTGCCTTGTAACATGCAGATGCTCTTCCTTTGAGGTCAGTCCCTTCCCTCCATGTCTTGAACATTTCCTTTTTCTTCCCTAGCTCCCCCTGAAGTTCTCTGCTCATCCAAATAAGCTTCTTGGGTCCCCTACCGTGTTTTCATCTTGCTGGAACAGTCATGGCTTGAGCATGCAATAGCTCTTGTTTAAGGAGAGCCCACCCATCACTTGCGCCTTTCTCCTACAGTATTCTGTGAGAGCCAGCTTGGTGTAATGGTTAAGGGCAGCAGCTTCTAATCTGGTGAGACAGTTTTGATTTCCCACTCCTCCACATGCAGCTAGCTGGGTGACCTTGGGCTAGTCACATTCCTGATAGAGCTCTCTTTCAGCTCTACCTCCCTCACAGGGTGTCTGTTGTGGGGAGCGGAAGGGAAAGCAATTGTAAGCCATTTTGAGACTTCTTTGGGTAACAAAAAGCGGGGTATAAACCAACTCTTCCTGTTGTCATGGGATTACTCTCATCATGTCTCTGCCCCATGAAAGTCTAACATACACATCTGACTATGAATTTCCTTCGCACCCCAGCTGAAAAGGAATTCTAGGAAGACATGTTCACTCCCCCCCCTCCAGTTTTTCTCTTTCACCCCATCCAACAGTTCTTGCCTGTTTGTCAGTATTACATCAGATATGGCTGAGTCTGTCATAGGGTCTTCCCCCATTTGATAAATGAAATTGTCGGCCAGGTCAGAAAGTTGCAAGATTCTAAACACTTAGCAGAGTTTGTTTCCCAGAATGCATCAGGGAACTTGAAGTCACCCAGAATTACAGGGTCCTGATGCCCATTCAAGGAAGGCAGCACCTACATACCTGCCTTGGTCAGGTGTAGCAGACGCCAACCACTATACTCTTTTATCTTTTCGGCATGAGGACTACTTAGCGTCACAGACTCAGAATGTTGACTGTCCGGTAGGCAGTTCACAATTTCATCATTCTTAAATCGCAATACAGTAAATCCAGGAAAGTGGATTTACCACAGTAAAACGCATGAGCCACCAGGGAGCAACCAGTGATCAAACAGAGAAAAGATCATATGAAGGGGGAAACAAGCGATAGTCTCTTGAGCGTTGTCCTGTCCTTGCTGCTTGCTCAACTCTTCATCTGCTGCCTGGCAAGGGAGGCAGATTTCCCACCACTGCAGCAGTCGAACCACCATTAAGGTTCTCTCTAGTGGTCCTAAGTAACCTCCACTGCCCAAGTGCCTCCTTCCCTCCCGCCTCTCATGTGCCACACCCCCATCCTTTCTGCTCCTCTTCTCCCCCTCCCCCACTGGTCTGCCCACTCAGCCCCTCCCTTCCCCACTCGCCTTGACTCCTGCTCTCCTTCTGCCTCCCTAAGAACTTCTTAAGTGGGGGCGCTGCCACCACGCCACCCGAGTCACTGCCATGCCACTGCCACCACCCAAGGCAGCTCAGGCAGTTTGGGCAGTGTAGCTTGGGCGGCCCCGCTTAAGAATTGCAACTGACAACAGAGAACATACCCCGTTGAGGTTAGGGATGCCAGTTTCTAGGTAAGGCCTGGGGATCCCCCATTTTACAACTCGCCTCCAGGTGACAGAGATCAGTTCCCCTGGAGAAAGTGGCTGCTTTGGAGGGCGGGCTCCATAGCATTATATTCCACTGAGGTCTCTCCCCACCCCAAATTCCACCCACTCCCAGTCCCACCTTGAAAGCCTCCAGAGCTGGCAACCCTACCCAGAGCTGGCAACCCTAGCTGAGGTCCCCAAACCTGACCTCCTCAGGCTCTACTGTTACCCAAATAGGCAGTTCTCATAATTTATGGGGGAAATTAGCGTAATGAGACATAGCGAGAGGGGGGTAGCTTGAGATTCCCACCAATGTTTACAGACATTGTTCTGCTACGGAAACTTTAAATAAACCAGTTGGATATTTGACAGAAACAGCTTTTATTCAGGGATATAAAGGGGTATTGCATACATACAAAACACTCCAAGAAATATACAAAAGGCTGACTAAGAAAATAACAGAAGAAAAGGGAGTATTTTTTTTGAGAAGGTGATATTTTCCAATCTAGATGAGGAGAAGTCTGCAGATTCAGCAGCCAAATGACCAGCGTTTCAGAGAAGAAGAAAGGAAAAGCCTACACACAAGGGGGGAGGGGTGTATGGCACCAAAACACACACAGAGACATACTAAACTGGGGCAGGAGGCCTCTTAACATAGACCAAATTGCTACCTGAAGCTATGTTGATGTGTTTGCTCCAAAAACAATGAGTTGATGAATGTTCTGGAATTAAATAATGCTCCAGGAGAAGCCTGATGAGATTTACCCAAGGTGAACTATAGATGTTAATAGTTCTTAATGATCCTCTGTATAGCGGACAGGAAACTATTCATTTTAAGAAAGTGACCTACCCTAAAGGCCAGTTGTTATATCTCTGGGCATTTGGCCACTGATGCAAATGAGGGCTTCTGCCAGCCAAGGAACTAACCAATCAAACGAACCTGTTAAGGCCCAACCAGATCGCCCTGCCCTAGAGCCAATCGGATTGCTCTATTTAGAGCCAATCAGATTGCTCTGCTTAGGGCAGTGGTTCTCAACCTTGCTAATGCCTCGACCCTTTAAATACAGTTCCTCATATTGTGGAGACCCCCAACCATAAAATGATGCAAGGGCTCTTTCACAGAAATTAAACCCAAACTGACCAATGGAGTGAAGATCCATTGTTCAGGATTGTATATAAATTGGTTTTTCCCCGGGGTTTCTCAGTTCAGTTCTGCCTCTTGTCCTACTATGCCGATCCTGTTCTTTTCCACTGCTCCAGACAGACGAACACTCTATCTCAATCTACCCCGCAAGGCTGTTGTGTGGATGGCGCCCCCTGGCCAAGCTGCTTGTCCTCCCGTGACCCCTGTGAAAGGGTCATTCAACCTCGAAAGAGGTCCCAACCCCTAGATTGAGAACCCCTGGCTTAGGGCTAATCAGAATGCTCTGTTAGGGCCAATCAGATTGCTCTGCTTAGGGCCAATCAGAGGCAGCAGCTGTGGGCTGCCTGAAAGGTATGCATGCATGAGTTTGCCTGTTTTTCTCTGTTCAATATTTGGTGTTTGTTCCTGGAATTGCTAAATAAAAAGAGCTGTTCTGAAGAATAGGAGTCTGTGTTCAGACTTAATATCTGTTGTTGCTGCGGTCCTTTTCAATCTATACATCTCTGATGACAACCGGGAAGTTTGCTTATGCCAATGCATGGTGATTGCAGTGAGACACAAATCCACGGAAAGGACTGAAGAAATACCGACTAAGGAGCTTGAAATTTTGGTGAACTCTTACCATAAATGGCAGCTCATCCCAAGTATAGGATAAGCAAAATGCTCCTGTTTCCATCTCGATAACAATCTTGCCACCTGAGAACTGACCGTCTATTTTAATGGCAGAACCGTACGCCTAAGTCCCTTGGCAATGTAGCAGCAAACACACACACACACAAAACAACTTTCTCCAAAAATTATGTGGTACAACTTGGGGGGGGGGATCTGCTACAACACTTAGATGGTCAGTTTTGGGGTTGGTAATAGGGTGCTTTAGAGCTGCTCAGCAGCCCCCATGTCCATGATGTCCCACTCAGTACAACAATGAGAACCGTCAGCAGATGTATTAAACCCGCTCCAAGCTATTGTGCTGTATTGCTCTGCCATGTCTCAGAAGGCAAGGTTCTCCTCTTTGTGAATAGAGAAAGATCGCTGAAAACAGACATCTGCCCAACCACACAAACATGGCTGACACAGGCCTATCCAAGTTAAAAGGACACCTGGCAATAATGTCTGCACCAGTCATGCAATTTGAAAATTTCAGTCTAGGAAATGAACATGGATGAAATCATTTCTATCCAAGACCCGTAACCTGATAAACACCAACAGGAGGCCCTCAGGATTCGATTTGCCATGTAAAATATGGAAGATGGCTAATAGAATATGAAAAGGCTTTGGCAGTTGTGTAGACCTATTGCTGAGATGGGATAAAATACTAGGTCTCAAATGTGGTTATGGTGCATCCTGCCGAACAGGAACGTGAGCATTGTGCTTTCCATGGAGATGTGAGAGAGCTCTTTGTACTCTCTCCAGCTGTGACTGAGTAGACTGAAAACTTCGATCAGGGATTCCCAGCCAGGGGTCCATTGACACCCGAGAGAGCTCCAGAGGGGGTCCATGGCCTTTCCCCTCTTGCCTTAATGGACTCAGCCACAAGCTAGGGAGCTGGCCACTTCCATCGCTCCCCTTCCCCCCCTCCTGAGCACAAGTGAATTCTCTCATCGTTTCTGTACCTGAGAGGGGGGAGAGCCTGCACACTTACTCCTCCCCCCCCTCCTCAGTCCTCCTTGAGCCTGCCTGTTAACATGGGTAGTGATGTCACTTCCAGTGACGTGTCACTTCCGGGAACTGTGGCAGGGAGGTGTGGCCAGATGACATCGCATCCAGTGCACATCAAAGCCTGAAAAATTATTTCAGGGGCTCTTCCACCATCGAAAGGTTGGAAAAGGCTGGCTTAGATATTAGTATTTACTAGGACTGCCCACTCTGTATAAGCATTGTACCTACCCGACTACAGGTTGTATATTATTATTTGCTTTCTGTGTGTGACTCTGCCATGCAATAAATAAATAGCCTGTTATTTTCTAGGGTTGGGAAATACCTGGAGATTGGGGGTGGAGCCTGGGAAGGGTGGGGTTTGGGGAGGGGGGACCTCCATAGAGTCCACCCACCAAAGCAGCCATTTCCTCTAGATCAGGGGTAGTCAAACTGCGGCCCTCCAGATGTCCATGGACTACAATTCCCAGGAGCCCCTGCCAGCATTCACTGGCAGGGGCTCCTGGGAATTGTAGTCCATGGACATCTGGAGGGCCGCAGTTTGTCTACCCCTGCTCTAGATAAACAGATCTTGGTTTTCTGGAGTTCAAGTGTAATATCAAGAGATCTCCAGGTTCCCCCTGGAGGTTGGTAAGCAATCTCCTGAGCGTCTCCGTCCTGATTCACGCTGCCACACAGGCCTCTCCAGAATTTCCCAAGTGCCAGGGAGGCCGAGGCCTGCGGCTGACTCAGATTCTTGTGCAAAACTGGCCAGAAGGAGCCACTGCCCCAGTGTCATTCCTGGGTGTGAGGCTGACACTGGAGTGCGGGGCTGTGCCGGCATTCCTGCCTTTTCTCGGAAGCCCCTGCCTAGCCCGGCTGATTGCAGCTGCAGGATAAGGAGAGGAAAGCCGGCCCCGTGCCAGGAAAGACGTGCTTCAGTTCATTTACTCAGCTTGGGACATCACAGTTTCCTTGCTGCAGCGTGATTTCTCAACAGGCTTCTTTCAGAGAGATAAAGCAACGGCTGGTTCCTCCCAACAGCTTCCTTTTGTCCCAAAATAGCACGGAGAGGGCATCCCAAAGGTTAACTCACAAACATAAGAAGTCGCCTCGTGGTGAATCAGACATTTGGTCCAGCAAAGTCAATATGGTCTCTCCAGGCTAGCAAAATTTCTGGTCCTCTCTGGCCACTGGCAGAGGTGACATTTGCGGTAGGAACCTGGAGAGGAGAAGGCCTCAGTGGACTACAGTGCCCTGAAGTCCATCCTCCAAAGCAGCCATGTTCTCCAGGGAACTGATCTCTGTCGTAGAACCATAGAGTTGGAAGGGAGCTCCAGGGTCATCTAGTCCAACCCCCTGCAGGATGCAGAAAATTGACCACCACCTGCTCAAACACAGTGACCCCAATTCCATGCCCAGATGACGCCTCTCCCCTGAAACCAGAATGCCCAGGCATTTCCCTGGGCATGCAGGAAAGGACCACAAGAGCCAAGCACTGACACAATCCCTTCTGCCCACCCACTCACCATCTGCCTAGGTTCACAGAATCAGCATTTATGTCAGATGGCTATCTAGCCTCTGCTTTAAAACTTCCAAAGGAGGAGAACCCACCCCAAGGAAGCCTCTTCCACTGAGGAACCGCTCTAACTGTCAGGAACTTCTTCCGGATGTTTAGCCGAAAATTCTTTTGAATTAATTTCATCCCACTGGTTCTGGTCCAACCCTCTGGGGCAGCAAAAATCAGCTCTGCTCCATTGTTTATGTGACAGCCCCTCAAATATTTGAAGATGGCTATCATATTACGTCTTAGTCGCCTTCTCTCCAGGCTACAAACACCAAGCACCTCAACCTTTCTTCATATGTCTTGGTCTCCAAACCCCTCACCATCTTTGTTGTCCTCCACTGAATGTGCTCCAATTGGTCTATCTCCTTCATCTCCAGAGTTCTTCCACCCTACCCCCCCCTCCTCCAATCTAGCACCCGTTGTATTCCTGAATGCAATGGGCTTTGTCCCTAGTTTACCTATATGTCTAGTTCTAGATCCAGTACCAAAAATTACATGTTAGTCTGCTCTTCCCTTCTCAAACGAGTGAAGGACTTTCAGATTTACCTTACTTTGAGAGGGACCCCTTCCCATTGTCTCTTCCGACTGCACTTTTTATGGAGCAGGTACACCTTAAAACAGTCCTCCCATTCTCCCTAGCCCCAGCTATGGTTAAATAAAGGTAAAGGTAAAGGTATCCCCTGTGCAAGCACTGGGTCATGTCTGATCCTTGGGGTGACGCCCCCTAGCGTTTTCATGGCAGACTCAATACGGGGTGCTTTGCCAGTGCCTTCCCCAGTCATTACTGTTTACTCCCCAGCAAGCTGGGTACTCATTTTACGGACCTCAGAAGGATGGAAGGCTGAGTCAACCTTGAGCCGGCTGCTGGGATCAAACTCCCAGCCTCATGGGCAGAGCTTCAGACTGCATGTCTGCTGCCTTACGACTCTGCGCCACAAGACGCTCTTATGGTTAAATAGCTTCCACAAATGCCTAGCTGCTAGTTTGGATGGCACTGACTTCCAATCCTTTTGTACAGCCTTTTAAAATCCCCCCGCCCCTGTTCTCAGCCTGCTTTTATTTGGATAGGACCCACCCCATATTTGCTTTCTTGTTCACCCTGAAGTAAGAGAAATATGTCCCAGTGACATATGACAAACATGTCCACGTCGAGACGGCTAGCCATGTTAGTCTGCCTGCAGCAGCAGCAAAGAGAAGTGACTTACCATAAGTGAGCAGTGATTCACACAAGCGCCTCCCCTGCCACAAGTTTTGTTAATCTTTAAGATGCTCTTGGATTCTGGCTCTTTCCTTTTAAAAATGTCCAGAAACACGAATAAAATGTCAAGGAAATAGTCTTTATATAAACAGATTTGTTACAATGTTCTATGCAATTACCCCATGATGTTATGTATAAACCACACAGAGCCGTATGGAAGGGGGGCATAAATAAATAAATGACCCATGAGAGAGAGAGAGAGAGAGAGAGAGAGAAATTCATGGTCACTATTGAATTTTTATTGCCCCCTTCCTGTTGGCCTTCTGAAATAATTAACATCATTGGGAAAGTGGGAAATCGCCAGTTTCAGTTTTGCTTAAATACCGCAGAATCCCAGACACAGTAAAGTCGTACCAGTATGAGATGTGCAAATTATCACCAGAAGATCCAGTTATAGTACCTAAATGTCCCAAGGGATGATTCAGACGTATTCAGGCTCCAGCAATGCTATTTCTAACTTCTGCCTTTCTCAACAGATTGAGCTGGGCCTATTCTGCGCACAATAGAGAATGCACTTTCAATGCACTTTAGAAGTAGATTTTCCTATTCCGCACAGGAAAATCCAACTGCCAAAGCACATTGAAAGTGCATGATGAGTGCGGAATGGGCCTTGGTTAGAAATCATTCTAGGCAAAGGGGTACTCACTGTCCGCCGTGACCAATCACAGAGGTGAATGGCAAAAATCATTCCAAGCAGCCGAAGCACAAAAATGGACTTCCTTTCCGCACACAGTGAGAAATACAGGCAAACCAGAATTCATTTTTAATGCATTTCATGGGGAAGTTTGCCAGTATATCAAAGAATGGCCATATGACGCTATCATCCAACACTTGCATTCCATGGTTCTCCCTACAGCAGTGGTTCTCAACCCTGGGGTCGCGACCCCATTTGGGGTCACCTGGCTCTTTCTGCGGGGTCCCCAGGTTGCCTGCCGCCAGTGGCAGCAGGGGGTGACAGGCAGCGGCAGTAGCCGGAAGCAGTGGCAGGCATCTGCAGGTGATGGTAGCAGGCTGCGGTGGGCGGCAGACAGAGGCGGCAGGCGGTGGTGGTGGCTGGCAGAGGAGGAGCCATGGCAATGGCCGTCCCCACAGTGCTCTGCCTGTTGTGCACCTGCGTGCACGTGTGAACATGCACGCATGCTTGCACGCTTGCATGCTTGTTGAGAACCAAGTTGTTGAGAACCACTGCCCTACAGTATTCTCTTTTTTAAAAAAATACTTGGTTTGTGAAGATTTCACACATCCTGAAAAATGTTTAAATAATCACAGTGCCTGCCTATCCAGCAGTCCTGTTCACAAGTTACAGACAACATGTGTGCAATCTGGGAATACTCTTGACTTTTCTTTATAAAGGCATTGCGTAATCCTCATGTTACAATCAGTGCACATAGAGCTGAATGTGTGATTGAAATCCCACGTGGATCCACGGGCTGCTTCCCGACTTCATTTGTCAATCGTGGTTCTTTCCCTTAAACAGATTAGGCCATGTCCGTGCATAGACACCACAGGGAGAGTGGGTTTATCACATGGCAATGTGATGCTCTGTCAAATTTCTGCACAGAACTGCACTTTTCATTCCGTTTCATTGCGGAAGCAACAGGGAAAGATCCTAGGAACAGATGAGAAATTTTCTGATTCAGGGTAATGCGAAATTCAGCCCTAAGGCCCTACTTCTAATCTGCTGCTCCTTCCTTATGGTTGGCTTTGGTCAAAATCATCCATGTGCTTGCTGGGTGTAGTCTGCACAAAGCTTTTTACCCAGTCCGAGTTCGAATGAATCCCTCCCGTCTCCACTGAATTCTATTCCCACTTTGATTTTGGGTGCTTTAAATTTTCCCTCTGCAACAAACATGATTAATTCACGGTGACCCTACTTTCCCCCACGATATCCAGAAGTGGATATAACCCTCGAGATTTGAAACCCGGCATCAGGAAGTGTGCAGATTTTTGCTTTTTCCGAATTAACTCCCTTCTCCCTGCCTCGCAGCAAAGTAGTCTTCCCTGATTGGCCAGGGTGTCAGTTCAAAGACTTCCTGGTTCCTGGTTGCAAGGCTTGTCTTAAAGTGACTGCGCCCCAGAAGCCCTAACTTCTCTCAGCAGATATTTGCCTTTTGGATTTATTCCCCCTCCTCTGCTGTCTCCTGCCCCCCGCCCTCCTCATTCAAGAAAAGAAAGTAAGAGACTCCTGCTGTGCCTGGCTCCCCTCCCCACTCTGAGCTTCCCCAATCAAGTGCAGAATACTTTTCTGTTTCAATTGTGGGGAAGGGGATAGAGGAAGACCCGAGTTCAAATCCATCTGAATTCAGCAGGTTCCACAACGGAAAAAACAAAGTAAGCGCAGAATCAGGCCTGGGTTGTTACAATGCACCTAGCAAGGGGCTGCCTTTGAATGCAGTTTGGAAGTTGCCTTTAGCACCAGTTTCTCCAGAGGATGGTTGCTGTGCCAGGGCTGGCATCCCCCAGGTGCTTTTCAAGGTGGACTATGCAAAATTTGTGGTTTCACATATTCAACCGCATAAATGAAGAATATCCTGTATGGGGCATCAGAGTGATGTGTAGTTAGCATACTTAGATCAATAACTTCCTGGTATTTTTCAAATTATCTCCCCCAGTGTCCTGATTGGCTCCACTGGAGACTTCCTGCCGTTTTGGGCACACTTTCCCTTGGTTGCCTCTAGAACAGTTAGACAGTTGGGACTCTCTCTCGTCTCTTACTTACAGTTGTTCACTTCTCAATGAAAAGTATTCTTCTTTCTTTAAGTAGCTGGCACATTGATCCTCCTTGCAATTGTAAGCTGTTTTGTAGCCACTTAATGGAGAGAGAAGCGGGTTATAAAAACTTCCTTCTATTTACCATATTCCGATGGGCCCTTCTAAGCAGGCAACACTTTCTGAGGTAAATGGGTGACCAAGAAGGGTTCAGTTTCCTTTGTGGTGGAACCTCTGGGATTCCCTCATCACAGAAACTCGATTACAATCCTGGTCTGCCTAGTTTAAGCCCCAAGTAAAAAAAAAAAACTACTGTTTGGTCAGATGTTTCATTGACTCCCCACCACCACCAGCCTTTCCTCCGTCTGCCATCTCTTTAATTGCCCATTTATGTTGCCATTTAACATACAAGTTCGTTTTTCAAGTGTATATACTAGTTCAAACATTGGTATCTTTACTTTTGTGGGTCTACAAGGCAGCTCCCAGTCATAAAAACACGAGACAGTATTTTAAACCCCAGTGAAATAATTAACAACCCAGGCAGCAGAAAGCCCAATGAAAAATCCCAGTCTGTGATGTGATCATAAACCAAAGAAACCTTTAAAATTTAAGTGAAAACCTGGAGATAAAGCAGCCTTTCTCCACATTTTTACCATTGAGAAACCCCTGAAATATTCTTCAGACTTTGAGAAACCCCAGAAGTCATGTTAACAGGCCACGCCTTCCTGCCACGCCCCCAGAAGTCACATGTCACTGGAAGTGACATCACCCAGACACTCCCACCGGATATGACAACACCAGGAGTCGTGTCTGTAGACCTGTTGAGGACCGAGCTTGAGGTCCAAGGGAGGATCGTAAGTTACACTGTAATTGACCGATGCGTGGATAGATCCCCTCTGCCAAATCCAGTCAGTTTGAACTGAAACTGACCAATAACGTGCACTGGCAGGAAGATCCATTGTTGCTTGTGTGTATACTTTTCCGGGGGGAGGGGAGGGGTTCAGTTCAGTTGCTTCTTGTAACATGCTGGGGTCACAATAAAGCGATCAGATCACTACCAGTGTCCGTGTCCACCTCTGAACGCACAGATTTAACACCAGGCCACTCCCACAGCACAGGAAGTGGCAGGACAGAACTATTTTTATATGACTTGTGTACAGAACCAGACCTGAACTCTGGACGGGATACCAGTTTGCTCTTCTTCACAAAGGGAAGCCTCCAAAAGCAGGGCCGGAAAAGACTTATGCTGTTCCATCGCCCCTCCCACAGTCAAAATGAGAGTCCTTCCCTCTCTGAACTACAGTCGCTAGCCAGGATTTGTATGGTTGGGGCCCCTCCCCTTCCCAGCCCCTCCAGGCCCTTTTGGGAGGGGTGGGTGGGTCAATGTGCCCATATATGGTCATATCACGGCTAATTTTTTAAAATTCAGTAACTCCCGCCCAATTTGAATTAAATTAATTAACTCCCACCCAATTTTTAAATTAATTAACTTCCACCCAATTGTCAAAACCCTTCCAGGAAATCGCTAAACTCCAGGGTTTCAGGAAACCCTGGTTAAGAAAGCCAGATTTAAAGTTAAGCTGCCAGTCTCCAGATGGCAGGAATCACTTGCCCTAGAAATAATGACTGCTTTAGGGCATGGCTTCTATTCCATGATATCTCACTGAGGTCTCTTTGCTCCCCAAACTCTCTCCCCTTTCTAGAGTCATCCCCACCCCATCCTCACACACACACACACACACACACACATCGTAGATGTCAGCAAATCTATAATAGAAGGTCGCTGGCAAAAGAAGTCTCAACACGCAAAACCTCATCCCTCCCCCCTTCTAAGGATGAAGAGCTACCTTCCTCTCCCCACAACTGGTTGAGAGAGCTCTGAGAGAGCTGTGACTGGCCCAAGGTCGCCCAGCTGACTGCATGTGGAGGTGGAGTAGGGAATCAAACCTGGCTCTCCAGATGAGAGGCTGCCGCTCTTAGCTCCTACGGCAAGCTGCCTCTCGAGGAGCTACTGACTCGACTCTGTTCTACTGCAAATCAGCATGGCTGCCCAACGATCCTCATTGGAGGAGTGATTTGAGTGAGGGGCCACCACCAAACAGGTCCTGTCCCCTGAGGCTGCCTGCCTTTTTCCCACCTAAGAAATCTTAACTGTCGAGCAGAAACATACAGTTTTATTCCATCTCTGTGGATTATTCTGCATTCGTCGTGGAAGCTACCTCCATGGAGTTTACTAGCACAAGGAATCAGTCTCCCCGTCTGCCGATGAACTTTCCCTTGCCCACACAGAAACAGGCCTGGCACAACTGTTGTGTTCCCCAAGCAACCAGATGTCCTAAGCGTTTTGCAATATAGAGTGAGAGTGCAAAAGCTACATCTATAGCTGTTCTGTTTTTTTTCCCGAAAGAGCAAGCGTTAGTCCGACGTCACGGTTGCCATCCACGCAACTTCTTCCAAATCATAAGGGCGTCCAAATCTTCATAAGGATATGCTGAGTCAGACCCCCCTTGGTTCGACTCCCATTCAGCAATTTTGCTTTCGGATGACACCAAACCCAAGGGGGAAGTTCACCACGAAGATTGCGGCTCTGTTTTGCTATTCTCTGGGCGGGGGTGGCGAGACAGACAACACAGAATTTGCCTAGGAAACCAAAATCACCACTTGTTTCGAAATGAAATCATGATCTCCTCTTTTCAACCTTATAATGTTACTCTGGTGAGAGGACTGCACTCTGCGCATGCTTAAGAGCACCCATTCTCCCCCTTTTTCTTTTTCTTTGCTCTTACATAAGCTTCCATAAAAGGAATCTGAGGATTCTTTAAGCTCTGGCTCAGTTACACCTTTTAAAAAAACTGACTTAAATGTATATTTTAAATGTGGACATGCTCTAGTCAGGTGTGGTTCTGTTTTCAGCTTCCCAAGAAGTCCCAGAGTCTTCAAGCCAGGAAGACCCAGAGTCTTCAAGCCAGGAAGATCCAGAGTCTTCAAGCCAAGATGGCTTCGTATTTGAATGTTGTTGGATATATTTAAATTAATTTTGTTACATTGTATAATTGAATACAAAATTAATACAGGGACGACATGGCCAATTAAGGATTCATATGAACTGAGTCCAGTGGTACTTTTAAGACTGACGAGACTTTTATTGAAAATATAAACTTTCGTATGCATGCCCATTTCCCCAGACACAATAAAATGGAAATTGTCAGCCCATACATACAGGTAGTATGTTCTAGTAACTTGCATTTCATTGTATTTGAAGAAGTGGGCATGCACACATAAGCTTATATGTTGCTCTTAAAGGTGCCCTGGACTCACACTTGAATCTGCTGCTTCTAGGAATTCACATATCAATCAATCATAACCTGAAATTATATGACATGCAGGGATTCCCCACACCCTATACGGGAATAACACCTAATGATTTACACTTGGGTAACTTGATAATTAAGTTTTACCTGAAGAGTTCAAAGAGCTTCCTGGATTAACTCTTTAGCCCAGAACAGAAACGTGGCTTATGTTGGTAGGACATTCCATTTCTCACTAGAGGTCTGTTTTTTTCCCCTCTGCTATCTTCCAGATGCAATTTCCTGGCCAAACTTGAACTGCTGACCTGCTGATTCAAACAAGTCGATTTTCCATGAGCAATTTAGTCTGCTTACTACACAGGTCCCCAATGTGGTGCCCGCTAACACCTTTCCTGGTGCCTATGAAGTATCTTTAGAAAGTGGGTGTGGCAATAGAATCATAGAGTTGGAAGGGACCTCATGGCCATCTAGTCCAACCCCCTGCACTATGCAGGACACCCACATCCCTATCGCTCATCCACTGTAACCTGCCACTCCCTTGAGCCTTCACAGAATCACAGCCATCAGATGGCTGTCTAGCCTCTGTTTAAAAATTTCCAAAGAGGGAGAACCCACCACCTCCTGAGGAAGCCTGTTCCACTGAGAAACCACTCTAACTGGCAGGAACTCCTTCCTGATGCTTAGATAGAATTTCTTTTGAATTAATTTCATCCCATTCATTCTGGTCTGTCCCTTCAGGGCATGAGAGAACAACTCTGCTCCATCCTCTTTATGGAAGCCTTTAAATACTTGAAGATGGTTATCAGATCACCTCTCAGTCGTCTCCTCTCCAGGCTAAACAGACCAAGCTCCCCACCTGGAGTTCTTGGCCAGAGATGCTTCCAATGGGCTGTGGAAATTCAAATAAGTTTATTTCAGTAGGAGTGTATTTTAAAATGATCTCTTTTCTCCCCTGTACTTGGGCTTCATCAGAGTGGGTGGCGTTGTCTCCTGCCAGCAGCCATTTTGCTCATCACCCAGTGTGGGAACACCAAAGGTGCTGGCAGGTTCAAAACAATTGGGGACCCCTGGTCTACTAGATACTCGACTAATAGCAGACCATGCTAAGACATTCCATCCACACATCAACCTTGTTAAAAAATAATCAACGCAAAAAGCATTTCCAATTGAAACGGGGAGGATGCAGAGAGCCAAAACTGGCTGCAAGAGTTTGCCATCAAGACTAGCATTCATTCTGTTCTTTGTTTCATTTCTTACTAAGACTCTGCCATGAGAGTTCTATCATCCACCCCCAAAACAGTGCAATAAAATTGCTTTCCGAGGGCGTTTCCGCACATTATTAAAAATAGCATCACACCTGCGGAACGGCAAAGCGTGACAGTATATCGCCCTCCCCCCGGGCCTCCTCACGTTTTTGCTGTCTCACCTTTTAGCTTGCCTTACCCCCCCCCCCTTCCCCTGCTGTTGGAAGAGGCGGAAGAGAGCAATGTGCCTTATATATGTTGCACTTTCGCCTGTCAATCAATTCAGGCAACCAATCCCCTTTCTCTAACAGTTTAATGGTCCTGCGATGCCCGCTAATTTTGTTTTTAAATCATGCTTCTACCTTGCAATGCCTATATATAGAATCCATGGGCACCACCCCTTATGGAATCACAAGTAGGCTTGTGCAAGAAGGGCTTGATTCGGCCAATTTGGAATCAGTGCCCATGGAAGTCAATGGCGCCATAGACGATAATTGGAATCTCGGTGTTCCCAACTTTCCTGGGTCCTGGGAGGGTGGGGGTTTGAGGGACAGCCTCCAAACTTTCAGGGAAGCTCCGGGAGGCTCTTCCCTGACTCCTCTCCAATTTTCAAAATGATTGGTCCAAGGGGTCCACGTCTAGGGCCTCTCTAAGAGAGTGCCCCCATCCCTTCATTATATCCAATGGAGAGTGCAGAAATCCCCCGAGATTAGAGAGCAATACAGAGGAACAGAAGAGTCCATTCACAAAGGAGGGTAATAAAGCCAGCTTACAAAATTCAAAAAGAATGCAAGAAGAAAAGAGTCATATATACAAAGAACATGGCCATGGAAACTGCCTGAGGTTTCATGGACAATATGTTCTAGAGACCCCGACCTAGCCCAGTTTTGTTAAATCTCAGAATACAGGTCAGTAATTGGTTGGGAGTCTACCAAGGAAGTCCAGGGTCACTAGGTAGAGGCAGGCAATGACAGACCACCTCTGAATGTCGCTTGCTTTGAAATCCCCCCCCCCCAGGTCACCATAAAGCAGCTATGTCTTCTTGACTTCCAAAAAATGGGGAATCAATCTACTCTGCAGGCTAGGCTGCAGTTGGCAGATCAGGAAGAACCAGAACCCAAGGCAGAAGGAAGGGGAAAGCTTCACAACAACAGCAGAGAGTCCTTCAGATGAGGTTTGGAGAGCTCTCAGAGTTACCACTGATCTCCAGGTGACAGAGGTCGGTTCTGCTGGAGAAAAAGGTTGCTTTGGAGGGTGGAGCCTATGGCATCACACCCTGCTGAGGCTCCCCCCCCCAAACCTAACCCTCCCCAAGCTCTGCCTCCAAATCTCTAGTAATTTTCCAGCCCACAGTTGGTAACCCTAGCCAGCCAGCCAATGTAAACCACCTTATGCAGGGCTGAATCTGCACGGGACTTTTATTCCAATCCCAGATCGATTCAATCCCAGCCATCTATACTGGATACAATTTCCATTTTTATTTGGGGCGATTTAAATTTTCCCTCTGCAACAAGCATGATTGATCCAGAGTGACTCTACCTTTCCCCCACAATATCCTGGAGTGGATATAACTCTCAATATTTGAAAAATCGCCATCAGTAAGCATGCAGCTGTCTGCTTTCCTCGAAATAACTTGCTGCCAAACTTCCAACGCTGTAGAAAAGCCCTGATTGGCCAGGGCGTCAGTTCAAAGGCTTTCTTGTTCCCAGGTTGCAAGGCTTCCCTTAAAGGGGAAGCCCTAACTTCTCTCGGCAGAGATTATCCTCTTGGATTTATTCCCCCTCCTCTGCTGTCTCCAATCCTCTCTCCCCCCTTCAAGAAAATAAAGAGGCTCCTGCTGCGCTTGGATCTCCCCCCCCCTTCTTAGCTCCCCTAATCACGTTCTGAACACTTTTCTGTTTCAATGGGGAGGGGGGAGATAGAGGAAGACCCGAGTTCAAATTGATCTGAATACAGCAGGATTCACAACGGAATAAAAAAAGTAAGTGCAGAATCAGCCCAGGTTTCTGGAGAGGTGACATATACCTTTCTTAAATAAATAAATTAAAATGTTGGGGAATGCTTTGGGCATGGGCAAGACAGGCAAAGGTCTCCACAACCCACGCCACCCAAGTCCCCAGTCATTCTGACACCACCCCTTAGAAGTTTTGTTCGGTCACCCTGGCTGACGTTTAATATTTCAGCAGATACCAGCCTCACCTTTGCCATCCCGCGGACTAGAAACTTGGCTGCTCAAAAGGAAAGCCGAGGGACCTGTTATCCAGAAGAGAAATGGTTAAAGCATGACCCGCACCAATGCACACCTTACATCTAACAATCTTGACAGTATTGTGTTCAAAGGAGAGACACACAAACACCATAAACCAGAAGGTGTGTGTATGGGGGGGATGTGTAAGGTGCATTAAACAGGCTAAAATGGCCTTTTGGGGGGGGGGAATAGCAATCGTCCAGCCTTTTTAGCATAATTGGGTGGGGGTGAACACGCCTTGATGTGGCATGTGATACACCCTCCGAAGACTGATCCCAGGTATGATCATAGCTGACGCATCTCCCCCCCCTGTTCTATATTTATCCATCAGGTGTGCAAATGACGAATTTGGTCACTTCGCTTGCCCTTTTCCTCATCTTTCCCAGCAACTGCCACCAATTCATCACCCTGTCACCAGGACGGTTTCCCAATTGACAGTCGACACCCAGATACCAAAATGTAACTAAACACCATCCTTCACGGAGATTAAACATAGATTTGGGTAGGAATCCCTGTCGGTCCGAAGCTTTTGAATCCCGTCAAATCTTCATTCAAGGCAGAAGGCGCAGAACCGTGCGTGCACATGAAAGCTTATACCGTGAACAGTACTTTGTGGGTCTTAAACAGGCCTCTGGGTTCAGAGAATTGACAGGGCTGTTTGTATTTCCATTCTTAAGACAACTACTCAAAAAGAGAGAGAGAGAGAGTTATAATGCCCCTCTTAGGTAATCGTCAAGCTGTTCTTTACAATCGGTAAATATGAGTCACCTGTGAATAGTTTCTTATTTTGTATGGCTCAGTGGCCAGTATTGGATATGATGTACTTGGCTTATTGGGCAGAAGGGCAAAGACTTACGCATAGCAGGAACTAGGATTGCCAACCTCCAGGTCAGACCTGGGGATCCCTCAGAATTATGCCTCATCTCCAGACTATAGGCTTCCCCTGGAATGGATGCGTTGGAAGGTGAACACAGTCTACCACGCCGTACCAAGCATTCCAAACAGGAAGCATCCAGGGGCATCCCCGTATGGAGGGGGAAATGTGCCACAGTCTCGCCAGCATTGTCCCGCTCTTGCACCTACCTTTTCCTCTCCATTTCCTGCTCCGAGTAATTTTTTTTAATGGCACTATCCTTTTGAGGCTCCCAAACCACCGCTGAGATTTGATTGGTCACCTCCAATGATTGACGGGCCGGTGAGCTTCCACGCGAGCCAGCATTGCCGTCAATACCTTCTCCATTGTGAAATGCTGTCCTCTCACAGGGATCAAGGGGAAGCGGTGGAAGGGTGCGCTGTTTGGCGGGTTTACAGAGGTCACATGGGGGTGTTTGCAAAACGTGGATTGGCTGTCGCCCAAACAGCGGGCACCAAAACGACAGGAGAAAGTGAATCATAAGTCTAATGCAATGGGTCAATGTAGTGCTGTTAACGCATAGCAACGAATAATTCTCATTTTAAAAATTAAATTTTGGTACTCAGGGGACATTTTGGGGCCCGCAAACCACCGCTGAAAGTTGATTGGTCGCCTCCTATGATTGACAGGCCGATGAGCGGTAAGTAAAGTTCACGTTGCTCTCTCTTCTGACTAAGCTGCCACCTCATACAGAAGGGAAAAAGAGCAACATGGCGGCAGAGAAACGCATGAGGGGGCTCCCGTATGAAGGGTTGCAAACACAAGGTTTACAATCCCGCGTTTGCGAGCCGGACACCACACGGGTTTCAGCATTCCGTGCGGAAATGGTCTAGCTGTTCCTCACACACACACACACAAGAGTTTACAAAGGTTCCTTCCCTCCCCCCAGTTATGAGCTCACAAAACGTCCAAGGTTTCTTCCCTGCCTGCCTTTTAATTTATCAGATCTGAGCCACACGCAAATTCTGAGCATACCCACTGAAGCAAACGTGGAGATTCCAAGGCTGAAGGAGAAGGTGTGTTCAGAATGTCGAAAGCCCACAAATAAATGTGACAGTTTGGATCTCTGCCAGGATCAGCTATCATAAGAACCTAGGGCTGACGGTGGTGGAAAGTTAGGGTAGACTTTTAAAGCTTCTGAGTGGGGGGTGAATCACATTTTATGGCATCCATTACAGTCCCATAGCCCAGGTGACCTGGGTGGTGGGGGTCAATCCAGAGATGGATACATGGGCAGGATTCTAAGTGGCAGGGCAAATCAGGAGCACGTAGATGCAAAATAATAGAGAGCAGATGTTTTATACTGGAGTCTCCTTCTAAACCAGCCTTTCCCAACCTTTTGATAATGGAGGAACCCCTGAAATAATTTTTCAGACTCCAAGGAGCCCCGGAAGTGATGTCATCTGGGCATGCTCCCCTTCCACACCCTGGAAGTGACATCACTACATGCACCCTTAGCCCTTCTTTTGTTCCCTCCCAGTGCCTTTACTACTACTACTATGGTGGCTCTGCCTCATGTCGCCCGAAAAGAAGATTAGGAGCTGAAAAGATAGCCCAGACTCCCCCACCCCAAAATGCCAAACTTCAGAGTTCCTGCAGACCCCCTTCAGACCTCCTGGACCCCTGGCTGGGAATCCCTGTTCTAAACAATTCAGAGGGTATAATCCCAGACTTCAAATGCTGTGGCCTGTAGAGATTCCAGTGGTAGTACTGACTGAGCTAGGGCAAATTCCTTGGCCTTTTTGAGCCTGGGGGCATTATGGAATTTTGACGCAGCATTGTGGGCGCTGAAACAAAATGGCTGCCACAACATATGAGAATGAATCAGCCACAAAATGGCCACTGGAATCCAGTAACACAGGGTAGATCTTTGTGTTTTGGAGGCAGCTGCTGCCAAAGCAACATTAAAAAGAAGTCTAGGCTTGGTGGGGTGGACTTGGTTGCTTGCAACATCTCATATTATCTCTTCCAGTGTGCTGATTGGCTCAACAGGAGACTTCCTGCTTCTCAGGCACATGTCTTCCCTGCTTGACTCCAGAACAGCAGTTGAACAGTGGAAGAATGACTTCAGAGAACAGCTAGTCTAGCTCTGTGTGTGTCTCTTGCTGTGCATACCTGTTTCTCTTCTGAATAAAAACTATTTTATTATTTCAGCAGTGCCCAACTTCCCTGCTTTCCCTGTTCCCTTCCACCACTCCCCTTGTGGGTCCCTCAGTATGGACCAGGGGTAGTCAAACTGCGGCCCTCCAGATGTCCATGGACAACAATTCCCAGGAGCCCCTGCCAGCATTCACTGGCAGGGCCTCCTGGGAATTGTAGTCCACGGGCATCTGGAGGGCCGCAGTTTGACTACCCCTGGTATAGACCCTCCCTAGGCTCTGCTCGTGACATCTGAATCAGGCACATGAGCTGAGAACCTAGCCACACGTGCCCCGCTCTTCCCTTCAGGCAAACGTCTGGAGCAGGGGCAGTCAAACTACAATTCCCATGAGCCCCTATAAGCAAACATTGGCAGGGGCTCCTGGGAATTGTAGTGCATGGACATCAGGACTACCCCTGGTTTGATTACCCCTGGTATGGAGGATGGCACTTCTGGTAGGAGAGAGAGAGAGAGAGAGAGTGCCGGGTGGGGAAGGAAAAACACTTCTTCTGGGAGAGGAGAAAGTGGGGGAAATATTTCTTGCATGCGCAAAGTCACTTTAAAGGGGTGGGGAGTGCAAAGGGGCAGCCCATTTTAATGAGCTTTCGGCTGGCCGCACTGTCTTAAATAAAATAAATAAACCATAACAACTAGACAGACTGGAAAGACTCTAAACAGCATGGGCCAATGTATGGCAGTGGGTCTGCCACTGTTGCCCTGTGAGGATTATCATCCTGCAAACAATTCTACATCCTGTATTTATTGTTTCATGAAAAATTTAAAAAATAGCCCAGTACAGTTTTCTAGAGCCCGTTGTATTTTTCCGCACAATGGGCTTTATCGCTATTATAAATAAAATGTCAATGTTTAAAAACAAAGGATAAACGTTCATTTACACCCAAATATAAGCACAAACAAAATATTTAGCATGGCTACAGATCTATAGAGCCAGAGTGATGTGTAGTGGCTATGAGAGGCAGCTTCTAATCTGGAGAGCTGGGTTTGATTCACTGCTCCTCCACATGCATGACCTTGGGCCCATCTCAGTCCTCTAAGAGCTGTTCTTATGGATCAGTTTTGTCAGAGCTCTCTCAGAGTCTCACCTACCTCACAGGGTGTCTGTTGTGGGGAGAGGAAAGGGAAGGCGAATGTAAGCTGTTCTGGGACTCCAGGTAGAGAAAAGCGGCATATAAGAACCAACTCTCTTCTTCTTCTTCTTCTTCTTCTTCTTCTTCTTCTTCTTCTTCTTCTTCTTCTTCTTCTTCAGCAATATCAGGGCTCTCTCAGCCTCACAGGGTGTCTGTTGTGGAGAAGGTGAAGGCGGTTTTAAGCTGCTTTGAGATTCTTTGGGGTAGTGAAAAGTGGGGAATAAAAACCACCTCTCCATCTTCTGTGCATTGTGTCTGTCAAACTGTGGGTTTCCAAACACATCTTTACATTTCACTAAAACGGTAAGCTTTACTAAGCTGTTTAACTCAACTGCCTTATCAATCCCTTCCCCCTTTCAAGGGAGGACACAGTCCGCTGTTTCCAGTGCATGGCAAAAAACCAGACGAGTGGCAGCGATCCGGGTAAGATCAAGGAGACGATAATGAGCCAGGATTAACATTTAATACAGATGGAGAACTTCCAGAACGCAAGGCAAATCCATATCAAGGTCGCAAGGAATGAGCCACAGGTTTCGGAAATCTGATGCAAAATACACTATAACGCATTTACTCAAAAGGGACATGACCCCAGATGTAAGACAGCACTCTTAGAACTGCTACACGTACTGACCTTTGGTCAGTTTCGGTTTAATTTTTGTGAAAGAACCCTTGCATAATTTTATGGTTGGGGGTCAGCACAACAGGAGGAACTGTACCAAAGGGTCACGGCATTAGGAAGGTTGAGAACCACTGATCTAAAGACACGTGTGTTAGAACATGCGTCCAGGATTAGAAATTGTGTACTGGATGTTCCTATGGGAAGTCATTTTGTGCAGAATAATCATTCATTAATGGACTTAATTTTTGGGGGTCTAGAAGTGATCTACCCAAACCCATTTGGCACCACTAACTTTACAAAAATGTTGTCACAAGACAGATACTATATTCACTAAATCAGTTCCGCATGGCCTGCAAAAGGGACTGTAATGGCCAAGTTTGATATACTGTTCCTGTTATGTTCTATGTGATCCACCCTGAAATTTGGGGGGCATGCAGAATACAAACACAACAAATAAATAAATAAATAAATAAATAAATAAATATTTACAGTCTATACAACTTATGGGCTTAAAGCTATCCTTCGATTTTTCTTGTTTCTTTTGAAAGTATAAAATTTACTGGAAGAGGTCCAGAGTACAGAGAAACTATGGCAAATTGGGTATGTACCTTTAAGGATAACTGAGCAATTTCTGTATTTAGGAAGGGGCTTTGCACCCCTTCTTTGGTGGACAAACAGGAGTCAGGCAGTTGTGTGTTTCTGCCCGGTCCCCCATTAACAAATATTGCTGTGAAATTGGTAGGATACTGATGTAGCCACAAGAAAGTTTTGCATGAGAATCCTTTCAATTTCAATCACTGATGAAGTTCTGAAGAGTGAAAACGTTTGTTTGCCAGTCTGCATTTTAATAGATTAAAAGAATCAGAGGAGACAGTCATTCATCAACTGTTGTCTCTTGGTTTGGGGAATTTACCTGGAGGTTGGCAACCTTAAGACTCACTGTGACCATTTTTATTGTGCATTAAATCACAACCGCATCCAAATCCCATCCCCCCCAGATGTTAAAGTTTCCAGACTCCGAACATGCTTTGAAGCCTGAAGATCTGGGAAACCAGGCCAAAGGGGAAATGGCAAAAGAGAGATAATTCATTAGTAGAGACGGACTCTGTTCCAATGTATTCCATTCATCTTTTCAACAGGGGGCTGCTGTTTATGGCTTCTTTCTATCATGGCGAGGGAGGGAGCCAAGCCTCTTTCTTTCTTTTCTTGAAGGGAGCGCGCGGGGGGGGGGGCAGGCAGGGAGCCTTTTTCTTTTCTTGGAGGGGAGGGGGGAAGAGGATCGAAAAAGGCAGAGAAGGGAGAAAAAATCCAGGACCGACAGAAGTTGAGAGAAATTAGGGGCTTCTCCTTTAAGGCAAGTTTGTCACATGACCACCTGTGGCCAATCACGGGTCCTCTACCACGGAGGAGAGCCCAGATTCAATATATAATATATTTAAATATTTAAATATTGAGGTTTAAAAGCACTCTAAGATACCGCACAATTAAGGTAGGGTCACTCTGGATCAATCCTTCTTGCTCCAGAAGGAAATTTTAAATCGCCCCAAATCCAAACACAAATCGCATTCTGTTTTGAGGGCAGGGACTGAATCGACCTGGGATTGGAATAAAAGCTCCGTGCAGTTTACACCCAGAAGTCTTAAAATAGTCCATTATAACATATATGGGTGAAACAATGACTAGTTTGTTTGTTTTTTAAGGTTGCGTCATACCTCAGGAATCATGCTTTATTTACTTAGAAGATATACTCTGCTTTAATCCTCAGTGGGATCCCAAAGTTGCTTCCTATATTGCTCTCGCTTCCTCCATTATACCTTCCCAACAATCCTGCAAGGTGGGCCAGGCTTATAGTGAGGGGCTTTCTGCATTCGTCCAAAATAGCACAATGGTTACTAATTGAAATCGCTACAGTTTTTCCATTATGCACAACGTCGTTGACAATCTGCAACACTCCTGAAACTGATCTGCAAAAAGTTCTTCGTTGTAGCGCTTTCAGGGAAATCCCCAAAAGTGGATTCACCTTCCGGAAAGCGCTACACTCCTGCAACCAATCTGCAACACTAGCGGGAAAGTTCTGTGTGTTACCATTGTTGCGGTTTCTGCAAAGTCCCTCCCCCTGGCTCTCTCCTCTGATCTTCCGGCGAAGCGATCGCCATTTTTTTTTCTCTGAGCGAGCGGAGATCAACGCACCAGCGAGCCTTCGTTTACCCAGCGAGGCTTTCCTGGCTGCAGCCCCTCTGTTTAAAGTCACCAAGCACAAGCCCGTTTGCTGGTTTATTTTCATTTTATTTTCACTTTATTTTCACACTATTTTCGGCCAAAAATCGCGCCCATGAGGGGGGGGGTTTCACTCGGGGGGAGCGTGGCAACGATGAAACGGCAGCTCAAACACCACCTGCTAGCTGGATGGGTCTCTTGTTGCAACGAATCAATGCATATTCGTTGCAACGGGTTTTGTTTTTTTTAACTTCCTTAAAGGGAAAGGGGCTGGCTGTTTGGGAGCATGATAACGGCCGCCCATTGGCTGCTTGACGGCCAGGGGCGGGACACAGCTTAGCAATAGCGCTTCCTGGCTAGCGACTTTTGCAGAGACCGGAACCCTGTGGGAAACGATAGAAACGCAACTGGATTCCACTACAAAGTCAGGTATGCGTTACGCCGAAGTCCACTATTTAAAATGGTGATTTTTTGTTCAGCAAACAATTTGCTACATGGATCCCGGTGCGGAATGGCCCTGAAAGTTCACCCAGGATGATTCCACAGCGACCTAAAATTTCACGGCGGCATTCTTTTAGCTGCGTGGAATTTTCCCGATTCAGCACAAAAATCAGACTCCTCAGGCCTCTCTCTGCCTCTCTTTTTGTCCCCTCCTCATTTTGTCGCCATTTTTGTTGTTGTTCGTCGTGCTAGGACACACAATCGTTGTTAGGAATTAACGTGAGCATAAAGGAAAGACACCCCCTTCTGTCTTTTTAACAGCTAAGCTCAAACAGTGACCATCTAATCTGTGTTAGGAATTTAGGGATCCCTCCAATCCCCCCCCCAAGGAGTTTCACCCAAAGAGTTCATTGATTTATGCCCTTGTCCACCCCTGTTTCAGGCCTTCTACTTTTACAACCCAAAGACAAAGAGTTGATTTTTATATCCTGTTTTTCTCTACCCGAAGGAGTCTCAAAGTGGCTTACAGTCGCCTTCCCTTTCCTCTCCCCACAACAGACACCCTGTGAGGGAGGTAAGGCTGAGAGACCTCTGACATTACTGCTCGGTCAGAAGAGCACTATCCAGGCTGAGATTGGTCCAGGGTGACCCATCTAGCTGCATGTGGAGGAGGGGCAGGGAATCAAACCTGGCTTGCCAAATTCAAAGCTCCCGCTCTTAACCACTAAACCAAGCTGGCCAGTGTGGCGGAGTGGTGAAGGCCCTTTCCACACTCTTCCTTCACATGCAGCCAAATGGGTGACCCAGGGCTCATCACAGTTCTCTTTGAGTGGTTTTCACAGAGCAGGTCTTTTAGAGCTCTCTCAGCCCCACCTACACATCAAGTTGTCTGTTGTGAGGAGAGGAAGGGGAAAGTGTAAGGTGCTTTGGGACTCTATCGGGTAGGGAAAACGGAGTATAAAAAACCAGCTCTTCTCCTCTCTTCTTCAAAGTTCACCACTGAATTCCACCCGGAATCAGACTGCCAACTTTAGCAATAGCCCTATAGCTAAGGTGGCTAGCTCCAGGTTGGACAGAGCCTGAGAAGGACAGAATTTAGATTGGGGTAGTGGTGGGGGGCTTCAACAGGTATAATGCTATGGAGACCACTTTCCAAAGCAGGCATCCTCTCCAGGGCAACTGACCTCTGTTGCCCGGAGTTCAGCTGTAAATCCAGGAATACATGTTTCATTCTGCAGCAGGAAAAAATTTACCAGGCTGATTTCTACAGATCTGACCTTGGATGCATCCATCTTTTACAAGGGCAGTCCTCTGGCAGGTCTTCCTGGCAGCATTGTCTGCAGCCTCCAGGAGAGAAAAGCATTTCTTAAAATCTGCGGCCTTTTCAGGATCCTTGAAGAGGGCAAGATTTGAACCCGCTACCTTCTGCGCATCAAGGCATGCTCCACTAAGGAACCGACACTCTCCAAGATACAGAGGTGTGGAGTGTTTTGATTGGAATTTATCCCCAGCCGACAAAAAACCTGCAGAAAGTCCTTGTATAGTAGGAATAGCTTCCGTTTTTTCCACACAGTTCCTTCAGTTGCTAAAAAAAGGTATGGTGGATTGAGCAATGCAGACTTCTTTAAGAAGGGCCGAATAGAGGAAATTCCCAAAACCGCAGAGACACCAGGAATGTAACTGCCAAACACAGATTTTTCAAAGGGCAGCTTCTGCTGTTGACTCACCTGGGCTAAATTGGCATTAACCATCGGTGCGTGTCGCCACAAACCTCCGCGGTTCCCACACACACCTCATAATATTTTGACAAAGGACACTGTAGCCAGGCAGCCCACAATTCTTTGTGCCGAGAGCTGGGCTGCCATCTGGTTTGCTTTTTCCCGGGCTAGGCTCCTCTGCCTTTAAGGCCTGCATGAAAGGAGCCAATTTCTCAGAAAACTTAGCCATTGCTGTGCCCTGCGTGAAAAGTCCTTTACCTGCTGGTTTGCAACTTGCTAGATGATGATGATGAAGAAGAAGAAGAAGATCTTAGATGCCACTTTTCTCTACCCAAAGGAGTCTCAAAGCGGCTTACATTTGCCTTCCCTTTCCTCTCCCCACAACAGACACCCTGTGAGGGAGGTGAGGCTGATATTACTGAAGAAGAAGAGTTGGTTCTTATATGCTGCTTTTCTGTACCCGAAGGAGTCATCTTCCCTTTCCTGTCCCCACAACTGACACCCTGTGAGGGAGGGGAGGCTTAAAGAGCCCTGATATTACTGAAGAAGTAGAAGAGTTGGTACTTATATGCCGCTTTTCTCTATCCAAAGGAGTCTCAAAGTGGCTTACAGTCACCTTCCCTTTCCTCTCCCCACAACAGACACCCTGTGAGGTGGGTGAGCCTGAGAGAGCCCTGATATTCCTGCTCGGTCAGAACAGCTTCATCAGTGCTGTGGCAAGCCCAAGGTCACCCAGCTGGCTGCATGTGGGGGAGGAGCGGGGAATCAAACCCAGTTCACTAAATTAGAAGTCCGCACTCCTAACCACTACACCAAGCTGGGTCCGTTCCCAAGAAGATTAAGGGAATGATGCACACAGTCGGATGTTTAAGGGAAGGGGGGAACGTGGGTTGATGCTTATTGAATCCTGAAGGGCGTTCAACAAGGGAACAATTGTTCACCTCTCTCCACAAGAGAAAAAGAAAGAAGAAAGAGTCCGAGATGACAAAAGGATGTTTCAGTCGCCAACGAAGCTGAGGACAGGAGGAGGAATGCCAGCTCCTGGAAGAGATTGGGCAGGATTAGCTCCACAGCTGCCAGATACAGGATGGGAAATTCTTGAAAACTGGAAAGGGAGTATTGTATTGGTTTGTCCTTTTAATGGGGATGTTGATGGGTTTTTAATGAGGACTTTGTGTCTTCATTATATGGGAGTGGCGGGAAGTAGGTGGATGGATGGATGGATGGATGGATGGATGGATGGATGGATGGATGGATGGATGGATGGATGGATGGATGGATGGATGGATGGAGTGGGCTATTGAGGAGGGGGTGGAAATTGGCTGCAGAAAAGAACTGAAAAGTTCCTCAAAACGGGCTGTGATAGGGAACACAAAAATCATGCAGAGATTCCAGACTCCAGGTGGTGCCTGGGAATCCCCTGGAATTACAGCTCGTCTCCAGACGATGGAGATCAGTTCATCTGGAGAAAATTCATCCTTTGGCATTCTACCTGACTAAAGTCCCTGTTCTCCCTGGGCTCCATTCCCAAATCTCCAGGGGCTTTTACGACCTGGATCTGGCAACCATATCCCCAATCTCCTGTCTGTGGAGATAGACAACTCTAGTGGGTTAAGAAATTCCTGGAGGTTTGGAGGGTGGAACCTGGGGAAGGTGAGGTTTGGGGACAGGAAGAACCTCAGTAGAGGACTATGCCATCAAGGCCACCTAGGAATGCCAGGTGGGACCTGGGGATCCCCCGGCTTTACGGCTCATCTCCAGACTAAAGAGATCAGTTCCCCTTGAGAAAAGGGGTGCTTGGGAGGGGGCACTCCATAACATTCTACTCCACTGGGCTTCCTCCCTGCCCCAAATCCCACCCACTCCCAGCTCTACCCCAAAGTCTCTAGGCATTTCCCAACTCTGATCTGGCAATCCTAAATCCACCCCCAAAACAGCCATTTCCCACCCAGTTCTTTTGGAAAGCTGTTGTAACCAACATAAAAGGAGTAGACGTCAATTAATTGAGTTTTTGTGTTATAAAGGACTTTATTTATTTATTTATTTATCTGATTTCTATCCTACCACATCTCAAAAAGACTCATGGTAGGTTACAAGGTAAAACAAAACCCCCTAATAACCCCACACACACACAAAAACCCCTAATAACAATACCCCTATAACAGCAGCAGCAAAATTGCTGTAAACCAATTCTCTCACCTCCCTCCCACAGCCACCCCAGGCGGGGTACACAGGTGTAAGTTTGGGGACTTGATCCCATGGAGGGGCCCAGCTGAACTCAAGCCCTGGCCTCACCCAAATGCCTGGTGGAGGAGCTCCTGACAGGATCCTCAGCTCTTCTGGGAGCAGATTCCACCAAGTCAAGGCCAGGACTGAAAAGGCCCTGGTCAGGGTTGAGACCAGGCAAACCTCCTTAGGGCCAGGGATCTCCAGTAGATTAGCACCTGCAGAGCAAAGAGCCCTGTGGGGGGGCATCAAGTGTTCCCTCAGAAAGGTAATTTTTGTTAAGTCTAGATTGTTGGTCTGAAGTAGCACAATAAAATCAGAGTCCAGTAGCACCTCTAAGACCAACAAAGATTTATTCAGGGCATGAGCTTTCTAGTGCAAGCACTCTTCCTCAGACTGTGAACTCCTTACATGACAAGGAATACATAGCAAAAATCAGTTCTGTTACATCAGTAGACTGTGTCACCCAACCAGATACGGCCAATGATAATTCTTTGTCAAAACAGCCAATCAATCCCCTGGAATTCAGTTGTAGTTTACAAAAACACTGCCTGTGTCAGTGATCAAAGTCTCTCACCTCACCATATGCTGCTTGCCCCCATCTGTCCCCATATAACTGTGAAACATTCCTACAAGTGTTTTTTTTTTCAATTCAGGCTTTTTCCAGTAGGAAATTATTATGTGAAAGCATTTTATTGAATGGGAGAACACTCTGGGAAGTCCTTCGCCAGTAAATAAAGTTGAAAAGGAGAAGAAGATGTTCCCTTGGGACAGCTCATTGTTCAAGTTTATGTTAATGCGGTGCAGCCTTTGTACTGGACTGTCTTTGTTTGGGTATCACCCATCGGAAGGTCGGCAGAGCTGGAATAGGAGCGGGTGCAGGGTTACAGGGAGAGATAAACAGAAGGGATTTCTCCTGTGGGGCGTTGAAACAGGAAGCTGAGGTTGCCTCCTTATTCCTCATCCATTCCTTATTCGTGACGCATCTGTGAATTCAACCAAAGACACCGAGGAGAGCTCAGAACTCCCAAATAAGGGTTGGAACACCATAACTCATACATCCTAACACTTGGGGGGGTCTGCCTTCAAGAGGACATGTGCTGTTTCCTGGTCCAAAGCTCAGCGTTTGGGGAGTCCCAACAGAGGTGGCCAAACTGTAGCTCTCCAGATGTCCATGGACTACATTTCCCATGAGCCCCTTCCAGCACTGCCAAGGGCCCATGGGAATTATATGTCGTGGTTCGGTCCTTGGTGGCTTGGGAACCGGACCGAACCCCGCCATCAGAGGCGCCCGCGATCACGGAGGTAGGGCATGGTGATCATAGGCAAGCCGGCAGCTGGGCGCCCCACCCGATCGTTGAGGTGGCAATGGCCGCTAAAGAACCTCAATGTCCCCCTCCACCTTTTGACAAGGGCCCGGAGATGGCCCTTTGTTCCAGGAAAATGGGCCATCAGGAACCCCGGAAAACCTCGCATATGTGCATGAGTCATGATTGTATCAGCATGTTCCCTCCGCAAGTACTGGGTGGGGCAATACAGCCTAAGGAGGTGGGTTTTGTATAAAAGGGAGCTTCCACCTGGAGTTCAGTGGAAGCTCTTACTCCATACCAGCGGACTCCACGTTGCTGAAATAAAGCTTGTTCCTGTTGTATCGTTCACCAGGCCTGGCGTGACGTTTTCTTCAAAAGGGCACCCTGTTTTTTCAGTTAGCAAGCGGGTCCCCGACATCGTAAGAGCTTCCCACCGAACTCCAGGGTCGGCATCGCATCCGAGCGCTTATCGGGACGGATCCAGAGATGGCGTTTTCAAGCAACGGGGCGGTCTCGACCCCCACGAACCCCGGGAACATGAGTTTAATGTCCCCGGGAGATTTCCTCCGAAAATCGGGGGGCCAGGAGCAGCTGTCCGGGACCCCGAGACCCTCGGCAGCGGCGGCCAAGGGAAGGCGCCGGGCCATGGGGTTCCCAAGCACGGCGGGGAGCGCGCCGAGGTCTGGGGGGTTGGCCCCAACCTGGGACACCCAGCTGAGGCAGGCGCTTCGCCCGGTAGGACCTGAGGAATCCCTAGAGGACCTGCGGCGGGCCATGGCGGACTTGGCCAGGCGCTTGCAGGCAGCTGAAGCCCGTGAGCAAGCTCGGGCCGGGCCCGGAGGGACTGGTAATACAACGGCGGAGGGGATCGCGTCGAGTGAGGACGTCTCCAGCGACGAGGACGAGCCCGGCACTGGTGAGCGGGCCCCGGACCCCGACCCGGAGCAGTTTTCAGTCCCGAGTAGGCGAGACGGCCAGCGGAGAGGCGAGACAGCAGAGGATCTCGGGGGAGCGGGGGAGCCGACGGGGCGGCGAGAGCCGGACCAACGCAGGAGCGACGTGCAAGGCAGGGAGCGGCACGGCGTCGTTGGGCAAGTTGGTAGCCGGTGGAGCGGAGCAGGACGAGACGGCGGACGCCGAGAATCCCGGATCCGGAGGGGGTCGGACTACTCTCCAAAACGTTCCCCCCCAGAGCTTAAGGCGCGTTTCGACGGGACGCCGGACGACCTCCCGCAGTTCCTCCTCCACGCGCTGACGCATGCCCGGAGGTATGGAGACCGGTATGAGGACTCCGAGGACTTGGTCTGGGGGGTGGCCTCGTGTCTCCAGGGCAAGGCGGGTCAGTGGTACCTAGGGTTGGCCGAGCGCGGCGACCCGGCAACTCGGGACCTGCAGGACTTCGTGGTCGCGCTCCGCCGACGATTCCAGGACCCCCAGGCTGAGGACAAGGCAAAGAGTCGGATCAAGGGACTTCGACAGGGTACTAGGGGGGTTATGGACTATATAGACATTTTCCGGAGGGAAGCAGGCAAGGTGTTCTCCTGGAACGAGGAGACCCAAATCGAGTACTTCCGGGAGGGCCTTAACCCGAAGCTCAGGGAATGGGCCGTGATCAAGGGGACGGAAGAAGATCTGTCTACACTGGAGGGGTGGTGTTTTGTGGTCGCCAAGCTGGAAGCCAGCCTGGGTTGGGCCGCCGCACCCCCCCGGGAGGCCAAAGGCGGGTCAGCCGAGGCGCCGAGACCGGGCCCCGACAACTCTCGCCCCAAACGACCCCCGAACCCCGAGCGGGAAAGGAGACGCCGGGAAGGTCTGTGCCTGAAATGCGGGGGGTCAGGACATTTCGCAGCAGCGTGCCAACGGCAAGGGGGGGAGGATCGCGGGCTCTCCCAGGGGGGAGGTGCGACACGCCCCCAGCAGGCACGCCGGGCGGAGGACCTCCGCAACGAACCGGGAAGCGCCCAGGCGACGGGAAAACGGCCAGGACCTGCTGTAGACGGCGCCGGGCAGCAGGTCCCGCGGTGCGAGGGAAAACCCCTACAGCATGAGGCGCGACCTCCGAACGTGGTAATTTTAGAGCTCCGGAACCCGGAGAACGGACTAAGTTGGGTGGGGGAGGCTCTTTTGGACTCTGGATGCGACCACAGCATGGTCCACCCCCAGATAGCCCGGGCTTTGGGGCTACCGAAGCGCATTCGGAAGGTTCCCCTGGTTTTCGTCCAGATGGACGGCAGCCCGATTCAGGGGGGACCTTTCGGGGAGGAGGTGGGTCCTATCGCCATCCACATAGGGGACCACCAAGAGCTGCGGTGGCTGATCCAGGTCCCCGTAGCGGGATATCGGGCGGTGTTGGGCCTGGATTGGCTGAAGGAACACAACCCCGTGGTGGACTGGCGGGCGGGGACCCTGAAGTTCGACTTGACGGTGGGCGCACGGCATCGGGTCCCCCACGAGAATTCCAGCCACAAGAGGACGGCGGCGCGTCCCAGGGGAGCGGCGGCGGCGCAGCAGGAGATACCAGAGCCCGAGGTCCCACCAGAGTACCGAGACCTCGCAGCCGTTTTCAGCGAGCGGGAAGCGGACGAGCTACCCCCACACCGCCGCACGGACTGCGCTATCAACATCCCAGAGGGGGCGGTACTACCCAAAGGGCGCATCTACAAGATGAGTGAGGGTGAGCTCAAGGACCTCCGGGAGTTTTTGGGTAAAAATCTGGCCCGAGGTTTCATCCGGCCCGCTTCCAGTCCCATGGGAGCTCCAGTCTTGTTCGTCCGGAAAAAGGATGGGTCCCGACGGCTGTGCCAGGACTACCGGGGCCTCAACGCCATCGCAGCGGGGAACGCTTACCCCCTCCCGCTGATCCCGGATTTGCTGGCCCGGCTGGGCAAAGGGACTCTGTTCACTAAGCTGGACCTAAGGGAGGCGTACTACCGGGTACGCATCCGGGAGGGGGATGAGTGGAAAACAGCGTTTAACTGTCAATTGGGACAATTCGAATTTAAAGTGATGCCGTTCGGTTTAAGCGGGGCACCTGGGGTTTTCATGAGTCTAATTAATGAGGTGTTGCAGGACCTTCTGTTTCAGGGGGTGGTTGTTTATTTGGATGACGTCCTGATCTACAGCCAAGATCCCCAAGAGCACGTGACCCTGGTGAGGGAGGTGTTAAAGCGCCTGCTGGCAAACCACCTATACGTGAAGCTGGCTAAGTGCGAATTCCACCGTCCCTCCCTGGACTATTTGGGCTACCGCATCTCAGCCCAGGGCATAGCTATGGACCCCGAGAAGGTGCAGGCGGTGCTGGCCTGGGAAAGGCCCCGCACCCGGAAACAGCTACAAAGCTTCCTGGGGTTTGCTAACTTTTTTAGAGGCTTCATCCCCAGATACTCCTCCGTAGTGGCTCCCCTCACGGACTTGCTAGGTACCAAGGGGAGAGGTCCTCGCGCCACGCGGCCCAGCGCAGCGCTCGGCTGGAATGAGAAATCGGAGGCAGCGTTCCTGGCCCTCAAGCAAGCTTTCGCGTCTGAGCCCACGCTACTGCACGTCGACCCAACCCAGCCGATGGTGGTACAAGTCGACGCCAGCGACGCAGCAGCCGGGGCGGTTCTCCTGCAGCGAGACAAGGCGGGACAGCTGAGGCCGGCGGCCTACCTCTCACGAAAATTCGCCGAAACGGAGCGGAACTGGTCTACCTGGGAGAAGGAGGCGTTTGCGATTAAGTTCGCCCTCACCGAATGGCGGCATTGGCTGGAGGAAACAGAGGAGCCGTTCGAGGTCTGGACAGATCACAAGAATCTGGAGGCGCTCCGGCAACCGCGATCCCTGAACGCCAAGCAGATGAGGTGGGCGGAGTTCTTTTCGCGGTACAATTTCAAGCTTGGTCACATCCCCGGCAAAGAGAATTTCCTCGCGGACGCCCTCTCCCGTCTGCCGCATTATGGGGAGGGGTACGCTCCCTGCACCAGGTCCGTGTTTGGTGAGGAGCAGCTGGGACGGGGGGTCGTCACTAGGCGTCGGGCCAGGGAGGAATGGGAGCCCGACCCGGCGACCGCCCCGCTCCGAGACCGCCTAGTGGCAGCCTACGGGACAGACGAGGAGCTGGCTGAGCTCCGGGACTCTTTGATTTTGGACTCCGGTCTCTGGCGGAGGGGGGAGGCTGTCTACGTCCCGGAAGGGCTACGACGGGAAGCCCTCAGCCTCTGCCACGATGCTAAGACCGCCGGGCACTTCGGTTTCGTAAAATCCTGGAAGTTGGCCCGGCGGCGGTTTTGGTGGCCCAGTCTGCGGCGGGACACAAAAGCTTACGTCAGTGGTTGTCCTGTCTGCCTGACCTGCAAGCCGGGGGTTGGCAAGCCGAAAGGTCTGCTGCACCCGCTCGAGGTCCCGACCCGGCCGTGGTCAGTGATCTCCATGGACTTTATAACAGACTTGCCTCCCAGCAAGGGGAAAACGGTGATCTGGGTGGTGGTAGATCTATTTTCCAAACAGGCCCATTTCATTCCTTGCGCCAGTGTCCCCAGTGCTTCACAATTGGCTCGGATGTTCCTGGATCACGTGTTCCGACTGCACGGGCTGCCGGACAAGGTGATTTCCGATCGGGGCTCACAATTCGTGTCCCGGTTTTGGCAAGCTTTCCTGCGCCTGTTAGACATCGAGCAAGGGCTGAGCTCCGCTTACCACCCCCAGACGGACGGGCAGACCGAGCGGGTTAATCAAGTACTGGAGCAGTACTTGCGGTGTTTCGGTTCCTATCATCAAGACACCTGGGTGCCCCTGCTCCCCCTGGCCGAGTTCGCGTACAACAACGCAGACCACAGCAGCACGGAGATGTCGCCTTTTGCCGTCGTCTACGGGACAGACCTGAGACACTTCCCGGAGCTTGGAGAGGTCCCCGCCCGGGAATCGGCCGACCTTCGCGAGTGGGGGAAGCGTGCCGGGAGCTGCTGGAAGTCGCTGCAGGAGCAGCTCCACAAAGTCAAGGCAGCGCAGAAAGAGGACGCCGACCGGAAGAGACGACCAGCTGAAGAGATCCGACCGGGGGATCGAGTTTACCTTTCCACCCGGAACCTACGGTTGAATTTGCCCAGCAAGAAGCTAGGCCCTCGGTTTTTGGGGCCTTTCGAGGTCTTGGCCCCGATCAACGAAGTTTCGGTCAAGCTCAAGCTCCCCAAGAACCTCCGGCACATCCATCCCGTCTTTCACGTGAGCCTTCTAAAAAAAACTCCGGACGGTGACGTTTGGCACCCCGTGGTTTCCCCGCCAGCGCCCGAGGTCCTGCCGGGGGGGGAGCACCACGAGGTGGCGGATATCCTGGACTCTAGACTCCACAGGGGGAAGTTGCAGTACCTCGTGGAATGGAAGGACTTCGCTTTGGGGGACCGGGAATGGGTCTGGGCAGCGGACGTCCTTGCGCCCCGACTCACTGAACGTTTCCACAAGCGGTATCCTGGCCGTCCCGGGGGGTTGGAGAATGGACCTTTGGGGGGGCAGAATGTCGTGGTTCGGTCCTTGGTGGCTTGGGAACCGGACCGAACCCCGCCATCAGAGGCGCCCGCGATCACGGAGGTAGGGCATGGTGATCATAGGCAAGCCGGCAGCTGGGCGCCCCACCCGATCGTTGAGGTGGCAATGGCCGCTAAAGAACCTCAATGTCCCCCTCCACCTTTTGACAAGGGCCCGGAGATGGCCCTTTGTTCCAGGAAAATGGGCCATCAGGAACCCCGGAAAACCTCGCATATGTGCATGAGTCATGATTGTATCAGCATGTTCCCTCCGCAAGTACTGGGTGGGGCAATACAGCCTAAGGAGGTGGGTTTTGTATAAAAGGGAGCTTCCACCTGGAGTTCAGTGGAAGCTCTTACTCCATACCAGCGGACTCCACGTTGCTGAAATAAAGCTTGTTCCTGTTGTATCGTTCACCAGGCCTGGCGTGACGTTTTCTTCAAAAGGGCACCCTGTTTTTTCAGTTAGCAAGCGGGTCCCCGACATTATAGTCCATGGACATCTGGAGACCAATAGGTTGGCCACCCCTGCCCTAGGACAACCATAGGCAGACATTGGATGAAACCAGATGCAGAGGCATGAGGGAAAGGGGATCTGCAGCATTTAGCTGAAGGGGTTCTAGGAAGCTGAAGGTTTTGGGGGATCTAGCTCGCAGCCGTCAGGGCTAGGCAAAATACAACAGACTGAAAAACCTATGTGCAAAAAGGAGGCTAAAAGCCAGGTTCCGAGAATGGTTAGGATTGCATGTGATCTCCAGACCAGAGTTTCCCTAGAAGAAAAGGCATCTTGGACTGCACGGCTACGCATCCCTACTCAGCTGTCAAACTCTGCCTTCTCTGCAGTCTGGAGTTGACAACTCTAAAGGTTGGCCTTCAAGGAAATCGGTGTAGGTCTGAACCTTAGATGGCAATTCTATTGGAACTCAGTCAGGAATTAAATCACATTTCCCTCACTGAAAAACTGGTCCACAGTTGTGTACCATGTAGGAAAAGCCAATCTCTAGATAGGACCAGGGGATCCCCTGGTTTTCCAGCTCCTCATCTTCGACCTACAGAGATTAGTTCCCCTGGAGAAGATGGCTGCTTTGGAGGGTGGCCTCTAGAGCAGGGGTAGTCAACCTGTGGTCCTCCAGATGTCCATGGACTACAATTCCCATGAACCCCTGCCAGCAAACGCTGGCAGGGGCTCATGGGAATTGTAGTCCATGAATACCTGGAGGACCACAGGTTGACTACCCCTGCTCTAGAGCATTATACTCCACTGAGGTCCCTCCCAGCCCCAAAACCATCCAATCCCGGCTCCATCCCCAAAGACTCCAGCTATTTCCCAACCCACAGCTGGAACCCGATCTCTGTCACCTGGAGAGCTCCAGCCACTACCTAGAAGTTGGCAACCCTAGGGAAAGCCAGTAACTGGATGCATATATATTTTTTTAAAAGGTCCTCCCCTCTGGTAAAATAGGTAATGCATTTTGGCAAGAGCAGCTACCCGAAAGTAGAGTGTTTTATTGGTCAAAAGAGACTGAGGGAGCAGTCATAAAATTGGGCTGGACTTCTTTTGGAATGGAATTCATCCCAACTAATCTTTCCATCTCAATGGCACGTGTGCGTGTATGGGGCCAGGGGAGGGGTGGGGAGAAGAGCTAAATAGCCAGTCCTTAGTTAAATATCTTTGTTTTTCTTTTGATCCAATCTCAGCTGGTGGCATTCTTGCGTGTGAGGCTTCCGCCATTTTGTGAGCAGCCTCAGGTGTCGCTGGACCTGCTAAGAAAGAGCAAAATGGCCACCCTCTCCTCAGCTCTAGAGCAGGGGTAGTCAAACTGCAGCCCTCCAGATGTCCATGGACTACAATTCCCAGGAGCCCCTGCCAGCATTCGCTGGCAGGGGCTCCTGGGAATTGTAGTCCATGGACATCTGGAGGGCCGCAGTTTGACTACCCCTGCTCTAGAGGCTGGCTTACATAACCTACCAAAATGGCGTCGGGAAAGTAGTCTCCCTGGTTGAGGATGCTCTCCATAGGGACCGTGTCATGTATGGTAAGACCAAAGCTGACGTTCAGTATGTTTGAACAGATGAAACATTTTCTCATTTCTTTCCCTCTGAATTTCCTCCCGAGGAATCTCGAAGCATTGCAGTGATTCTGCACGCCAATCCAGGAAGTTCTGTGGGGATTGGACACAGAAGTGACCCAATCTTGCGTTGAGTTTCTCCATTATAAATCCTTTGGCTTTAGGGTTGCCAACTCTGGGCTAGGAAAATAGCTGAGGATTTAATATTCGAACTGGGAGGTTAGAGCTTAGGGTGGGGGGCAGCTTTTCTCAACCAGGGTTTCATGAAGCCCTGCGGTTTCTTGACAGCCCTGGAAAGGTTCCCCTAATGCAGCGGTTTTCAACCTAGGGGTCGGGACCCCTTTGGGGGTTGAACGACCCTTTCACAGGGGTCTCAGCAGGGTGAGCAGCTTGGCTGCAGGGGGTGCTGCCACTGTTGCCGCTCCTCCTGCAGGCGCCACACAACAACCTTGCGGGGTAGATCAAGAGAGCGTTCTTCTGTCTGGAGCATCGGAAAAGAGAGAGATCGGCATGGTGGGACAAGAGGCAGAACTGAAATGAGAAACCCCAGGGGAAAAAACAATTTATATACAATTATGAACAATTGATCTTCACGCCATTGGTCAGTTTCAGTTTAATTTCTGTGAAAGAACCCTTGCATAATTGTATGGTTGGGGGTCACCACAACATGAGGAACAGTGTTAAAGGGTCACGGCATTAGGAAGGTTGAGAACCATTGCCCTAATGGGTGGGAGTTAATTAATTTTCATATTTTTGTTTAATTGATGGGCCTGGAGGGGAGGGGCCCCGGGTAGGTGTGTCCACAGCTATATTGGCCAACCCTATTCTGCAGGATCCTGCCACTTCTGGAGCCTGAAGAATGTTCCAGGGGTTTCTCAATGGTAAAAGAGTTGAGAAAGGCTGGAGGGGAGAAAAGTCAGTAGGAGACAATGCAATGGAGTCCACCATCCAGAGAGCCACTCCTGGTGTAGTGGTTTGGAGAGTCAGGTTTGATTCCCCACTCCTCCTCCACATGCGGCCAGCTAGGTGCCCTTGGGCCAGTCACAGTTCTCTCAGAGCTCTCTCAACCCCACCTACCTCACAGGGTGTCTGTTGTACAGAGAGGAAGAAGAAGAAGAAGAGTTGGTTCTTATATGCCGCTTTTCCCTACCCGAAGGAGGCCCAAAGCGGCTTACATTCTCCTTCCCTTTCCTCTCCCCACAACAGACACCCTGTGGGGTGGGTGAGGCTGAGAGAGCCCTGATATCACTGCCTGGTCAGAACAGTTTTATCAGTGCTGTGATGAGCCCAAGGTCACCCAGCTGGCTGCATGTGGGGGAGTGCAGAATCGAACCCGGTGTGCCAGATTAGAAGTCCGCACTCCTAACCACCACACCAAACTGGAAGGAAAAGGTACTTTGAGACTCCTCTGAGTAATAAAAAGTGGGGTACAAAAGAACAGCTCCTCTTATCCTGCAATTTGTGCTACCTTGATGTGTGTGTTTGGGGAGAGGGGAGGTCCTTTCTTGGGCACCGAGACACCTTGGGTGGTCTCCGACCCCCTGATAAGCTTCAAAGGGATCTGGAATTGGGTCTGAAAACCCTCTTGTATCCTGAGATGGCCTCAGGCCAATAACACTTACATGTTGACTGAGGATCCTTCCAGATAGAGCAAGGCATTTTAAAATGCCTTTTGTTTTTTCTGGCTTTCTTCAGATGCAGGAGTAGATGCCAGAACCGAGGCGTCCCAAAGCCTCCCACGTACGCTTCCAAATTGAGGCGTCCCCCCAGGCCTCACCTTGTCCTGCCATTTGTGGAGAGGTAATTCCATTGACTTCAGTGGGACTTACTCCAAAGTGAGTGTGCATAAAAATTCAGAAGCCATTACTTCAATCCTGGGAGAAAAGAGAGCCAAAAGAGAGCAGATATATTGCTCATTTCAGAGGGGGAACGAAAACCTGGGTTTGCTTATTTATTTCCCACTTTTTTCTCCCCTGTGGAGCAAAGTAGTTGATGGCATTGTTCTCCCCTCTGCCAGTTAATCTTCCAACAGCTAAAGTTGCCAACCTCCAGGTGGAGCCTGGAGTTCTCCTGGAATTACAACTGACTGGAATGACAACAGGCAACAGAGGGGTTCCACTTTGAGGAGAGGAATCTATGGCAATTATTAACCTTTTGAGGCCCCTCCCCAAACCCTGCTCTCCCAGGGTCCATCCTCAAAAGCTCCAGGTATTTCTCAACCCCAACCCTGTGAGGTAGGTTAGGCTGAGAAAGAGACTTCTCCAAGGTCACCTAGAAAGCTCTCATGGCAGAGGGGACATTCGGACCTGAGTCTCCTCGATCCCAGTCTGGCACTTGGACTATGCTAAACAACAACCCTGCCAGGTAGGGCCCTACGCTACACAACCACCCTGGAGCCATTGCTTTCCCAAGAGGGAAGTTGCAGGAAGATCTGAGAAACTCAGGTTAGAAGAAGAAGAAGAAGAAGAAGAAGAAGAAGAAGAAGAGGAAGAAGAAGAAGAAGAAGAAGAAGAAGAAGAAGAAGAAGAAGAAGAAGAAGAAGAAGAAGAAGAAGAAGAAGAAGAAGAAGAAGAAGAAGAAGAAGAAGAAGAAGAAGAGGTGGTTCTTATATGCCGCTTTTCTCTAACCGGAGTCTCAAAGCAGCTTACATTCACCTTCCCTTCCCTCTCCCCACAACAGACACCCTGTGAGGGACATGAAGCTGAGAGAGCCCTGACATTACTGAAAAAGAAGAGAATTGGTTCTGATATGCCACTTTTCTCTACCCAAAGGAGTCTCAAAGCGGCTCACATTCGTCTTCCCTTTCTTCTCCCCACAACAGACACACATTTGGGCCCGTTGCACATTCTCAAGCTCGCCTACCTGGCAGGGCTGTCGTGAGAACAATATGGAGGGGAGGAAAGTGATGGAAGAGGCTTTGGGACCCCATTGGGGAGAAATGCGGGACAGAAATAAAGGAACTAACTGAGTGTCTGACCGAGAGCTCTCCTGGCTGACCCTGACACCACTTGAGTTCTTCGAATGGTGTAATTTGGCCACCAGCATGTGTATCTATCAGGCTGCGAGCGGAGAATTCTTTTCAACAAGCTTTAGAACAAAATATGTCTGGCCCGCTTGCCAAGATGCTTTGCCTCGGAAGGCGGCGGAGGATACTCTGAGTAAGGAGAGGAGTTGGCAGCGTATAACAGAGGGGGTGGGAGTCCTGGTCCAGAAGCACTCCTTGGCGTGGGAATGAGGGGGATTCTAAGCCCATAAGTGTTCCTGTTTTCGTTCTCTGAAAGGTTGGAGGGCGTGTTCCATATTTGCATTACACGCTGAAGGCATTTCAGGCTCCAACTGTGGGAATTGACAGGGCGAGGGGTGTGGGGAGGGGGGAGAATGAAAAGTGCTTCTCCGCAGAGTAACGCGTCACCCAAAACATATCTTGAAACTGGGTGCGTTCTTCCTGCCCGGTACCTGAAGCCGCCAGTCATTCCACGGAGCAGAAAGGTCAGGAAATGCCTGGCGGAGGAGGGTACGGGCAGAGGTTGGCAAAGAGGAAAGGGCCCTGGGGCGGCCTTTGTGAAGGCCCGGAGGCAGGGGAGGTGGAGGCAGGGTTGTGCAAACCTGTGGGTAAGCAGAGCACACAAGCCGTTGCGGTTAAGGGCATCGGGTGGTGAGGTCAAGGGATAGGAATTTGTGCGTTTTGGAGACAGGTGAGCGAAGCTGCCAGCTAAGATGAATGGTCCAACGTTTTCAGAGCCGGAGTCAACTGGCTGTTGCGGGACTGTGGTCTGGTCGATTTAGTCGCTGACATTTCACCAGGAACTGTGGCTGGCATCTTCATAGCAAGGAAGCGGCATTTTTAGAAGAAGAAGAAGAAGAAGAAGAAGAAGAAGAAGAAGAAGAAGAAGAAGAAGAAGAAGAAGAAGAAGAAGAAGAAGAAGAAGAAGAAGAGCTGGTTCTTATATGCTGGTTTTTCTCTCCCCGAAGGAGTCTCAAAGTGGCTTCCAGTCACCTTCCCTTTCCTCTCCCCACAACAGACACCCTGTGAGGTGGGTGAGGCTGAGCGAGCCCTGATGTTACTGAAAAAGAAGAGAATTGGTTCAAACGTTATATGAAGCCAAACACTTTGCCATAATTTATAAACTCAGTGCGTTCTAATCAGGTCTTTAACAAAATCATACCACTGCTGCGTCGCATTGCAAAGGACGATTCTGGATAGTAGAAGTTGTAACAACGACCACGGCAACAAGAGGTGGTTAAGAGAACAAGGGCAATATAACCTGAAAAAGTTTTGAGGACCAAGGAAGTTTCATTCTGTTCAGTTGCTTCCGATGCACACAGCTACCCGCGTGAAAACAAAATGGGGTAAAACTGTACGCAATTGGAGAGTATACAAAAAATTAAACTTTTCTTTAAAAAATACAAAACCACCATCTAAAAATGGAAAAGCTAAAGAAAATTCCTGTACGGAGACTGTGTAGATCAACTGAGTTGGACCATCATGTCAACCAGAACTCTTATGGATGGAAGCCCCGTAACTAGCACATTTGGTTTCCTCCAGATCCAAAATTCTCTTGTGGGAGTCTAAGGTTGCCAGGTTTCCCCCTCCCCTTGCCCCGGCAACCAGCAGGGGTTAAGATTGCCAGATCCAGGGTGTAGTCTGCACAGGTCTTTTTACCCACTGCCAGCTCAAATAAATCCCTGGTGTCTACACTGAATTCAATTTCTACTTTGATTTGGGGCGCTTTAAATTTTCCCTCTGCAATATGCTTGACTGCCCTGGAGTGACTCTACTTTCCCTCTGCGATATCCAGAAGTGGATATAAGCCTCGATGTTTGAAAAATCGGCATCAGTAAATGTACAGATCTCTGCTTTTTGCTAATTAAGTTCCTGCCTTGTGCCTCCAACACTGATGTAGCAAAGCAGTCTTCCCGGGTTGGCCAGGGCGTCAATTCAAAGACTTCCTGGTTGCAAGGATTGTCTTAAAGTGACAGTGCTCCAGAAGCCCCTACTTTTCTCAGCAGAGATTTGCCTCTTGGATTTATTCCCCCTCCTCTGCTGTCTCCAATCCTCTCCCCGCCCCCTTGGTCAGGAAAAGAAAGAAAGAGGCTCCTGCTACAATTGGCACCCCCCACACAGACACTGAGATTCCCCAATATAGTGCAGAACAGTGTCTGTTTCAATTGGGGAGGGGGGGAGGATAGAGGAAGACCTGAATTCAAATCGATCTGAATTCAGCAGGATCCACAATGGAAAAAACAAAGTAAGTGCAGAATCAGCATGGGATGGGAAACCCCTGGAGATTTGAGGATGGAACCTGAGGAGGACAGGGGCTTCAGTGGGGTACAATGCCACAGAGCCCTCCCTCCAAGGCTGCCATTATTTCCAGGAGAACAAGGTGCATTCCGCAAACATAGGATAATGCACTTTCAATGTGCTTTGGCAGAACAGGAAACTCTACTTCTAAAGTGCATTGAAAGTGCATTATCTATTGCGTGCAGACAGATCTCTGTACTCTGATGATGAGGCGTAATTCCAGGGGGTTCCCCAGGTCCCAAACGGAGGCCGGCATTCCTATGCAGTAACTTTAGGACAAGCGGTACATTTCGGGATGCCAGTCCCCAAGTATGACCTGGGGATCCTCCGGTTTTACAGCTCATCTCCAGACGACAGAGATCAGTTCCCCTGGAGAAAATGGCTGCTTTGGAGGGGGGACTCCATAACATCATACGCCATGGAGGTCCTTCTCCCCCACAAATCTCACCCCCTCCCAGCTCCACCCCCCAAAGTCTCCAGGTATCTCGCATGCCAGAGATGCCAACCCTAGATAAACGTGATGGCGTACCCGTCAAACAAAATAAGAGATGGGCTGTCAGTCGTCTTGAAGAACACTAAGAGAACTCTGGGGAGCTTTGATCACCCCGATATGGCAATCACCTGGACAACCTTTGGCCTCATAAGCTCCTAGGCCCTGTTACTTTGTTTTTTTCTGGGATTTACTCCTTAAACGGTGGTTTAAAAAAGGAAAAAAACCCGGAATGTTGTCATCCAGAAGCTGCAGGAGGAGAACTAATGGGAAAAGGACGGCAAACTCAGCCAAGATAACAAGAGAAGCGTGGGCAGTCTGGCTCCTCCTGACCATGCGTGATCTCTGGCCTTCCACTATCTTTCACAGCCGGACCGGGCGCACCCACTTCAGGGAAAAGCCCTTTGAACTGGAAGTTGCCTGCTAAATCCCAGGTGGGCGGGGAGGGGGGATCTGCCCTTTGCTGACCCCCCAGTGGGGATGAAACATGGGAATGGCCAGAGCTTCTGGCAAGCTAACTTCTGACGTGACTAATCCCAGCAGCATCTGGCTAGAGATTCCACTCGTCAGAGTCGGCAGGGGTGACATAAACCAGAGATGGCCAGAGAACATGGAGGCAGGACTCGAATTGATCCTCAGAAAGCCGAAGGTCTGGACCGAAGTCTAGGATTTCTGCAAGGGCATGCAGAGTTTGACGAAAAGGGCTTGGCTGACTTATTCACTTTAAGGTCGCCGGATCCAGGTGGTAGCAAGAGAGAGCTCTTGGGGGGAGGGGAGATTAGCATCCCTAGAGTAGGCTTTCTCAACCAGGGCTTTGTGAAACCCTGGGATTTCTGGACAACCCTGGAACGGTTTCCCAAATGGGTGGATTTATATATATTTTAAAAAAATGTTAAACATGGATTTGGTAATATGACCATATAGGGCAGTGGTTCACAACCTTCCTAATGCCGCAACCCTTTAATACAGTTCCTCCTGTTGGGGTGACCCCCAACCATAAAATTATGCAAGGGTTCTTTCACTGAAATTAAACCAAAAGTGACCAATGGCATGAAGATTAATTGTTCATGATTGTATATAAATTGGTTTCTTCCCGGGGTTTCTCAGTTCAGTTCTGCCTCTCGTCCCACCGTGCCGATCTTGCTCTTTTCCACTGCTTCAGACAGATGAACGCTCTCTCTCGATCTACCCCACAAGGCTGTTGTGTGGCGCCTGCAGGAGAAGCAGCAACAGTGGCGGCAACACCCTCCCCCCAAGTTGCTCGCCATGCTGCGCCCCCTGTGAAAGGGTCATTTGACCCCCTAAAGGGTTCCCGACCCCCAGATTGAGAACCAGACATATAAGGTCATATGGACTCCCCCAAAATGGCCAACGATGAACCTGGAGGGGGTGGGGAGGGGAGCGGCCCTGGGTGGGCGTGTCCACAGTTATGCTTCCCAGCCATATTCTGCATGATCTCTCTACCTCTGGGGTTTCTTGAAGCCTGAAGAATGTTTCTGGGGTTTCTCAAAGGTTAAAAAAAGTTGATAAAGGCTGCCTTAGGAGGACTCCTTAGATGATGGGTGCTACGCCATTATATCCCATTTAAGTTTCTCCCCTTCCCAAACCCCTCCTTTCTCAGGCTCCTCTCCCAAAACCTCCAGGTATTTTGCAACCCTGGCATTTTACAACATTCTCCCATACTCCAATTTTAAAGGCACAGTCACACTTGAAGAGACATGTTTTATTTATATATATCTGCACCCCAGTTTAGAAGAAGAAGAGTTGGTTCTTATATGCCGCTTTTCCCTACCCGAAGGAGGCTCAAAGCGGCTTACAGTCGCCTTCCCATTCCTCTCCCCACAACAGACACCCTGTGGGGTAGGTGAGGCTGAGAGAGCCCTGATATCACTGCTCGGTCAGAACAGTTTTATCAGTGCCGTGGCGAGCCCAAGGTCACCCAGCTGGTTGCATGTGGGGGAGCGCAGAATCGAACCTGGCATGCCAGATTAGAAGTCCGCACTCCTAACCACTACACCAAACTGGCTCTCCCCCACGGGGGACCCCAAACAGCTTGCATAGCTGTGTCCTTCTGCATTTTATCAACCCACAATCCTGCGGAGTAGGTCAGGTTCAGAGGGCCTGACCAGCCCAGGTCACCCAGCAAGCTTCCGTAGCAGAGCAGGGATTCGAACTTGGGTCTCGCAGAGCCTCACCTGACACTCTGGCCATGACCTCCTGCCTTCTCTCTTGAAATAAATACATTTCCCAAGTCTGAAAGACGGAGATAAGCAGACACTGAGCCCATACAAACACACTTTATCTGCAGATGTGTGCGAGATTTTTAAAAAACCCCAAACCTTATCACTGATTCCTACTTGGTAGGATGATACAGATAGCCTTTACTCCGAGATAGCTAAATCTATCCTAACAGGGTCTTCTGTTTTGCAATCTGCATTTACACATGGGCCCAGAGAGTAGGAGGAGAAGCACCTGGGGGCGTTAATGGAGGAAGACCTTGGTTTTCCAACATGAAGCATTCAGGTAAGCTGTTTTTTTCACCGGACCTTAAGCTGTTTTGGAACCTCCCCATCCTACAAACCTACCATTTTTGTATGTGTGGGTGATCTGGATGCCAGCCTCCAGGTGGGGCCTGGAGATCTCCTGGAATTCCAGCCCATCTCCAGAGCTGATTAGCTCCCTTGGAGAAAATGGGAGGACGCTGTTATTATACCCTGCTGAGGTCCCTGACTTCCCAAGCCCCCCTCCCTGCTCCCAATTTCCAGGAACTTCCAAAGCTAGAGACGGAAACCCAACCCTTCATCACCTGATGATGACTGGGCTTACCTGGCAGCCCTAACAGATGTGCACGTTCTACTGGTCACGGAATTACAGAGTTGGAAGGGGTCATTACAGGCCATCTAGTCCACCCCCTGCTCAATGAGGATCAGCCTGAAGTGCTTGAGGGGGAGCGTGGCTGATAAGCCATCTTCCAGAAACCCACTGGCACAGGATGGAGGCTAGCATGCCATATGGTGAAGACACAGGTTCAAATCCCACCCTTTCCCACCAAACTCTCAACGTAGCCTGCCTCACCAGCTTGTTGTAAGGTCAGACTGAGAGACAGGAATTGTGGGCATTCCCCTGAACTTCTTTGCAGGAAGGCTCAAAATGAAAGTGATAGAGCTCTCACAGCCAGGAGGTCAAGCACTGCTTCTTAGGAAATGCAGGTTTCGTGCTTGCTTCTCGTGTTTCTGACCCTTCTAAGTACTGATCCACGCTGCATAGCTAAACGCTCTTGGAGCTCATGATCAAATATATTTTATGTGTGGATATAGCTAAGCTTCTAAATACTGAGTCAGACCATCTGAGTCAGGCCTCACTGGCTCACGCCTACCTGCGTCAACCGGTTCTCACAATTTTCCTCCGCTTTTCCGTTATGATTTTTGTAAGTTGGGACTGTGTTACGACTAGCAATTTGACCCTGTGGCATTATATGCCACTGAGGCTGCCCCCCCAGGTTCCACCCACAAATATTTCTGAACCCCGAAGTTGGGCCAGCACATGCTGTCAACCTAACCTACCTCCCAGGGTTGTTGTGAGTATAAAATGGAGAAGTGAAAAAGTATTGTAATAAACCACTTCCGGTTTCCCCATCAGGGAGATAAGTGAGGTATAAATGAAATTTTAAAAAATACCCTGGATCTCATTATATGTCTGTGAATCGAATTGGTCCTGTCTGAATACTATGTTTAGGCGGCTTAAACTGTAATTGAAATTTCATTTTATTTAAATACATCCACGGGGAATGTAAGCCAATCAATTAATTAATTAATTGAGTAAATCTTAGCCGATTAATTCATTCAACTGAGTGGGCAATTAAAACCTGCACAGATTTGCAGTTGGAGAAGCAATCATTTAAGGAGGGTGCTCATGCCAACTTCAACACCCCCCCCCTTAGATGATTTAATGGAATACATGATGTCTAAGGTTGCCAACCTCCAGGTGAAGCCTGGAGGTCTCCTGAAATAGTCACTCATCTCCAAATCCCCTGCTTTGTAAGACAGACTGTGGCACTGGCCCCTGCTGAGGTCCCCCACCCTCCATAGGCCCCAGTCCAGAATCTCCAGTAACAGAGTTGGCAACCATGGCTGCTCCCCTCTACTTTTTTTTGTATGTATATTTTCATTTAAAAAAAACTCTGCCCAATGAAATTGCAGCCATCACTGAATTTACCCAAACATGCTTTATGATCGTTCCAACAGATGAATAGCTGTGTTGCGATACGAATATTTGTTTTTTTACTGCCCAATTTAAGGGGCGTCTGTTGGTGCTTCCGCTCTGATAAGGGCACACAGCCACCCTCTAGGCGGAACTTTGAGATCTCCCGCTATTACAATAGATTTCCAGACAAACCCCCTCACTTCTCCTGGAGAAAAGGGCTGATTTGAAAGGTGGGATCTGTAGCATTATACCCCACTTGGGAGGCAGCACTCCTGAAATCTCCAGGTCCTTCCCAGACCAGAGCTGGCAACCAAAGCATTTTGGCCCTAACCCCTGAGATACCCCGAAATCTGCATTTCAACTTTTGAATGGGGAGTCAATAAAAACAAACAGGGCTCAGATTTGAGGAGATGCAGATTTCTCACCAGAAAGGGGGCTTGGTTTGAATACCTGCCTCTCCTTAACTGTTTCACAGCTCCCAGCTCCCGACTTCGAGCTCTCCTCACCCTCCCTGCAAGGAGCCTAACCCTCATCTTCAGACTCGGGTTGCCAATTCTTGCCCGGGGGATTCATGGAGATTTGGGGGGTGGGGCCGAGTGGTGGAGGGGAGGGACCGTGGTAGGGCTGAGGTCTGGCCTTCCCGTGGATCTCCAGCTGGAGGCTGGCAACCCACCCCCTCCTCCCCCTGCAAGCGTATTCCCTCGGTCCGCCTAGCTGCAAACTTTTTAAATCCAGGCCGCCCTTCCCGCAATCTCTTCCCGGCAGCGGGTTTTCCCCCTCCAAACCTCCGGACCGTCTTTGGCCCACGTAGCCTCCCACCCCCGCTCCCTTCTCCTTAAGCCGGTTCTCTTCGGAACTTCAGGAATCCAATTTTTCTCCTTCGGGAAGCCTGTTGCATTTCTTTTTTCTTCTTCCAACGTAATCTGCATTGCAATGTTATTTTTAGCCCCCCCCCCAAAAAAAAAACCCACCCACTCCCTGCAAACTGTGGACCCTGCCCCTCTTCCCCGCCCGCCTTTAAACCAGAATGCAAACGGGCCGGAGGCCGAGGATTCCAAGGGCGGGAGAAAAATGGCACTCTGCACATGCCCAGCGGCGCCCTCTTCTGGCAGGAAGAAACAAAAAGGCTGGAGGTTTTCTTCGCTTGCTTGCTTTCTTTTTTTTTTTCTCCCAAGGAGAGCGGAGCCCATACGGAAAAGGAGCGTGTGTGCAAATGGGGGAAGAGTTGTCTCGATGCGTGTAAACGCGTTGCAGGCGGGTGACTGTTCAAGATGAGCTCAGAGGGGCCCGGCCCAGCCTGACGCAAAAGGGAGGACGCCTCCCCCCGACCCGAGATTCAAAAGCTTCCCCCGCCAGAGATCAAACAGCCCAGACCGCCTGTCAACCACGCTCCGGATCCGACGCCGGCTGCTCCGGATCCGACGCCGCAGGTGGGTGAGGAAGGGGACTCCCGGCGGGGGAACCGGGAGTCGGGAGGGGGGATCTCGTGGGCCAGGGAGTCCCCTTTGGGGACAGGGGAGGGTCTGAGCCGAAATCACCCCCTGAGTTTCAGGGTCGAGGAATTAATCCGGGACAGGGTGAAGTCCCCTGGAGCATGTGCAAAGTGCATTTCCGTCCTCGTGACATGGCAGCCCTTGTAGATGAGTGGGTGGTGTTGGTTTCTAGCACATCGCTCTACTTCCCTCCCCCTCCCCAAATTAGGACTAGTAATGGGATGAATGAATGAATGAATGAATATTAAGTTTTAAAAACCTCTCCGATTTAGAAAAGGGGGGGGGGTCCTTGATGCGCGTTGTTAGATGAATTGTGGATGGTTTTCAGGGGCCAGAGTCAACGGGCTGTGTGGCCAGCGGGGTCTGCTAGTTAATTAATTAACTTTAGTGCCTGCCAGACCAGGGCAGCCCAGCCTGGAATAACTGGGATAGATGCTCCGGCTCACAAGCATTTTGCAAGCTTTAAAAGTGGTGGCCGGGGATTAAGTGGCAATAAACAGAGATTTCTGAGCCTCTAGCCCAGTGGTTCTCAACCTCCCTAATGCCGCGACCCTTGAATACAGTTCCTCCTGTTGTGGTGACCGCCAACCATAAAATTAGGCAAGGGTTCTTTCACAGAAATTAAACCGAAACTGACCAATGGCGTGAACATCCATTGTTCGTGATTGTATATAAATCGGGGTTGTTTCCGGGGTTTCTCACTTCAGTTCTGCCTCTTGTCCCACCATGCTGATCTTGCTCTTTTCCGCTGCTCCAGACAGACGAACGCTCTATCTCGGTCTACCCCGCAAGGCTGTTGTGTAGATGGTGCCCCCCCCCCGGCCAAGCTGCTTGCCCTGCCGCGACCCCTGTGAAAGGCTCATTCAGCCCCCAAAGGGGTCCCGACCCCCAGGTTGAGAACCACTGCTCTAACATGAAAATGCATGAAACTGCCTTATACTGAATCAAACCCAAGCAGTCAGTATTGCCAGTTCAGACTGGCAGCTGCTCTCCAGGGTCTCAGGCTGAGGTCTTTCTTGCCACCTACTGCCTGGTCCTTTTTTAAAAAACTGGGAGGGTGGTGTTTCTAGTCCACATTAAGAATGGTGTGGAGCCAGGCTTCAGGGGTAGTCAAACTGCGGCCCTCCAGATGTCCATGGACTACAATTCCCAGAAGCCCCCTGCCAGCATTCGCTAGTAGGGGCTTCTGGGAATTGTGGTCCATGGACATCTGGAGGGCCGCAGTTTGTTGCCTGCATGAGTCCAACGTAAAAGGACAGAAACGCTCCCTGGTTACTAAGATATTTCTAGGGTGCCTCAAGCAGAAAGTGTGTATGGGGAGGGTGGTTTTTGACAAATTGCCTCGATAAATATGACAGGTGATTGGGTAAAAATTGCCCTCGCCTGTCCTCGATTCCCAGGCCTTTTGTTTTAGCAACCGCGATGGTTGGGTCGTTGGCATAGAGAGGGGAAGAATTGCAAAGGTGGGGGGTGGCGTCTCCGGCGACAGGACGGTCTGGTTTCGCCAGGTCTGTACGCAGGTACAAAATCTTTGCATCGGCTCTAGGCCTGCAGCAGGCCAATCCGCAGCATGTCCATCTCAGTACTGATCTGGTTCCGGGCTGTACGTTGGCCGTGTGCTGAACTTCAGTCATTCCTCACCAATTGAGCAACTGAGTTAGGGCGTCTGGATTCCAGGAGCAGCATTACCGTAAAGGTGTTTCCTCCTAAGTCATCCGAACCAAAGAGAATTTAGGATTGATGTATCCGTCTGGCGGTTTTCGGAACATGCGTCGAAGCAAAGAGGTTTGTTTCCAGGGGGAGAGTGGCTCGAGAGAGGTTTTACTTCTTAAGGGGCATTGGGACTTTTCCGCCTTCTCCTTTTGGCTAAACAGGTGCGGAAGGTTTTTGGAAATCATGCCCCCCCTCCAAAAAAATAATAACCCTGCCAGATCTATTTGTCAAAGGCAATAACAGGACCAACTTAACAGATCACATGTGGCGAGCCCTCGTTCCGATTACTCTTAGCAATTTGACCAAAAGGATTGTCCTTAAAACGATCCTGCGAGGTAGGCCAGAATGGTCATTCCTATATTGCAGTAGGGAGACTGAGAAAGTTAAGGCCACTTTTGCAGCGCAATAAAGACCTGAAATGTGGCTTTCCCACCTCTGGCCTTGCCCTCTTACCCAACACAGTCTAGTGCAACTTGGCTAGAAAGCCATCATCACGGAGATGTCCCACATTGCCATTCTTACAATGTGTCTTGTCTGCCCTTTCACCTGCTTCTGGATGTACTTAAAAGCCTGCGCAAGTAACTGATCCAGGCGCATGGTTGCTGTCGGAAAAGCATGCATGTTTCCTTCCGTGCCGGTTGCGTGCTTCGGCCACGATCAAGGGCATATAGCACCTGCATGTTGCCTTCCAAAAGTCCGTGGTAGGCCATAGAACTGGCAAGGTCACGTGAGTTTTGTTGTTCCAGGAGGCCTTGTTCTTGAGGAGCTATATCGGGAGAGGATAGAGAGGGATTCGATCTCCCAGTTGCTGTGAGGTGGGGTACGGGGGGGGGGGAGGTGTTTCCACGTCCCCTTTTCAGTACTTTGTCATCTGTTTATTCAGTGACCCATTTGTGCCAGTGGCAGTAATTCTTTGAAAACGCCTCTTCATTGGCCTCGTTCATTATTTTTTTATAGGTTTACTCTGAGACCTTGCCAGGAGGTCGGTTTAGCAAGTCTTTGGCACGGAGGTGCCCAGGGTGGAGAATTTTAAAAATGCCAGCGGGTGGGAGAGCGAATATCCAGCAGTCTTGGAACCAAATGGAAAAGCCTCTTCTCCATCATGGGAAGAGGGGGACTATCATAGCTGTTGTGAGTTCCCCAATGGTTCCTTCCAGAGGTCAATCCAAGGTTCATTCCTGGAATAGACAGTCCCCCATCCCCGGTAGTTCAAGATGTCTCTGTTGGTCATGCAGAAATTTGGGGTGCAACACAGAAGAACAACAGTTGGTTCTTATGTGCCACTTTTCTCTACCCAAAGGAGTCTCAAAGCGGCTTACATTCGTCTTCCCTTTCCTCTCCCCACAACAGACACCCTGTGAGGGAGGTGAGGCTAAGAAAGCCCTGATATTACTGAAGAAGCTTGGTTCTTATATGCCGCTTTTCTCTACCCGGAGGAGTCTCAAAGCAGGTTACATTCGCCTTCCCTTTCCTCTCCCGCAACAGACACCCTGTGGGGTGGGTGAGGCTGAGAGAGCCCTGATATTCCTGCTCGGTCAGAATAGCTTTATCAGTGCTGTGGCGAGCCCAAGGTCACCCAGCTGGCTGCATGTGGGGGAGTGCAGAATCAAACCCGGTTCGCCACATTAGAAGTCCGCCTCCTAACCATGACACCCCGTTGTGTGTTGGGATACAGCCACCATGGTGCAGGTTTGATTCCCCACTCCTCCACATGTAGCCAGCTGAGTGACCTTGGACTAGTCCCAGCTCTCTTGGGATTCTCTACCTCGCAGGGTGACTGTTGTGAGAAGAGGAAAGGAAAGGTGTTTATAAGGCACTTTGGGACTCCTTCTGGTAGTGAAAAGCAGGGTATAAAAAAACAGCTCTTCTCTTTTTGGAAAGGATGCAGTCATGGATTACAGAAACATTCTCAATTACATTCAGTGACTTTTATTTTCATGCAGTGAATTTTCACATTAACAATGTCAAGCAAGGCATGGATAAATATGTGCTTTTCCGCTCGTCCCGTGTAGGGCTTAGAGTGATGTCCCAATCCCCCGTCTTGGGCTAGTGGGATAAAGTGAAGGAGATAAGAATGATGTAAGCTCCTTTAGCTCCTTTTTGGAGAGAAAACGGAGTTATAAATAACTAAATAAATACATTCTTGCCTTCTTGGAGTCTTGACCTGCACTCGTTCTGCACACATCGAATAATGCACTTTCTGTATGCTTTTGCAGCTGGATTCTCATGTGTAGAACATGGAAATCTGTTTCTCAAGTGCATTAGAAGTACATCAACCATTCTGTGCAGAATGGACCCAGGCTAACCAATTCTCCTCAGATCTCAGAAGCTAGGCAGGGTTGGCCCTGGCTCGAATTTGGATGGGAGACCCCCAAGGAATACCAGGGGTGTGACCCAGAGGCAGGCCATGGCAAACCACCTCTGAATGTCTCTGGCCTTGGAAAACCCTATGAGGGTCCCGTAATTCAGCTGGGACTTGGTGGCACATTCTCGCCCCCACCACCATATCCTCTCTGAGACATGTGCGTAGAGCTTGCACAGCCTGGAGAGAATGAAACCGGAATCACTAAAATGAGCTATGACGTTCCACAAACAATTATTATAATAAGAGTTGGTACTTATATGCTGCTTTTCTCTACCCGAAGAAGAGTTGGTTCTTATATGCCGCTTTTCTCTACCCGAAGGAGTCTCAAAGTGGCTTACATTCGCCTTCCCTTTCCTCTCCCCACAACAGACACCCTGTGAGGGAGGTGAGGCTGAGAGAGCCCTGATATTACTGAAGAAGAAGAGTTGGTTCTTATATGCCGCTTTTCTCTACCCGAAGGAGTCTCAAAGGGGCTTATATTCGCCTTCCCTTTCCTCTCCCCACAACAGACACCCTGTGAGGGAGGTGAGGCTGAGAGAGCCCTGATATTACTGAAGAAGAAGAGTTGGTTCTTATATGCCGCTTTTCTCTACCCGAAGGAGTCTCAAAGGGGCTTATATTCGCCTTCCCTTTCCTCTCCCCACAACAGACACCCTGTGAGGGAGGTGAGGCTGAGAGAGCCCTGATATTACTGAAGAAGAAGAGTTGGTTCTTATATGCCGCTTTTCTCTACCCGAAGGAGTCTCAAAGGGGCTTATATTCGCCTTCCCTTTCCTCTCCCCACAACAGACACCCTGTGAGGGAGGTGAGGCTGAGAGAGCCCTGATATTACTGAAGAAGAAGAGTTGGTTCTTATATGCCGCTTTTCTCTACCCGAAGGAGTCTCAAAGGGGCTTACATTCGCCTTCCCTTTCCTCTCCCCACAACAGACACCCTGTGAGGGAGGTGAGGCTGAAAGAGCCCTGATATTACTGAGGAAGAGTTGCCTGTTTTGGGGATTCTGGACTGTGTGGCCACGGTCTGGTCGTTTTACTCCCTGCTGTTTGGCCAGGAAGTGTGGCTGGCTATTTCAGAGGTAGGACATGGCAAAATGACACGGAGAGATTTCCTTCTTTCTGTCTCCTCCCTCGGAAGATGCCAGCCACAGTTAATGGCGAACTGTCGGGGACTAAAGCTACCATATCAGGGCCCTACAACCCGGCATATCCACAGCTGCGTTGGCTCCAGTCATCGACAAATTTAAAAAAAAAGAAGTATTACCCTGCAAATATTAAAATGTAATGCTGATCAATTCCGTGTGTGAACCACTTCAGAGTGACTGAAGCAGCGATCAAGTCCTTTTCTTTAAAGCTCACGTCCAAACGAGAATCAAACCTGGTGTTTTTTTTAACTTGATGGGTCATGAAGTGGAATTGTACACAGTTGCTTTTTTAACAGCTCAACTCTCTGCTTTCATTGCATTTGATCTTGTTTTAAATGTTAATCTTGGTTTAAGGGCTAATTGCTTTGAGAACTTTCATTTTCCTTTCTTTGTAGACAAGAGTACATACACTCTGGCTTGAAGGGAAATCAAATACAATTTTCTGCCTAGAGAATCCAGGTTCTGTGCCTAGAAAATGGCAGATTCTGTGAGCTGCATAAATTATGCAAAGTAGGATTTTTGAGGGGATGGTTAGGGATAATTTATTATGGTCTTTTCAATCACGGGTTCAAACTGGGAAGTGTCCTCTTTAGCTGGGCTTCTGAGTATAGCCAGGATTACCCACAGTCTTAAGTTTCCTTTCTTGAGGACTAGAAACTTTCTTCTAAAGATAACTTCTGTGCTCCTCTATGATCTTTTGATTGTGGAATCATGTCATAAGAACATAAGTAACGCCCTGCTGGATCAGACCAGGGGTCCATCTGGTCCAGCATCCTGTCAGACAGTGGCCCAACCAGTTCCTCTGGAGGGCTAGTGACAGCATCAAGGTTGTGGCGTTTGTAAGAACACCAGAAGAGCTCTGCTGGATCAGACTGATAGTCCTTCTAGTCCAGCATCATGTCTCATGTGGCACTCAACCAGTTCCTCTGGAAGGCCAACATGAGGACATAGAGTCCAAGGCCTTCCCCGGGTGTTGGTTCCTGGCACTGGGATTCAGAGGTTGACTGCCTCTGAACAGGGAGATACCCTTTGGTCACCGTAGCTAGTAGCCACTGGTAGATCTGTCCTGCATGAATTGCTCTAATCCCCTTTCCCAAGGTGTTTTCACCTGGGCCATCACTGCATCCTCTGGCAACGAATTCCACATTCTAATCTCTCACTGTGTAAAGAAGTCTTTCTTTTGATTTGTCCCGAATCTACTGCCAGTCAGCTTCGTTGGATTCCCCGAGTCCAAATATTTGAGGAACGGGAGAAAAAACTCTCTTTATCAACCCTCTCCACTCCAGGCACAATTTGAACACATAATGTCCTACGAGGAGGGGAGGGAAGCCACGCCTCATAGGTAGATATAAATAAAACTCAGGTTCTTGATGTTTCCTTTCAGGGATGGACGTGGCCAAAGCCCCTAAGGTCTTTGTTTCGACCGCCCGCCGTATCCTCACGGTTGGGTTTGCCTTGCTGATCCTGTCGGTCTTGGCTTGGGCCTACATCACAGGAGTCCAGCTGGTTTCTGACCAGTACCACATCATGGCCTTCGGCCTCTACGGGGCCTTCCTGGCAGGCCACCTCATTGTCCAGAGTTTCTTTGCCTTCCTGGAGCACAAGAGGATGAGGAGGGGCTCACTGGCTTGCAGCTACACCAAAACGGTGGCCCTGACCATCTCGGCCTATCAGGAGGACCCCGTCTATCTCCGGGAGTGCCTTCAATCCGTCAAGGGGACCTTGTACCCCTCGGACAAGCTGCGGATTATCATGGTAATCGACGGCAACAGTCCCGAGGACCGATACATGATGGACATGTTCCAGGAGGTCTTCGCTGGAGAGGACGTGGGGACTTTTGTCTGGGAGAACAACTACCACAATCAGCCTCAGATCGATTTGGACGAGGGAGACAGCGGGTACCAGGCCGGAGACGAGCCGTCGGCCTACAGCGAAATCGACATGGAGGATCCGGGGCAGCTGGCTGTGGAGGAGCTGATTCGGACTCGGAGATGCGTCTGCATCATGCAGAAATGGGGCGGGAAGAGGGAGGTCATGTACACCGCTTTCAAGGCCCTGGGCAACTCGGTGGACTACGTCCAGGTAAACGGCGCCCGTCCGGTTCTCCAACTACAGTATTTGCTGGCGTATAAGACTACTTTTCCCCCCTGAAAAACATGCCTCCAAGTGGGGGGGTCGTCTTATACGCCGGGTGCACTTCAATTGGGATAGACATAGCTGCCCATAGAGGCCCATAGTACTGTATTTTAAGTGGAAATGTTGGGGGGTCTTCTTATACGCCCAGTCGTCTTATACTCCGGCAAATACGGTAGATAATCCAGGTCCTTGTTGGAAACCATCGCTCCTGTTTGTAATATACTCTGACGCTGTACTTCAGCAGTATTTGAGTTTTGTATGCAAGTGGTCTCCGGTTCAATCTCTGGCATCTTTCATTCATGAATCCCAGGATGCAAATCAGGAGAAATTATCAGCCTCAGACGTAACGACACATAGAGAGACCTGTGGCTTGACTCAGTTTCAAGACAGGTTTTTCGATTTATATATTTTAGGGTTCCCAGATCCCCTTTGGTCAGTGTCGGGGTGGGGTGGGGTGGGGGGTAGAGTTGCTAGATACAGATTGGGAAGTTCCTGGAGATTTGGGAGTGGAACCTGGGGAAGAAACAGATCTCAGTGGAGTACAATGCCATGGAGCCCCCCCCCCCTTCAAGGCATCCTTTTTCTCCAGAAGAATTGATCTCTAGCCTGGAGATGATGTGTAATTCCAGGGGAATCCCAGTCCCACCTGGAGGCTGGCATCCCTAATATGATGGTTCATGCGCCCATCTGATGAATTTCTCATAGTGGTCCCCTCCCCAAGCATTCTGCCTTCAGGAAAACCTTTTTCCCGTTGAGTTAACTTGTGAGGAATTTCTGCACATTACAACATTCTAGAGCAGGGGTAGTCAAACTGCGGCCCTCCAGATGTCCGTGGACTACAATTCCCAGGAGCCCCTGCCAGCATTCGCTGGCAGGGGCTCCTGGGAATTGTAGTCCACGGACATCTGGAGGGCCGCAGTTTGACTACCCCTGCTCTAAAGTGTGTGGTCAATAGACACGTAGCATTAGCCAGGGATCTTACATTTTGTCAGTCTGTGAGATCAAAGAGTATGCTCTAGAACAAGGTTGGCCAAATCATGGCTCTCCAGATGTCCATAGACTACAATTCCCATGAGCCTATGCCAGGAAAAGACCACGTGGCAGCAAAAATCCTCCAAGTTTCCAAAGAATATAGTCTTATATTTCAACTGGAAGTCAACATTAAGCTGAGCAAGAAGAAAAGTATCTTGTCTTCAATATCTTTCATAGTCATCATCAAATAACAACCAACACATCTTAGATATGAACTAGTTTTGCTGGACTTCCCCAGTTGAATGTTAACGGCTGAGAATTACAGAGAATAATATATCATCATTCTGTGACCACAATAAAATTTTAAAAACAGTTACAAAGCAAGTTACCCCAGTTACTACACCAATAAAATAAATTCAATTTTGGCTACAGAATGATATTCCTTCTCGCTGAGCTTAATATCAATCTCCAGTTGAAATATAAGATTAAATTACTTACTTACTTACTTACTTACTTTTACTTACTTACTTACTTATTTTCCGATTTTTATACCGCTGGTCTCGGAAAATCTCGCAGTGATTTACAAGTATAAAACAATTGCTGTTGTTAGTTGTGAAGTCATGTCCGACCCATCGCGACCCCATGGACAATGATCCTCCAGGCCTTCCTGTCCTCTACCATTCCCTGGAGTCCATTTAAGCTCACACCGACTGCTTCAGTGACTCCAGCCAGCCACCTCATTCTCTGTCATCCCCTTCTTCTTTTGCCCTCAATCACCCCCAGCAAACAATTAAAAGGTAGAGGTATCCCCTGTGCAAGCACCGGGTCATGTCTGACCCTTGAGGTGATGCCCTCCAGCTTTTTCATGGCAGACTCAATACAGGGTGGTTTGCCAGTGCCTTCCCCAGTCATTACGTTAGCTTAATAGATTCCATTAAAAAACCATAAAAACAGCCCTTATCAGAAACCAAGCAGACAGCAATCACTACCCTTAAAGATTGTAAACACCCCGCCCCTTATCCCCCAATTCAGCCGGAGGGCCAAGTTCTCTTCCGATGGGAGCGCGGAACCAGATCTAACCTTTCCCGGTGGATTCTCTGATGGTAACCCCGAGACCCCGCCCTGGCCTCAACCATATGCCTGGCGGAAGAGCTCCGTCTTGCAGGCCCTACGGAAAGCTGGTAGCTCCAGCAGGGCCCTCAGCTCTTTCGAGAACTCATTCCACCAGGTTGGAGCCAGGACCGAAAAGGCCTTGGCCCTGATTGAGGCCTTCGGTTGAAACGAATTCTTCAGAAACATACAGGATTCATTGAGCGGCCCATTTTTGCCCCCTTCTGGACACATGTCCTCCGATGTTTATTTCTACCTCGCCATCTTGATTTTCAAATCTCCAAGTGGAGACTGGAGACCTCCTGGAAGAACTGTTCACCAGGTGACAGAGATCAGTCCACCTGGTGCTTTGGGAGGCAGGCTCTGTGGCATTATACCCCACTGAAGCCCCTCCCTTTCCCGAACCTTTCCTTCCTCAGGCTTCAACCTCCCCCCCCCCCCCCGCAAAATCTCCAGGTATTTCCCAACCTGCACCTGACAGCCCTACTCCCCTGAATGGATGTGCACTGGAAGATTTGTAGTAATATGTAAACCGTCTCTCATTGTAGATCTTCCTAGGTTCTGCTAGGCTCCTATGACAACCTCTAAACCAGTGGTTCCCAATGTGGGGGTCGCGACCCCTCAAGACCCCCTTTCCCGGGGGTCACTACGACAGCCCGGCGGTGGTGGCGGCATGGCGCTGGTCTCCTCCGCATCATCTCAGAGCTCACAGAAGCTCAGGGAGATCACCGAGGTGGTGTGGAGGAGGCGAGCACCGTGGTGAGCAGGAGCGGCGGCGCATGCACACATGCGCGCGCACTACCGCCATCACTGCTGTATGGGGTCACGGCATTAGAGCGCTTGAGAACCGCTGCTCTAAGCTTAAATAGGGACAGAGCTGGAAGAGACTCACATAGGGTCAGGAAAGTCCAAGATTAGATTGAGTGAAGAATTCAGCATTCTGGGAACTTTAGGTTTCATTTTGAAATGGGGGAGGAGGGGTCTGCATCCCCTCAGTGGGATTTCCATGGGTTTGGGGGGAGGGGTGGGTTCCAAGGGCCTTAGTTGTGCCTGACGTGTTCAGGAGTAGAAACCATGAAGCAAAACAAGGAAGTATTTGCCTAATTGCATTTGCATAATCTGTATTATAGCATTCGGGTTTTATTCTTGGCACAAGAGCTTCGGTTCATTTTCCTTTGTTCCGCAGAGTGTCGGCCGTTCTGTCTTTCTTGCGTCAGGGAACAAGTCACAGCGAGCGCAGTGATTTCGTTAAAAAGGTTAAAAGATGGAATTTCTGGATATTTTCATGAGGAAGCTTATTCTGCATCATGATAATGGGAAATATCTCAAAGCAAAAACTCTTTACAAGCCCAGTGACCCAGGCTGGTGTCCAAGTCACCTGTGCTTACGTTGGTATCCCTTGATGTCAGGAACAGCTTTTAACATTCGGGAAGTCATAAACTTATCCCTATCAGTCTCTAATGTAGATCCTCCCACCCATCTTTGTTTGCCATTAACCATCTTCTTAGTTAAACTTGTTGGGATCATTGAAATCTGACTTAATCCCACCTAAAACCCTTTACATGCCAAAGTGTCCCAAATTGTACGTTCATCCTTGGGCTTAGATCAAGGGCCCCCAAATTTTTTGAGCAGGTGGGAGCCTATGGAATTCTGACAGAGTTAGTGGGCGCAACCACAAAATGGCTGCCATATTAGGTGGCACCCGCTCCAAAATGGCTGCCTCAGGAGCCAGAACCATATATGCACGGAAGAAACTCGAGGTCATTGGAGAATAGCGCTAGTTTATAAAATACACTGGGAAAGAGGAGTGAGAGAATCAAACCAACGCTGCGGGAGCAGCTACCACTGAAACAAGGTTATTTTAATCTGCCCAGTCCATCAGATCTCCAGTGGCCCATCAGAAGCCCAGCTGGGCAAGGGCCCACTTTCTAAAGCCACTTGATGGGTGCCAGGAAAGGTGTCAGCGGGCACCACGGCAACCGTGTGGGGAAACCATGTGGCTTAGATCCTAAACCTTGATTAAGTTTGGGCCTCTTTGTATTCAGAGTGAAGTTATTCCTCCAGAGTGCTGCTTTTTGCTCAGATGTGGGATGCGTTGCACTCTGCCGAGTCACTGGTTGTGCACGAACCGAAGCTCCTAGCCTTGGAGAAACACACTGCACAGCAAACAAACAACATGAAGGGCCCAGGTTCCAAATTTGGGTCAGCAACTAGCTCTCCTCCAGGGCCACTTTGACCAAGAAGTAGAGGAACCAGGTGAGCTGGCTGGTCAAAGTCCCAGACCGGTTAGTGCATCTCTTGGTTACGGTGCATGTTCTTATAGCAGCCGCATGTACTAGGCGAATTCCTTGTATATTTCAAGAATGGCTGTGAAATTTCAACCACGGATGGTTCATTCCTCCATGGAGGTCTTCGCTTTGGAGGTCATTCAGCCATGGAGGTCATCACTTTGACTTGCAGATTCTAAGACCCAAGCAATGAGATGAGGTTTAGGTGTGAGACTCTGTTGTCCAAACTCCCCCTGACCCATCATTGAGTGTTCAACTCCACATAGATCCCTTCAGGTTATTCCAGGGGTGACCCCTCTCCCCCAACCATGAAATGTCTCGGCATCTTCTAGGTTTGCGACTCGGACACCAAGCTGGAGCCGGTGGCCACGGTGGAACTGGTGAAGGTGCTGGAATCGAATGAGCGCTACGGGGCCGTCGGGGGGGACGTGCGGATCCTCAACCTCTCCGACTCCTACATCAGCTTCATGAGCAGCCTCCGCTACTGGATGGCCTTCAACATCGAACGGGCCTGCCAGTCTTATTTTGACTGCGTCTCCTGCATCAGCGGACCCCTAGGTATGGATTGGTTGGTTTCTCTTTGTTTATTTGTTTAGGGCAGTGGTCTTCAACCTTTTTATCACCGGGGACCACTCAACGCATGACAATTTTACTGAGGCCCGGTGGGGGGGGGTAGTTTACTCCTCTACTCTCAACCACTGCCCTAACGCTCTCTGATTGCTATGGTGATGTTTAAATATCCCTTCAAAATAAGATACAGACGTGCCACAACAATGAACATAAGGAACATTTTATTTTCTATGGACATTTTAACTCCTGACAATGACAAATCAATGGGAACCCTGAGCTTGTTTCTCTGCAGCGAGATAGTCCCATCTGGGAGTGATGGGAGACAAGGACACCCGAAGTGTGTTGTAAAGGGCTGGGGGGGGGGTGATCTAAAGGGCCGGGGAGGGGGGAGAAGGCGTCCTTTGCGGCCCACCCCCAATTAGTCGAAGGACCACATGTGGTCCGCAGTCCACAGGTTGGGGATCGCTAGTTTAGGGCATTCCTAAACAAAGTACAATGCGAGGAAAGAAATGCTCTGGGTGGAGATGGGAGCAAGTGCAGGGTACTGGTTAAGAGCAGCAGCCTCTGACCTGGAGAACTGGGTTTGGCTCCCCACTCCTCCTCCACAGGCAGCCAGCTGGATGACCTTGGGCCAGTTACAGTTCTTTCAGAGCTCTCTCAGTGTCACCTGTCTCACAGATGTCTGTGGTGGGGAGAGGAAGGGAAGGCAATTGTAGGTCGCTTTGAGACTCCTTTGGGTAGTAAAATGTGGGGTACAAAAAAAAACAGTTCCTCTTTTTGCCTTAAACACACTACAGGGTGGCCATAAGTCAGCTGTAACTTGGCGGCCCCTTTCATAATCCAAGAAGGAAAGGAAGAAGGGGGAAAAACACATTGAGGGAAACATCCTGTACTGGGCTACAGTCCAACAAGGATCCAAGGCACAGGGATTAAGGCCCAAAAACCCTTTGGCTCAGGCCAAAAAGCTTGGCGTAGTGGTTAGGAGTGCGGACTTTTAATCTGGAGAGCCAGGTTTGATTCCCCACTCCCCCACATGCAGCCAGCTGGGTGACCTTGGGTTCGCCAAATCACTGATAAAGCTGTTCTGACCAAGCAGTGAGATCAGGGCTTTCTCAGCCTCCCCTCCCTCACAGGGAGTCTGTTGTGGGGAGAGGAAAGGGAAGGTGAATGTAAGCCGCTTTGAGACTCCTTCGGGTAGAGAAAAGCAGCATATAAGAACCAACTCTTCTTCATGTCTCTGGCCACACTCAAGGTTGAAGCACCGGCAACAGGAGAGAAGCAACATCTCAGCTGACTGTGTGCAGCTGGGAGCCATCTTCCCACAATTCCCCTTGCTGCACTGCTTCCTGTTGTATGTGAATCTTAGGGGCTGATGTTGTATCTCTCCCTTTCCTCCTGTGCTTGAGGCAAATGGGTAGCTCAGGGGGTCAGATTTTAGCCTGGGCCTTTTCTGCACACAATAGATAATGCACTTTCAATGCACTTTTGAAGTAGATTTTCCTGTTCTGCACAGGAAAATCCAGCTGCCAAAGCACATTGAAAGTGCAATCTCCTATGTGTGTGGAATCGGCCCTAGTCTCTGTGACTACTGCTAAAGATCCCAACACTGCAAAGCTCCTCTTCCCCAGTATGAGGACGTAAATTAACTTTTTAGGCCAACTGAAGACAGGATTTAGCTTTTTCTTTCTCTCTTCACAGTCATGCTAGTTCAGAAGGGACAACATCAGCTGACTTTATTTCCTAGCATTACCTTGCATTCCCCCATCTAGCTACGGCTGCCAACCCTCCAGGTGGGGCCTGGAGATCTCCCAACTGATCTGACAACTGATCTCTGTATTAGAAAAACCAGCGTCCCCGGAGAAAATACTGCCTCTTGGAGGGTGGGTTTTATGGAATTATACGCCACTGAGGACTCACCTACGAAATCGCAAGGAAATTCCCAATTAGCAACCCAACGTGAAGCATAAGTAATTTGTGAAATGCAGCTTTATCTGGGGCGGGGCAGATGGTCCCCGCCCAGGAGCTGATCTCTGGGTACAGAATTTCCACTGCATTCCCTTGTTGCCTCAAACCCAACACGTAATTGCTAGAATATTCCAGTTACGCGTTCCTGTTCCGCTCGGCCTTTCCCCTTATCTCAGGGGTAGTCAAACTGCGGCTCTCCAGATGTCCATGGACTACAATTCCCAGGAGCCCCCTGCCAGCATTCGCTGGCAGGGGGCTCCTGGGAATTGTAGTCCATGGACATCTGGAGGGCCGCAGTTTGACTACCCCTGCCTTATCTCTTCTCACTTCTGATCCCGGCAGGCCTGTATAGGAATGACCTCCTGCAGCAGTTCCTGGAGTCGTGGTACAATCAGAAATTCTTGGGCACCCACTGTACGTTTGGGGACGACCGGCACCTCACCAACAGGATGCTGAGCATCGGCTATGCCACAAAGTAAGGAGGCTTAAGATGCCTGGGTTCTTTGGGAGAACAGCGGGGCAGATCCTTCCGGCGATATGCCGAGCCTCTGGTTGGCTCATAAACGCTGACTTTCTGCCTGGATAAGGGCCACCAAGGCAGCTGACAAATGAAAATGTGTATTAGTATTAGTATTAAAGGTAAAGGTATCCCCTGTGCAAGCACCGTGTCATGTCTGACTCTTGGGGTGACGCCCTCTAGCGTTTTCTTGGCGGACTCAATACGGGGTGGTTTGCCAGTGCCTTCCCCAGTCATTACCGTTTACCCCCCAGCAAGCTGGGAACTCATTTTACCAACCTCGGAAGGATGGAAGGCTGAGTCAACCTTGAGGTGGCTGCTGGGATCGAACTCCCAGCCTCATGGGCAGAGCTTTCAGACTGCATGTCTGCTGCCTTACCACTCTGCGCCACAAGTGGCTCTAGTATTAGTATTAGTTTTAGTATTAGTTTTAGTATTAGTTTTAGTATTAGTTTTAGTATTAGTTTTAGTAAACACCCACTCACATGATCAAAACAATTAAAACTCAAGCTAAAATTCATACGAACACATAAGCCCAACAAAACATTGGACAGGGCAGAAGGACGGCTGCCCAACAAAACAAAATAAAAAACGGAGATGGGCAGATCTCTCTTGGAAGAGAGTTTCAGAGTTTTGGTGCCCCTACCAAGAAGACCCTCTGCATCGCCGCCCACCTAATCTCAGAAGGTGAGGCAGCCAAACCAGCCTTATGTTCATAGAAACATAGAATCATAGAATAATAGAGTTGGAAGGGGCCTCCTGGGTCATCTAGTCCAACCCTCTGCACTATGTTAATTTTCTCCTCCTCCTCCTCCTTGCAGGTACACTGCCCGCTCTCGCTGCTATTCAGAGACGCCGTCCTTGTTCCTCCGATGGCTGGCCCAGCAAACCCGTTGGACCAAGTCCTACTTCCGCGAGTGGCTTTACAACGCCCTCTGGTGGCATCGCCACCACCTGTGGATGACCTACGAGTCGGTGGTCTCCGGCATCTTCCCCTTCTTCGTCACAGCCACTGTCCTGCGGCTCTTTTACGGGGCCAACTTGTGGGACATCATCTGGGTCTTGCTCTGCGTCCAGCTGGTGGCCTGCGTGAAGGCCCTCTATGCCTGCTGGCTACGGGGGAACCCCGTCATGATCTTCATGTCGCTCTACGCCGTGCTCTACATGGGCGGTCTCCTCCCAGCCAAGTATTTCGCCATCGCCACCATGAACAAGAGCAGTTGGGGCACTTCCGGGAGGAAGAAAATGGTGGGGAACTACATGCCCCTGCTGCCCGTTTCCATCTGGGGCCTGCTGCTCTTGGGGGGCATAATCTACACCATCTGCCTAGAGGCCCAGGCAGACTGGACAACGGAGGCCAAGCAGACTGAGATCTGGTACCTGCTGTCCGGCTCGGCCATATATTTGGGCTACTGGGCTTCCATGATCTCGCTGTACTGGGTGTGGATTAGGAGGTGCTGCCGGAAACGAGTTGATTTCTATAGCATCCAGGTGTGAGCTGGGTCAGCCGTCAGTGGTGGGGGATCCTGAAGGCTGCCTCCCTGGCAGGACCAGAAATCAAGACTCACGGGATGCAGCCCGAGCTCTGAGAGCAGAGAGCAGCCCAGGGTGGAGCGGGAGCACGCCACTCCGCGTTTCCTGTATCTCAGGGAGGATACTGTTTTATCTGATGGGACAATAAGGGCTGTCAAGTGTTGCCCTTCTCTCCCGCTTTGACTGGGAGGGGAGCAAACCGTTTCAGACCTCAGTTTATTTATTGAGCATTTCATGCACTAAGCACCAGCGCGCCTCTGCCTTCTCACTCTCCGGGGTGGAGCACACAGGAAGTGATCTCATTGTACCAGGAAGATTATTATGGGAGGGGGTGTCTTTCTTGTTGGCGGTCTGTTCAAGGTTGGGGCCACGTTGGAGCTCACCAAGGTTGGGGGAGCCAGACTTTGCTGTAATTCGAGATTAGACCTTGTCCATGGGAATTCATTCACGTGTTACAGAATTCTCTCTTTGTGTGTGTGTTAGTGTGTGTGTGTGCACTGAAAAAAAGTGAGAAGAAAAGCAGAAATCATTTTCTTTGTGGACACTTCTTGATTTATACAAGAAGCACCGGAGTTTACAATTTTGCAACAGAAGCTGGATAAATACTGCCTTTGTTTTCACGTGGGAAAAAGATGTTGGCAGCGTGGCAAAGAACAGGGTCCAATTGGATCCCATGGCCTGTAGATTTTGCCACAATCTTGACTACTGGGGAGGGGTGTGGAATTGCTGCAGCAGGAGGAGGAAGTCGAAAACTCTATTTATTTGCCGTATTTTAATAATAAAAGCAAAGACTATTTAATGATTTTTTAAAAAGAAGCGTTGAAAAAACAAGGTGTTCTTTTCTAAAGTCTTTTTATACAAAAGGTATTGAATAAAACATATCTTTGTTTTGGAACCATTTCTCCTGGTGTTTGTCTTTACTTTGCTTTTTGCAGGGCAGAATCTCATCATCCAACAATGTGATGTGCCATTTGATTCCATAGTCCCAGGGATTGTTTCCTTGGTTTATCAGTGATAACTTGTCCCCTGCAAGAACAGTCCTGTAGGGCTTGGTAAGTAAGCAGTCACCTATGGAGTCACTCCGTTGGAGTCGGTACCATGCCTTGCCACAGAAGCTCTGTCATTGTGGCCAAGCTCTTTGGCCCAGAGCAGATGTAGGTGGCGACTGCCAATTGCCCCCATAAGAACAAAATCTCTTTATTGAAGATACGACGATGCTAACATCTCTAAGGTCTTTGCTAAAACTGCCTTCCCAGAATCCATTCTTCTGTTTATACCTCGAGCTTCCAGGCTCCCCCTCACCTGTCCCTTTGGGTAGGAAAAAACCCAGATGACACACCCAGTCTAGACAGGAAGACCCAACCAAGGCTTCCAGTTACAAGACTGAAGAAGAAGATAACGCTTTCCCAGGAATCCAAACAGCAGAGCCAGAATTCCAGAGTTAGCCAACTCCCCGACAATAACAATTCACACCTAACACAACCAATTAAAGAAGACGGAAAACAGAGCAGAAGAACAAATGGCAAAAATATGGCTTTGACAGGTGCTAACAGTGCTGGGGGGGAAGCATTTTGTGGACTCCTCCAGCCAGGGGTTCCGTGCTACTTTATATCCCTAAAACCCTTATTGCCCCATGCAGTCAGTATCTTGGATTTCTACAGGCTGCAATAATGTTAGCCCTGGGATGATTCTGCACTTACTTTTTCCCCCACTGTGGATCCTGCTGAATTCAGATCGATTTAAACCTAGGTCTTCCCCCCCCCCCCCCGAATTGAAACAGAAAGCCTTCTGCACTTGATTAAGGAAGCTCAGAGAGGGGAGGGGGGAGAGAGGAGCGGTGATCACGAAGCTGAACTACCTTTCCTAAACTAGTTGGAGGGGGGGTGTCAGGTGACTCCAGCTGGCACTAGTGCTTTATTTCTTCTCTTTTGACTCCCAGGCCAGCAGCAGCTCTTTCAGAGAACGAAGCAAATCTCTGCTGAGAGATGTGTGGGTGTGGCTCATGCCTTGAATAAATCTCTGTTGGTCTTAAAGGTGCTATTGGACTCTATTTTTGTTGTGCTACTTCAGACCAACATGGCTACCTGCTTGAATCTACCCTTCGGAAGCACAGTCACTTTAAAACAGGGAGGGAAGCCTAGCAACCGGGAACCAGGAAGTCTTTGAACTGACACCCTGGCCAATCAGAGAAGATTGCTTAGCTATGAGGCACAGAGCAGTAAGTTAATTTGCAAAAAACCAGAAATCTACACTTACATTGATACCGTTGAAGAGTGTCATCGTGGGATGTTCCCTTGCATGTACTTAAAAATCTACTGGGGGGATTTGGAGAGGGATGGAGAGAAGGGGAGCCTCCATCTTTCTCTCTCCCTCACTTTTTTGCTCCAGGTTATTTCTGTTTCCCTCTCGCCATGGCATCCCAAAACTGTAACTATTTTGTTGCTCACTGATGACACACATGTCAAGAAACACTTGGGGGATTTCTGCATCCTTTAAATTAGTGGGATACTTACCTTTTGTTGTTGTTATATTCTGGCCCTTCCACATGACGTTGCCAACATGCAGCATCTGAGCAGTAAATTCTCCACTACATCCTCCATCTTAAGGTGCTAGTTGGTGAATCCCAAAAAGTGGATTCACCAACCTATGTAGTGCTAGCTAATGAAGAGCAAACAGCAGGCCATCAGCAAAAAAAATGTATGGAGGCGAAGAAGTGCTATCTGCACCTCCAATGTCCCACCCTCTCACTTCTCCTGGGGATGGGAGTTGTTGTTTTTTTTTAAGTTAACTGCCTGGAGCAATGAATAGTTAAATTGTGCAAGCAAAGGCAAAAAAAAAAATCCCCAAAGTTGTAGCACAAAGCATGCCTCTCTAAGGTTTCCCCCAACCACCAATCAGGAACGAGATTTATTTTTAAAAGAATCAAGATTCATGATTCCATAAGTGAGTGCATCTATGATTAGATGCATGGGTGTTTCAACAGAGAAGTATTGAGTTTTTAAAAATTAGCAGACATTGCAGGCCCTTTAAAGCATGGAGAAAGGTGATTGATTGGCTTCCTGGCTTGATTGACAGGTGAAAGAGAATTGCATATAAATTGTGTTGCTCTCTTCCACCATTTCCAGCAACATTTGTGGAGGGGAGAAGCATGAAATGGCGGCAGAGAAGAGCGGGACAGCAAAAAGGTGAGGAGGGGCCAGGAGTTGCAATTATATGTGGATTTACGCCACTCAGCTGATGTAACGCTATTTTTGACGATGTGTGGAAATGCCCTTGAAATTCTGTACCAGATTGTAGTATCAATGGATGATTCATGTGTGAACATAGTTACCACGTGACAGGACCCATCGTTTGCTTTATAATCTAACATCAAACTGCACTATAATACCACCTGGTTCTGGTTGATACAGTTTATTTTCTGGATGTGTTTCTAAAATCTATGTTATAAGAGCCTGTGTGGGGTTAAGCCCCCCCTACCTCAAGGGGTGTCTGTTCTGGGAATAGAAAGGGAAGGTGATTGTCAGCTACAGAGAAATTCCTTTGGATAGTGAGAAGCATGGTATAAAAAAACCTGTTCTTCCACTATTACTGCTATTGACCCCTGAAGAAAGCTCTTGAGTTCAAAATGTATATGATCATTTGATATGTATCATCAACTTTGTCTGAGGGATTTGTAATAGCTTATGCAAAACTGATTCTTGATTCCTTTTAATGCAGTCTGATATTCAGGCCCTATGTTTTTAATTACATTATTGTATACATTATATCAGGGGTAGTCAAACTGCGGCCCTCCAGATGTCCATGGACTACAATTGTAGTCCATGGACATCTGGAGGGCCGCAGTTTGACTACCCCTGCATTATATAGAGCCTCTTGTGGCGCAGAGTGGTAAGGAAGCAGACATGCAGTCTGAAAGCTCTGCCCATGAGGATGGGAGTTCAATCCCAGCAGACGGCTCAAGGTTGACTCAGCCTTCCATCCTTCCGAGGTCGGTAAAATGAGTACCCAGCTTGCTGGGGGGGGGGGTAAACAGTAATGACTGGGGAAGGCACTGGCAAACCACCCTGTTTTGAGTCTGCCATGAAAACGCTAGAGGGCGTCACCCCAAGGGTCAGACATGACCCGGTGCTTGCACAGGGGATACCTTTACCTTTACCTTATACATTATCTGTGAGAAGGCAAATGCAGTCTTGGGTGGATCAACAGAGGCATCACATCAAAATCGCAAGATGTCATAGTCCAGCTGTGTACCACATTGGTCAGCCTGCAGCTGGAGTCCCATGTGCTGTTCTGGAGGCCTCACTTCGCAAAGGATGTGGACAAAATTGAGAGGGTCCAGAGGAGACTGATGAAGATGATCCAGGGCCTGGGGACCAAGTCCTAGGAGGAAAGGCTGAGGGACTTGGGAATGTTCAGCCTGGAGAAGAGGAGGGTGAGAGGTTGAGGGGACAGGATTGCTGTCTTTAAGTCTTTGAAAGGTTCTCACTTAAAGGAGGGCAGGGAACACTGACTATTGGCAGCAGAGGAGAGGACCCGCAGTAATGGATTGAAACTACACATTGAATGGTACCGGCTAGAGGGATGTCACAGTTCAGGATGGGCTGCCTCAAGAGCTGGGGAGCTCCCCCTCATTGGCGGTCTTCAAGCAGTGGCTGGACAGATCCGTATCCCGGATGCTTGAGACTGATCCTGCATTGAGCAGGGGCTTGGACTAGATGGCCTGTATGGCCTCTTTCAACTCTAGGATTCTATGTGTTGCTATACAGGGAGTCCCTGTAGGCTGGATGGAGCTCTTGAACCAAATTTTTTTCCCCTACCCTAAATGTCATTGAGTTCAGAAACCTCCATTTGACTCAAAGTTGCCACCCCCCCATCCCAGTACAAGTCCATCAGAAGCAAAATAAAGTTACATCAAAAGGGAGAAAGGTCTCCCCCAAACTGTGAGAATGTCAGCCTGTTATCCTAGCTGAACAAGTACTTCTGTTACCTCTTTACCAATACAGCTGAGACTGAATAAAGATGACCACTCATATCTGGAGTTCCCGACATGGTGCCCAGGGAATACTGTTCCTGGTGCGCCCCAAGAGTTTTTATAAAGTGGGTGGGGCCAGGTAGGCTCCCACCCAGTAGGGTTTCAGGTTTTCCATTGGCTGGGCTGATCAAACTAACATCTCAGTGACAGCTGCTACTATGGCATTGGTTTATTCTCTCCAACTCCATTTTCCCAATGGATCATAGAATAATAGAGTTGGAAGGGACCTCCTGGGTCATCTAGTCCAACCCCCTGCACTATGGAGGACACTCACATCCCAATCACTCATCCACTGTCACCTGCCACCCCCTTGAACCTTCACAGAATCAGCCTCTCCGTCAGATGGCTATCCAGCCTCTGTTTAAAATTTTCCAAAGATGGAGAACCCACCACCTCCCGAGGAAGCCTGTTCCACTGAGAAACCGCTCTAACTGTCAAGAACTTCTTCAGGATGTTTAAACGGAATTTCTTTTGAATTAATTTCATTCCATTGTTTCTGACCCGTCCCGCTGGGACAAGAGAGAACAAATCTGCTCCATCTTCTACAAGGCAGCCTTTTAAATACGTGAAGATAGTTATCAGATCCCCTCTCAGTCGTCTCCTCTCCAGGCTAAACAGACCAAGCTCCCCCAACCTTTCTTCATATGTCTTGGTCTCCAAACCCCTCACCATCTTTGTTGTCCTCCTCTGGACATGCTCCAGTTGGACTTCAACTGTGGTGCCCAAAACTTAACATAGTACGTCAAGTGAGGCCAAACCAGAGCAGAGTAAAGCAGTACAATCACTTTGCATTTTTAAAAAATGTCCCCTTTATTTGAGTTTCTGCTGTGTCTGGTTGGCTCTGCCTCCCATAGTGGCCATGTTATGGTTGTGCCTACCACCCTGTGTCCAAATTCCGAAGGTGCCTGCAGGCTCAAGAACGTTGGGGCCACAGCATGTTTGTAAGCTACGTGCAAAGCCGATAGTTCATATTTAGCCATTCCTCAGATTTTGCCGTAGGTCCAAAACTGAGGTAAATCATGTCCCCTCAGCCAGAAATATGGACAAGGAATATACTATGCCTCTTCATTCCCTGCAGCTGAGGATTCAAAATGTGGCAAATTCCTCCCCCCATTATAATGGCCCCCTCAGGCAATGGGTTGGGCGCTCTGTTAAAGAGCAGCCAACCCTCAATGACTTAATATCATATTTTAATGAGGGAGTGTGTCACAGCCAGGTTTTCCTGTGCTGGAATCAGTCGAAATTCTTTTTGTGTGTGTGGTGAATATTCAGGCCCGGGGAATCAGTTTATGTTTGCCAAAAGAGTTTCCTGTGAAAGATTTTATCCTAAGGTTTCTCCTGTTCCATATCTTGTTTCCAACAACGCCCACCCAAATGCCTCCTGGGAAACTTTATTATAATCCTTTTCCGATTATAGTCACAAAATCTGGTAAACAGAGAGATGTTGGTTAATGGGGACATTCCCTAATTTGGCTAATGGCTATTTTTAAATGGTTGATTTTTTTCCCAACAGATGGAACAAGCAGCCATCTTGTATCGACTGAGTCCAACAGAAATATTTCATGGCCAAGTCACCTTTCTCTGAGGAAGGATTTGCCCTCAAACAATGCGTTTGTGTCTGTTCTCCTGCCATATGCCCTAAATAACTACTTCTCGAGAGGGGGAAATCTTTCAAAATGACTCGAGTCAGGATGTGATAAATGACCACATATGGTTTTCTTAGAATTGTGAAATATGGTTTTCACTAGGCCGAGGTCTATTCCACCCCCTGTGAACTTGTGGTGACTTTACTAGTTCAAAATGCTTATAGAATTCTGCTATGGTTACAACTTTGTCCTTTCCTCCATATTTAAGGGAGGTTGAATTGACATGGCAAGGAGTCTACATTTTCCTGTTATTCCCCATTGCTGGTTCAGTCACCCTGGAAAACCCTGTATTAACTTCGTCTGCAAAAGCTGGGCCTCTATCACTGCACTCAACCATTCAAAATGGACTGTGGCAGTTGTAATATCCATGGTGCCTTAACTACTCAAACAGTTACTTGGGACAGTACAATGAAAAGGTGTTTAATGTATCACAAGGAAGCCACTCTCAGCCATCTGATGGGTGTTAGAAGTAAGGTTTCCAGCTCCAGGTTCAGAAATGCCTGGGGACTTGAGGGAGAATCCTGGGAGTGTAGGGTTTAGGGAGGGGAGGATCCTCAGTAGAGAATAATGCCATCCAGTCCACCTTCCAAGGCAGCCGGAAGAAGTGGAATAAATATATTTTAAATAAATAAACAAGCAATCTATGCAGTCTGGAGATCAGCCCTAATTCCAAGAGAACTCCAGTCCCTAGCTGGAGGATGACAACCCTAGTTAGAAGTCACATGTTTACCTTAAGCTTGTCACCAGTTTTGCATCAAAAGTGAGTATATATCCAATGCTCTGCATCTTCCCTCTTATAATGCTGCAAGGAAAAGGGTGAGAGCAGGCCAATGAACAAACGGGTCAATGAACAATCAAACCAATCACTGAAAAATCATCTCCCTGTCTGCAACCATGAACAGCACGTGTGCCAAACCACTAGATGTTCAAGTATCACTAATTTTACAGGTATATATTCTGAAATCCAGAGTTATGGACTTCTAGAGCCATGATTTAAGAATCACAGCCTTGTGTACAGTGAGAATGATGGTATTTTAAAAAAAAATCTCCCACCCAAAGCAAAAACAGGACAATTTAGGAACATAATAAGACACGAGTAGAGCCACTGTGCTGTAGTGGTTAGAGCGCTGGATTAGAACCTGGGACGCCCAGATTCAGATCTCTTCTCTGCCATGGAAACTTGCTGAGTAACCTTGGGCCCACCTCCCAAGGTTGTCCTGAGGATAAAATAGACAGGAGGAGAATAATGTAAGCTGTTTGGAGTCCCCATGGAGAAGAAAGAAAGAAAGAAAGAAAGAAAGAAAGAAAGAAAGAAAGAAAGAAAGAAAGAAAGAAAGAAAGAAAGAAAGAAAGAAAGAAAGAAAGAAAGAAAGAAAGAAAGAAAGAAAGAAAGAAAGAAAGAAAGAAAGAAAGAAAGAAAGAAAGAAAGAAAGATGTTTGGTCGTGGGGGAGAGAAGTTGCCAAGGTTTCAGTATGCCTGGTAGCTCTTGTTTGGAGCAGGTTATGGATGCTCCATATTAACACTTTGCATGTGCTCAGAGGCACTCTACTCCTTATGATTTTTGTATTTGAGTGCAAGACCAACACTTGGCATTTGAAATAAATGTCTGAATTCCAGAGGCTGAGGTCTAAAAAGGCCTGTTTCAACTTAAGGCCTGCTTTTCTCTCTGGCCCACAACATCCGTCTTGAGTTTGTAGGGTCCTGAGATGACCTTCGTCCTGCCATGGGTTGCCACGAGAGAGCTGCTTGGCAGAACACCTGGTGCCAACTGGGTGGGACCAGAACATGTTTAACGCACGTTGAATCCATGCCCTTCCCATAAGCAAAATGCCTTGCCAGCTACAGCTTTTCCTGAGTCCACAGCTTTGGTCCGTGTAGGCCCACCATGACCAGACTGTTACGAGGTGGGAATTATTCATTCTTGGCTCGTGGGGGAACCATTTCTGAGCCGGCTGGATTAGTCAACAAGTCTCCCCAAGTCTACGATGCGTCGACAGACGACTCCATGACGTCGCAGGCTGCCTGGGGTCCACCACCCTCCTCTCCGAGAACATTTGCTTCGGTTGCTATGAAACATCTGGCTTGAGGGATCTCGGCTGGTGTTGAGTCAGGGCTTGGAGGCCGGGTCTGCCAGCTCTGTACAGGAAATGATCAACCCTGAACACAGACGATTCTGTCAGAAGGGGAAGCAGTTGAAGAAACTGGGGAGGGGGGAGATAGGTCTCTTTTTTTTTTTTTTTGACAGAAGGCTGTGATCCAGGGCCAGGAGAAGCAGTGAATCACTCGCTCATTGAAGAAATTTGCACAAAGGAAACCACTTTTGATGGCAGAGATATCATGGCCAGACTTCAAGGGTAGGGTGGGAACTCCAAAATCTCTGGTGTCAGATTAAAGAGAGAGAGAGAGAGAGAGACGATTACCTTAATCATGTTTCGGAAATTGGATCTTACAATGGGAAACTGTTAGATCGTTTCAACAGCTTCTCTGCTTCTGGCCTCCGGCTCCTGAAAGTGTCAATAAATTAATAAGGTACCACGACGTGAGGCTTGGTTATCTGAAATCCATTCGTGAATTAATTGAACTTCTGGCTCACTCCATCTCAAGGGCTTGGGTTGGTCGGTTGACAATACACCACTACATTATTCCTGGCTTCTAAACATTAATTTGGAAGATCTTTTTTTCTTTTTACCATTTTCAAAAGACACAAAGATCAGGATTTGACTGATCTTTAGGGAAACAGGATTTCAAAGCTGAGGGATGTTCCTAGGATTGCCAACCTCCAGGTGGTAGCTGGAGCTCTCTGGGAATTATAACTGATTTCGAAACAGCAGAGATCAGCTCACCTAGAGAAAATGGATGCTTTGAAAGGTGGACTCCATGGCATCACATGGCCCTCCCTCTTTTCAGGCTCCCCCCTCAACATATCAAGGTATTTTCCAACCCAAGTCTGCAACTCTAGATACACCCCCTTCTGGCTTCAAATTGGTGCATCCCTGAACATTCTTCTGATGGTTATGGAACAAAGGAAAACATATAGGTGAGTTTAGGCTGCTGAGGGTATTATTGCTAATCTATTTAGAATCATAGAATCATAGGGTTGAAAGGGGCCATACAGGCCATCTAGTCCAACCCCCTGCTCAACGCAGGATCAGCCGAAAGCATCCTAAAGCATCCAAGAGAAGTGTGTATCCAACCCTCGCTTGAAGACTGCCAGTGAGGGGAAGTTCACCACCTCCTTAGGCAGCCTATTCCACTGCTGAACTACTCTGACTGTGAAAAAATTTTTCCTGATATCTAGCCTATGTCGCTGTACTTGTAGTTTAAACCCATTACTGCGTGTCCTCTCCTCTGCAGCCAACGGAAACAGCATCCTGCCCTCCTCCAAGTGACAACCTTTCAAATACTTAAAGAGGGCTATCATTGCAAGGGACAAACTGCAAAGAGCTGGGGTGGTCCCTGGAGATCTCCCAACATTTAAATATCTGAAAGGTTGTCACTTGGAGGAGGAGCAGTTCCTGTTGACAACGGAGGATAGGACCCACAGTAATGGCTCTAAACTACATGCAGAACAGTACTGGCTAGATATCGGAGGGGAGATTCCACAGTCATAGTAGTTCAGCAGTAGGATGGGCTGCCTCAGGAGGTGGGGAGCTCCCCCTCACCGGCAGTCTTCAAGCTGCATCTGGACAGATCCTTATCCTGGATGCTTGAGGCTGATCCTGCATTGAGCAGGGGGTTGGACAAGATGGCCTGGATGGTCCCTTCCAACTCTAGGATTCTATGATTCTAATTACGACTGACCTCCAGAGTACAGAGAGAACGACATCTAAAGAGCATTTGTTGTCTGTAGAGGAGCCGGAGTTCCAGAGGATCCCCAGGTCCCACCTTGAGGCTGGCATCCCTAGTGCATTCAACTGCTATAGCCTTTTCTCAGTGAATATTTGTGGGTGGTCCCTGGAGCGGATGGACTTTGGGGTGGGGAAGAAATTCAGCAGGGACTTCACGCTAAAGAAGAAGAAGAAGAGTTGGTTCTTATATGCCGCTTTTCTCTACCCAAAGGTGTCTCAAAGCGGCTTACAAACTTGTTCCCATTCCTCTCCCCACCACAGGCACCCTGTGAGGCAGGTGAGTTTGAGAGAGCCCTGATATTACTGAAGAAGAAGAAGAGTTGGTTCTTATATGCTGCTTTTCCCTACCCAAAGGAGTCTCAAAGCAGCTTACATTTGCTTTCCCTTTCCTCTCCCCACCACAGACACCCTGCGAGGTGGGTGAGGCTGAGAGAGCCCTTATATTACTGAAGAAGAAGAAGAAGAGTTGGTTCTTATATGCTGCTTTTCCCTACCCAAAGGAGTCTCAAAGCAGCTTACATTTGCTTTCCCTTTCCTCTCCCCACCACAGACACCCTGTGAGGTGGGTGGGGCTGAGAGAGCCCTGATATTTCTGCTTGGTGAGAACAGCTTTATCAGTGCTTTGGCAAGCCCAAGGTCACCCAGCTGGCTGCATGTGGGGGAGCGGGGAATCAAACCCGATTAGAAGTCCACACTCCTAACCACTACACCAAGCTGGCTCTCATTGAAGGCACCCATTTCTACAGGTGAATAGTCTGGATTTCTGTCCTCTGAAGATGAGCTGGAACTCTTTGAGAATTCCAGGCCCCACTCAAATGAGGCCTCCACTGATTAAATCGTCCATCCCCGCAGCAATGTCTCAATGGTAAGGCTGGCCATTATGCAGAGAAAAGGGGTCTATTCTAGCCACAGATTATTTCTAACTCTCGTGTGCTGGCCATCTACTCCGATGACCAAAACTGCCGGAAGCTCTCCGTCTGGGAACACCCTAATGGGAGTTAGCCATCCCAGAGACAGCCAATTTAATTTCATTACTCATGTATATGGTACTTTTGCTTTCCTTCCTCATAGAAATGTTGCTAATTTAAAGAAGGGAGGGTTTTGGTTAATCACTTGTTTATTGGGAACGATGTCTAGTTTCTGGAAGATTCTGCTTGTCTATGAAAACACATCCAAGAGGTCTGGATGTTCACCCCCAGTGAAGTGAGCATTAAGTTGTTTTGTTTTGCTTGGTTTGGTTTAGTGTTGTTTGTTTAAAGATGTGCCAGTACTCATGCGTAAGTCTGCACCGATTTCCGCCAAATTCCCCCTCAGGACTTGGGAGAGCACGTCCCCTCTCCCCGGGTTGTGAGCACTCATTTGCAGTGAGTTATGTGGCCCCCAGATGGGACCTGGGGATACCCTCCATTTCATAGCTCATCTCTAAGTGACTGGCATCAGTTCTCCTGGGCTGATTCGGTACTTACTTTCTTTTTCCACTGTTGATCCTGCTGAATTCAGATCAGTTTGGACCCAGGTCTTTCTCCGTCCTCCCCCCTTCTGCACTTGATTGTGGAAGCTCAGAACAGGGAGGGGAGTGGTAGTCACGAAGCTGAACTACCTTTCCTGAACTGGCGGGGGGGGGGGGCGTGAAGTGATGTCCAGCTGGCACTAGTGCTTTATTCCTTCTCTTTTGACTCCCTAGCCAGCAGCTGCTCTCAGAGAACGAGGCAAATTTCTGTGTGGGCTTCTGGAGCGCAGTCACTTTAAAACAGGGAAGGAAACTTTGCAACCAGGAACCTGGTCAATCAGGGAAGACTGCTTTGCTACATTGCAGGCACAGAGCAGTAAGTTAATTCGCAAAAAATGAGAAATCTACACTTATACTGGTGGCGTTTTTTCAAAGATTGAGGCTTATATCCACTCCTGGATATTGCTGGAGAAAGGTAGGGTCACTGTGGATCAATCATGCATGTTGCAGAGGGAAAATTTAAAGCGGCCAAAATCAAAATGGAAATCGAATTCAGTGTAGACGGGAGGGATTTATTCGGACTGGGAACCCCGTACAGCCCCTGGAGAAAATGGCTGCTTTGGACGGTGGACTCCATAGCATTATACTCCACTGAGGCCCGTCCCTGACCCAAACCCTGTTCTCTCCTGGCTCCACTTCTACCAATAAAAGTATCCAGGTGTTTCCCAGAGCTGGCAACCCTACAACCCTACCTAAAATGATGCTGCTACACTAAATGAGGGTCTAGGAATTCCCCCAGTCTCAGAAGGATATTTATTGTTAGACTTTTGGTAAAGTCTTATTATCCTGAAGGACAGCAACGTGTCTTCATGTGGCAAGTAAGCAGATTGTGAGGCAAAATGGATGCAGTCAAAAAACAACAAAGAAAGGCACGTTCACCAACATAGCAACTAATATAACACATACTTTTTAGATAACTTAATTCTACACAGAGGTAAATATAGGGTTCCTATTCTCATCTAAATAGCTGGATAGAGAGAGCATCTCCCTTCCATCATGTCGGTGAGCTTGAAAGATGGAGAAGGAACGAGAAAGTCCAAAGAAACAGGAAATTACCCTTTAGGGACTGGTCAGTAAGATCAAAGGTGGGTGGTCAGTGTTCCCGTCTCCCACTAACCCTATTGTGAAGAAAGTTCCTGCTTACAGTCTCAGAAGTCACAAGGCATCGCACAGAGAGCTATTTCCAACAGTCTCTACGGTAAGGGATGAAAAGGTACATACTGTTGGGCCTTTTGAACTTGGCTGGATCCTGAGTCCCTCTGCAATTATTATTAGTTACCATTGTGGATGAGGCACAGATCCAGACTCACATTGCTTTGAGGTTTAAAAGATAGAATCTTTACTGGGAAAGATTATTTACAAAATATATCATATTCATCTATATCACTCTCCTTCTGAATCAGAGTGCAAAAGCTTAAAGAGTAGTTACAAAAGCAGCACATTTCAAGCCTCGATGGTTAGGCTACAGGCAGACTACATGCCCACACATCAGCAAATAGAGCCTAATAGGGTCTGCTCCTTGCTTCAGAGCACATACTGATCTGCTCTTCCTCAAGAAGCAGGAATTGGACCGGAGCCCACCTAAAACAAAGGAACCTCCAGAGCACATGGCTCAGAATTCCCTGCAACCTCTCCAATGACCACTTGAAGCACTAGTGAGCACTTGGGTGCAGCTCAGCTGTTTAAACTCCTTCAGGGTTGAGTTCACTTGCAGATTGTGATTCCACCACATTCCTTATATTCAAAAATGGCTCTCTGGCCAAAGCTGCCCAAGCAACTGTTATGCATGAGTGCTAATGCAGTACCAGGTCTTGGCTTATTCCCAGCCACTGGTGGCAGGAGATATGTTGGCAGGCAGTCTCCAGGAGTCTGTCCTGCCAGTAGCCACATGCAATATGACTCCTAATTTTTATACACAAGTGGGTGAGTGAGTTTGAGTTGGTGCTCTTAACATGGCACTTCTTGTCGTTATGAGCCCATCCCAGCCATGTGCCAGCTTGCCTATCAAAACTCTGTCTCCACTCAGAAAAAGAAAGAGGGCCATTCCACACCCAGTAAATATACTGAAATGCTTACCTTATGAAGGCGCCTTAATTTTGGCATTTTGCATGACGTCACTAACCTCCAGCAAACCTCAAGCAACAACTGCCATTTTAAAGCAGTAGTTGGGGAATCACATAAAGTAGATTTCCCAACCTATGTAGTGCGAGCTACAGGAGAGCAACCAGCAAGCCACATGCTAAAGAAATGTATGGAGGCAAAGAAACACTTTCTCCACCTCCAATGTCCCACCCTTGTACCCGCCTCCCTTTCCCTTCTCCCGGGGACAGGGTTTTTGTTTTTTTTAAGCAAACTGCCTGGAGCAACAAGTAGACGTTCAAGCATGCAAGCAAAGCCAAAAAGAATTCTTCCCCAAAGTTGTTACACAAAGCATGCCTCTCTAAAGTCCCCACCCCCTAATCAGGAATTAGATTAATTGTTTTAAGATTCCAAACTCATGATTCTATAAGGGGTGACAATAAAGAAGCACTATGCATCTATGATTAGATGCATAAGTGTTTCAATGGAGAAGAAAAAATTAGCGGTCATCGTGGGCCCTTTAAAACATTGAGAAAGGGGATTGGCTTCTTGGCTTGACTGACAGGTGGAGGAGAGTCCGTCATTTCAAGGTGAGGAATGACCGGAGGCGCAATAATTTTTAGTGCTATGCCATTTTGCTGGCATAACGCTATTTTTTCCAATGTGCGAAAATGCCCAGAAACTCCTCTCTCTAGAGCAAAACTGCCAAATCTTGCCAAATCCTTGGCTATGAAGAGCTCCTATTGACTGCGATGGGGCTTTTCTGGGTATGGCCCCAGAGACAGGCAGGAGGGGTTGCTCATGCAAAGGGCGGTGAGGGTGATGTTCAGGAACTGAGTGTTTTGCGGCTGCAGCAGCTGATGCTGGTGTGGTCAGGACAGACGGATCCTGATGGGAAAGGAAGGGTGGTGCCTGAGGGAATGGAAAAGAGGCTCCTAAAGGGCACTGTACAGAGATGCCCAAAAGGCAGCCGGGGCCCACCCAGCTGAGCTCAGCACTGCGACTCAGCTGGGGGCGATGGAAGGCACACTTGCCCAGGCACATGGCAGCATGGGGAGTGGGGTGTGAGGATCCTGCTGGACCATGGGCAGGCCCACATGTGGCTCTGATGCTCTGATCCCTCACACTGCTGGACAACGTGCTAAAGGCAGGCGGAAGGATAAGGCCTTGCCTGTGGCACGATGCGGGCTTGCATGATGGGCATGAGATGCCACTCCCTTGTCTGTTTTTTGACCGTTTCTTGGAATATCTAAAGAGAGCTGGAAAATTAAGTCTTTTGGCCCAGGCCATGAGAGAGGTTTTGAATGTGGAGCCATAACATGTGGAATGTCATTTCTAGGTTCTGCTTCTTCAAAAGGCTTGTGCACATGCGTGCGTGTGCGCATGAGTTTGTATGTGGAGGGCACGGAGACTTCATTCTTGTATTAGGGTTGCCAACCGCCAGTTGGGACCTGAAGAGCTCTCTGAATTACAACTGCTGTACAGGCCACAGGGATCAGTTCCCCTGGAGACAATGGCTGCTTCAGAGAATGGTCCCTATGATATTATACAGTGCTCTCCTCTCCAAACCCTCCTCTCCAAACCCTTCAGGTTCCACCAGCTCCGTTTCCCAATCTGGAGTTGGAAACTCTATGCTTGTCCACATAATAAGCCCCTCCCAGCCCACAGAAAGCTAAGGTCTCAGGGCATTGTTTTTGCATTACATCCTTCTTAGATTGCTGGCTTTCTACAGACTCGGAGATCAGTATTTCTACAGCACCCTGAGTGTACGGAAAGTTTGACTATCAATCTGTCTTGCAGCTATATACAGAATATATTACAGTTTCTGGCCAGCCTAGCTCAGCAAGGGTATTGAAAAATTGGCAAAGATGCAGAACAGGGCAATAAAGGCTGACTCTGCACTTACTTTGTTTTTTCCGTCGTGGATCCTGCTGAATTCGGATCGATTTTAACTCGGGTCTTCCTCTATCCCCCCCCCCATTGAAACAAAGGTGTTCTGCACTCAATTGAGGAAGGTCAGAATGGGGAGGGGAACCAAGCACAGCAGGAGTCTCTTTTCTTGAACAAGGAGGGGGGAGGGAGAGAGTTGGAGACAGCAGGGGGGGAATAAATCCAAGATGCCAATCTCTGCAGAGAGAAGTTAGGACTTCTGGAGCGCAGTCACTTTAAGGGAAGCCTTGCAACCGGGAACCAGGAAGTCTTGGAACTGACACCCTGGCCAATCAGGGAAGATTGCTTTGATATAGCTTTGGAGGCAGGAAGTTAATTCGCAAAAATCAGAGATTCACACATTTACTGATTTTTCAAATATCGAGGGTTATATCCACTCCAGGATATCGCGGGGGAAAGGTAGGGTCATTCCAGATCAATCATGCATGTTGCAGAGGGAAAAATTAAAGTGCCCAAAATCAAAATGGAAATCAAACTCAGTCTAGACGGCAGAGATTTATTTGAGCTGGCAGTGGGTAAAAAGCCCGGTGCAGACTACACCAAAGATGGTTAAGGGGAGGGCATACCTATAAGGTAAAATTGTCCAGCAGTTGAGCTCAGGTTAAAGTTCAAAACATGCTCAGTTAAGAAGGGATAAGGAAGCTGAATTGAGCAACCACCATCAGCCATGGTGGCTAAAGGGGCACTTCAGGATTGCCAGCTCCAAATTGGGAAATCCCTGGGAATGTTGGGTGTGAAGACTGAGAAGGGCAGGGTTTGGGGAGGGGAGGGACTCCGATAAGGTATGATTCCATGGTGTCCACTCCCCAAAGTGGCCATTTTCTCCGGGGGATGTGATCTCTGTCACCTGGAGGTCAGCTGTAATTGGCTATAATCACTAGACTTCACCTAAAGGTTGGCAACCCTAGGAAACCTCCATGTTCAGAGGCAGTTTACAACTCAAACTCAGTTGCTAGAAAAGGGATCTTTCCTGGGTGTAAACTGCACGGAGCTTTGATTCCAACCCCAGATCGATTCAGTCCCTGCCCTCTACACAGAATGTGATTTCCGTTTGGATTTTGGGCTATTTAAATTTTCCTTCTGCAGCAAGAAGGATTGATCCGGAGTGACCCTACCTTTATTGTGCAATATCCCAGAGTGCTTTTAATCCTCAATATCCATTTAGGAAAGAAAACTCCGTGGTAGAGAACCTCTGATAGGCTACACCTGGTCATGTGACACGCTTGCCTTAAAGGAGAAGCCCCTGATTTCTCTCAACTTCTGTCGGTCCTGGATTTTTATTCTCCCTTCTCTGCCTTTTTCAATCTTCTCCCCCTCCCCTCCAAGAAAAGAAAGAGGCTCCCTGCCTGGCTCCTTCCCCCCCCCCCTCCCTTCAAGAAAAGAAAGAAAGAGGCTTGGCTCCCCCCACCTCTTCTGAGCCTTCCTAACCACGTGCAGAAGACTTTCCTGTTTCAATGGGGAGGAGGAGGGGGGGAGGAAGACCCGAGTTCAAAGCGATCTGAATTCAACAGGATTGACAATGGAATAAAGAAAGCAAGTGCAGACTCTGCCCTGGTTGCTTTGTACGTAAGCTTTTCCCTGGAGTATCTGTGGGCTACTCTGGGAAAGGATGTTTAGAGTTAGAGAATTGGTTGGAAAATTGCACCCAAAGAGTAGTTCTCAAGGCTGTTTCAATCGGATTGGAGGGAGGTGAGTACTGGGGTGCCACAAGCCTCGCTACTGGGCCCGGCACTTTTCAACAGTTTAATCAAAGATTTGCATGAGAGAGTGGAGGGACTACTCATTAAATCTGCAGATGACACCCCATTGGGAGGAGCAGGGAAGACCCCAGAAGATAGACATAGAGTTTAATGAGATCTGAGCATGCTGGAAAAGTGGGCACATGAGAACAAGATGTGATTCATTAAGGAGAAGAGCAGAGTTCTACATCTGGGTCACAAAAATGAGAAGCTTGCATTCTGGATGGGAGGTACACTTCTGGGGAGCAGTGTGCATGAATGAGATCTTGAGGTCATGGATTGCAAGCTAAATATGAGCAGACTGCGAAATGCAGCAGAAAAGAAGGTTAATGAAGTCTTGGGCTCTGTTAACAGAGGCATCACGTCAAAATCGCAAGATGTCAGTCCTACTGCATAGTATACTGCATTGGCCAGACTGTAGCTGGAGTCCTGTGTGCAGTTCTGGAGGCCTCCCTTCAAAAAACATGTGGACAACATTGAGAAGGGCAAAGAGAATGATCTGGGGCCAGGGGACCAAGCCCTAGGAGGAAAGGCTGAGAGACTTGGGAATGTTCAGCCTGGAGGAGGTCAAGAAGCTACATGATTGCTCTCTTTAAGTATTTGAAAGGTTGTCATTTCGAGAAGGGCAGAGAGTGGTTCCAGTTAGTAGCAGAGGATCATAGGACCCATGATAATGAGTCTAAGCTATATATAGAATGGTATCAGGTAGATATCAGAAAAGAAATTTTCACAGTCAGAGTAGTTCAGCAGTGGAATCAGCTGCCCAAGGAGGTGGGGAACTCCCCGCTCACTGGTGGTCTTCAAGCAGCATCTGAACAGATCCTTATCCTGGATGCTTAAAGCTGATCCTGCATTGAGCAAGGGGTGGACTAGATGGCCTGCATGGATCCTTCCCACTCTAGGATTCTATGATTTTAGTGTTTTTAAAATTACCATCATCGTGTCTTTAATTTTGCTCCGCCTTTCTCCCCAGTGAAGAACCAGAGTAGCCAGTGTCATTCTGCCCTTCACCATTTTATCCTGACAACAACCTTGCAGAGCAGGTCAAGGTGAGAGAGAGAGAGAGACTAACCAAGTTCACTCAGCGAGCTTCAAAGGCAACGTGGAAGGATTCAAAGGCAATGTGGAAGCAGCTTGGCCGGGGAGGGGGGTACCACCACTGTTGCCCCTGCTGGACATGCAGCCCGGCCCAGCCCAGACGTGATGAGAAGCTCTGGGGGCATCCTATGTTGCCTCCCCCAAATCATGGGCATTCTTGGCTCCTCCCCCACCCTTTTCTCCAAAGGAGACCCAAAGTGGCCCACATCCCTTTACTGATGTCTCTGAATCAATTTTGTCTGAGGAAGTGTGCATGCAAATGAAAGCTCATGCCTTGAATAAACCTTTGTTGGTCTTTAAAATGCCCTTGGACTCAATTTCTGTTCTTCCAAATCATTGGTTTTCGTTACTCAGTTCGTACCCTGCCCTTCTCTCCAAGGGGGTCACAAAGTGGCCGACACTGCTTCTCTTTCATTTCGTCCACACAACAGCCCTGCGGGGTAGATCGAGATAGAGCGTTCGTCTGTCTGGAGCAGTGGAAAAGAGTGAGATCAGCATGGTGGGACAAGAGGCAGAACTGAACTGAGAAACCCTGGGGGAAAAAACAATTTCACACACAATATACAATAAAGGTAAAGGTAAAGGTATCCCCTGGGCAAGCACCGAGTCATGTCTGACCCTTGGGGTGACGCCCTCTAGCGTTTTCTTGGCAGACTCAATACAGGGTGGTTTGCCAGTGCCTTCCCCAGTCATTACCGTTTACCCCCCAGCAAGCTGGGTACTCATTTTACCGACCTCAAAACGATGGAAGGCTGAGTCAACCTTGAGTCGGCTGCTGGGATCAAACTCCCAACCTCATGGGCAGACAGCTTGTCTCTGCCTTACCACTCTGCGCCACAAGAGGCTCTCTTACAATACACAATACAAAACCTTTAATGGCATTCAAAAACAATTTATATACCATCCTGAACAATGGATCTTCACGCCATTGGTCAGTTTGGGTTGAACGTCTGTGAAAGATCGCTTGCATCGTTTTAGGGTTGGGGGGGTCACCACAACAGGAGGAACTGCATTAGGAAGGTTGAGAACCACCGTTGTAATGGCATGTTATCACCTCCGCACCAAGAAAAGATCCAGCTGCCCATTTCTACATACTACACTTCCGTGAAAGCAGTCGAGCCTTGCTTTTTCTCTCCAAATTGTTGGCAGCTCTTTCCGAGAGACGTCGTCTGGGGAACGAGGAAGCGGGAGGCAGATGGGGAGGGCTTCACCCTGCTCCCCCCATGCTGCATCAAAAAGAAAGGACAGGTGGCCATAAGGTTGCCCTCTACACTGGCGTTTGGTGCCACCTTCTGGACGAACATTGCAATGGCCACGAGCATCCCACCTGTAAGCTCTCCCTAGAGCAGGGGTAGTCAAACTGCGGCCCTCCAGATGTCCGTGGACTACAGCATTCGCTGGCAGGGGCTCCTGGGAATTGTAGTCCACGGACATCTGGAGGGTCGCAGTTTGACTACCCCTGCCTTGGAGCTTCACCCCAAGTGCCCTCCTCTCAAGAAACTAGAATCGCATCTCAGATTGTAAGCCGCGACTTCTTCGGGGAGTAGAAAGTTACAGCTCTTCAAGACATTGAATCACATCTCCATTTCCTGCTTTACCTTGACATTACCTGAGCCTCAGTGAAAGCTAGGCAATGTTCCCTCTTATTAGTGCATTGAAGACATAGATGAAAGGTGGATTTCCTGATACTGAAGGAGGGTTAATGACGGCAAGGGAAATATTGGGGTGGGGGGGGGGGAGAGGGGAGGGGAGGGGAGGGATTAGAGGAAAGGAATCTCGGATTCAGCCTCAGCTTGCTGTGCCCTTCGTTCTACTTAAGCAACAGGGAATGTTTTTTTTATTATTATTATTGCATTTGTGCTTGTTTGGGGGGTTTCTTGCTGACAAATAAGCAAATATTTCATTTGCAGAAGGCCCCGTTCCTGTTAGTTCAGGGCGGTTAGCAACATTTTAAAACAGGACGCAGTAAGCAATTAATCAACAAAACAGAAAATCCTTCATTAAAAGCACTTCCTATTATTTTTCTTCCTTTGGAGATTCGTCAGGCTCGGGAGGGCTCCTGTCCGGAGACGTTTCAAATACGGAGGCCGGCATCCTCAGGGGTTATTGCCTGACTTCAACCACAGGCATGGTGGGACAGCTCAGCTTTGCAGGCCCTCTGGAATTGCTTCCTGATCTCTTCAGGTGAGTGTTTCACCAGGCTGGGGCCGGGGACAAAAAAGCCCTGCTCCTGGTCGAGGCCAGTTTTATCTCTTTGGAGCCAGGAACCCTAGACAGATTTAGAACGCCTGTTCTTTGGGGAATAGAGGGAAGGGGACGGTCCTGAAGATACAGGTTTCCCAGACCATTAAGGGACGTGAATATAAGAGTCACAGAATCACAGAACGCGAAGGGGCCATACAGACCATCTAGTCCACGATAACTATCTGTCCAGCCGCTGTCTGAAGACAACCAGTGAGAGGGAGCTCCCCACCTCCTGAAGCAGCCTATGTCTGCAGATTGCCACTTTTGATATCTACTCCCTTATCTTCTCTGAAACTCAGGTCAGAGTCAGTGGCCTGTAGCTTCCCAGGTCATCTCTCCTCCCTTTTTTGAAGATTGGATGACATTCACTCTCTCCCAGTCTTCTGGGACTTCTCCAGTCCTCCAAGAGGTCCAAAAGAAGATGAACAAGGGTTCTGCCATATCTCCAGAAAGTTCTTCAAGCATTCCTGGGGCACATCATCTGGCCCAGAGGATTTGAACTCATCCAGTGTGTTCAGTTGCCTCTTGTAAACCTCTCTGTCCAGGTCAGCCCGCCACCCAGACACCATACCTTGCCTACTACCATTCCCAGACGTGTCTATTTTCTTCAAGGAAAACACAGAGGCAAAATAGGTATGGAGCCTTTCTACTTTCTCTCTGTCCTCTCTCAGAGTTCCCTCCATATTCACCCAACAGTGGGCCTATTGCCTCGCTTACCTTATGTTTGCTCCTCACGTATCTGAAGAAGCTTTTCTTGTTATAATGGACTTCCCTGGTCAGTCTCATCTCACTCCTAGCTTAATCCCTTTGGAGAGAGGGGGTGACATGTCACTTCTGAGGGTGTCGCAAGAAGGCATGGCCAGCTGACGTCAGGGTTACCTCAAAGCTGGCAAATTTTTTCAGGAATTTACACCATAGTCAAAAGGCTGGAAAATGTCTGCCAAAGTGTTTCCAAAGCAAGAGATGTTCAGAGGTGGCTTATGATCACCTGTCTCTGCATCACAACCTCCTTGCTGGTCTCTCATCGATGTACAAACTGGGGCCATTCCCTGCTTCATTTCCACAATCTGAAAAAAAAATCAGGCTAGCCCATGCTATCTAGGTCAACATGCTCCATTATATGCTACACTTTGATTCTACAATAGTAGCCATTTTTGTGTGCCATTTTTGTATTTATACCCCACTTTTCTTCCCCAGTGGACACCCAGAGTGGCTTACAAATCCTGATATCCCCTTTATTTTTATCCACACAAGGACAATCCTGTGTGATTGATTAGGGCAAGATTTTGCAGCTGGCCCAGGGTCACCCAGCAAGCTTCCGCGGCAGAGAGGAGATTTGAACCTGCGTCTCCCAGATCCTAATCTGACACTCGAACCACACCTAGAGATGTCCTTATGTGTGGAAATGAGCAGGCAAAGAAGGAAGCAACTAATTTCCCTTGATATTTTTGACGGATTAAAGAGATTACTAGGGGGGTTGGTTTAAATGATGGCAGCTGGAACTGTGCCAGCTCTCAGGGGGTATAGTAGCGACTAAGCCAGCATTCTCTCTGGTGACATTTCACCCTCATAACAATCCTGTGAGGTAGGCTAGGCTGAGAGGTTGTGACTTCGGGCCAGACAACTATCTAGACAACTATCTAATTAATTGTTGGGAGTATATTTTTCAAGCAAAAAATAGACATACAGAAAAGAAATTGTAGATAGCAATATGGGAACTGCTATTCATTATATAATAGAATTAAATATCTGTAACACAAAGCCTGACTGGGGTGGTGGGAGGAGTTGGGACTCACTGCCTACCTGACTGGGCCATTGGGGAGTCAGTCATACCAAAGCACCAATTAGGCAGGAAAAGGCCCATCCCTGACTGTCTCCTCTTCCACCTTCCTGCTGCACAAAAAGGTAGCAGTCAGGTAAGGTGGCCCCCGTCATGAGCAGCCCTGCCGTGGCTTCACCGAAGCTGCCAGGGGTGGGGGAGAGGAGGCTGGGAGCCCCTGCCAGAGCTCACCCCCACCCTGAGCAGCCCTGCCATGGTCTTACCAGGCCTCGCCAGAGCTGCCCAGTGGGGAAGCCCGGAACCTGTTGTATTTTCTGTACAACGGGTTTTTCCGCTAGTAGATTAATAAAGATCTAGAGTGATCCCCTCATCTTCAAGTTCTCAACATAAATCTCCCTATCTCCCTCTCATCTGAATCTTAAACATTATTTAATATTTAACAAAGTTTATTGCTACATTATCACTGTGTCAATACTTCCTTGATCGCTACTTATTCCAACGCATCCCTTGGTAGCCTTTACAAATCTAGACGGAAACGTGAACAAAAACACTGTTTTACTATAAATCAAAATAAGAATTCAGCATAAATCAGGTATCAATAGGGGAACACTGAAGAAAATACAAATTGTCGTGACGTAACTTCTAATTCCATAGACATTTTCTGAGTGCTGCGAAACATAATAAATCAGGCATTGGGCTAGCCATCAAAACTGATGGGCCCTATGCTCGTAAATAATAATTTTCCCTTCACACGGCTCAGTGCCTCGCATGAAGTGGGCCCTCGTTTATGAAAGCTTTCACCGGTGGAGGCCCAAGTCTTGAAGAAGCTCTTGTGTTTTGTTTTGCTTTGCAAAGCCAGAGACTTTCAAATTGGCCTTGGCACAACTCTGGGATTCCTATAGGGTCACCAGGTAGAACTGGTCTTACGGTGGGGAGACTTGGGGCATCATCCAGGAGCTCCCCAACATGTTGACATCAGGTGAAAATGATGTCAGCCTATTGGAGACATGGCGGTGGTGAGAAATGCTCCAGTTTGGTGTAGTGTTTAGGAGCGTGGACTTCTAATCTGGCAAGCCAGGTTCAATTCTGCACTCTCCCACATGCAGCCAGCTGGGCTCGCCACAGTGCTGATAAAACTGTTCTGACTGAGCAGGAATATCGGGGCTCTGACAGCCTCACCCACATCACAGGGTGTCTGTTGTGGGGAGAGGAAAGGGAAGGTGTCTGGAAGCCACTTTGAGATTCCTTCGGGTAGAGAAAAGCAGCATATAAGAACCAACTCTTCTTCTTCTTCTTCTTCTTCTTCTTCTTCTTCTTCTTCTTCTTCTTCTTCTTCTTCTCTGTCTTTTCAGCAAAACTCCAGAGCACACGTTCTCAACTTTTTAACTGTAGAGAAACCTCTGAAACATTCTTCAGGTTTTGAGAAGCCCCAAAAGTGGCACGATCGTGCAGAATATGGTTGGGAAGCAGAGCTGTGTATATGTCCACCCAGGGTCCCTCGCCTTCCCATCATTGGCCATTTGGTGGGGGGAGGGCAGGTTGATGTGACCATATGTGGTCATCTTCGTTAGACTATAATCTTCTTACATGACAGGAAATATATAGCAAAAATCAATTCTGTTACATCAGTAGACTGTGTCAACCAAATACAGCCAATGATCATCCTTTGTCAAAACAGCCAAACAATCCCGTTTTGACAAAGGTTTATCATTGGCGGTATTTGGGTGTGACACAGTCTACTGATGTAACAGAATTGATTTTTGCTATACACTCCCTGTCATGTAAGAAGATCATAGTCTGATGAAGAGTGCTTGCACTCGAAAGCTCACGCCCTGAATAAATCTTTGTTGGTCTTAAAGGTGCTCTCTGGACTTTGATTTTATTATGCCAATTCAGACCAACACGGCTACCCATTCGAGTATATGGTCATATCACCCAATAAATTAATTCCAAAATTTATTTATTTGTTTGTTTATGTATTGAATTTATATACCACCCTCCCCGAAGGCTCAGGGCGGTTTACATGAAACAAGAAAACGATACAGGTAACATGATTTATAGTAACAACAAGGTGATAACAATAACATTAACATAACAACAACACTAAAGAATGGTGGAAACTGTAACGAGCCTCAGCTCAACTCTTACTGGGGCCCAGTAGGTTGGGCAGATTGGTGCCAGTCATAGTAGGAGCGGGGGGCTTGGGGGGGCCAATGGGAAGTGATGGTTTCGGTCGACCTCAACCAAATGCCTGGCGGAGGAGCTCCCTTTTGCAGGCCCTGCAGAACTGTTCAGGTTTATTAAAAATTAACTCCCACCCACTTGGGAAACCCTTCCAGGGTCATCGCGAAACCCCATGGTTTCACAAAACCCTCATTAAGAAAGCCTGCGCCCAAACCAAACCAGGAGCCGTGGCTCACACCTGCTCCCCCCACCCAAAACTTGTGGAACTGCATTTTGTGGTTCTGCCACCTGCACACACCTGCACACATGGTGCCTGCTCCCCTCTCATCCAAAACTTGCAGAGACTCCATTTGCAGCTCTGCTACCTGCCCATGACCACTGCACCTGCTCCCCCCCACGTGAAACCTGCAAGGCTGTTGTTGGCAGAGCCACACAAAACGGCTGCACAAGCTTCAGGGGCAGGGTGGCGGGTGGCGTCTATGGGTGGTAGAGCCACAAATGGAAGCTCAGCAATTTTCAGAGGGAGGGATTGTGGGGAGGGGATTCCCCCTGCTTTCTTGAGCCTTTGAAGTGGGGGGAAAGGTCCCAAAGCAGGGAATCCCCAGGCCCCAGTGGGGGTCTGGCATCCCTAGATTCATATGAAACCTACGTGGGGGTTGGGTGAAATCTGTGTTATGTAAGCCTGTGCTGGGGGAAAGGGATTGGGGAGCTAGCTGTGATCAGACTGCAAATACTTAGACCTTATGTAGACAAACCAGGCTAACAGATAGCTGATGTCTATGTAAAAGGTAAAGGGTAAAGGTATCCCCTGTGCAAGCACCGGGTCATGTCTGACCCTTGGGGTGACGCCCTCTAGCGTTTTCATGGCAGACTCAATACAGGGTTGGTTTTGCCATTCTCTTCCCCAGTCATTACCGTTTACCCCCCAGCAAGCAAGCTGGGTACTCATTTTACCGACCTCGGAAGGATGGAAGGCTGAGTCAACCTTGAGCCGGCTGCTGGGATCGAACTCCCAGCCTCATGCTCAGAGCTTCAGACAGCATGTCAGCTGCCTTACCGCCGTGCGCCACAGGAGTCTATGTAGGTTGTGTTAATTTGCGTGTTCAGCAAAGGCACACGGGGCATGCTTTTGAAAGAGCCACCGTGACACGGAGAGGTCATCTAAAGCCCTGGACTAGCTGAAAGGACAAGGGTAGAAATATTGTAGACAGTGCTCGCTGAAGGGCAAAGCTTGTTTTACAAGCATTAGATCCAAAAGGGACAGAGCTGAATTTGCTAGCTGGGAAGACCTGAACAATCCTCCCTGGGAGCGCTGCAGTAGCTGGGAAGCGCTGGTAGCTGATGGTTCAGACCAGGGGTAGTCAACCTGTGGTCCTCCAGAAGTGCATGGACTACAATTCCCATGAGAATACAATTCATGGGAATTGTAGTCCATGAACATCTGGAGGACCACAGGTTGACTACCCCTGGTTTAGACCTCTGAGGGCTCAGCAACTGAGGCTAACCCCACCTTGGCTAAATGGTTCTTAAGATGGAGTTCCCAGAAGTTCTAGGAATGAAGGTGGAAGAAGAAGAAGAAGAAGAAGAAGAAGAAGAAGAAGAAGAAGAAGAAGAAGAAGAAGAAGAAGAAGAAGAAGAAGAAGATTAACAACAACAAAACTCCATAATTGCCACTCTCTGGATATCCTTTTTGTGAGGGTGCCCAACCATTTCTTCCCCAAAGCTGTTTCACCAGAGTTGCCAACTCTGGGTTTGAGAAATTCTTGGGACATTTAGGAGGCAAGCTGGGCGGGAGGTGGGGAGAGATCTCAGTAGGGTAGAATGTCGTGCAGGTCACCCTCCAAAGCAGCTGTTTTCTCCAGGGGAATTCATAGAGTCACAGAATCATAGAACCATAGAATTGGAAGGGGCCATACAGGCCATCTAGTTCAACTCCCTGCTCTACGCAGGATCAGCCCAAAGCATCCTAAAATCCTAAATTCATCTCTGTCATCTGGAGATCAGCTGTAATTCTCGGAGATCTCCAGGCACCACCTGGAGGCTGGCAACCCTAGTACTGTGTCCGAACAAGACCACCACTGTCCTAATCAGAGTGATGCTGTTCTAAGCCTATTGGCTTCGGAGAACCTAGAAAGATATCAGCTTGGAACATCAAGGGCAAAGACTCCACTGGGCAATACTTTTAATCCCTTCGTTTCTACTCAGCCAAAATGCCTTAATATGCAGGCAAGATCCGGCGAGAGGTGTGCGCGCGTGCATGCCGGATGCTCAACATTACGAGAATTCGGAGGTTGCGCAGATTTCGCAGCCAAGGGTGTGTGTACGAGTGTGCACATTACCGGAAAAGAACAGCAGGGGGAGAACAATCTCGCATGAGATGGCATTGGAGTAGCCCCTTAAGAGTGCCTCCATTTCTGCATCCACACGGAGAGAGAGATTGTATGAGTACAAAGAGATGTCTTTGCCCTCTCTTCTTGCCCCGATCCAGGGCTCGCGTCCCTTCTGCCCCTCCATTCCCTTCTTCTTTCCCAATCCTGAGGCTGCAGCCTTTCAGCTCTGTCCCTTCCGTTGCTACTGCAGCAGTGGAGCTTGCAAAGGGTTAACGTCCTCCAGACACAACAGGGGCGGGGAGGGGGTCAGCTTCTTTGATCTGCCCTGACCTAGTGACCTGCAACCTCTTCCTTCATGGCTGGCCGGTGATGGGGAACCGGAGAGCAGCTGGGCCATGCAGCCGTGGGAGGCTGGGAACACCCTCCAGCCATTCACCCTCCGGACACAGGCCACAGCCTGACGCATCCTCTGCCCCAGAGGGGGGGAAAGCAAGAGCAGAGTTTTGGTCTGGTGCCAATGTGGGAACGCGATCTTCCAAAATGCTCCGGCATCGGTTGTGCAACCACTCACATCCCCAAATGTGTGCTGGCTTGTTTTTCCACCAATGCCTAGTCGCCTAGAGGTGATTCTCGCTCGCCATAGGCGACCAGTGGCTCTTGACAGCCCTGCTCTGACATGTGCAACACTTATGCTTTGGAGAGGTGCGTCCTGTGTGCTCAGGCATCAGGCAAAGCTAATGCTGGTTCAGAAATCCTTTGAGGCTGAGGGTCAGCAGCTTAATGATGTTCCCCATAGGGTTGCCAACTTTCCAGGAGGAAATTCCTGGAGAGTAGCCTGGAAGGGCAGGCTTCAGGGTGGGCAAGGTTTGGGGAGAGGTATTACATCTCTTTGTAGGTGTGCAAAGTGCAAAGGTGGTCAAAACCCACATTAGTGCATGCAATTTTTGGCAAACCCCGCAAGGGGCTATCAAGCCAAGCGAGAAACAGAACGGGTTTGCTGTGACCTTCCTCTGCAGCATCTTCCTCAGTGATCTCCCATCCAAGCATCAACTTTGCTTAGTTTCCAACATATAAGGACCTCAGCGAGGGGCTTTCAAGGCTAGCAAGAAGCAGAGGGGATTTGCTAGTAGAACTGACCTCCAGAGGACCAGCGTGGCTTCTCATCTTGAGATCTGGGTTTGATTCCCCGCTCCTATTCCACATGCAGCCAGCTGGGTGATCTTGGGCCAGTCCCAGTCCTGTGAGGGAGGTGGGGCTGAGAGAGCTCTGAAAGAACAGAGGTCAACCAGCAGGCTTCATGTGCCTCAAAGCGGCTTCGAATCTCCTTCCCTTCCTCTCTCCACAACACCCTGTGAGGGAGGTGGGGCTGAGAGAGCTCTGAAAGAACAAAGATCAACCAGCAGGCTTCATGTGCCTCAAAGCGGCTTCCAATCTCCTTCCTTTCCTCTCCCCACAACAGACAACCTGTGAGGGAGGTGGGGCTGAGAGAGCTCTGAAAGAACAGAGGTCACCCAGCAGTCCTCATGTGCTTCAAAGTGGCTTCCAGTTTCCTTCCCTTCCTCACCCCACAACAGTCACCCTGTACGGGAGGTGGGGCTAAAAGGGCTCTGAGAGAACTAGGACTGTCCCAAGCTCACCCAGCTGGCCACATGTGGAGGAAAAGTGGGGAATCAAACCCGGTTCTCCAGATTAGAGGCCACCATTCTTAATCAAGTCAAGTCAAGTCAGATTTTATTGCATGTAGCCATAGGCCATTACAATACAAAAGGAAAATATAAAAGGATTGAAAACATTTCAAATCAGTAATAAAAAGAATGTGCAATCTCAGACAACAATCACTTAACATCATAAAAACATTTCCAGACTACATATGTCCACCTATCCTAAAGCTCCTCTAGGTACTTGCTTTGCAGTACCGTAGCCAATGAGGTTAATCCGAGGCGCGATTATTGCTAATTGAAAACTTTTCCCAACACCCCGCCATGACGACTTGAAATATAGTCAGCATTGAGCCAGTTTGGTGTAATGGTTAGGAGTGCGGACTTCTAAACTGGCATGCCGGGTTCGATAAAAGCTGTTCTGACCGAGCAGTGATACCAGGGCTCTCTTAGCCTCACCCACCCCACAGGGTGTCTGTTGTGGGGAGAGGAATGGGAAGGCGACTGTAAGCCGCTTTGAACCTCCTTTGGGTAGGGAAAAGCGGCATATAAGAACCAACTCTTCTTCTTCTTCTTCTTCATTGGCAATTTTTGACACCATTCTTAATCACTCCATGAAGCTGGCTCTCCAGATGCAAAATCACTGAAGACAGGGTAGAATGGTTTGTCATCATTGTAGGGCCCTCAGCCCCCAACTGGGTCCGAGCGATCTCCAGATTATAGTTAGCAGACTCCCAGGAGAAGATGGCTGCTTTGGAGAGCTAATTTATGGCAACGATACCCCTTCTTCTCTGCCCTCCCCAGCTCCACCCCCAATTCACCAAGGAATGTCTGAACCCAGTGCCGGCAACCCCCGGTCGGTCATTGTGGGCCGGGGAAACAGGCACCATCAGCCAAGGCTTCTTCCTCTGCACAGCGCTGCAAAGTGAAGGGAATCTGCCCTCATTTGCATTGGGTCACCTTTGCTGTCTCTCTCTGCCTCTCCCCCCACCCTTCCGCTTCTTCTTCAAAACAGAAAAGGATGGTAGTTCCGCCTGCATTTGTTCCGATCCATCTGGGCTTCTACCATGCGCTGGGAGAAGACCGGATGCCAGACTCCAGGTGTCACCTGGGGATCCTCTGGTTTTATAGCTCCTCTCAAGGAGACAGAGATCAGTTCCTCTAGAGCAGGGGTAGTCAAACTGCGGCCCTCCAGATGTCCATGGACTACAATTCCCAGGAGCCCCCTGCCAGCGAATGCTGGCAGGGGGCTCCTGGGAATTGTAGTCCATGGACATCTGGAGGGCCGCAGTTTGACTACCCCTGCTCTAGAGAAATGAGCTGCCTTGGAGGGTAGACTCCATAACATTATACTCCACTGAGGTCCCTCGCTGAGCCAAATCCTGCCTATTCCCGTTCCACCTCCAAAGCCTCCAGGTATTTCCCAAACCAAACCTCGCCCCCCTAGAATATTCACAATTTGGGCCTGGGTCCAATTTGGGCCGGGGTCCACAGCTCCTTATTAAAACTCTGAACATTCTAGAACTGTAGCAGATTTTAACTACTGCATGCTTAACTGAAAACTCAGCATTGAGTGGGAAAGGCAGCGGGCTACAGGGACGGCAGGCCTTCAGCTGAATCCCGGTAGGTTGCAATCTTATGACACCCATGGACACAACATGGTGGAGGATCTGGCAACCACACCCCCAACTCCCCAATGGAGGAGGTTGGGGAGCCTGGCCAATCTTACAGCCCCACCCATTCACCCATTCACCCACCCAAGGCCGCAGTTCTCTGTATACAATTGCACTAGCCTGGATTCGAATTTCCAGTTCCGCCCTTCGGGGTTGCTTGCTAGTGCAACTATAATGCCTTTATTTTTTTATGTCTTTATTGTATTTATATGCCGCCCTCCTTGTGGCTCAAGGTGGTTTACAAAGAAGGAGAAAACTATAAAATAGATACAATGTAGGCTCAGTAACTATCACAGTTTATAACACCGGTAACAGCAAGAACAATAACATCATTGGTAAGTGAACTATTACATCGACTACAACCCTGCAGATTTGGCAGCGTAGGGTGCCCCATGGTGTACTTGGTGGGCATATCTGGGGAGGGGGTTTGTTGTCCAATCAAATGGCCTCAATCAAAGGCCTGGTGGAAGAGCTCCATTTTGCAGGCCCTGCAAAATTAGATAAAAGGTTTATTCCTAGTAAGAATGTTTGATGTTACGGCCTCAGACTCTCATTGGACCAAATGGGATTTTCCTCTGAATTTAACCAACCATGGCTAGTAAATGTACAGGCTCCTACTTGGGAGTAAGTCCCACTGACCGGTGGGACAGACTGCTGAATTCACAGGCGCAAGTTGCAGAAATACTATTTAGCGAATATTAAACAATCTTTATTTAAAATATATGCTAAAGTGTGCTGTCAAAGAGGGCCAAAGAGTAACCAAATCACACTGGGCTTTCTTGAATGAGACCCCCAGCATCCTGTCTCCAGGAGGAGATGCCGTGTCCAATCCCAGGAGAGCTCGAAGCTGGGCCTCCAACGTGGGGGGGAACCGACGTCATCTTGGCACTAGGGCGTCAACCCACATGCCACCTTGCCAAGTATCCTTGGGTGACCTCCGTGCTCAAGCTGAGAGCTCTGGAGCCTGGAGACCGGGGGGGGGGGGGGGGGGGAGAGCTCTCCTGCTCTCTCATGAAAGCGATTTAAAAAAGGGACGCCAGCAGTCTTGAAAGAAGTTCCAGACTGAGCAGCATTTAGATGCCTCTACTAGCGACCACCCACTGCAGCTCCAGGTATGTATAATGGCAAGCTATAACGTTGGAAAGCCAGACTCAAGATCAGGGGTAGTCAAACTGCGGCCCTCCAGACGTCCATGGACTACAATTCCCAGAAGCCCCTGCCAGCAAATGCTGGCAGGGGCTTCTGGGAATTGTAGTCCATGGACGTCTGGAGGGCCGCAGTTTGACTACCCCTGCTCAAGATGGTAGCTGAAAATCTCCTGGAATGACTCCCAGCCTGCAGGCCACAGAGACCTGCTCCCATAGAGAAAATGGCTGCCGGAGAAGGTAGACACTGTGGCATGAGGACCACTGGGATCCCTGAGGTCAGCAAACCCTACCCTCCTCTGGCTCCACTACCTGACTCTCCAGCAATTTTCCAGCCCAGAGACGGCAACACTGGTACAGTCCCATCGCAGCAGATCTCAGGAGCTAAGTAGGGTTAGTCCTTGCATGGCAGACCACCAAGGAAGGCTCTGCAGAGGAAGGCAATGGCCAACCATCTCTGCTTCTTACTGGCTTGGAAAGCCCCTTCCTGGGGTTGCCTGGGGTCCACCTAAGCCAGCCATTCCCTATATGCTATTAAAGGCTTGTTGTTGCCAGCCATTCCCAACTGGGGTCCATGCCCCCCCCCCTAGTGGTCTGTGGCAACGGGGGTGGCAGGTTACAGTGGAAGAGCAATAGGGTTGTGAATGTCCTGCACACACAGTGCAGGGGGTTGGACTAGATTGGTGGTCTCCAACCACCGGGCCGCGGCACGGCGCTGAGCCACAAAGGCCTCGGCACCGGGCTGCGGATCCCTCTTCCCGCCCCGCCCCCGCAGTGAGAAACTTCCCAGACCGCAACAAATCGGCCGCCAAATTGGCCGATTAGCTTGTGGCCCGGCAAGCTTCTTTCTGCGGGAGGGGAGGGAAAGGGAAGCATGGCCACCGGCACAAACGTGCATGTGTGGCAGGTCCGCGCATGCACGTTTGTGCCAGGTGCCGCCTGCAGCACATGCGTGAAAGTGCTGAGATTGCGCGTTTGTGGCAGCATATGGCGCAAATGCGCATGCACGGACCTGCAGCTCATGCGCGTTTGCGGCCACGCATAGTGCAAACGCACATGCACTGACCTGTCAGTGTTTGCACATGAGTGTTTGCACATGGGCTGCCGCGCATGTGCAGCGCCCGGATCGACCTCCCCCCCACCGGTCCGCAGCCTGAAAAAGGTTGCGGACCACTGGACTAGATGACCCAGGAGGTCCCTTCCAACTCTATTACTCTTCAATGAGGGGGTCTGTGGCCCTTCCCTTCCTGCCTTAATGGACTCAGGACTCAGCAAAAAGCTAGACACGGCCGTTTCCGCTGCTCCCCCTCACAAGCCTGAGTTCTCTTGTGGTTACTGCACCTGCATGCCTCTACTTTAAACCACCTCCTGTCTCTCCCCCACTCAGTTCTCCTCAAGCCTGCCTATTAGCATGGGTGGTGATGTCACTTCTAGGGGCATGAGCAGGAGGCGGGGCTAGCAGACGTCACTCCTGGGTCTCCCCAAAGCTTGGGAAATCATTTCAGGGGCTCCTCCATGGTCAAAAGGTTGAAAAAGCTGACCCAGGCTGACAATCACACCGCCATACTGTCTCTGATGCGTCACAGGCCAATGTGTCATGCATCCAGCACCCAGATTCAGGGGTTACAACCTCTACCTATCCCCTATGTTATTTTTTACAATTTCCATCCCGTTGTCCAAATCAATATAATCATAGAGTTGGAAGGCACTTCCTGGGTCATCTAGTCCAACCCCGGCACTAAGCAGGACACTCTATTGCTCACCCACTGTCACCTGCCACCCCCTTAAGCCTTCACGGAATCAGCCTCTCTGTCAGATGGCTATCCAGCCTCTGTTTAAAAATTTCCAAAGACAGAGAACCCAGCACCTCCCGAGGAAGCCTGTTCCACTGAGAAACCGCTCTAACCATCAGGAACATCTTCCTGTTGTTTAGACAGAATTTCTTTTGAATTAATTTCATCCCATTGGTTCTGGTCCGTCCCTCCGAGGCAAGAAAGCACTTTGCACTACACGGCAGCCTTTTAAATACTTGAAGATGGTTATCAGATCCCTTCTCAGTTGTCTCCTCTCCAGGCTAAACAGACCAAGCTCCCCCAACCTTTCTTCATACGTCTTGGTCTCCAAACCCCTCACCATCTTTGTTGCCCTCCTCTGGACACACTCCAGTTGGTCTACATCCCTCTTCAACTGGGGTGCCCAAAACTGAACACAGGACTCCAAATGAGGCCGAAGCAGAGCAAAGCTGCATCTCAGTTTCTCTCTCTCACAAAAAAAGTGACGCTCCTCTCTAGTCTTATGGTGTGAGGCTTCATGTGGTTCCAGAGCAGGAGAGGGAATAAAATCTCCTCTTCTCACCACCCATCCCCCCCCCCCATTCCTAACACTTCTCCATCCCTGGGGGTGATTGCAAGAACGCCAGTGCCAGAGGTGTGCATTTTCATCTCTAACACCACTTGGGAACAGCTCCATGGTGGGCGGAAATTCACAGCCTTCTCCGGTGGAGAGATTCAGTGAAAGCAGAAGATTCTTCCACTGATTTCTGCCTGTTCTGGCCCCCCGGGGCAGGCTGGAAGGTGAACTTTTATAGACAAGCAGCCAGTGTGGTGTCATGGTTAAATGCGGCAGCCTCTAGTCCAGGAACACTCAACCTGTGGTCCTCCAGATGTTCATGGACTACAATTCCCATGAGCCCGTCAACAAATACTGAGCGCCTGTCAATAAATGCTGCCAGTTCCTCATGTTGTGGTGACCCCCAACCATAATATTATGCAAGGGTTCTTTCACAGAAATTAAACCGAAACCAACCAATGGCGTGAAGATCCATTGCTCATGATCTTATATATTGTTTTTTTTGGGGGGGGGGGTACAGTTGTTCCGCCTCTTGTCCCACCATGCCGATCTCGCTCTTTTCCGCTGCTCCAGACAGACGAACGCTCTATCTCGATCTACCCCGCAAGGCTGTTGTGTGGATGCCCCCCCCCCCCGACCAAACTGCTTGCCCTGCCATAACCCCTGTGAAAGGATCGTTCAACCCCCGGGTTGAGAACCACTGCTCTGGTCTGACACTCTGACCACTGCGCCACATTTCCTTACTGAGCATGTAAGGGGATGAATTTTCCAACGATTTCAAAAAGTTCAGACCCCCGCCCAAGGCGTCCAAAGATAGAAGACAAGGTTGCCAGCTCTGCTTTGATAAATACTTGGCAAATTGAGAGGTGGAGGCTGGGGAGGGCAGGTAGGGATGCCAGCCTCCAGGTGTGGCCTCTCCAGGCAATGGAGATCAGATCCCCTTGAAGAAATGGCTGCTTTGGAAGGGGGACTATGGCACGGTACCCCACCCAGGTCTCTCCGGCCCCAACCCACAGCCTCCAGGTATTTCCCAACCTGGGTATAACCGCCCTCCAAAGCAGCCATTGCCTCCAGGGGACCGATCTTGATTGTCTGCAAAGGACCTATAACAGCGGGAGATCTCCAGGCGCCGCCGGGAAGTTGCACGTGCCGAGAGTCCCCCTTCCCCGCCACGATGCAAACCGCAGCACCGCCGGCCTCCGCCCGTGCTCCTTAACGACGGGCGGGGGACGGGAGGGAAAGGCAACGCGAGCCTGAGCAACGTTGAGCCCCGTCGCGGCCGCGGCCTTCCACGGGGCCTCGCCCGGCTTCGCTCCGCCCGGGAGCGCGCTCGGCCCGAAGAATGCGGTCGCGAGGCCTCCTCCGCACCAATCAGAGGCGGCCTCGGGGCGCGAGGGCGGCTGACTCCTGCCGGTGTCCTTGGCTCACCCCTCCCCTGAGGCCGGGCCCGGCAGGGCGGGGAGATTCCGAAGAAGCTTCCAGAGGCGACGCAGCCGAGATGGGGGGGGGGGGGGAGAGCAGGGAACCGGAGCGCGCCGCGCCCTGCGCCCCCCACCAGCGGGCAGGCAGGCAGGCGAAAAGAGGGCCGCGCTTCCGGAGAAAGGGGGCGTGGCAAGCTGGCCTGCTGGAGGGGGGCGGGCCAGGCCAAGTCGCCCGGCTCTCCCGTGGTTTTTGCAGCCCCCCCGCCCCCGCCTCGGCCTGCTGCCCGAATCCATTGCAGGGAAGGGGATGGGAATGGCAGGTTGGCCTGAAGTAGCAGAACACACCTTGTGCACTAAAACTTGGTGCGGCCGCACTCATCGTGCTCTTCTGGGCTGCCACCGTTCGGGCCCCTCTGCTCTAGCAGCCCCTTGAAGACAGGCAGGTGGCAGGTTCAGGGGCGCTCCCGTGGAGAGGGGTGGGGGGGGGGGTGCCGGGGTGAGGAGTGCGGAATTCTGATCTGGCGAGCCGAGTTGGTTTCCCCGCTCTTCCTCCACATGCAGCCAGCTGGGTGACCTTGGGCTCGCCACAGCCCTGATAGAGCTGTTCTGATGGAGCAGGATTATCAGGGCTCTCTCAGGCTCACCCACTTCACAGGGTGTCTGTTGTGGAGAGAGGAAAGGGAAGGCGAATGTAAGCCCCTTTGAGACTCCTTTGGGTAGAGAAGAGCCGCATATAAGAACCAACTCTTCTTCTTCAGTAATATCAGGGCTCTCTCAGCTTCCTCTCCGCCACAGGGTGTCTGTTGTGAGGAGAGGAAAGGGAAGGCGAATGTAAGCTGATTTGAAACTACTTTGTGTAGAGAAAAGCGGCATATAAGAACCTCTGAAGCAGCAGAACAACATTTGAGTCCAGTGGCACCTTGAAGAACAATCCAGTTGCGTCCTGGGAGTGAGCTTCCTTGTGCTCATGAAGGCTTTTGCAGCTGGAGTCAGCAGGCTGTTGTGGGCCATTGCCAGGTTTCACGCTGGCATCTTCAGAGGTAGAATACTCCACACTTTGGCATGGAGGGATTCCTGTGTTGCTGTGTTCTACCTCTGAAGATGTGAGCCAGTGTTACCAGTGAAACGTTTGGGTATGGCAACTACCAGACCACACAGCCTGGAAAAGCCACAACAGCCAGTCTGGATATAAGCTTTTTGTGTGCATGCATACCTCATATCATAGCTGATGAAGATATCTGACAGTATGTGCATGCACACAAAAGCTTATTCCCAAGAAAGGGAAGGCGAACGAAAGCCGCTTCGAGACTCCTTCGGGTAGAGAAAAGCGACATATAAGGACCAACTCATCTTATTCTGCAGGAGAGACCTGTAGAGACATGTCCCCATGGAAGGCCATGTCCAAAGAGTGAGGACAAAGGGAGAGGTGAGGTCAGAGGACGGTTACCACATTAAGACACAAGAGAAGCAACCCAGATAACCCTGATAACCAAGGTAGCCAAACTGGCGCTCCAGATGCCCATGGACTACAATTCCCATAAGCAGGGGGTCATGGGAATTGTAGTCCATCTGGAGAGCCACAGTTTGGCCACAGACTGATGTAGCATACACACACATACCCAATCTCCAGGTATGCTGATCAAGCTATACCATGTTGCCTGCCCTCCTGTGTAACATCTAGGGATGTCAGTTTTGTTCCATAACATGTCCCACTTTCAAAACATTTAATATTTGAGCCTTAACAATGTGGCAGCCTATGGCGCCCTCAAACATTCTGCCCTATTGTCAGTTTGGCAACTGGTTTTGGTTCAGACAAAGAAAAGAGAACACACTGACGTACTAATGTAAGCCTTCTTTGCTCAGGGCGCATGTGCCAGTTTTCCAGCAGAGCTTTTACAACAATATGTAAACACATCTTTATTGTTTGGTTGTTTAAACATTTATTGTTTTTACTTCCCTGATACCAGCCAGGGAATCCCACACTTCAGATTGGGACTGGGATAAAAATAAGTGACTGGGAAAATGTGTAGGGAAAACAGTCCCTTTCTCGGAGTCTTGCCCCATAACAGTTTTGACCCCATGGATTTTTTATCGACCTGGGCTGCCCTGGGCTGAGGCTATCCTTGGGAAGTGTTTTCTGAGTACGGAGGGGGAAATAAAAGAATATTAAACGGAAATATTAAAAGAATATTAAACGGGAATTCTGGAGTCATGATTCTGAAATTTGCTCATTGTGGCTCCCACGGGGGTGGTTGAAAGCGGTTTTTGGGCCTGAGGAGGAAAATACAAAAGATGTTTCTTGGATTTTTAGAAAAATAAGAGCAACTGACAATTTGTCACCTTTCATGGAATGAAAACATGTTTCATCTCGGGATTACCTTGTAGCCGGGTTTCTTGACAGCTCTGGAAGGGCTGTCCCAATGGGTGGGAATCAATTCATCAATTCATTTTTATAGATATTTTAAAATTTGTTAAACATTTATTGGGTGATATGAACATACATGGTCATCTCGACCCACCCACCCCACCCCAAATGGTCAATAATGGGCCTAGAAGGGGTAGGAAGGGGAGGGTCCCCGTGTACACAGCAATGCTTCCCAACCGTATTCTGCACGATAACATCACTTCCGGGGTTTCTATAAGCCTGAATAATGCTTCAGGGGTGTCTCAACAGTAAAAAAGCTGAGAAAGGTTGCTTTGTAGTAACGTTACATTGTTTTCCTGCCCTCCCTGCAGCGAGCTCCAGGTGGCGTATGTTGTTATTGTTTTATCCTCTCAAGAGCCCTGTGAGGTAGGTGAGGCTGAGTGTGCCTAACCCAAGATCACCCAGCAAGCTTCCATGGCAGAGCGGGTTAATAATAACGTTTAAGGTGTCAAAAAATGCTCTTGTCCTATTCAGGATCTCCAGTGCTGCCTCTGGGTACACAGGTTTGTGATCGTAATATCTGGTGCAGCCCTAGAGTTGAAGACAAAAGGTGTATGCATGGAAACGAAACCGGAAAAGAATCTAAAAGGCCAATACGGTTTTTCAGCACCTTCTGCCAACCATCTAAACAGAAATTCCTCTGCAATTATGTGATATGTAGTATATGTTAATGCAGGCTCCGTTGTCTAAATATTAACATTAACAACTAATTATGAGTTGCACTCTGTATATGCTCTGGGCAATTGCAGGGTATGTTAATACTGGCTCAGTAATCTAAATATTCATAACTAAATATGCATTACACGCCGTGCATACTCTGTGACATGGTCCTTGTATTTTACCAACTGTTTGAAACAAGGTATTAAATAATTTTTTTATGCTTTAGATTATTTCAGTCAATTCCCCCTGACAAGGCTGCGTGCAAAACGCAGAAGGGTCGTTCAATTATTCAAGATCCTTTCCCTTCTGCACCAATTCTTCCTTCTTCTTCTTCTCAGCCATGGGGTTGGCAGCCTCCAACCTGGACCCAGATTTCCGGACTACAGAGATCGGTCCCCCTGGAGAAAATGGCAACTTTGCAGGGCAAATGCTATGACTGAGCATCCTCACCGAACTCTTGCCTCTCCCAAAATCGTCCTGGGATCTCCAGGAATTCCCCAAGCTAGAATTGGCCACTGTATGGTGAACCTCCAGGTGCTGTCTTCAGATCTCCTGGAATTGTCACTCATCTTTGTTGCCCTGGGAGAGAGAGGGATGGTAGGCTCTAGGGCAGGGATAGTCAAACTGCAGCCCTCCAGATGTCCATGGACTACAGTTCCCATGAGCCCCTGCCAGCGGCCCCTCAATGGTACTATGGCATGGGTTTTTTTCAAAATGGCAGCTGGGGAGAGCGCCCTCCCACCCTGTGAAAGAAAAAGGCTTTTAAAGTAAACAATAGTACTACTACCCTTATTTAGGCAAGTTGACCCATCTGCTCCCAAAGGAGCCAATGATGGGTGGGGAGGGGTTGGGAAGGGGAGGGGCCTTGGGGGTTTAACCCGGTGCTCCCCGAAGCTCCTCTCCCTTCCAGGGGTGTGGCAAGGAGGCATAGCCAGCTGGCATCACTTCCTGGCACCTTGAAGCCTGAAAAATATTTCAACGGTATCTCCATGGTCAAAAACTTGATAAAGGCCGCTTTAACGTTCCGCAGGGCCTGCAAGATGGAGCTCTTCCGCCAGGTCTATGGTTGAGGCTGGGGCTGCTGGGGTACATCGACTGCTCTCCCCCGGGCTTCTTGAACATCGTTGACCTCCTTCTCCTCCACCCTCCCTTTTTTTAGGAATGGGGGTAGCAAGGGGATCTTATTGTGCTGCCATGTTGTGACATTTTAAAGTCTTTTAATGGGAGTTTTAATGGGTTTTTTAAGACATTGTAACCCGCCGCGAGCCATCTGGGAGTGGCGGGAAATAAATCGAAATAATAATAATAATAATAATAATAATAATAATAATAATAATAATAATAATAATAATAATAATAATAATAATAATAATAATAATAATAGGGTTATATTGTGCTAAAGACCCGCCCTGCTGAAACCCTCCCCAGATTCCACCCCCCCCCAAATTTCCTGCCATTTTACATCCCAGAACTGGGACCCTGAGAACCTTTTGTGCTGTCAGCAGCCAAGGCTGGCCTATAATATACAGAACTGTGGGGAGGGGGTCTTTATCCCCTGAGGTGCAGGTGAATCCAAACTGGCCCATCCTTGAAGGACCCAACCTGTGCTGGCAACTTGGCCTTTGACCTTAAGCCCCTTTGCAGGGTTGTTTTGAAGACAAAAGGGGGACAGTGACGGCCCTGAGCTCTCCGGGAGGGGAAGGATGGGATAACAATTGAGACCCTTCAACACGGGAATAGACCAGCCTGTCCTCCGGTCCCCTAAAACCAAGCACTGCCGCCTCCAGAGGGAAAAAGGCCCTGCATGGGCCAGGAAAAATGGAGGGGGGGGGGGAGCACCAGCAGTTGGTCTTCCTCCATCTCTGCGCTCAGCTTCCCAAGCTCCTCTCCGGCGGCTCTTAGCTGCAGCAGCCAGCAAGGGAAGGGGGGGGGCAGTTAGAGAGAGGAGAGATGGAATTTTTTCCCCTGGCTCCCAGCCAAAGGCTCAGCCTGACTGCCCGGCCAGAGTGAGCGATGGGGGGGGGGCGGTGGAGGGAGAAAGGGAGGGAAGGAGGCGGCTGAATAGCAGCAGCAGAGAACGGAGCCTCCTCCTCTCCCTGCCTCTCCCTCTCTGCAGCCAGCCGTGCAAGCACATGCACGAGGAGGTGCACAGAGAGAGAGAGAGAGAGAGAGCATGGCGTCGGGCCGCTGCGGCCCACACAATTTGGCTTCCATGCGCCCTTCCGTGTGCATGACCCAGTGCCGCCATCAAGTCAAGGGAGACCGCTTATCCATGTCTCCATCCGTCACATACGTGTAGTGGGCTGGGGGGAGTAAATCAATGGATCTGCAGTGCCCAGGTTCAGCTCGGAAGGTGGGGCAGGGTTCTCATGCCAGGTCCTTCCACACGCCTGCTTGGGTAGAGAGAGACCCTTGATGAGAAAAATTGCAGGCGGCCTCGAAAATTGCAAACGTCGACACGCTTCCAGCGCCTCTGGTTTTATTGGGATGGAACCGGACGGGCCTGGTGGTTTGGCTGGTCACAAAGACTGGAGTGAAGCTCTCTCCCTGGGAAGGAAGCAGTTCCCCTGCCTGGGAACATGGCTCAAGGGGAAGACCTGCAGGGGGCAGCCCCCACAGAGGATCGGGTCATAGGAGCGTGGGCGAGGCCTCCTGCAGATGACGCCCTGCCAAAATCCAAGGAACCCAGGGCTCGTAAGCATCTGGGTGGCTGTCCCAATGAGGGGAAGCACCGTTTTTAGGAAGGGATATGTCTCTTCTTAGGTACCTGGCTTGGATAGGCCAAGCACACCCAATCCCATCAGATCTCAACAGCTACGCAGGATCGGCCCAGATTGGCACTCGGGAGGGTGACCTCCAAGAAATCCCAAGGTCATGACCTGGGGGCAGACAAAAGCAAAACACCTCTGACAATCTCCTGGCTGCACTACACACATGCCACACAATGGATAAATGAATCATAAATCATCTCCTAGGGATGGCTCGAGTGGAGATCTCTTGGTGGGGGTGGAAGATGCCAGTGAGGTTCAGCTGATGATGCCAACCTCCAGGTGGGACCTGGGGATCCCTGGAAATTATATCTCATCTCCAGATTATAGAGATCGGGTTTGGAAGCAGGCTTTGTTTCATTTGTAGACCTGCTGAGGACTAACCTTGAGGTCCTCGGCAGGATTGGAACTCTGTGCTTGCGTCAGCCAATGCATGGCTAGATCCAGTCAATTTGAAGCAAAAATGACCTAGAAGAAGAAGAACAAGAACAAGAAGAGTTGGTTCTTATATGCCGCTTTTCTCTCCCCAAAGGAGTCTCAAAGCGGCTTACAGTCGCCTTCCCTTCCCTCACCCCACAACAGACACCCTGTGGGGTGGGTGAGGCTGAGAGAGCCCTGATATTACTGCTTGGTCCGAACAGTTTTATCAGTGCCGTGGCGAGCCCAAGGTCACCCAGCTGGCTGCATGTGGGGGTGTACAGAATTGAACCCGGCATGCCAGATTAGAAGTCCACACTCCTAACCACTACACCAAACTGTCACACCTAACCACTACACCTCTAGGGCACACTGGCAGGAACAGTTTGTACATGTATATAAGTTGAGGGTTTGTTGCGGTTTCTTCAGTTTGGGTCACAATAAAGAGCTGCAATGAACTCCCAGTGTCCGGTAACAGACTTTATGGCATTGCACCCCACTGATATCTCTTTCCTCCCCAGGAGCATATGGCAAAATACCCCCAATGAGGTTTTTCCTCTCCCCGAAACCCTGCCCTCTCCAAACTCTGCCCTTCCAGGCACATCCCCCCCCCAATCTCCAGGAGTTCCCAAATCTGGATCTGGCACCCCCATCACCCCATCCCACTCCAGAGACCAAGGGGGACCGTGCAATTCTAGCCACCACTGACTTAAGACGATCCAACGTTCTTTGGTGGTTTGCCATTGTTTGTTTCAGCTTAGGACTTTAGACTTCCTGGATCCCATCCATGTCCTGACCAGGGCCGACCCTGTTCCTGCCTTGTGCAGAGGATTGGACTAGATGACCCTGGAGGTCCCCTCCAACTCTATGATTCTATGACCCTGCTTAGCTTTCAAGATCTAATCAGACTGGCCTAGCCTGGGCCCTCCAGGTCAGGGCCTCTTTGTATCTTCATTAGCCTTAAAAGGTAAAGGTAAAGGTATCCCCTGTGCAAGCACCGAGTCATGTCTGACCCTTGGGGTGACGCCCTCTAGCGTTTTCATGGCAGACTCAATACGGGGTGGTTTGCCAGTGCCTTCCCCAGTCATGACCGTTTACCCCCCAGCAGCAAGCTGGGTACTCATTTTACCGACCTCGGAAGGATGGAAGGCTGAGTCAACCTTGAGCCGGCTGCTGGGATTGAACTCCCAACCTCATGAGCAAAGCTTTCAGGCGGCTGCCTTACCACTCTGCGCCACAAGAGGCTCACAGATATAGAGGGGCTGAATGGATGAAAGTCCTTGTTTCTGTGCCTGGTGAGGATCGGATGTGTCCATGAGAACACAAACAGAATCAGTGCATGCCCCATCACTTTGCTAACATTAAGAGCATCTCAGTGCCCTGCAGGATCAGGCTGGTGGTGCTTCAGGTCTGATGTTCTGGAGGGCCAACACAGAGGGCACAGAGTCCAAGGCCTTCTCCTGCAGTTGCCCCCCGGCCCTGGTATTGGCTGACTAAAGTAGAAGGTTGGGACTCTGCTTAGCCAGGCTATTTGGTGTTCATGTGTCTCTTCTAGACTTGGCTGGCCTCTACTTAGGCAGCCAACTTGGTGTAGTGGTTAAGAGCGGCAGCTTCTGGAGAGGTGGGTTTGATTCCCTGCACCTCACTGGCTTTCTTCAAGCAAAGGTTGGATACACACTTTTCTTGGATGCTTTAGGATGCTTTGGGCTGATCCTGTGTTGAGCAGGGGGTTGGACTAGATGGCCTATATGGCCCCTTCCAACTCTATGATTCTATGATTCCACAGGCAGCCAGCTGGGTGACCTGGGGCAAGTCATAGTCCTGTTAGAGCTGTTCTCACAGAGCAGTTCTGTCAGAACTCCGCCCCTCTGCCTACCTCACAAGACGTCTGTTGTGCGGAGAGGAAGGGAAGGTGATTGTAAGCTGCTTTGAGACTCCTTTGAGTAGTAAAAAGTGGGGTACCATAAAACAGCTCTGCTGCTGCCCAAGTCCAGGCCCAGCAAGGGAGGCAACGCAAAGGAATTGTCCTGCATGTGTGAACCGGCCACTCCGGTTCACTTAACCCTCGGCCTTCACTTAACCACTCCGGACACTTAACCCTTGGCCAAGGGCAACTCAAACTCGATACTTGAGAACAGGAGACTGTTCTGCCATCCAGTTGAGAGCACTGGCTCCTGCGTAGGAATTGATTGTTCGTCAGCATTGTTCCCATCGACCTTGACTTGGTTCTTGGGGGGCAATTATCGCTTCTGGGAAGTTAACTTTGCAGAACTGATTCTGGTGCCTCTAATCCACCCTAGGTGGTACCTTCCTTACAGTCTTTTATATGTTTAGGAGTTGCCGCTCTGCAATTAGTCATTATTCTTTACTGGAAGTGTATTGGGTACAGCTTTACATTCTAGTTTGTCATTCTGTGCATTTTAAGCGGTGTGTATGGCATGCATCATTCCTTGTATTTTTGCAGAACTATGAAGAAACATTAGGACGTGAACAGTTGTTCTCAGCCTTCCTAATGCCGCGACCCTTGAATCCAGTTCCTCATGTTGTGGTGACCCCCAACCATAAAATTATGCAAGGGTTCTTTCACAGAAATTAAACTGAAACTGACCAGTGGCATGAAGATCCATTGTTCATGATTGTATATAAATTTGTTTCTTCCCAGGGTTTCTCAGTTCAGTTCTGCCTCACTTCGCACCTTCCGATTGGCCCCTCACACCACTGGCTGGAATTCTTGTCAGTCCGCGGCCAAGGAGCCAATCGTTGGCCCCTGTTTCCTATCCTGGACTCAGCCCACGCCCCTTAGCCTTACTGTTTTATTTATACCGCTCCAAGAGTGGTTTACAGATATTGAGCACCCATGCAAACTGGCTTGTGGCATTTCTTGTGCTTCTGAATCTCTGTTGTCATTGTTGGGGCCCACTGAGGATGCATTCACGAGCGAGATGCAGGATCTACCGGTTCCTCGCTTGGATTTGGAATTCCCAGTGGTGCTCCTACAGCTTCTTCATATCTTTGCAATATTCCTATGAATTGTTTGTGCTTTTAAAGCACTGGATCAAGCTTTTCTTCACATGGTACCCATTCTTATTGTGTTGTCCTTACACAGTGCATTTTGTTATTTTAGTAGTACCCTGGAAGATAGAGCATAACCAGGGAGAACCATGCCCTATGATCGGAAAGGTTTGCCAACGGGCATAGCATCGTGGTTACAGTGTTGGACTAGGATCTGGAAAACGGAGGTCTGAATTCTCACTCTTGCCACCTCAAGCTTGCTGGGTGACCTTGGGCCAGCAGTGCCCTCTCAGCCTGGCCTACCTCACCGGATAGTTGTGAGGAAAAAATGGAGCAGATAACAACATAAGCCACTTCGGGATGAATGGTGGGATACAAATAAATGAAATATATTGGTAAGCCCTGGAGATCTCTAGGAGTTATACATGATGTCCAGGGTGAGATCAGTTCCCCTGGACAAAAGGGCTGCTTTCAAAAGTGGACTCTCTGGCATTACACCCCACAGAGAGGCTGCCCTTCCCCCTAACTATGCTCTTTCCAGGCTCCACCCTTAAGCCTCCAGGAATTTCCCAACCTGGAAGTGGCAACATCAACTAATCCCTCATTAGTTTAAAACTATAAAGTAGGCGGTTTTAATAATAATTTTAACCATTTTTAATCTTAATTACTGAATTGTTAGACCAGATCATATGCATTATTGTATTTGCATTGTTATTTTAGCTGATAATAATAATAATAATCTATTATTATCTAATGATGATGATGATGAGGCATACTTTCTGCTTAATTATTGCAGCACCGTCCCAGTAAACCTATTAACATGTCTTTTATTCCTCTCCCTTCCTTATTTCTCATTGAAGCTTTGGGCTTACTTTGGTTCAGGCTCCGTTCCCGTTTCATCCCTTTCCGCGGCCCGGCATATTCTTCCTCCTAAGCATCAAAGACCTTAGCAGCGGCCATAAACCCTATTAAACCTTCCCGGGGAAGCCAATTACCACCTGTAAATGCATTATACTTGATCAGTGAGGGATTACTCGGCCCAGCAGAGAAGTGGGGCTCAAATCAGGGGATGGAGAAAGAGAGAGACTGGCAGGGCTCAGCAGGTGGGGGAAAGAGACTGGGGGATCTAGGGAGGGCAAATGGGGGGGGGGCTTTGCTTTGGGTTCGAAGAGAACTGTGCCTGGAGGGAAAGCAAGCCCCCCCCCCCGAAAAAGTGGGCAGTTTCTTGGCTGTTTTATTTCCTGTTAATTAGGCCTGCCCCAGTTTGAGTCGACGATAATCCCTTTTTATTCTGCATTATTTTCCATTTGTCCTTCCAGTGGGATAGCTATTAATATACCCGAGCAAACAACAACAGTGTGTTAAGCCCTCGAGTGCTCAATAAGAAGGCAAAAACGAAGGACGGGCGGTAGCACTCAGGACAAGAGTCTGAAAAATGGGAGGGTTCAGATCCTAGAGCAGGGGTAGTCAACCTGTGGTCCTCCAGATGTCCATGGACTACAATTCCCATGAGCCCCTGCCAGCAAACGCTGGCAGGGGCTCAAGGGAATTGTAGTCTATGGACATCTGGAGGACCACAGGTTGACTACCCCTGTCCTAGAGGAACCAAGGAGAGAGAGAGAGAAAGAGAGAGAGCTTGGGTGACTTGTCCTGGGGTTGCCATCCTCCAGGTGGATCCTGGAGCTCTCCTAGACTTAAAACTGATCTCCAGGCAACACTTGCCCAGAGGAAAATAGTTGCTTTGGAGGTCAGACTCTAGGGCACTAGACCCTACTGAAATCCTTCCCCAGGTTCCACCCAGGCATTACCTGACCCACAGTGGGCGACCCAAAGTTGCCCACACATACCTAGATGTTGTGTGATAGTGATCATTTGCAGAAGGATTCTCTTGACTTCACGAGAAAATCCAGTTGTTTATGGTGGGCCCATGGCAAAGAGGCAGAGCATCCGTTTGGCGTGCAGAAGGTCTGCCGTTCAATCCCCAACATCTCTGGTTGAAAAGATCGGGTGGTGGGTGTTGTGAAAGACCTCTGCCTGAACCCCTGGAGATCTTCTGACAGCGTGAGTAGACAATCCTTTTCTTGATGGACTGATGGTCTCATTCAGTTTATGCAGTCTCATAATAATACAACATCCAGTGAAGCAAGGATCCTTCCAACAGAAGGCAGCTCATTGTGAAAAGTTTAATAGTTCAGGCAAGCCGATACGTCCCAGGTATGCCCTTCGCAGTGGAAAGTGGATGTGATCCTCAATTTTTATTTCTGGTTCACGATAAGCAAGTCAGGTCAGGCCATCACAAGGCTACCCATAATGCTTTGCGTGCCAGAAATAAGCTAGAATGCAGGCTCTATGTGAGGTTAGGTGTCCAGCAGGGGATCTCCTGGCTGTCACAGAAGTGATGCAATTATCTGCACAAAAGGACTAGGTAGTATGTTTCTTCCCCACCCAAGCACCATAAGAACAATGGAATGGGACAACACCTGGATCAGTGTCTGATCGAATTAACAATCACTCTATTTAACAATTCACTTCCTGGTAAAGTAATCCTTCTAGCAGCTTCCACCTGGCCTTTGATTATGGCACATCAACATCCAATTAACAGAGGGTCCACCATACCACATCTGGGTGTAGTCTGTACTGGGCTTTTTACCCACTCCCAGTCCGAATAAATCCCTGCCGTCTACAATGAATTCAATTTCCACTTCAATTTGGGGTGCTTTAAATTTTCCCTCTGCAACATGCATGATTGATCCGGAGTGACCCTAGCTTTCCCCCACGATATCCAGAAGTGGATATAACCCTCGATATTTCAAAAATCAGCATCAGTAATTGTGAAGATCTCTACTTTTTGCGAATTAACTTCCTGCCACCAGGAACGCAGTCTTCCCTGATTGGGCAGGGCGTCAGTTCAAAGACTTCCTGGTTCCCGGTTACAAGGCTTCCCATAAAGTGCCTGCACTCCAGAAGCCCAAACTTCTCTCAGCAGAGATTTGCCTCTTCGATTTATTCCCCCTCCTCTGCTGTCTCCAATCCTCTCCCCCTCCCCTCCTCATTCAAGAAAAGAGTGAGAGAGGCTCCTGCTGCACTTGACTCCCCTCCCTGCTCTGAGTTTTCCTGATCAAGTGCAGAACACTTTCTGTTTCAATGGGGGGGGGGGGCGATAGAGGAAGTCCCGAGTTCAAATTGATCTGAATTTAGCAGGATCCACAACAGCAGGACAGTGGTTGGGTACTCTCACCCCACCTCTTCCTTCCCTTAGGAGGTTTTATTAGTGGACTGGCTATAGTGAGTTGCTGTATCTTGCATGTATCATAATTTTATTTTTTATTGTGATTGAATTTTGTTGTACTTTTAGGGGATAGTTTTTGTGGGGTTGTTATGGGGTTTTATGCACTTCTTGTAACCCGCCACAAGCCTTGTAGGAATGGCAGGTAAGAAATATATAATAATAATAATAATAATAATAATAATAATAATAATAATAATAATAATAATAATAATAATAATAATAATAGAAAAAACAAAGTTAGTGCAGAGTCGGCCCTGGACTGCCTCTAACAGCCAGAATACAAAGATCTCACCCCGAAATCTTTCATCAGCTCCAGAGGTTCTTCTAATGGCCCATTAGAGTTTCTTTATCTCTGATATTACTGAAGAAGAAGAGTTGGCTTTTGTATGCCACTTTTCTCTACCCAACAGAGTCAAAGTGGCTTATAATCCTCTTCCTTTTCCTCTCCCCACAACAGACACCCTGTGAGGGAGGTGAGGCTGAAAAAGCCCTGATATCACTGCTTGGTCAGAATAGCTTTCTCAGTGCTGTGGTGAGCCCAAGGTCACCCAGCTGGCTGCATGTGGGGTAGCGGGGAATCAAACCCGGCTCGCCAGATTAGAAGTCTGCACTCCTAACCACGACACCAAACTGGCTCTAGTCTAGGGTAGCTAGACGTTTCCTGCCGCACACAGGTGTGGGGACATCCCTGAAAATTGTCTCGCCGCCATAGACAAAAAGCTTTCAACGCGTAGGGGTCAACCCCAAAACAGCTAGGAGGAGCGCGGCCTGTTGTTGCTAGGCAACCGCGCGGCACTCTTTCGGCCTCCCTAGGCATCACTGCCAGGCGGCTGGGACTAAAAGGGAAGGTGGTTGTGGGAACGCGGCCAGGAGACGAAGAGGGGGCATGTTTTCCAAAAAAATCTAAACTGGCCCAGCGCCTTATTCGGGAAATCGAGGAGCTAGGGCACGAGGTGTCAGTTTGGGCTAAAAATTTCCACACATCAGGTCTGCCTCAGGCTGTGAATTCTTGTGGCCTATTTTAAGCTTTAAAATATCCAGCTATTTCAGAGGACAAAACCAGGCCAGGAGTGATTGCATTTCCTTTGTTAAAAGAGAGCTGGATTCTCGCAAGTTAGGCTCTCTCTCTACGCCGTTCCCTGGACTTCAGATGTGATAACCGAGGCCCCTTTTACACCCCTTTTTCCCTTGGCCTCCCGATTTATCAGTCTAGAGAGAAACTGAATTTTTTTGCCGGAGATTTCAATTATATCGAGTGTGCGCCAGGCTTTCAAGGCCTGGGAAACACTGTTTCCTTCCCCCCTGCAATTACTTCCCAAGGTGAAATGGAGGGTCCCACTGGCTCCAGAAACTAAAAATCTCTGAGAATCCTTCTCTTCTGATCTCCAGCCAGGATTGCAAAAGGTAAGCAACTGTTTAATATTTTAGCAGCATAAGTACTCCTATAAGACATGAGTGACTTCCTCCTGTCCAATAGAGAGATAGTGTTAAGAGGGTCAAACTAAGATTCTGGGAGACCCGGGTTCGAATCCATAGCCATTCTGCTATGGAAGCTGACTGGATGACTCTAAGCCAGTCTCTCTCAGGACAAACTACCTTCCGGGTTGGGTTGCCAACCATCAGGTAGCACCTGGAGATCTCCAGAACATTTGCGGTTTGGGCCCAGTGTATCTGAAGGATCATCTGACTTTTTATGCCATTTACAGAGCTCTTTGCTCTGTGAATTCTAAGAAGTTGGTGATCCCAAGCCTGCGCGAGGTATGCCTGGCCTCAACTAGGGCCAGGGACTTTTTGGTCCTGGCCCCTACCTGGTGGAATGAACTCCCAGAGGAGCAAAGCTATCTCAGGTCTGCAAGATTGAGATCTTCCACCAGGCATTTGGTTGAGGCTGGGGTAAGGAAGATCTGTGGGGTCCCTCCTCCAAGCTCCTACATCAGAAGCGAACACTGGCAGGGGATCGTGGGAATTGTAGTCCATGGACATCTGGAGGGCCGCAGTTTGACTACCCCTGTCCTACATGGAGGTATTGAACCAGGATGGGTCTGTTGAGCTGAGGCATGGATTTCAGAGGGAATGGTTTTATTATTGGATCTGAGATGATTTATTAGCTCATTTTGTCGTTTTACCATTTTCATTCTGCTGTAAACCTCCATGATCCAGCTGGCCCGAGAGTGGTGGTTAATAAATCTAATAAATAATAATTAAATAATAATAAATAAAATGGCAGCTTTGTGTGCTGAAACCCCTGCCCTCCCAAGGTTTTCTGCCCCAAAGTTCTGGGCATTTCCCAACCTAGCACGGGCAGCCCTACTTACAAAACTGCTGTGAGGATGAAATGGAGGAGAGGCAGCATGATGTCAGCTGCTTTGGGGCCCTGTTGCAGAGAAAATTCAGGTCCAAATAGATAAAGAGGTTCAGAACTGAGGTCCCTTGAAGGGAGAATGGGGTGGGGGGTTATGTGTTACCACCTTGGTCACTGAGGCATTATACGGTGCAATCCTAAATATCAATCTCAGTCCTTAGAAAGGTTTGACTCTATGTAGGCGATACAGCAGCAGTGGCCTAACAGTGGCTCTCCAGATGTCCATGGACAACAATCTCCAAGAGCCCCTGTCAGCATGTGGGACTGCTGGCAGGGGCTCATGGGAATTGCAGTCCATGGACATCTGGAGAGCCACAGTTTGGCCACCCCTGCGCAGGTGTGGCCAAACTCTAGCTCTCCAGATATCCATGGACTACAATTCCCCTGAGCCCCTGTCAGGATGGCCACTTGGCAGTGGCTCACAGTAACTGTAGTCCATAGACATCTGGAGAGCCACAGTTTGACTAAGAGGACAGCATAATCTGAAGCAAAGCATAAGAATTCCTCATGGATCTATTAACAGTGCCCTAAAGTCCATCTTGTCTATTGGGTGGGTCATAACTGCACCCCTATTTCAGGGGCTGAATCAAAAGCAAAGCTTTATAACTTTTGTGGTCTGGGATTAGGCAGAAGGATTTTTTTCAGTCAAACATAATGCCCCCCTCCCATTTGGGATATTAAGCACTAGTGAATTAACCGAGGACTGAAGATGTATCGGAGTTCTTACCTGGTGTGGAAACTGAAATAGTCTGGCTACTGATCTTCTTTCCCTGGTTTCCATCCCACCTCTGGACCCCGGTCTCTCTCTGCAAAACAATGGTGTGATTAATACACAACGATGGGAAGAAAGACACGTATACCTTATTATATCCCATCTTAAAATTAACACCTCTCTGTAAGTGATGCCGCTCAACAGACTTGACTCCAACGATCAAAACACAACAGGGAATTGTCCTACGTGTATGGATCGTGGCAGAAACAATAGTTACGCTACGTTAGTGCATAAGGATGCCGAGATACACCCACATGGTAGTTCCAGAAAGATATGATGGGTGTATTCCTTAGAATGCCTTCAAAAACATCTCCTGGAGTTTACAGAAAACAATGTGAATCCATTTCATTTTTTCCCCACACACACAGAGCAGCTTTGGATTCAATGTGATAGGTGGTGTTTATATATCTGTACAACAGATGGACGTTCTTCGCTCTGCTCCTTGTAACTGCCCAACTCCACAGATCAGCCAACACCAAAGCAGGGCCTTTTTGGTGGTGACTCCAAGAGTTGGGAAAGGGCAGTACTTCAGTCACCTGATGTTCCTGAGGACCCCCTTTAGGCTTTGAGAAACCCCAGGAGTGGTGTGATGGTGCAGTTCCCCTGGAAAGAAAATAGCTGCTTAGAAGGCAGACTCAATGGTATTTTGCCACATTAAATTTTCCCCCTCCCCAATCCTCGCCCTCTGCAGGCTCCACCCCCAAAGTCCCCAGGTTTTCCCAACCAGGAGTTGGCAGCCCTAACATGAAAACAGCTCTCTAGAACAGGGGTAGTCAAACTGTGGCCCTCCAGATGTCCACGGACTACAATTCCCACGAGCCCCTGCCAGCGAATGGCCCTCCAGATGTCCACGGACTACAATTCCCACGAGCCCCTGCCAGCGAATGCTGGCAAGGGCTTGTGGGAATTGTAGTCCGTGGACATCTGGAGGGCCGCAGTTTGACTACCCCTGCTCTAGAACTTCCAGAGAGTTTGGCTTCATCATCTGTAATTATCTGCTGATTGCTTTGGTGTTCTTGGTTGTGGATTTGTTTGTTTGTTTAGATTTTTATACCGCCTCTTCCATACAGCTCTGGGCGGTTTACATAGAACATCATAACAAATATAACAATCATAACATACCAACTAGAACAATATTTCAACAGGAACCGTAACTTGACAGAACCCTTAGGTAAATCGGATTACTCAGTCATGGGAGGGGGTGTCTGAGGGGGGACCAGCAGATGTTGTTGGGTTGGTCGGCCTCAAGTAAATGCCTGGTGGAGAAGATCCCTTTTGCAGGCATGGGGAACCCTGGGGGGGGGGGATATGCCCTGCGTGACCCTCCCCTCCACAAGGAATTGGTGGAACCAATGGCCCACAGGTTGGGGGTCCGGTAAGTTCAGAGAAGATTCTTTTTCTTCTCAGGAATCTGCAAAAATGTCAAAGGCCTAGGTCGGGCGATTCTGCCACTTTCCTTTGGTGGCAATGAGAAAGAAAGTAGGACAAACTCTCATTCATAATGTTTTAATCCAGGCCGGCTCCTTTCTTGTGACCCTGCCTGCAGAAAGGCAGATTTATCCAGTGGTGGAGGCTGGGAGGGTGGGGAGAGATTTGGGATTTCTTCCTTCTAGGTTGTTTAGGAGCAAAGTGGGGGGATAAGCAATTAAAAAAACGGATGTGAATCCCGCCTTTAGCATGTGTTTGGGACGGGACGGGATTGGCTGATTTAGAAAAGAGGGATTAGGATTTTCTTCTCTAAAAATAGCTGGCCCCAATCCACGGGGAGCAGGGAAGGCACGTTTGCCTTCTCCAACCGAGGAAAGTCTGGCAGCAAATTTAACTCCCGGGTATGGAGATCCTCGAAGCCTGAAAAATATTTCAGGGATTCCTCCATGGTCAAAAGGTTGGAAAAGGCTGAATTGGGATAATGGTAGAACTCTCTATTTGTTCAGACCAACACGGCTATCCACTTGAATCTATCTTTAGGGTAATGGTGTTTTTAAAAATAAAACTCCTACTTTCTCTCACCTGAGCTGAGTGGTGAGATGGAGATGCCCTCTCTGTTTAAGGTAAAGCTGCCTAAAGATACTACAGGCCAGGCGCTAAGGCCGCAATATGAAATAATAGGTTTAGAAAGGTGTGACTGTGTTTAGGGTTGTTTCGAGTGGGTAGTTGTGTGGGTCGCCGTGTTGGTCTGAAGCAGCAGAACAAAGTTTGAGTCCACTGGCACCTTTGAGTCCAATAGAGTTTTATTCACAGTGTAAGCGTTTGTGTGCATGCCCACTTCTTCAGATACAATGAAATGGAAATTACTAGTCCATATATATAAGTAGAGTGGTGGTACCAGATCTTGCAATAAACCCAGATGCCAATTTTGTTATCCCATAGACCTAAATAACACAGTCACTGGACCTAACAACATCAACTACACCATCTCAGGCTTATTCACGTGTTCACCTTTATATGCCCTCAAATGCCAAGATAGCCTTATGGTTCTCTACACAGAGCAAATAGGTCAAACCTTATGCCAAAAGATAAATGGAAACAAATCTTACATCAAGAATCACAAGACTGAGAAACCTGCAGGAGAACACTTCAGCCTTCAATGCATGACTTCAAAGTAGCTGTTTTATTGCAAAAGAATTTCAAGAACAGACTAGAAAGAGAAATTGCTGAATTGCTAGTTATTGCAAAACTGCAAACAATGGAATCCCCAGGACTTAACAGGAATATTGGTGTCTTATTTCACTACATATGCTAACCTCATCCAGCTGCCATATCTGTATTCTTACCAATCCCCCCAGAGGGCTATAAATCCTCTTTATTTTACTTATTTGGAATAATAGAATAGTAGATTGTACTGTAACATAATGAATAGTAGAATCATGTCATGTAATTTGGAATGGTTGACTGGAATGTATTTCTCGGGTATGGAGTCAGGGGAGATAACTCTATACAGAAGATGCCGTAAGGTCACTTCCATGCTGGAGAAGGGACGGATGGAGCGTAATGACAGGCTCTCAGCATTCCACAATTAGGGATACCTTCACTCATCAGTTTCCAATTTTGACATATTTCTTTCTTTCCCTATGTCCCTCCTCCCCCAGGCCAGGAATTAAACTCAAACAAGTAAACTAAGTTTACAGTAACCAAGTAAACTAAGGTTGTTATTCCCGTTTGGTCCTTGAATATGGAAAACATCTTCATTAGACTGTATGCTTATTTACCACTTAGCTATATGGCCTGGTAATCCCCATTTCATTATATCTGAGGAAGTGTGCATGTACGTGAAAGCTTATACTTTGAATAAAACTTTGTTAACCTAAAAGGTTCCCCTGGACTCAAATTTTGTTCCGTTTATTTTATTTTATATATTTAGATTTCTATACCACCCTTCCATCTGGGTTGCTTTATCATTACCAATAATGTTAGGGCCACCTGCTATAGGGCTGTGACCTGGCTGGCCCAGGCTAACCTGATCTCATCAGACCTGAGAAGCCAAGCAGGCTTGGCCCTAGTTGCTCCTTGGATGGGAGCCCACCAGGGAAGTCCAAGCCCTCTACCCAGCAGCTGGCCATGGCAAACTCTGATGCTCTGATTCCCTTGCTTTGAAATCCTTGCGGGGTTGCCATAACTCAGCTGCCACTTAGAATCATAGAGTTGGAAGGTGCCACACAGGCCATCTAGTCCAACCTCCTGCTCAACGCAGGATCAGCCCAAAGCATCCTAAAGCATCCAAGAAAAGTGTGTATCCAGCCTTTGCTTGAAGACTGCCAGTGAGGGGGAGCTCACCACCTCCTTAGGCAGCCTATTCCACTGCTGAACTACTCTGACTGTGAACATTTTTTCCTGATATCTAGCCTATATCGTTGTACTTGTAGTTTAAACCCATTACTGCGTGTCCTCTCCTCTGCAGCCAGCAGAAACAGCCTCCTGCCCTCCTCCAAGTGACAACCTTTCAAATACTTAAAGAGGGAAGCTATCATGCTCTCTTCCAGTCCTGATAGCACTTTCACACACAGGGCCCTTAGAACGCATTATGGGTAGGGGAGGGGGGGGAAGGAACTCCACACATGGTCAGGAGCACTGTTCTCCGACGACGCAAACTCCCTGGGCCTCAGTCTTACCCATTCAGTCCTACCCTGGGCCTCAGTCCTACCCATTCGCCAGGCCGCCCTTGACCTGAGCGGTTTGGAGGGAGGCGGCCGAGCAGAACCAGTCCTCGTGGCCGGCTGCAGGGGGCACCAGCCCCAGTGTGCGCCCACCGCCCCAGTGTGTGTGAGGCCAGGCCGATGCCCGCAGCGAGAGCCTTTGCTGCAAGCCAAAGGGGGGGGGGCGGCTGTGAGGGAGGGGGGAAGGGGGGAGGGGGGCAGTCCGGGTCAAGCGAAATCGGCGCGTCCAACAGGCCGCGAAGGGGGGGGGGGAAGAGAGAGCGAGCTCCGGGTGCCGCTTCGCCCGGCCTGGCTCCCCCTCCCCCTTTGCCTCTGCCTTTCCGGGAGGGGATCCAATATCCCGCCCCCCCTCCCCGGCCAATGACATCACCAGCACCCCCAAAGAGCCTCTCCCAGCATGCAGCGCTGGCGGGCCCCGGAGACTCCGCGTTGCCGGTGGAGACGCAGAGGAGAGGGAGGGAGAGAGAGAGAGGGAGAGGGAGAGGGAGAGGGAGAGGGAGAGGGAGGAGGTGGCGGCGGCGGCGGCGGCTCCTCCTGGCAGGTGAGTGCGCAGCCAGGCTTGCCAAGGGAGACCCGGGCGCTCTGCTGCTGCCCGGCCAGCGGTGCACGGGACCCCCCCCCCCCTCCGTCCTCCTCCGGGTCCTCCCGAAGCCCTTTCTTCCCCCGCTCCCTGGGCGCCTCGGCTTTCTCTCCTGTCACCTTCTCCCCGCCCGCCCGCCCGTTTCCTTCCTGCCGGCCGGCCGGCTCGCAGCGCCGCTGGAAGTTCAATGGCTTTCCTCCAGAGTAAGTGGCCTAGCGGCGGCTCCTGCCCCTCGCCTCCCTTGGGCCCCGCTTCTGTCATCCCCGCCAAGAGAAGCCGGCCCCTTCGGAGGAGGAGGATGGAGGGGGGGGCGTCCCGGCCCCCTGGCCCCTTATTTAGGGGGTGATCTCAGCCCGCTTGCCTTCTCCTCCCTCCCTGCCTGCCAAGCCTGGCTGTGCTGCGTGGGGCTCGGCTGCTCTGTGCCCCCTCCCCACCTCCCTCCCCTTGAGCTCGCCTCCTTCCTCCGGCCTCCCCCGTCCTGCCGCCGCCCGCGACCCGCCTGGCATCCCTCCCCGAGGCCGCCGCCCGCCCCGCGCGATCCGTGGGGCGCAGCTCGAGGGACGCGTCCCTCCCCTGCAGGTGCAGCGGCTCCCCTTCCCCGATCTCTTCCCCGCTTCCCCTGCGGAGGCCCCTTTCCACTCGCCGCCGCGCCGCGCCGGGCATTTTCCTGTGCAGAAGGCGGGAGAAGGCGGCCAGATTGGAGGTCAAGTTTGCAGAGAGAGGGGATCGCGGGGGGGGGGGGGGGCGAGACGTCGCGCCTCCTCCCCCCCCCGGCGGAGCAGAGGCACGGAGCGGCGGGGGGGGGAGGGAGGCGATGACAGGCGCCCTCCCCCCTTCTCTTCCCACCCCCGTGCCCACCTTTAGGCGCCCGGTCTTTGTTCGGCTGGCTCGCCCTTCTTCCTGCGGCGCAGGGGACGCGCGGACCGCAGCGACCCCCGGACGGATCAGGTAGGTCGCTGGGGGATTTGGAGGGGAGGGAAGTGGGGGGGGGGGAGAATCGCGGGGGAAGGAAGCGGGTTGGCGGATCGAGGGCGGCTGGGTTGATCCGCACAGATCGTTGTCGATTCCTTGCCCTGGCCCCTCTGAAGCTGGCCCAAGCATCGGCGGCACTTTAGCCACCTTCCCCACCCCCCCCCACCCCACCCCAGGACTCTCTCCACAGACCCCCTGCCCTAGGGTTGGGTGTTGTATACCCCTTTAGGATAGGGTGTCCCCCACCCACCTTGGTATGCCTCTGCTGAGTAAATGCACTTGGGTGGCATCCCCGGGGTGTGGGAGAACAGTGAGGTCTAGGGCAGGGGTAGTCAAACTGCGGCCCTCCAGATGTCCATGGACTACAATTCCCATGAGCCCCTGCCAGCATTCGCTGGCAGGGGCTCATGGGAATTGTAGTCCATGGGCATCTGGAGGGCCGCAGTTTGACTACCCCTGGTCTAGGGGTTGGGGGGATTAGGATCCCCTTCTTTAGATGAGAGGGGGTGAATAGGATGGAGAGGGTCCTACTCCTGGAAACAGGGCCTGTTGTGATTCCCCCCCCCTTTTGCACGATGGCTGTGGAGAAATCCGATTGAGGTATTCATTACGGTTCGAATTTGTGCATTTGGTGTTCTCTGGGAAATCCTGGGATGCATGCATGCACATCAGCAGTACCTGGGAGACTGCAGAAATTGGCTCTCCCACCCAGCCCTGTTCTCTCTCTCTCTCTCTCTCTCTGAATCCTTCCCTCTCTTTCCTCTGTCCCTGAATTCTGCCATATAATTTATTCATCCCAAGATGCACCTCTTTGCAGTTGCAGGGAGGAATGGGGGAGGGAGGCCAGAAGAGAGCGACTCTTCCCCCCCCCCCCATGACTGTACATTTTGCTGCTTAACCTCTCTTTGGTGGGAAAGGGGGAACCTAAGCAGAGCTGAATATGTGGGACGGTTTTAAGGCTTAATGGGGCGGGTGTGTTGGGGGGGATTGAACAAGAGAGGAGGAGGAGGAGGAGGAGCCTGGGGGGGGGCAACAGCACGAATTACTTGGGGTTCCAGCAGGGGATGGGGGATATTTTTCTGAGTTTGAGCAGAGTCTTTTCTCCCCCCCCCCCAGATTTAACTTGAACTTTGAGGTTGAACAAAACCGGTAGCTGTGTTATTCTGTCTTTAGCAGTAAAAAAAAGAGCAAGAGACTCGTTATGGTGTTATTTCATGTTCCTGAAGAAGCAAGCAGTGACCCCCAAAAGCTCCTACCCTGCCATAAATCTTGCTAGTCCTTCCAACGGAAAGATATTCTGTCCAGGACAGAGAAACAGGGTGGGGAGGGGATAGTCTGGGGGTAGAGATTAAAACTCCTGATTGGGAATGAAGTGCCTTTGGATTCTCTGTTTCGAGACAGCATTCACTGAGCGTTTTAGAAGCTCCCTTTAGAGAGAGATCCCAGACCTGCTTTCTCCCCCTGTCCTCCTTCTGCCTTTTACCAGGCTCCTGATGTGTGTGTGTGTGTATGTGTATGCACACGTCTGTGTCCCCTCTCCCCTCCAATCCCTTGCGCTTTTTCGGAGAGCTCTGGTGCTCAGGGGGTTAACGTCTGGCAGTCTCCTTGGTGGGGAAGGGCGGGTCTGGAATTAAAGGGTCAAGGGGGAGAGACCCAGCTGCAGCCTGTCTGTGAAGCCAGACAGGGTCAGAGGTCATGGGCGAGGTCAGGGGTCTCTCCCAGCCGCAGCCTCCATTCATTGGGAAAGCTGTCACCTAAGCATAAATCAGTTTGCCTAGGAGGAGAGCGGGGTCTAGAGCAGGGGTAGTCAAACTGCGGCCCTCCAGATGTCCATGGACTACAATTCCCATGAGCCCCTGCCATAATGCTGGCAGGGGCTCATGGGAATTGTAGTCCATGGACATCTGGAGGGCCGCAGTTTGACTACTCCTGCTCTAGAGGCTACGAACAGAGAGGGCGGTGTGGTGGCTGCAAACCAGGAATCCTTGCGCACAGGTCTTATATAACAGGGCCTCGCGGCCCTCCATGCGTGAAAGCTCACACCCCCTCCCTTCCACTTCTCTCCCTACATAAGAGGCGGAAAGCCATGCAGGGCTCCATGTTGCGCCTCCGAGAACGCGCACAGATGTGCGCCCGCTGCAACGTGCACCATTTTACCCAGAAGCTGACACGTGTTAATACTAGCCACATCTGTACGGCAACGAAAAAGACGGATGTATTCTTCATTGCAGTTCTCGAAGCGTGTACATGAAAATTGCCTCTGTTATGTATGTCCCAAGAAGTGTGTGTGTGTGTGTCGGGGGGGGGGGCAATCTTTGGGATCCCCTGTTCCTGATATCTATGGCCCAGTCAGCTGTGCATAGAAAACAACCGAGGACAAATGTGCCATGCCCATGCTCCCAATCTGTGAGCAGACATCAATGATTATCTACCAGTTCATCTTATTCTCAAATGCAGGGGTGCAAGTTTAAGATTCCCAGCGCATGGGAACAGACACGCAATATGCACCCCATTTTCCTCTAAACCTCTCTGTGTTCGAAACAGTCTCAGAACTTCTGGTCTAACTTGGAATCCAGAAACCCTGCATGCTTCCTTCCGTCTTTCTGCAGAAGTACAAACACCATCCCACCACCAGCAGCCTACAGAGATGCACCTCTGTTCCTAAGATTCTGTTCCCTCCACTCATCCTTTACACCAGGGGTAGTCAAACTGCGGCCCTCCAGATGTCCATGGACTACAATTGTAGTCCATGGACATCTGGAGGGCTGCAGTTTGACTACCCCTGCTTTACACAGGGGTAAAGTACACTCTGATGCTGGGGGGGGGGGATTCAAGGCCTGTCCACCTCAGGTGAGATCCTGTGCATGTTTTTATCTGTAGCAAAATGATCAACGGTGCCGTTTCCTTGGGGTTCAGGGCAGGGAGCCGTGATTCAGCAGATAAGTTTGACCCGGGTGAGGGGATAAAGAACTGGCTGATCTAGAAACGCCTCACACACAGCTTCTGTGAGCTTATTGATCCCGGTGATCATTTCGCGAGGTTGCTTCTGATGGTCAGCTTGGAGAACAAAGCCGGAGATGCGCCTTCCTCTGGGGTGTTGCGTCACAGCGGCTGATTGGGTTTTGACTAGCTTGTGCATAGTGACCAGGATTTTGCATTTGAGGTGGACGGAGACTTTCCTTGCATTGCTTCCCTAGTGATTCTGCGTTCCGACAGCCACCCAGAGCTCCTTGAGATGTTGCCTACTTAATGCACAAGCAAGTTAGGTGAGAGGAGAGTGAAGGGGATTTGGGCCTATTCTTTCCTGTCAGGCTTAATGTGCAATCCGAAGCATGCGCATTCAGAAGTAAGTAGCAATGAGCTCACTGGGACTTCTTGCCACCAAAGTATGTTCAGGATTTCAAACCTTAGAGGTGTTACTGTGTGGGGCATGACTTAATTTGAGTGTTTTTTCTCTGCATGTGCAGTTAGGGCATTGTGTTTTTATCATGCTTGACGGTTGCCCAGCAGCTTAAAGCCAACATGCAATTATAATTTTGTGTGTGCTTCTGTACATGGAAGTGTGGGAGGGTTGTGCATTGTGCGCCAGGTAGGACATGCTTGCGTGTTGCAGATGGTGGACTGTGAGCATTGGGGAGAAGATTTGCTTGCAACCCACCCCTCCCCGGGCAGGGTGTGCCAAGGTTTTGTGCTCATGGGAACACGCTTGCTTGATGTCGCTCACATGCACACCTGGTATTTTGTGCATACGAATGCATAAGTGTGCAGTCTACAGTTGCTCTTCCGCTCCCCCCACCCTACACTTTCACTCAGTGTGTTAGAGCCAGAATCCTCTTAAGAACCTAGGCGGGTGGTGAGAGAGACGGAGAGAGTGCACGGAGAAAGGGAGTTGCAGCAGAAGTAGGGGCAGATGGGGGAGGTGAGCCTGCTGCAGTGGCCATGCCACGAGCCAGTCTCCTCCTCCTCCTCCGCTCCTCACCCATCTTAACGCTCTCCCGTGGCCTCTCCCTTCCTCCCGTGGATTGCTTAGTCTCTCCCCCGTCTCTTTTCCTGGGAAGAAAGAAAAAAAGTGCCCGTTTCTCTCTGATGATCTCGGCTGCTTTGGGGGGTGGTTCGAGCGACATGGGGGTCCCGAGGGGTGAGGGAGCCGCCGTCTTTCGGGATGGGTGCAGCCGCCATTATCGAAACGGATTGCACAGGGTGGGGGCCGCAGCGGGATCAGCGCTCCGTGGCGAACTGTAGAGTTATGGTCCATGCCGTGTCAAGAAGCAAAGGTAGATGCAGACACGGTTCTTTCCCCCCTCCTTCCCCATTTCCCCACCTGTCCAGGAAAAGAGAGACCCTTCACAATCACAGGTTCCCAATTGTCCATCCAGCGTCGTCCGTCCCTCCATCTTTTCCTCTATCTCAGTAGACCGCCCTTCTTTTCTCTCCCCGGATCCCCCCCCCTCTTCCTTTCCGTTCATCAGGCTCCTGGGATGCTCACCTGATTTTGCCCAGGACAGGTGCCACCTCTTGCCCACCAACCTGTCCACCAGTGCTCCGAAGCTTCATCTGGCCACTCTACCTCCCACAGCCCTTAGCATTTGACCCTAGGATACCAACATTACCTAGACATCTGCATGTAGGGCCAAGTATTCGCCAACTTCGTCACCGTGCCAGCTTTCCCATTCCTTTGTCACCGGTTCCCAGCAGTTCCCGGAGAATAAGCGAGAACTTGGGTTTGTGGTCTGACATGGATCGTGAGACCATCGAGCGGGTATGCAGGCGGTCCCGAGGAACGACAAAGCGCCTGCCTCCTCATAGGGATGGTGCCTGACCTTCCTTTTCTGTCTGTATGTGTCTCTCATACAGACGTAATCGATTCCTTTTGGAAGCATCCCCCAGTCTCCAAGATTCGCACAGATGTTGGGGGTGGGGAAACATGGAGGCACAGAGAAAACAGCCTTTGATGAGGGTAGAGAAAAAAAACACATTTCCCCATTGCTGTTGCTGTGAACATTGGGAGAGACAGTGGCCCGGGGAAAGCGAAGAAACCACTCTTGAACGCAGAGAAGGAAGAAAGGGCCAGATAAAGACCTTTTTCCAAAAGGGCCCTCCACCAGGCCTCCTGGAATTCAGATCTGTGAGAAGTGGTGCTGAAAGAGAAAGTGTCATGCCTCGGTTCTAGTCCTGCTGTATGTTACACCCAAATGGATGTGGTTGGTTAGGCGGGACAAAGTCCAATTTTGGGGCAGTGGTTTAACAGCAGGCTAGGGTCTGGGAGACCTAGGTTCCAATCCCCACTGCTGTGGAAGCTTGCTGGATGACCTTGGGCCAGGTGTGCACCCTCAACCTTTTGAAGATAAAAGGGAGGAGAGAAGAATTAAGGAAATGGTTTTGGCTCCCCACAGGAGAGAAAGGGAGGGAATAAAGGGGGGGGGGAATGGGGACAGCAAGGAGTTTGAAGCTCTTGCCAACTTCTGAAAAGGGGTGCGTCTTTTGCAGGGAGGGTGACTTCATGAGGGTGGGGCCTTCTCTTCCCCTCCCCGATACCTGGGCACTTCTCCCCTCCCCTCCCCATTGACATTTCTTAATGCTTCTCAAATAAATTTTCAATCATGAAGACCATGAGATTAAGGAATCGGGATGCGGGCATCCCAAGCTAAATTTGGAGAAGTGGGTACACAGTGAACAAATGGCACCATCCCAATGACCGTATCGTGCTTCTTGCTGGAGATTGGAGATCTGGCACTCCCTATGAAGGATTTCAGATGTTCAGGATTATAGGATTGCTTTAAATGCCTTTAAAAAGAAGATAAAGGTATTGGGCCTCTTAATATGATTAGTTGCTTCTAATTGTCAAAAAAACAACAACCCATCCTTGGGCATGAAATGGAAATGGGGAAATTCTAATTTGTGTTAATGATTATGAGCCAGGTGGAGTTGATCCCAGATTAACAATGCATAATGTAGGGGAGAGGTACTCTTTTTTTGAATATGGTTGGTCTTGCATGTCCGCAGGAGGGAGGGGTAGAAGATCCCTATATGCAGACAAAGCTCCAGCCTGTGCTTCCCAAGGCAAGGTAGAAAAGAAGATTCCTGCATTCTTAGGTCCTGCACTGAGGCCCATTTTCCCCATCCTCCTGCAATCTCACCTCTTCTCTCCGCTCCCTACCAATTACGACTTTTTCTAGGCCTCAGTGCTGGAGCTGAAATCAAAGCTCTCTTGCAGAGGGAAAGCAGAGACCCCTGCTCTGTAAACTGGGAGAGGACGAAACAGGATTTGATTGTTTAGTTATTTTTATCGGCTTCACTGATGATGAAGAAGACGAAGAAGACGAAGAAGAAGAGTTGGTTCTTATATGCCGCTTTTCTCTACCCAAAGGAGGCCCAAAGCGGCTTACAGTTGCCTTCCCTTTCCCCCCCACAACAGACACCCTGGGAGGGAGGTGAGGCTGAGAGAGTTTGTTCTTATATGCTGCTTTTCTCTACCCTCTACTGAGGAAGAAGAGTTGGTTCTTATATGCCACTTTTCTCTACCTGAAGGAGGTTCAAAGCGGATTACAGTCGCCTTCCCTTTCCTCTCCCCACAACAGATACCCTGTGGGGTAGGTGAGGCTGAGAGAGCCCTGATATCACTGCTCGGTCAGAACAGTTTTATCAGTGCCGTGGCAATCCCAAGGTCACCCAGCTGGCTACATGTGGGGGAGTGCAGAATCGAACCTGGCATGCCAGATTAGAAGTCCATACTCCTAACCACTAGACCAAACTGGCTACACCAAACCCGGCCTTTCCCCTCATGGGGGACCCTAAGCACCTTCCACGATCCTGTTCACCTTCATTTTATCCTCATGACAAAACCCGTCAGATAGGTTAGGCCTGAGAGAGTGTGAATGACCCAAGATCTATGCCAGCCGGCATCCATGGCAGGATGGGGATTCGAACCCATGCTTCCTGGATCCTAATTCGAACCACCATCTCTGCATTGTTTGGGCAAGAGTACAGCAAGCATATTGTATTGTTGTTTTTAGGTGCGAAGTCGTGTCCAACCCATCACGACCCCATGGACAATTATCCTCGAGGGTATATATATATACCTAAGATACTGTCATCTTTTCCAGAGGCAATTTGTGTTGGGAGACAGGGTGCAAAGATGCTGACTTAAGGATTGGGACATGTGACCGAGAAGGACGGGCCACCAGGTGGCTGTGAATTAGCAGCTGGCTTCTGGTGACAAAAAGGATACCAGTCCAGGATTTTGTCTGGGAGGGATTTCAGAATGGCAGGGCCAGGGTATCTGATCACACTGCCCCCCGAACATCAGGCATACTTACCAAGGGAAAATCTTGGTAAGCTTGAGCTGTTACATATTCATGCGACGACAATGTTGCATCTCTCATGGGATCCTCTGTGCCTTCTGCATTGTGGGTCCATGCTGCTGCCTGGCCTCGCTCCCCGTCCTTTTTCCGCTAGTCGGCTTTTGGAGAGCAAACCCTCAGCCCGGTTCCTGTGCCTTTGTGTAGCGATGGGCCCGCTCCTGGGGAGTGCGCGGCCTTGCGCGGTTGCGGCTCACGGCACCATGACGCCGCAGTCCGGTCGGGTGTGCGCGCGGCAACGGTTGGGCCCTGTTCCGTTTCTCTTTGTGGTGCCGCAGGTTGTGGGTTTCTTATTATTATTATTATTACATTTTGTACCTCTGGGTGTTGGTGGCATTGTGATTTATCTGCTGCTGCCTGTTACTCGGAAGGTGACGGCTGCGGTCCTTTGTCTGCCTCTCCGTGCATGGTTTTTCTGCTGATAGATCGCCATGCGCAAGGCTCAGGGACTGTGGTTCTGGGGCGCACGCAGCGGTGGCTTAGCGCCTGGGTAGCATCCTGCCTCTGCCAGTGTGAGTGTGTGTGCATGTGTGTGTGTGTGTGTGTGCATTGGTGAGACAGCCGTGCTTTAAGAATGTATCAGGTGCTAGACTGGCTCTCCTGGGACTCTGCTCCAACCCCACCCGGTAGTGTCTGTCTCACAGCCTCTCCCCCCTCCCCAGATCCCCCTTCAGGGGTCAGGGAGTGCCAGCGAGACAGTCTGCCGCCATGGCAACGAGGCCTAACACAAGGCTGCAGCCTGACAGTTTTGCTCCCCCTTAACCCTTCCAGGCCCAGACCTCGCCATGCACCCCCCCTCCCCAGTCCAGCAGCTCTGCTCAAATCCTTCTACCTTCATCCTTACCGTAAAAAAAAACAAAAAACTCCTTCCATATTGCTTGGAACGTGGGGCTCTGCTCTTCCTGCCCATACAGTCGGATCAAATAATCTTTGGCTCCCTGGACCTCATTTGAACAACTTCAGTCCCCTTGACGCTTTGATCTTCGGTTGTGACGCTAAAATGGGATTCTTCCCCGGCTTCTTTCCAAAGCAATGTACATCATTGGCCCCCTCCTCCATTTTGTCCTTGGGATGGCTGACTGGCCCAAGGTCACCTAGGGAGTTCCGTGGCCGAGTCAGGATTCAAACCCAGCTCTCTAAGCTCCTAGGCCAGTGGTTCTCGACCTTCCTAATGCCACGACCCTTTAATATAGTTCCTCATGTTGTGGTGACCCCCAACCATACAATTATACAAGTGTTCTTTCATAGAAATTAAACCGAAACTGACCAATGGCGTGAACATCCATTGTTCGTGACCGTATATAAATTGGGTTCTTTTCTGGGGTTTCTCAGTTCAGTTCTGCCTCTTGTCCCACCATGCCGATCTTGCTCTTTTCCTCTGCTCCAGACAGACAAACGCTCTGTCTCGATCTACCTCACAAGTCTGTTGTTTGGATGAAATGGAAGAGGAGCGAAGTCGGCCACTTTGGGACCCCCTTGGACTCCTTGTGAAAGGGGGGTTCGACCCCCAAAGGGGTCCTGACCTCCAGGTTGAGACCGACAGCCTTAAATAGTACCTTTAACATCAGGCCAGAGCACTTTCTAAAGACCACGGTATTAACGTGGATTAGAAAGATATACTTCCAGCGTGTCTGAAAGTGCGCACTACCAGGTACAGGTGGGGTTTGCTATCCATTCTTGGGTTACCTCTTTCAGTTTTATACTTCACTGGATGGCAGATTTCCTTTTACCTTCCCCCCCCCCCCTTTATTTTATTTTATTTTGCTTCTGTGGTGGATCTCACAGCTTTGCCGTTGCATGCTCTGGTTGGAAGTTCTCAAAATATCAGGGCGTTGGATTTGTCTGACATAATGAGAAATGCAGAGTTACAGGAGCTAAACATAGACAGATACAGTTCGTGGGTGAAAGGGAAAATATATATTTTGGTTAGGATTTTTTTTGGGGGGGGAGGGGGGATGACAAGCCAGCTGTCTGCCACGTCCCTCGATATGGAAGTCTTGTAACTTTAAAAAAAGAAAAGAAAGGGCACCTGTTTTTTAAGCTAACAAATGCTACGAGGTCATGTGGAAGCCAGGGATTGACAATGCACAGCAGCTGCCAGGAGGTCAGGTGCAGAAGGGAGTTAAACTCTGCTTTCAAGCAAAAATATCTTACTTGGGCTTGGCCAACCTTCCTCCATTTTGTTGATGCGGACATTGCAGGAGTAGAGAGTGCTCCCTTCTGGTACTTGGAATACTGGGTTATTAAAAAGAACAAGTTCCCTGGAGAAGAAGCGTAGGAATTATCCAAGAAAACAAATATGATTCTCCGTATGGTGGTGGTGAAGGGAACGGTATTGGGGACTTCAGTTCGTAAAGCCAATGGATGACAGTACAAAATTAAGGGCCCATTTGTGCTGAATAACCCTAATGGTTTCTGTTCCTATGAATGAACCAGGGCCAGAGCTTTCTCCATCCTGGCCCCTTACCTGGTGGAACGAGCTCCCAAAGGAGATCAGGGCCCAGACGGAACTTGAACAGTTCCGCAGGGCCTGCAAAAGGGAGCTCTTCCACCATGTGTTTGGTTGAGGTTGAGTGGTGCCATCACTTCCCAAGGGCCCTCCTCCTGAGCCCCCTCCTATGGCGCCCACTATAATTCCGCCTAACCCACTGGGCTATCAGTATGAGTTAATTTAATGCTTCCCACATTTTTCTACCATTCCATGTTGCTTGTTGTTTCATTTCATTCGTTATTGTTAATCGAAGTTATCTGCATTGTTTCTATTCTCTTTTATGTGAACCGCCCTGAGCCTTCGGGGAGGGTGGTATATAAATATAATTAATAAATAAATAAAATGTATCAGTTAAAATTACAAGGTGTTTTGAACATTAGTGGTCTTGTTGCCCTGATAGCGGACCAACCATGTAGCATGTCAGCTTAAGTCATGAGGTTAGCCAGAAAAACGCTGCATGTTTACGTGAGTGTCCTTTCCCAACTGACCGTTGGTTGGGCAGATGGGGCCTTTGTCCCAGGCACATGTGGGTGAGAGGTTAACATAGTCAATCAGTACAGGAACAGGCGGCCGTTGCTTACTGCTTCTTAGCTCTGACCCGACTGACCAGCTAGCTGGGTGTCAGACAGCTGGGTGTCCATCTTCCCATATTTAGCATGGATCCTGCTGAGTCATCAGCAGGTGACATCAGAGTCACATGACAGGAGGGAGGCACCTTGGCGATGTCAAACCCGGATCCGTGGGCAGCAGAGCAAGACACCTGGGACGGGAAGCACAGGCTGCTTCGAAGGAGAGGTCAAGACATGGGGTACAGAACCTTCGAGGAGTCTCCACCCCCATTGGGTTGACTTTGCCCCTCTGTCTTGCAGTTCCTGTCCTCAATGTGCGTGCAAGAAGAGACAGGAGGGATCAGTCCTCACTCTATTCATGCCTCTGCTCCAAGAAAAGCAACAACCTGCCTCCAATAAGCTCCACAGGGGCTCACAATCTACTTTAAGATCTCTGTCCCTTGGATGAAGACCACCGGTCCAGGAGATATGGGATGGGAAGAAAGCTTTGTGGTAGCTTAGCAACTGCAACATATCCCCCCACCCACCCACAGTTTCTATTCCCTGCCTCCCATTCCAGGGAAATGACTGGTTGTGACTAGGGTAGGGGCTGCTACATCTCTGCTGCAGGAAGCGAACGCCATTGTGGAGGTGGCATGCACGTCTGGACTGAGCATTTATGCATTGAATGTTTTCTTCCCCCACGACTTCCTTAGAAGGAGCCTTGTCACACTTGATGACTGCTAAAATGGTAAAAAAACACACTAGTATCAAATAATCATCTTCAATTAGGGAGGGGCGACTGTGGATTTCCTTGGGAAGACATTTCTAAGAGAGCCAGCTTGGCGTAGTGGATAGGAGTGTGGACTTCTAATCTGGTGAGCTGGGTTTGATTCCCCGCTCCCCCACATGCAGCCAGCTGGTTGACCTTGGGCTCGCCACAGCGCTGATAAAGCTGTTCTGACCAAGCAGTAATATCAGGGCTCTCTCAGCCTCACTCACCTCATAGGGTGTCTGTTGTGGGGAGAGGAAAGGGAAGGTGACCATAAGCCGCTTTGAGTCTCCTTCTGGTAGAGAAAAGTGGCATATAAGAACCAACTCTCATTGTCTTCGTCGTCTTCTTCTTCGTCTTCTTCTTCTCTTTCCCATCCCAAACCTCATAGGAAAAAAAGACGCAGAATCGGACCGTTTCAGAGGGCCTTAGGATCTAATGATACAGATCGCTTTGTCTTGGGTCCTGGTCAAAATGACCAGTGTTTGGAGTTCCCAGTGAAAGCTTTGGTTTTGAGGCAAATGGGCCCCAATTCAGACCAGGGTAGGTGATAGGTTGAGGAGAAGAGGGTGCTCCAGTCTTCCCCTCGCACAATGTTCCTGTCTTATAACTACCCTGGGGATAGTTTTTGGGGGTGGCTGTAGTTTAGTTCTGTAGCCCTAAAGAAGTCCGGCTGGCCTCAACCAGGGCCAGAGCTTTCTCTGTCCTGGCCCCCACCTGGTGGAACGAGCTCCCAGGGGAGATCAGGGCCGTGAGCTAAAACAGTTCCGCAGGGCCTGCAAAAGGGAGCTCTTCCACCAGGCATTGGGTTGAGACAAGGTAAAACCAGCAACAGCTACAGGGCCCCTGCTCTCTCCCTCCCAGAAATCCACCCATGCGTTCTGTTTTGGACCTGTTTGCATTGTTATTCTCTGTTACCTCTGTTATAGTTTATTGCTAATGTTATTGTTATTGTGAAAAGCTGAGTTCCATGTACTGTTTTCTGCATTTTATGTAAACCACCCTGAGCTTCACAGGAGGGCAATAAATAAATAAATAAATACGTCCAGTAAGGTGTTAAAGACCAACAAGATTTCCAGGGTGCATGCCCTGGGGAGTTGCCATTCATCCATCCATTAATGCTTCTCCAACAGGGCAAACTTTTACTTTCTGGGGCTATTTTTAATTGCAAAAACAGAAAATCTAACCGAGAGCCTATGAGACTGGAGGTCCTAGAATAGGACCCTGCTCAAGAGCTATCTTCGAAGGTGTGCCTGTTTAATTTACTTTGTGAGTGTTCATAGACAGGTTGAAGCAACTGAGATCAGTATAGTGACTGCACAGTATGGAACTACTGGACAAAGGAGGTGTATTAAAGGGGTGGGGGTATCTGCTTATCTGTTCCACATAATATATTTCTGGTAAGGGCTTGGAGGAGGAGCCTGTCTCATGGTTTAAGTACCACTTAGCACCCACTCAGGGCAGCTGTCCCGCCCCTGAGTGCCTCTTCCTCCAACCAGCTTGCCTGTCTGTCCAGCAGCCAGCCAATTGCCTTCCGTCCCCCACCCCTGACCACCCCCTCCTCCTTCCCTCCGAGGCTGCAGATCCCTGCCACATGGGAGCTGCCCCTGCCGGTGAGTTTCCTTCTCAGGCGCCTTCAGCCTGCTGCCTTTCCAGGTCTTTGGGGGAGGGAGAGGCCATCCACAGAGTTCTTCCACCCCTACCGCTCCAGTCTAGCACCCGTTGTATTCTTGAATGCAACGGGCTTGGCCCCTAGTTTGTAATAAGAGTGTTATTGTCCCTTTTTAATCTGAATTGTAAAGTTTGCAAAATTATGCTGCCCTTTGGGACAAAATTTGAATTTCTGACCATCTTTCAAAATTCAGTCACTTGGGATTGGCCCTTTTGGGAGGGTGCAGGAGGGGGGCACATGCTCTGTGCTTGTTTGTCGGCTGTACCCCATGAAATTGGTTAACTTGTCCTGTCGATGGCTTTTCCAAGCTCAGTCCAGTTAATCTGTTGATCATCCTGATAGCTCTGACTGACCTTCCTAACGCAAAGGTCTTCATTCCTGACTGCCAGGAAGGAAAAGCGCTTTGACCTAGCTGTTTGCTGCTGCGGCACAGAAGCGTACCGGCATACTGATAAATGCAGGGCCAAAATGGTGAGCAAGCCATTTGCTGCCCTACCAGCCTTTGTAGCACAAGATGCAAACTGGCTCTCTTATTTAAACACCTTTTACCCCTCCAAAGGATTAAATGAATGTACAAAAGGTATGTCTATCAAAACACCTATTGTATTATTAATAGGTCTCTCAGCCACCAGATGGATCCTCCAGGTTCAGAAGTAGTACACCTGTTTCAGATGCCAGAGAATAAAAAAAAAACAAGGCCCTCACAGTACCCTGTCCTCTCCATGCCTTGCTGGCAGAGCTTCCAGAGACATCAGGAAAGGTAGCTTTTAGAAATTTATTTACTCATTTCATTGATATCCCGCTTTCTCCCCAGTGGGGTTCCAAAATGGCCTGCATCTTTCTCCTCTCTCCTCCGTTGTCCTCGGTTTTATCCTGTTTGTGAGGTTAGGCGTCCATGTCAGTGTGGGGATTTGAACCTGGATCTCCCAGATCCTAGTTCAGCATTCGGATTGTGGCACTATGTCAGCTTTTGCGGAACGTTGGTTTCAGTAGACATTGGTCTGTTCCAGCAAGGCACTTTTTGAGCTCTTAGAACCAGAGAGGATCCCATCTATTTAGGAAGAACTAAAAAAAATAACAACACAACCCACACTCCTTAAACCAAATCTCAAACAATAGCATAATACCTTGTTTCCCTTCCCCTGAAATAGGGTTGGGATTACCCGGAGATTTTGAGGGTGGAGCCTGGGGAGGCGGGGTTTGGGGAGAGGCGGGATCTTAGCAGGATATAATGCCATGGAATCCACCCTCCAATGCAGCCATTTCCTCCAGTAGAATCGATTTTGGTAGTCTGGAGGTCAATTGTAATAGTGGGAGATCTCCAGGTTCTGCCTGGAGGTTAGGAACCCTAGTCTGAAATATGAACCAGCGGTCATGGCAGCATGGATTCCAATTTTATTCCTCCTACCGCACCCTCCATAAATGTGGATTTATCTTCTGAGGAAGCATCAGAGGTCTGCACTTGCACAGATGGAACATTGGGTGCTGTCGTCCGGCACTGGAGCATGAACATGTGGTTTCTCAGTCCAAGGTCAGCTATAATAATTAAACTGAGTTCCCCATCACCAAGGTCTGCAGCACCTGCTCTGATCCCCCCAGTGTGGGGACAATTATAGGACTATGGTTTGTGCATTCGGCTCTGGTATCCCGAAGAAAAGCTTTGGATGCCGTGGTGCTTAATCGGGCTGTGGGGATCTGTCAGGACCCATGAACATGCCTTCTGAATCAGGCCAATGGCCTGACAAAAGGCTCTCCACAAAAGTCCACAACTAGGACACAGAAGTCAACCCTCCCCCGAATCCTGCCCCACCGCAGTGGACATGTGATGCGTAATAGTCACCGAGGGACGTTCCTCTGTGCATTTGCCTAATCCCATTAAACTAACAGCACCGGTGCCACATCCTTTGGCAAAAATCCCCCAAATCACTTAGGGCCTGTAGACAGAAGTGCTCTCTCTCTTGCGGATCGTGCCTTTCAGAGGCCCACATTAGGCCGGGAGGCATGTCACTTGGCAGTGTCAGGATTTAATTGGGGACCAAATCTTGGGCTGCAGTGAGATTTGTCAGCAAGTAAGTATTTTTCCCCCTTCCCTTTTTTTTGTGGATGTACTTAGTGGTTCGGTGTTCTTTGGCTCACTGGCTAGAGTTGGGTGGAGTTTTGTAGTAGATCATCAATTGCCTACATAGGGACCCCCTGTGCTGTACATTATACGATTCTTGCGTTGTACATTGTTCAATCTGTATTATATGATTTGACATGCTTATTAAATATTGCTGTGGTGACACCCTACAAACGATAGTAGCTGACAGTGCAGAGGAAAGCACAGCTCTAGGGGCGCCAGGCTTCCTGCTATTGTATAAAAGAAGAAAACCCACTTTGTGGTAACAACACAACTAAGTTTATGGAATATGGGGAAAGTTCATCCAGTGCTTTAAAAGCACAAACACAGCTTTGTAATACTCCAAAAGCATGTAACTGTGAGGGGGCCACTGGAAATTCCACGTCCTTCACATGTTTTAGGTGTTGTTATCTCTACAACAAAGTCATGAAGATATTCATTAGGGCAGGGGTAGTCAACCTGTGGTTCTCCAGATGTTCATGGACTACAATTCCCATGGGTTTGCTGGCAGGGTCTCATGGGAATTGTAGTCCATGAACATCTTGAGGACCACAGGTTGACTACCCCTGCATTAGGACATGAAGGTTAGATAGAGGCCTCTTGCACACGGGCAGTAAAGTTTTGGGTTGGGGTCTACTGAGGAAGCAATCCTGAGCGAAACACAGGCTTTACCACAGTGGTCCTCGGGATTCAAACCCAGCTCTCTAAGCTCCTAGGCCAGTGGTTCTCAACCTTCCTAATGCTGCGACCCTTTAATACAGTTCCTCCTGTTGTGGTGACCCCCAACCATAAAATGATGCAAGGGCTCTTTCACAGAATTTAAACCGAAACTGACCGATGGCGTGAAGATCCATGGTTCAGGATGGTATATAAATTGTTTTTTTTCCCCAGGGTTTCTCAGTTCAGTTCTGCCTCTTGTCCCACCATGTCGATCTCGCTCTTTTCCGCTGCTCCAGACAGATGAACACTCTATGTCGATATACCCTGCAAGGCTGTTGTGTAGATGGCCCAGCCAAGCTGCTCGCCTGCCACGACCCCTGTGACAGGGTTATTCGACCCCTAAAGAGGTCCTGACACCCAGGTTGAGAACCATTGCTTTCCCGGTTCCTCGTTTGGAGTTGGAATTTCCAGTGGCATTCCGACAGATACACACTTTTGGAGTATCACAATGTTGTGCTGGTGCTTTAAATCAATGACTAAGTTGTTTTGTCACTACGCAGTGGGTTTTCTTCTTTTGCACAATTGCTATACTGTGTAGGCCCACTTGGATTTTCGGCTTCTTGCTGTGGCAGGAGACCTCCTGACATTCCCCTCTGTTGCCCACCAACGCCTCAAAGTGGGACGAAGAACTATTTTCAAAGGGTGGGACGAAGAACTATTTTCTTGTACCCTGCTTTTTACTACCTGAAGGAATCTTAAAGCACCTTACGATCGTCTTCCCTTCCTCTCTCAGCCCCACCCTGTGAGGTGGGGCTGAGAGAGCTCTGAGAGAACTGTGCACAAGGGCACCCAACTGGTTGCATGTAAAGGAGCGGGAATCAAACCCGGTTCTCCAGCTTAGAGGCCTCTTAACCATTACTACAAACTGGGAGTAAAATGGGTGGGTGGCATTGCTTCTTGCAAAAATTGAAAGTGACATTATGACATTGACCCTGATGCCCCAGCATCTGTAAAAAAAAAACAACCAGTGGTTTAAACATCGAGAACAAATAGTAATAAAGGGAAATAAAAAGCCAAACTGGAGAACTGGCGAAAACAGCAAAGGTTGGGGATAAAACCAAATATAGAGAAAATAGAAACAATTTATTGTTATAGCTCAAGAATGTTTAAAAATCATTAAAGAATATTGTATCTATTGGGCACAGAGTGTTGGCAAATCCTAGAGCAGGGGTGGGCAAATTGTGGCCCTCCCGATGTCCATGGATTACAATTCCCATGAGCCCCTGCCAGCGAAAGCTGGCAGGGGCTCATGGGAATTGTAGTCCATGGACATCTGGAGGGCCACAGTTTGCCCACCCTTGTACTAGAGTATTATTCACTAAGTGAGTGAGTTTAATGACAGTGACATCTTGCCTGTCTCTGCCCCTCAGATCTTCCCTAGGGTCTGTCATCCCTAGTCAACACCCTTTTCATTTTTATTACTCAAAACAAATACATAGCCTTTAAGATCAGAAAGTCAGACTCAACCTTTCAGATGCCAGAAAGGACACGGAGCCCGGATTTTACCTGTCAAAGGTAGAGAAGTCTTGCATATTGCATTGCTTAGCACCTCCTCCTCTTTGTGCCAAAGAAAAGCCCAATCAGTTATGCAGATATATGCGGCCCTCCTTATTTTGCATAGGTTCCGTCTGCCACAGAATGTGGGTTCTTGTGGCACACAATCCTAGCTTCCATACCAGCAGGTTTCTCCAGGCTTGAGACCACTTGCTCATTCCATCTGGAAAATCCAGATGATGTTGATTACATTTCTATGTTTTCCCTGGTGTTAGCCTATTTTTTTTCCAGTATTTCTATGTGGGCGTGGTGGGGGTGGTTTTTTCCCCTCCAGGGTCGATTGCAATGCAGCTATGCACATATGTAGACTAGCATAAGCGCTATTGTCTTACCTTCTGGAAGGGAATCTTCCATGAGGCGGGCAGTGAGGTGGCTGCTGATGGAGTCTTTCTCCATGGTTTTCTGTTTTCGGGCGGCATTACATGCCCATGCCTCAGATCTCAGCCAGTTTGGTGTAGTGGTTAGGAGTGTGGACTTCTAATCTGGCGAGTTGGGTTTGATTCTGCACTCGCCCACATGCAGCCAGCTGGGTGGCCTTGGGCTGGCCACAGCACTGATAAAGCTGTTCTGACCAAGCAATGATATCAGGGCTCTCTCAGCCTCACCCACCTCACAGGGTGACTGTTGTGGGGAGAGGAAAGGTAAGCCGCTTTGAGACTCCTTCGGGTAGAGAAAAAGCAGCATATAAGAACCAACTCTTTTTCTTCTTCTCACTTTCCTGCATCACTCTTTTAAAGGCCCTGCTATTGCTTTGCATTCAGATAGCCCCATGACCACGTTCAAGTGCAGTTTGACATGAACAGCAACCGCTGGCCACTTCTTTCCCCGAAAGGGGAGGCATTTTTGCACATCTTCGCAGGTAAGAAAAAATCCAGAGGGCAGGGGTCTTGCTCACCTGTCATGCACCAAATGTCTCCACCCCAGTATTATACCTTCCACTTTTGCTGTTGTTATCTGAATGGGTATTGCATGATGCTATAGAGCAGGGTAGTCAACCTGTGGTCCTCCAGATGTCCATGGCCTACAATTCCCACGAGCCCACGAGCTCATGGGAATTGTAGTTCATGGCCATCTGGAGGACCACAGGTTGACTACCCCTGCTACAGAGAACAGCAGAACTATGATTAGAATCCCTCTTGTTCAGTTGTGTAGAAGCCTGATTGAGAAATGCCTTCTAATATCCTAGATATCTGAATCAGGGCAAGGACAGATTTCTCCTTTCTGGACAGTTCCATCAGGGACAGAAATTGTGAAAGGGAAAGGTAGTAGATGTTTGAAGACCCTTTGAACTTTCATGTTGCCCACCCAGGAAAGATAGCATCTGAGGAAATATTCAGTGCGACTCAAAACATGAGCCTCTTACTTGGGTGTGTTTAAAGCACCTACGAAGGACTGTACATTTAGTCTTTATTTAAGGTTTCCAACAATCAGACCTGTCAGTCTGTGATTGAAAGAAAGTAGGAGCCCAGTAAAAGGGATAGAGATGGCAATCTCCAGGAGGGACCTGGGGATCCCCTGGAATTGCAGGTCATCTCCAGAATGAAGAGATTAGTTCCCCTGGAGAAGATGGATGCTTGGGAGGGTGGACTCCATAGCATTGTACTCCTCTGAGGTCCTTCCCTGCCCCAAATCCTACTCCTTCCCTCCACCCCCAAGGTTTCTGTGTATTTCTTAATCCAGAGCTTCCAACTTTGGAAAGAAAAGGCTGAGGACAGAGTTGAACCACAGCCAGAAGGAGAAGTATTGTGATACATCCCTTCACATCTGCCACAGTTAAGGCAGTAGGCCCCAACATGGCACCAGTGGGCATCATGGCACATGTTGACACCTTCCCTGGTGCCCACTAAGTATTTTTAGAGTGGGAGTGGGCATGGGGAGGGGGGCTCTTCCCCAGCAGCTTCCGATTGGCCACTGGCAGTCTGATTCGCTGTGCAGATTCAAAGAATGTGTTTCAGTGGAAACCACCATCAGAGTCCTGGCTTCAACTTCTCTCTCTCCTCTTTCACAGCATATTTTTAAAGTTACCACCCCCCCTTCTGCCCTGCACTGGTGCTTCCTCTGTGTGTGTGTGTGTGTGTGTGTGTGTGTGTGTGTGTGTGTGTGTGTAGAGAGAGAGAGCTCCGTCTCCTACGGCAGCCATTTTGTAGTCGTCCGTGTGTTGCAATTCCAAAGGTGCCCACAGCTTCAACCAGGCTGGGCACCCCGGAGTTAAGGAAATATCACAATAAGGTTAGCTCCTGTTACAGAAATATTCACTTCAGTGCTAAAGTATCCCCCCCCCCCCCAAAGCCCCAACAACCCCAAGAGCGACAAGGACAGAGAAGGAGTGTCTCACAAAACCTCCACACAGGGTCACAATGCAATGGAGCACTCTGGCCGCTGTAATCAAAATACAAAGACGGGTCAGGCCTCACCAGGCATGGCCGTTTCTTTTCCGTCTAGGATGTTAACGGGAGGGCCACGGTGGGTCTCTGTGGCTTCAGAGCTGCCGGCAACGCGAGAGGCGCCAGGGTGTGCCAGCCTCACCAGGGCCACATCAAAGCAGATCCGCTGTCAAGTCGCAATGTGCAGAACCACATCTATTCCAGTCCAAGAGGCTTCGGCAGAGGAAGAAATCTGACCCCGTACTGCTCTAGAGCAGGGGTAGTCAAACTGCAGTCCTCCAGATGTCCATGGACTACAATTCCCATGAGCCCCTGCCAGCGAATGCTGGCAGGGGCTCATGGGAATTGTAGTCCATGGACATCTGGAGGGTGGCAGTTTGACTACCCCTGCTCTAGAGGCTTTTGGCTGTAGCGTTGAGAAACGTCGCGCTGCCTGAGCTATCCCTCAGCCATATTGGGCCTTGCCTCATAGACTTCAGTGAGGACAGCCCAGGAAAGTATCTGGGCCTTCTTAATGCTTGGAAGCTTCTTGGCAGGCCGACTGTATGGTTGCCAGCCGTGCCTCAGCAAATGAGATTCCTGAGGGTTGTGCCTGAAGAGAGTGGAGTTTGGAGAGGCTGTGGGGGCACTTAGGGGTGACGTTCTAGGAACTCCCCCACCCTGATCTCTATGGCAAAGTCCATGGGGAAATTCCTAGAGCATCACCGTGGGTGCCAATTTCCCCTCCTGTTTCTCCAGAGTGGGAGGTTGGGGCTAAAGTCAAGATTTGACCTGCTGCAGCTGGGCAGACAGCAAGCCTAGACCCACCTGGTATACTGTTCCAGCAATGCATGCTGAAGCCCTAAAATCTGGTACAGCTTGGGTCTGTTCCAGAAAATAGCGATTGCTTCCTTTGGAACCATCTAGTGCAGGTACCGTTTGCGCAGCCCCTTAGAATCGTAGAGTTGGAAGGGGACTCCTGGGTCATCTAGTCCAACCCCCTGCACCATGCAGGACACCCACAACCCTATCGCTGACACTGTAACCTGCCACCCCCTTGAATCTTCACAGAATCAGCACATTGCTCAGCCCAAACTGGACAACAGTTGTTTTTCATGGCTGCCATTGTTGTCCTCAGAAGAGTTCTACTCTTCTAAGCCCACTGACTTCACTAGATTTGGAAGCATGTAACTCTGTTTAGGATTGTGCTCCAAGGCACTTCTGTTCTCCTTTGTCATCATTCAAGGAAGCATACCCTATCGAACTGCGTACTTGATACCTATTCCTGACCACACCTACATAGAAGCCATCAAAATGCAGCCTGCCACGCAATGAGGCATTTCGGTGCTCAGAATTTTAAGTATAACCACTGACCACGGGCTCGCTGTATTATTCCCTTCTTCCTGGAGGCTTTGCAGGCAGGGGCAGGACTTGGGGTGGGAAGGCACCTCCGAGGAGTATAATACAATGAAGTCCAGCCTCCAAAGCTACCATTTTCTCCAGGGGAATTGATCTCTTTTGTCTGGAGATAAGCTACAATTTCAGGGGATCTCCTGGTCTCACCTGGGGATTGGTATCCCTAACTTCTCCCCCATTTGTAGTTGCACTCCCCCATTTATACTTGACCATCCTCCCTTTGCTTAACCTGGCATGAGCTGCATTAGACGGCATTTACTCGAAGATGACCCTGGATGGAAGACAGTCTCCCTAAAAAGAACTTAAACACAAAAACCTAAATGATACTGGATGTAACTGTAACTGGTATGTGAATGATGGTCAGCCCCCTCTTTTACTCAGATGGGTTAGCTGGGGGAACCCCTAGTCTTGCATAAGTATGGCAAGCACTACTGGAAAAATTTGGAATTTTTTTTTTTTATGGTGTCAGACAAAGGAATGGAAAGATTCTTGAAGGAACTGTGAATGGGATGAGGCCCGTTAATTGAGCACCCAAGAATGACGGCTTTTACTTGGCACGGGGAAGAGAAATGCTTGTACACTGGTACCAGTGGGAAGATCTCTGGAGAATGGAGGAAAGCTGTCTCAGAATTCATCGGGATTTTTGCACTCTGTAACTAGGGAAATGGCTTTAGAAAAAGCCAAGGTTCTCAGTCCCTGCGGGTTTTGTGAACTCTGCCTTTGTGTAAAGTCTTCTAAAAGGATTTTTGTGTTCTCCGCGCCAGTTTCTGTGAGTCAGAGGTTGTGTCTTTGTGGTGGAAGAGTGCCTGAAAGCCTCATCCGTGTAACCTTTGACACGGGTACCCAGTTACCTTTTCCCACTATGTTCCCAATTGCCTTTTCCCTCTAAGGTTGCAAATCCCCAGTTGGAAAAGTCTTGGAAATGTGGAGGTGAAACTGAGGAAAGGCAGAGTTTGGGAAAAGGGGATGAAGCTCAGTAAGGTTAAAATGCCATCAAGTTCACCCTCTGGAGCTGCCATTTTCTCCAAGGGAACTGATCTCTGTATTCTTTGGGGCAGGGGTAGTCAAACTGTGGCCCTCCAGATGTCCATGGACTACAATTCCCAGGAGCCCCCTGCCAGCAACTGCTGGCGGGGGACTCCTGGGAATTGTAGTCCATGGACATCTGGAGGGCCGCAGTTTGACTACCCCTGCTTTGGGGAGTAGGGTGTGTGTTGTAATTCCAGATGACCCCCAGGCTTTACCTGGAGGCTAAAGCAGAAGAGAAAAGCCAACTTCAGCGGTGTTCCATATGAAGAATTCTTAATTGTCTCCTATCTGCTTGGAGGTTGGCAAAGAGATCTCCCACGCCAGTGCTCCTAAGTGAGACTTAGCTTCTTTACAGGTTCAGTGGGAATCTACTAAGGACAGGGCCCTCTTGGTGTTGGCACCAAGGCTGTGAAATCCCTTCCCTCCAGAAGCTCACTTCCATAGATTGAATAATCCAGTTTGTTGTGGTCGCCAACCAACACAAAATACATAACAGTCGAATACAACAATATGATATCGATTAAAAATTCTGGAATCCTTCATAACTCCAAAAGACCCATTTTAGCCCTTATACATATTCAACCAGGCACTTCATTTAATTGCTAATCTTGCGTGTTTGGCAATATATGCAGGATAAACTCTTTTTAACCGAAAGGCTAATCCAATTCACTTTAGGCACGATTTTGGTTTGGCTTAATCCGAACACTGGTTTTCATGGTGTACTGCTAAACCAAGCTCTTACTTTATTGGATTTAAACGAATTCTTATTTATTGGAAGCCGTTTTAAGAGACTTTCCACCCAAAAGCAGTGTAGGAATCCGGAATCCGTTACCCGGGCAAACAAAAATAAGCACTTTTGCACCCGCTCTCTCTCTCTCCCCCCCCCCCCCCGTCTTTCTCTCTCCCCCTCTCTCTCTCTCCCCATCCCTTCTGAGATGTAAAAATGGCACAATCTGATCTCTTGCCCGTCCAATCTCCTACGTGGAATGCCCACATGGCACATTACATTTTGATCCCAGTGGAGGAGGGCACGTGAGCTGTTCCCCCACAAGAACAGTGTGTTCATCTCAACTCAGCGTCTGAACTGGACCATAGGTAACTTTTTTTCACAATCAATTTGATATAACTTAGGGCAGGGGTAGTCAACCTGTGGTCCTCCAGATGTTCATGGACTACAATTCCCATGAGCCCCTGCCAGCATTCGCTGGCAGGTGCTCATGGGAATTGTAGTCCATGAACATCTGGAGGACCACAGGTTGACTATCCCTGACTTAGGGCTTAAAAAAAAAACAATCTGAAAACCTATTTGATAGCATTATTGTGCCTCTTTTTAGTGGATGGGGTCATTTGGCAACTCTGGAGAACCAAAGACTTTTCCAAAAAATGCAGGAGATATTTTTTCCCCCTCCCCTTTGAAGAAAAGCATCTGCCTGAGCAGATAACCTGAACTGAAGTTGCTGATGCCTACCACAGTGGTTCTTCTGTATTATTTCCCTGGCACTTCTGCATTGGTCCAGAGCACAAGAATTCAGGTCCTGCCCCTGAGGTACAAGATGTCTAAAATCCGAGATGACCAGATCAGGGCAGCGAGATGCTGGAACAGGTCCAGTATGGTGGGATAATCGTCCACCGCAGATGCTTCTCCTTGAAACAAGATCTGGAATCTTTTCAACTAGGGGCGAACGGGGTCCCTGTCAGCATTGTGACCGTTCCTGGCAAACTGGAGACATTTACAGGACTTCCCACCATGGACATGTGTGAGCATCACACACCCAACTGAGTCCACTAGCACCTTCAAGACCAACAATAGGCTTTCAAGAGTCAAAGGTGCCATTATGAGATATCCCAAAATACCCTCCCTAAAATCACATTCATCTGCAAGGTGCTACAGGGCTCGGATTTAGCGGTCCTATGACAGATCAACACAGCCCCCCTCTCAAAATACCCAACTGGGAATGTCCACCCTTCGTTCAGAACTTTGACATCCGTGCTCTCCAGTGGTTCTGAGTTGTAGCATCACAGGTGGCCACATTAGTCTTCCTGACCCCGCCAACTGCTTTAACTCTTTATTAATCCCCCTCCTCCAAACTGTAGTTTGCGGGAGAATCCTGACTGTTTTGTGCAAGATATCCTCCAAGATCACTGTAGTCCTTAGGACTGCCTAGCTTTTGACACTGAAACCGGTTTAAGTCGGCGATGTAGATCTGCTCTCCCGTCATGTTAGCCTTCTCCCCACTGGCAATTCCCCTTTGTTGCGACAAACGCCTTTGTGCAGGGCAAGGAGCCAGGGTATGCTCCAGCCGCCTGTCTGCCTGCAGTGGCTGTTGCAGATGACTCCACCCTGGATATTCTGCTGGCTTCTTTCTTCTTCTTCTTTTTTTTTTTTTTGATCCAGTTCTTCGGGAGGGGATTTGGGGGGCGCTCAGTGATGTCCTCCACGCTCATTTTGGGGAGGTTTTAGATTCAGCTGGCTTACATAGGTGAGCTGCAGCCCCCTTCGGAAGCATGCACACGCTGGAACACACACCTTTAAGCAATTATGGACATCCTGAAACAGCTTTCTACTGAGTCAGACAAGCCTGATTTGTCTAGCCTAGTTCGGGTGACCCTTCCTGGTCACGGTGCTCTAAGCCTTCTGGCAGAGGTCCTTTTGACCCCTTGAGCCCTTTTAAAATCTGGAAGATACCAGGGATTAAGTCTGGGAGTCTGTTTATGCAAAGCATGCGCGTTACCAATGAATTGCCGGCTTTCCCCATTTCCACAGAAAACAATGACTTGCCAGAGCAGACAAAAGACTGCTGGTTCAAAAGGGGCATGTGAGAACAAGGGTAGCCATTTTGGCCCGTACAAGAAGAGCTTGATTCGAGTCCTGTAGCACCTTAGAGAGCAACAAGGTTTGCAGGGTATATTTGCAGGGCCTGGCTCGTTGGGCTTTTATGCGCCAATAACTCTCCATTGCCTCTGCCACTGGTCCCCATCAACCATTCCCTGCTGCTTCCCTTCCAGACAGAGGAGGTATACCTGTGATGACGTGCATGGCTTGCCATGAGGTCCGAGCATATTAAATGAGCACATCTGAGACCATGAACCCTCTCCCCACATGACCACCATGCAAACACGCTCTTGTAGAATGTCCCTAATCCCTGTGGGAGGGTGCCCCACGCCTGGGGGCTGAGCTGCCCTGAGGCAGGATGCTGCAAGTGGTGCTTGGGGCCAGTGTTGGTAGGATGGGGCAGGGGTGTCCCAAAGGGGGCAAAGAGCCCACCGTGGTTACCATCGGACGGAGCATACAAGAAGGCCCAAGTCAGTGTGGAGTTAATAAAATTGTGAACAGAATGGGGGGAAATCTCTAGACCTTCCTAATGCCGCGACCCTTGAATACAGTTCCTCCTGTTGTGGTGACCCCCAACCATAAAATTAGGCAAGGGTTCTTTCACAGAAATTAAACCGAAACTGACCAATGGCGTGAAGATCCATGGTTCATGATTGTATATAAATTGGGTTCCGCCTCCCCCCCCCCCCCGGGGTTTCTCAGTTCAGTTCTGCCTCTTGTCCCACCATGCCGATCTCGCTCTTTTCCAGACAGGTGAACTCTCTGTCTCAATCTACCCTGCAAGGCTGTTGTGGGGATGGTGCCACCCCCGCCAAACTCCCTGCCCTGCCGCGACAGCTGTGAAAGGGTCGTTCAACCCCCCCCCCCAAAAAAGGGTCCCAACCCCCAGGCTGAGAACCACTGCTCTAGAAAGAAGTCTTCTTTCCTCCCTCATAATGCTAGTGACCAGAAGTTCGGCGGTAGATTCAGGAAAAGCGAAGGGAAGCACTTCTTCCCCTAGAACAGGGGTAGTCAACCTGTGGTCCTCCAGATGTCCATGGACTACAATTCCCATGAGCCCCTGCCAGCAAATGCTGGCAGGGGCTCATGGGAATTGTAGTCCATGGACATCTGGAGGACCACAGGTTGACTACCCCTGCCCTAGAACACCCCTTTAAATACACGGAATCCGTGATCGCACAGCAGGTTGACAGGCTCTTGGTTTGATAGCAGTCAAAGTGGATCAGACAAATTCTTGGGGGGGGGGCTTTTGCCGGTGTGGGTTAAACGGGACCTCCGTGTTCGGAAGCGGTGTGCCGCTTTTGCTGTGGGGCGTGGCAGCAGGAGAATCCTTGTGTCTGCCAGTAGGAACAAAGATGCCTCAGGGGCCCTCTCGGTTTGTACTGCCCTGCTCCTTCCCTTTTCTATTTTTTGGAGTGGCCTTCCTCTCCTGGCAGCGTCCCCCATAGTGTTCCCTCACTCCTAACAAAGCCCACCCTCCCGTCCTTTAGTGTAAGGAAATAAGCGGGGGGGGGGGAGCTATGGTCCACTGCCAGGGCAAGAAAGTTCTAAGATGGCTGCCACGGGGTACTCGCGCCAGAGCAGTGAGCCTGAAAAACACCGCTCTGCACAACAAGACCGACCAGAAAAAAATCAGCGAAAGGGAGAAGTAAAAGGGGGCCTCCGGGCAGGATCTTGGGTCCAAGGTGGCCTCCAGGTGTGAAAAAAACCCGGGCCTCCCCCCCAGGAAGGACAGAGGAAATGGGAACATGAAAGGTCTGCTTATATGGTGCAGTGACACTGCAGGAGAGGAGGGAAAAGGATAGAAAAAGGCCGTTTCCTTAGGCTGGGGTAAAGAGAACAGGCTGTAGAAAATAATCCTGTCTGAATTTGGGGTTTACCCTATGCTAGCTAGGGTGCTCTCTGCTCTAGAAAGGCAAGCAAGTGCCTGCCAGGTTGAACTGAGCCGGGTCGGGTGGGAGGAGAGAGTTAACTAGGGCCGTTGGATCATGGCCCAGAGCTCCGTTTTTTTTCCCAGCGTCCCTCTCTCCTTTCCTCGCTCTTCCTCCCTCCCTTCTTCTCTCTCTTTCTCTTCCCTCCCTCCGCTGGCATTGAGCATTCACTTATCTCCCCAGCAGAACACCCCACCTCCCTGGCAGCTACCTCTCCGGCTCTACCCCGTTCCCCTCCGTTGTCTCTTCCCCCATCGGCTCCAAGCTTCGGGCAGGAGCTGCCCCAGCTTGGCACGCCCTGGCAGGGCTCCTGGCCTCTCGTCCCTCTCGCCCTGTGTGCCAGCCAACCCCCTCCATTTTCTTTCTCCCTCGCTTCCTAACCTGCGCTTTTCCCGCTTTGGTGCCCCATCCCGGGACAGCTCTCTGCTGCACCCTGAAGATTGCATCTCCGAAGATGACCCCGTCCCGACCAGGGTGAGGCATCGTGCGACAGACTCCCCCCCCCCTTTTTGTGCCAATTTTGCAAAAAAAAAAGTTTTATTTGGAACTAGCTGCAATGATGCAGGTTGAGATTCAGGGGCATCCCCGGGGCCAGATGCTACAGGGTGGGGTATTAGGACTGAGGGGGACACTGGGGTGCCTAATCAAAGCAGAGCTTCATTTGGGGTTTGAGGGGGAAGCCACGGCAGGCTAGGGAGTCATGCGTGCTGTTTCTGACTGGATCTTCACTGTGGCAGAGCCCCAGTGATCGGACCGTGCCCCATGATGCTGCTTCTAAGCTGTGAACGTTGAGGTATATATGGATTAACGGTTGTTGCCGTTATTGCCTCAAGACCCCCAAAGTCGCATTTTGGTTTGCTTCCCCCCGGGTGTGCTTTTAAATTCTGGCATGTGTCCTCTGGCTTCGCAACCTTGGGGGTCCTTCGCCATTCCGATTCCCCTAAAGCAAGGCATTTCGGTGGTGCAAGATTTGTCATGGGGAGGCTTTCTTTCTGCATCCCTCCCATCGAACCCGGTTCTGGTACCGCCGCCCCTCCATCCCAAACGTTCGCTTAAGCCCCCTCCCCCCCCCGGTTCGGTTGTCGAACTCTCTGGCCGCAGCGCCTGTTGTGTAACAGGACTGAAGGCCTTTCAGGAATTCCCCCATCAGCCTCTGGGCTGGAAGATCACAGCGGTTGCAGAAGGAGCGGGCTGTGCTTTAAGCCCCGAGGTTCCCAGGGAGCCTGGCTAGAAGATTCAGCAGCCACATGCAGCAGTGGTATCGGGCGGGATTACGAGAACCTCAGGCCTAACTCAGACCCTCTTTCGGTCGCTTCTGTTTTGCCACCTTCGCCTCCGTTTCCATTGATCCCAAACCCAAGGCTGGGTTCTTGCCAGAGCAGGTTCAAAAGAACAAGGGTGACGTGGAGGGGAATTTAGGGCCGCCGGGATCCGTGGGCGGGAGGGTTGCAGCTGAGGAGCCGTGCGAGGGCTGCATGCGGAGGCTGTGCGGAAGGAGGGAGAGGGGGAGCGGCAGTGGGCCTGGGCTGAAAGACAGAGCATCGATGGAGGCTGCATGAAGCAGCACCACGGAGGGGGCTGGCGGGTGCCCTGGGTGATGGATCGGCACAGGGAGGGTGGATTGGCACGGTGCCAAGGCCTAGGCGGTCGTTGCTAGGAAACCCAGGTTCCCTTGGCAGCCAGACCTCCGTTTCACTTTCACTAAAGGGTGAGGGAGGCGGGGATCGGAGAAGAAATGGGGAAGGGGGCCCGGTCCGGAGGGGCGGCCGCGGACTTTGGCAGAGCAGGCCCGTCTGGCGAAATGGCCCAGCGGCTGGTGCGGAACCGGACCGCGGGCGATCCGGTTCGCCACGAAGGCGGGTGCCGATTGGTCCTTCCCCTCACCGTCTCCCAAGTGGCAAAGGCACCAACTTTTCAAGGGGGTGTGCTTGTGTGTGTTTGTGTGCGCCTTCACAGGGACTGGGTAGTAAAAAGAAGAGAGACAGGAAAGCGGATTGGACTGTATTTTGATTTGTGTGGAAGTGAAGCTCAGGCCCAGTGAATACTGGGAATGCCATGGCTGGACAGGGGCATAGAGTCCCTCCCTTACAGAAAACCATAAAACAAATACCCCCAGCCCCATGGCTCCCTGTTCCCCCCTGCGTGCCCCCTCTAACCAAGGGAGGAAAAGTGTAGGCCCGTTCTCTTCCCTTCCTTCACTCCTCCCGCATTGGGACAATCTGCTATTGTCGCCATAGTTCTCCCTTTAATGGGGTTGGCGAGAGCTGTTTTTGAAGCTGGGGCATTATGGGAAAAGGGCCGTGCTGCAGGAAGAAGGAGGGGGGGGCAGCCGTGAGTGTTCAGATCGGGATGTTGCCATGGAGGGGGAGGTTACGAGACGGTCAAGAGCAGCCCTGACTTGTCTGAAATAGATGTGCAGAGAGTTGGCAAAGCGGGCACAGGGGTTCATGCTTGGCAAATATCGCCTGGCACTCGGGGAGCTAGCTGGCTGGAAGGGGGGGGGCGGCGGGGAGGTCATCAGGCTGGTATTCGGGCAGCAGCTGGTAATCTGCGAGGGGGGTGTGGGAAGGGAAGATAGTTGGCAGTCGCAGTTGGCAAAAGAGATGGCAAATAATGATATAGGGAAGAAGGGTTGGCAGTGGGTTCGGGGGGTGGGGGAGGGAGGTGTCCTGAGGCCAGGTTGGCCACTGGAGAAGAGCTGGCAGGCAGGCAGGCAGGTGGGGTGGGGGCGGAGGGCTGGCTGCCTGACACTCCAGGGGCCAGCCTGCTGGCAGGCAGGTTGGCATCGCATACCGCAATACAGCGTGATGTGAATTCATTAGAGGCCAGAGCGAGAGAGCGAGGCAGGGGAAAGGAGGGAAGTGGCGGACAGGGGAGGGGGGGGAGGGGAGGCGGGCACTGACCCAAAGGCCAGACAATGGCAGCAGGTAACCATGGTGATGTGCCCGGCTGTGCCAGCCTGGCCGCTGAACTGGGGAGAGAGCGATCCAGACAACCCCTGGGGAATTACCCTCCCACGGTGGGGTGGGGTGGGGGAGAGAGAGGGGAGGGTCTCTCTTTTTCATTCTTTGCCTTCTGTCTCCCGTTTGTGAATGTGTGGCCGGTGCCAACGTGCCTCCCCAGTCCGGCTCCTTCTGCTCCCGTATTCCGTTTCCACCTCGTCAGCTGTCTCCCCAACCTTTGCGCACCTCTGTCTTTTCATTCCTCTGTTGTTGTCTGGCTCGCGGGCCCCCCCTTCCCGTGCGCCCCCCCCACCCCAGTGGTATCCCTTTTCTTTACAGTCCAGCCCCCTCCCACATTCCCTCTCCCCAACTCCGGACCCTCGTTTGTGTGTTGGTGGCGGTGCCCGAGGGAGGGGGCAGGGAGGTGGCACCGTGCCCAGATCCAGCACTCTTCTTTGCCTGCACGTCTCTATCTTTCTTCCCCATTGTCTGTATGGGGTTTTGTAAACCCCCCCTCCCCGCCTTCCTACACCTTTTCTCTCGTTCTGTGATTCGTCGTCACGGCTGTCTGCTTGTGTCTCCCGTCTCGCCATGTTGGGCCCCCTCCATCATTCTGGCCCCCAACCCTATCTTAGCCCAAGATGCCCGACAATAGACATGATATAGTTTTCTCTCCCCTTTCCGGAAAGCTGGCAAGAGGCAGCATCTTTAGGTTTGCCTTCCCTGTCACAGCCCCCCTGGTATTTTTAAGGCACGGTTGTGGGGAGGGGGGGGGGAGCGTATCTGGTGTTTCTCTTCTTCTTTACTTCGCCGATCCATTTTTTCCTTCCAGCTTCATTTTGTCCTTTGTACGTCTCCTTTATTGGCTTTGTTCCTGGCGTCTCTTGCAGCAGGAGGAGCCGGTGGCGGAGGGAGGGGTACTCCCCGTATTAGGTTCTGGGGTTAACCTGGGTGAAAGCGGTCTCGGCCGCCGGTGGCCTGAACCGAAAGAGTGAGGCGTGGATTTCGTCGCCGCCGAACGGAATTCGTTACATATCCCGATTGCGTGGAGGCACAAAGGACCCGTTTCATTCTGACAAATGTCTTCAAGGGATCCCTAATGTCGGAGAAGGCATGGCGGAACTGGACCTGCCCATGCGGCTATTCCGTTCCGGCATACATTCTTCCTTGTCTTTTCCTCTAAGGGAATGAGTCCCATAGGAGCTGCTGTGAAAAAAAATGTCTTTCTCAGCAGTGGTGGTGTGTGCAGCACCTGACCCCAAGAAATGTTGGTCGTCCTATTGGAAACGCCTTGGCTTCTCTTTAGATCTCCTGCACCAGTGGCGCTCAACCTGGGGGTTAGGACCCTTTGGGGGGTTGAACAAACCTTTTACAGGCGCCGCAGCAAGGCGAGCAGCTTGGCCTGGGGGGGGGGGGGGCGCCACCACTGTTGCCACTCCTCCTGAAGGCGCCTGCCAATATATATACAGTTTATAACCCATTTATATACAATCACGGACAATGGATGTTCACACCATTGGTCAGTTTCGGTTTAATTTCTATGAAAGAACACCTGCGTAATTTTATGGTTGAGGGTCACCACAACATGAGGGACTTTATTAGAGAGCCAGCTTAGTGCCGTGGTTAGGAGTGTGGACTTCTAATCTGGCAAGCCGGGTTTGATTCCCTGCTCCCCCACATGCAGCCAGCTGGGTGACCTTGCCACTGATAAAGCTGTTCTGACCGAGTAGGAATATCAGGGCCTCTCTCGGCCTCACCCACCTCACAGGGTGTCTGTTGTGGGGAGAGGAAAGGGAAGGCGACTGTAAGCCGCTTTGAGACTCTTTCAAGGTAGAGAAAAGTGGCATATAAGAACCAACTCTTCTTCTTCAGTAATATCAGGGCCTCTCTCGGCCTCACCTCCCTCACAGGGTGTCTGTTGTGGGGAGAGGAAAGGGAAGGCGAATGTAAGCCGCTTTGAGACTCTTTCAAGCTAGAGAAAATCGGCATATAAGAACCAACTCTCCTTCTTCTATTAAAGGGTCGTGGCATTAGGAAGGTTGAGAACCACTGCCCTACGCCCTGGTATCAATGTGATGCTGGCTGAGGAGCAAAACCTTCCCCGTGGGCCTTGACACTTGATGGTGTCTTGTTTAAATTGGGCTGCTACCCATCCAAGGCAGCTGTGCGAAGCATGTCAAAATCCGACCCAGGTATAAGGTCCCCTGGGGGGATTCTGTTGGCTCAGACTGTGTCCCAATTAACACCTGCAGAGGAGCATCCAGATTTGCAACGAATTTTGACACAAATCATATTGAATTCCTCCGGTCTGAACCTTGGGCGCGGGGCGTGGACATCCCTTGGAGTTCCTACATTAGGCAAAATTGTGACCTGAATTTTGCTTTAGGCAAAATTTTGCCATAGGCGAAATTTCGGCCGACGCTTTCTTCAGGGAGTTGAAGAGAGCCTTACAGGTTCCCTGGGGACGGATGCTCAGAGGTAGGTTGCTCTCCAACTCTGGCATCCGTATTTGATTGCCGTGAGTTTTAGAAAAGAAGCTTGTTAGCCCCAAAGCAAATTTCCAGGGATACAGAAGGGTGGTCATTGCAAAACTACCAAAAAGAGTTCACGTATTGAAGCAGTGATAGAAGGACACATTTTGGGGGGTTCTACCTTAGGAATGATCTCAGGACCTAGATCTGCTTCATGAATTTTTCAGAACAGAAACATTCTACAGAAAGCAGACCTCTATGCTGAGAACCCCTATGTCGTCGTGGTTAGAGTGGAGATCCCCGGATTCAAATCCGCACTTTGTTATGAAGCTCGCTAGATGACTGCTGGTCACTGTCTCTCACCTTAACCTACTCCACAGGGTTGTTGTGAGGATAATGTGGGCCAGGGGTTAGCCTTTCTGTTTCAGACTGTGCCTGACTTTCCTTGCCTGCTCTGGTATTCAGTGATTCCTTATTGAGATCTGGAGAGATGTAGCTGCTAGAGCTGCCAAATTGTGGCTCTCCAGGTGTCCATGGACTACAATTGCCATGAGCCCCTGCTGGAGGGCTACAGTTTGGCCCCTTCCGCACCAGAGCTTGGAATATGGGAAATCTAGACTTGAATCTTGACATAGATATGAAGCTCAGGGGTTCTCATTACCCAAAGGTACTTGGCAATTTGTTTGGGAGCTTAAAACATTGTTGTTCCACATACTTTGTTTAGCCTATAGGGTGTTGGAATTAAAATTCAAATCCTCATTCTTGCTGGGTGACTTTGAGCCTCTTGTTGTCTTTGTCTGACCTACCTCGCAGGGTTGTTGGAAAGATAAAATGGGAAGGAGGACCGCCCTGAGCTCCTTGGAGAATAGGGAGAATTATATCGTATTTACTCAGAAGGAAGGCAACCCTGACTGTAAGATACAATGATATGCATCCCCCAAAATGATGATGATCTTGATTTATTAGATGTGTAAGCTGCCCCTCCCTTATAGGCTCAGACATAACTTACAGTTTGTTAATTTGAGATAACCTCCCTCAGAGAAGAACAAACCAGTCTTGCATTCCACTCTAAGATAATAGCAAGAATAGAGGCATCACAAATTTCATTTTTTACAAAAATCAGGATATCAGAATGTGTTAAGCTTCCAGACAAGTTTATTACACCCCCGTGTAAGACCAGAGTCTACTTGTTGCTCCAGGTTTTTACTCAGAAGCGAAAAAATCTTACGAAACCTGACTTCCATCATCAAATCGGCTGACCCCTCTTTGGTTTTCCATTTGCACAGCTTTCCTTGGGTCGAGATCCTGAGGCCAAAGACAAGGGAAGGGAAAGGACACAGCTGAAGGTAAGAGAGTTCACTAAATATTATTTCCCCGGCCACTGGACCCCGATTTTGATCCATTTTTCCAAAACATTTTGCACATTCGAAAGGGGGAAAAAAGTGCTTTGGGATTGTGATCTTCATACATTGACATAGTGGCAAGGAGTCCCCTTTTACAAAACATTCACACCAGGGAAAGAATTAGAGCTAGCCTCAGAGTTAGCCAGAAAGTTCATTGACTGTTCATTGACCCTCTCAGGGTGGATTTTTAAGCATATCGTGGAGGAGGTGAGGACAATCTTGTGAGCCGTCCCAGCCTCCCCTTGAGAAGCCAGTTTAATTACTTAAAACAGGTGGTTCTCCCCAAGATACATCTACCATTTGAATCCTCCGCATTTGGGGTTGGGCAACAGAACCCAAGAAGAGACTTGATTGGGAAGCATTATTTTTTGAGGTGAGCCATTGTGAAAGATTTTTTTTTTTAGCAGTGGCGTCCGCTCTGTGACTCTCCATTCATACATGGCATTGGATATAACAGTTATCAATTCTAGCAGAGTGGCCCCGGATCTCCAGCAGATCCATCCTTAGCCCTTCAAAAACCAGTATAAGAGCCTAGATCACGGGTAGTCAAACTGCGGCCCTCCAGATGTCCATGGACTACAATTCCCATGAGCCCCTGCCAGCATCTGCTGGCAGGGGCTCATGGGAATTGTAGTCCATAGACATCTGAAGGGCCACAGTTTGACTACCCTTGGTTTAGATGTTGAGACTTGATGAGGCAAGATGTCTGCCCTTTGGCGGATGCCGCCCTTGCAATGCAAGCAGATAGTGTGTCCTGAACCCCGGACCAGGATGCTAGAAGAGCAAAAGAAGGTACAAGAGAATCGAACACAGTGCTGAAAGTTAACTCCTCTAAGGGGCCTCATGTTTTTTCCTCTCATGACAGCCGTAATTGTCTGAGACCTAGTAATTAGCCCAAGGTCACCTGGTGAGCTTCCATGGCAAAGTGGAGAATTGAACTCCAGTTCCACTAGTCATAGTCAAAACTTTGCATAGGGAGTATGGGAGAATGGAGGGATGGCCAAACTGTGGCTCTTCAGATGTTCATCAACTACTAAAGGTAAAGGTAAAGGTATCCCCTGTGCAAGCACCGAGTCATGTCTGACCCTTGGGGTGACGCCCTCCAGCGTTTTCTTGGCAGACTCAATACGGGGTGGTTTGCCAGTGCCTTCCCCAGTCATTACCGTTTACCCCCCAGCAAGCTGGGTATTCATTTTACCGACCTCGGAAGGATGGAAGGCTGAGTGAACCTTGAGCCGGCTGCTGGGATTGAACTCCCAGCCTCATGGGCAGAGCTTTCAGACGGCTGCCTTACCACTCTGCGCCACAAGAGGCTCTCATCAACTACTATTCCCATATAAAAGTAAAGGTAAAGGTATCCCCTGTGCAAGCACCGAGTCATGTCTGATCCTTGGGGTGACGCCCTCCAGCGTTTTCATGGCAGACTCAATACAGGGTGGTTTGCCAGTGATTACTGTTCCCCAGTCATTACGGTTTACCCCCCAGCAAGCTGGGTACTCATTTTACTGACGGAAGGATGGAAGGCTGAGTCAACCTTGAGCCGGCTGCTGGGATCGAACTCCTAGCCTCATGGTCAGAGCTTCAGACAGCATGTTGGCTGCCTTACCACCTGCGCCACAAGAGGCTCTACTCTAAACCGGTAATGACTGGGGAAGGGAATGGCAAAACCACCCTGTATTGAGTCTCCCAAGAAAACGCTAGAGGGCGACATGACTCGGTGCTTGCGCAGGGGCTACCTTTACCTTTACAATTCCCATAAGCCCCTGCCAATTGGCCATGCTGGCAGGGGCTTGTGGGAATTGTAGTCTATGAACTTCTGAAGAGCCACACCTTGGCCACTGTGAATCCTAGACTGGCTTACTGCCACAGTGACATCATTTCCAGTCAGCGTAGAGGAGTGAGGCAGAATGTACGTCCGAAGTGAATCCTGGAGCATCAGGCCAGTGTAGTGACATCACTTCTGAGTAGAAATGAGTAAAAGCTGAGAACAGGCCCTCATGTGCCAAATTTGGGGTGTCTGAAAGGGCAGCCGAGTGGGAGACAGACAGAGCCAACCCATGGAATGCAATTCTTCTCCTCCTCCTCCTCCTCAGACGCAATAGGAGCTGAGCAAGAGAACTTCCGGGAGGGAAGGAGTTGTGCTCAGTTTTAACTGGGAGGGGGCGCCAGTTTGAATTTCAGCTGCAGGCACCCAAACACATTATGCTAGCTGTGTCTCCCCACCCCTGCCCCCTCCTTAGGTGCCTTGGAAATCATAACGTTCATTTGCCCGCCCCCCTTTGTCAGGACTCGGCAAGGAGGGTAATCCTTTACTTCCGGCTTCCCGATCCCTCCGTTGTCAATCCGGCTCGAGTTACTTTCAGATTTGAGTTGATTCATGGTTTCCTCTTACACCGCGCAGTGAGTCAGCGCTTTGGGAAAAAAGAAAGAAAGAAAGAAATCATTCCTTATTTTGTACTGAAAAGGAGGAGGAGAGGCCTTTGTTCACATTTCCGGAGGCACAAATTTATGTCGAGAAACAAGGCATCCGGAACGGGGCTGGAACGCCTGGGCTCCCTTCAGACGGCAGCCGGTTTCTTTAAGCACTCAGCCTGCTGTTTCAGAATCACTAGGGCTGCCGGCTCTGGGGTGGGAAATACTTGAAGGCTTGGGGGCGGAGCTAGGAGTGGGTGGGATTGGGGGCGGGGAGGGACCTGTGGGGTATAATGCTGTGGCGTCCACCCATCCAAAGCAGCCATTTTCTCAAGGGGAACTGATCTCTGTAGTCTGGAGATGAGCTATGATTTCAAGGAAACTGCAGTCCAGGAGATTAGCATCCCTATTCCTTCCTTCCTTCCTTCCTTCCTTCCTTCCTTCCTTCCTTCCTTCCTTCCTTCCTTCCTTCCTTCCTTCCTTCCTTCCTTCCTTCCTTCCTTCCTTCCTTCCTTCCTTCCTTCCTTCCTTCCTTGGGTTCCCAGATCTAGGTTGGGAAGTACCTGGAGACTTTGGGGGTGGAGCTAGGAATGGGTGAGATTTGGGGCGGTGAGAATCATAGAGTTGGAAGGGACCTCCTGGGTCATCTAAGCCAACCCCCTGCACTATGCAGGACACTCGCAGCCCCAATCGCTCATCTACTGTAACCTGCCACCCCCTTGAACTTTAAGCAAGGGAGGGGGCTAAGTGGAGTATAATGCCATGGAGTCCACCCTCCAAAGCAGCTGTTTTCTCCAGTTGAACTGATCTCTGTAGCCCGAAGGTGAGCTATAATTCCATGGGAACTCCGGGTCCCCCCTGGAGGCCGGCACCCCTAGGAATCGCCCGGGTGGCGGCAGACTGTGGGTGGTAGTGTACAGGGATTGGGTCTTTCCTGATAGCAGTGTCCAAGCAACAAAAGAGAGCCCATGCCTCGTACTGACCACTATTCAGATATCCCAGCGTCATTTATGCAAGTTTAGGACTGAGGTCCTGAACTGGACAACGAGAGGACTTCCATGTGTGCTTGCTCCCTGTCATGGCACCAGGGGAAAGCCAGTGCACTGTAGGGCTTAGCAGGCAGGACTGGAATCCAGGGGACCCAGGTTCAGCTCCCTGCTCTGCCACGATAGAAGCTTGCTGGGTGACCTTGAATTGGTCATACCCTTTCAGCCTACCCAGACCCACAGGGCTGCTGGGAGAATAAAAGGGAGGAAAGGGGGATAATGCCAGCTACTTTCAGGTTCCTATCGGAGAGAAAGGCAGGACACAAATGAAATACAAATACAAAGTTAATAATAATAAAGATCCAGCAGTGATTAGGAATGCTGACTTCTAATCTGGCGAGCTGGGTTTGATTCCTCACTCCCACACATGCAGTCAGCTGGGTGACCTTGCGCTTGCCACGACACTGATGAAGCTGTTCTGACCGAGCAGTAATCTCAGGGCTCTCTCAGCCTCACCCACCCCACAGGGGGTCTGTTATGGGGAGAGGAAGGGGAAGGCGAACGTAAGCCGCTTTGAGACTCCTTCTGATAGAGAAAAGCGGCATATAAGAACCAACTCTTCTTCAGTAATATCAGGGCTCTCTCAGCCTCACCTTCCTCACAGGGTGTCTCTTGTGGGGAGAGGAAGGAGAAGGCGAATGCAAGCTGCTTTGAGGCTCCTTCTGGTAGAGAAAAGCGACATAGAAGAACCAACTCTTCATGGTCTTCTATTAAAACAGTCAGACCGGTTACAGGTCTTGTCCAGTCCTATAGCCTGTGACACTGAGTGCTGGTACATCTCGCGTGGGGCCTTCCTCGATACGATTGGCTTCTTATCCAGCCTGCAGGAGCATCTTCTGGACTCCGCTGACCTGCTCTTCACTTCAGTCAGGATGGCAGAATCCGGCAGCCGCTTCAAATAAGGTGTGATTGTGAAGACCAGGGGTAGTCAAACTGCGGCCCTCCAGATGCCCATGGACTGTAGTCGCTGGCGTTCAAACTGCGGCCCTCTAGATGTCCATAGACTGTAGTCGCATTCGCTGGCAGGGGCTCCTGGGAATTATAGTCCATGGACATCTGGAGGGCCGCAGTTTGACCACCCCTGGTGAAGACCGTATCAGGAACGGAAGCCCGGGCTCCTCCCTGGGAGCTCCAGAGACAGCCTTTCCAGGCCAAGACCCCGCAGCCCTTAGCCTCTGCACAAGAGCAAGTTTTGGTGTATTGGGTAAAGTGCAGGGCTAGAATCTGAGAGACCCAAATGACCATTGTGGCCTTCGCCTAGGCCAGGGTTTCCCAACCAAGGTTTTCTGAAGACCTGGGATTTTTTGACATCCTTGGTAGGGTGTCCTGAATCGATTGGAGTCAGTTTCCAATATATTTTTTAAATTTGTTAAAACTTTTATCGGGTCATATGACCATATATGACCATGCTGACCCCCCCCCCCCAATGGCCAATGAGGAGCCTGGAGGGGGAGGGGAGGGGCTTCGGGTGGGCGTGTCCACAGCTCTGCTTCCCCAACATATTCTGCCTGATAGCACCATTTCTGGGGATTCTCGAAACCTGAAGAATGTTTCAGGGGTTTCTCCGTTGTTAAAAAATGCTGAGGAAGGCTGATAGGCGCTCTCTTTTGGCTTAACCCCCCTCACAGAGTGTCTGTGAGAATAAAATGACAGAAGAGAGAGACTCATGCGCCACCTTGGAGCATGGGAGGGGTAAAACAGACCTGAGGGGGTTTTTTTTCTCCCAATGGGTTTGCTGTCCACATCCATCTTGCTTTTTTAAAAATTTGATGAAAAAGATAGCACCTTCACTGGCACAAAGCCAAAGTCTAGTTTGAAACCCCCAAGCCCAGCTCCGACCCAGGCTGCCAGGACAGGAGGAGTCTGGTTTTTATACAGAAATTAGGAGGGGAGGAGCTGTAATTCCCTCCAAAACACAAAGACCCGTCCTTCGTTCCTCTCATTCACACTCTCCATTTCGTGTTACCGGTCCCCCTTCACCTTTGCCATCACATGCAAACAGGGCTGGTGAGTGAATGTTCTTAATTCGTCCCTAAGTGAGGGGGCAAATGGATACTTTAGTACAGGGGCAGTCAACCTGTGGTCCTCCAGATGTCCATGGACTACAATTCCCATGAGCCCCTGCCAGCAAACGCTGGCAGTGGCTCATGGGAATTGTAGTCCATGGACATCTGGAGGACCACAGGTTGACTACCCCTGCATTAGGACATGAAGGTTAGCTAGAGGCCTCTTGCACACGTGCAGTAAAGTTTTGGGTTGGAGTCTACTGAGGAAACAATCCTGAGCGAAATGCAGGGGTTCTCGGGATTCAAACCGGCTCTCTAAGCTCCTAGGCCAGTGGTTCTCAACCTTCCTAATGTACTAAAGCAGGGGTAGTCCACCTGTGGTCCTCCAGATGCCCATGGACTACAATTCCCATGAGCCCCTTCAGTGTTTGCTGGCAGGGGCTCATGGGAATTGTAGTCCATGGACATCTGGAGGACCACAGGTTGACTACCCCTGCTTTAGTTCCTTTTTTAAAAAATCTGTTTTTCCTCCAGGAAAGTCAGTATGGCATTTATGGCTCCCCTCTCGTCAGTACAATTCTCAGGATAACCCTGTGAGGTAGTTGAGGCTGAGGGAGGATGGTGGGCCCACGTCACCCAGGACGGGTTCACGACTCCCAACTCAGGATTGGACCACCGGTCTCAGAGAAATGTTCTGCGGAATGCGGCTGGAGAGTCCAACCACGGGAGACGGAAGTGGTGCAAGTCCTAGAACGACAGTGGCCAAACTAGCTCTCCAGATGTCCATGGACTGTGTTTCCCATGAGTCCCTGCCAGTCGGCCATGCTGGCAGGAGTTCATGGGAATTGTAGTCCATGGACCTCTGGAGAGCCACAGTTTGACCACCCCTGTCCTAGACCTTCCAGAGGGAAGCCCTTGGCCCCTTTACCTTCTGCCTGCACACGTCCCATTTCTGATAGGCAATGTTTTAGGAGCCCACAGAGGGCCCCCCTAGGAGAACTGTTTATACTCTGAACATGGCACAAAGTTGGCACATCTGACCACAGTCAAGTATAAGGAGGTGTACAGCTTTCAGAGAGAGGTTTTTTTGTGCATCTCCATTCCCTCCCCCACCCCAAGCTTGTTTTAGCAATCCAACTCCTGGCAAGCCGCCGGACGCCTCGGGATTGGACCAGCTCGGTATAAATAGTCAGGGCCTGGCCGCCTGCCCTTGCCTGGTCAACAGAGCAGCGTCTTCGGCTTTCTGTGCTTCAGATCGGCTCAAGTCACTGGCTGCAGCTCACGCCACCAAACTGGATGCAGCCTGTGTGGGACATTTGCGGGCCCCTGCCTAGGTTTTTGGGGGTGTCCTCATATGCATGGCTACCGTTCTTCTTCATCCTGGCTTGGCTCGAACATCACCTCGGAGAGGCTGTAGCAAATCCTGCTGTGAAGAGTTACTTCAGAGAGGGGAACATGTCAAGGATGCGAGCATCTTTAAAACCGGATGGTCTGCAGGTTCCGGGAAGGGGGTACTGCCTAGGGTGGTCTGACAACCAGCAGGAGATGGAGGGAGGTTGATACTTGCTGTGGGGAGGGGACAATCTTTGTTGCTGTACGATGAGATCACTTCCTGCGCGACCCGGAAGCAGTGCCGCTGTACCTGGGACAACCCTGTAGCACTCACCCAGGAAGCTAGGGAATTCTTGGTATGGGTTAGAGCAGGGGTAGTCAAACTGCGGCCCTCCAGATGTCCATGGACTACAATTCCCAGAAGCCCCTGCCAGCATTCGCTGGCAGGGGCTTCTGGGAATTGTAGTCCATGGACATCTGGAGGGCCGCAGTTTGACTACCCCTGGGTTAGAGCATTGCCCCGGTGTGATGCCGGTGCTTCTGTTTTGCAAGCCGGATGAATATCAGTAGGCTTCAGCAACAATTGCCAGGGGTTTGCTTGCCCAAAGCAGGCGTGTAGTCCTAACGCTGGCCTTGTTCTCAGAAATCAACCCTTCTTGATTTCCCACCCCCAAACACAAGATATGCAGTCAAATGTCTGCAGACCTGCTTCAGGTTCTGTCCATTCTGTCCAGTAGAACCTTTAAGACGGACAAAGATTTATTCAAGGCGTGAGCTTTCATAAATCTTCGTTGGTCTTAAAGGTGCTACTGGACTCTGATTTTATTGTGCTATTTCAGACCAACACGGCCAACCATTTGAATCTGTCCATTCTGAAATCAGGCTAGGGCACTCTTTGACCCAAAATCATGATTTTTTTTTGGAGAGTTTTTAAAGCACACTTGTGGATATGGTTTGCGTGTGTGGTAAATCTCAACACAGCAAAGACGAGCAGGATTTTAAATGTTCTGTGGTTAGAAGAGAAAGGCTTAGGAAGATGGTAGTAGTGCAAGGGCTCCCCCTTGCGCTTTTTACCCTGAACTGCACTCCAGTCAACCCTTTGCTTCTGGCTCTTGGTACTTGTAGTTTTATGTGAAGGGCCATGTTTCTCTTTGTCTCCAGACTCTATAAGGTGGTGGTAGGGGGGAGCAGATGTTTACCAAATGGAAATAAACTAGCAAGAGGGTGGAAAAGGCAAGCAGGGTGGAGGAAGTACCAGATAATTACATCAAACGCAGAACTGATTGAGGAAAATACAGAGACCATTCCCAGGTAATGCTGACCTAGTTAGCACTCGTCAAGGTGACGGGGAAAAGCGCTAGCAAGTTTTGCTACGCTAGACACAGGTTTATTGACCAGCGTGGTGTAAAGGATAGTATCAGACTGGGATACTGGAAGACCTGAATTTGAATCTCTGCTTCTACCGTGAAAGCTATTGGGTGGCCTGTCATAATCTCTCAGCCTGGTCATAATCTCTCAACCTGGTCTACCTTGCTGGGTGATTGTGAGAAATTGGAGGAGGGGAGAATGAGGTTCTGAGCCACTGTGTGTCCCCGAGAAAATCAGGATCTAAAAGCAAAGGCATAACAGTCCTGAATCATATGCGATCAAAGAATCTATAAACTATTTTTTTATTCTGTTCTTCATTGCAATATTCTCTGGAAGTTCATTGCCTTCTGTTGTTGCAGTTGCCCTGACCTGGATAGTCCAGGCAAGGCCGTTCCTGTCAGATCTTGGAAGCTAAGCAGAGTCAACCCTGGCTAGTGCCATGGAACAGCTTTCTGATGGTGCTTTGGGGTCATGTGAGTCTCAGAGGCTGCCGCTGCATCCATGTAGGCCTGTTGCTCACAGAACTGCCATCTTTCTTCTGAGTCCCCGTAGTATCATAAGGAAGATGGGGACTCAGTCTGAGCAGCCACCATGAGCCAGGAAACAGCCAGAGAGAGGGATTTGCTGAGAAAATGGCTTGGGAAGACTCGACAAGTCTGGCTTGGGATGGAAACAGGGATGCCGCTATGCAAATGGGTGGACAGTCGGGAATGTGAGGCTCCATTTTTAAAGGCATGAGATGCCAGAAGCCCCAGGTTCAGTTCATAGAATCCTAGAGTGGGAAGGGGCCATCCAGGCCATCTAGTCCCACCCCCTGCTCAGTGCAGGATCAGCCTCAAGCATCCAGGATAAGGATCTGTCCATCTGCTGCTTGAAGACTGCCAGTGAGGGGAAGCTCCCCACCTCCTTAGGCAGCCCATCCCACTGCTCAACTAGACTCCTAGAATCCTAGAGTGGGAAGGGGACATGTAGGCCATCTAGTCCCACCCCTTGCTCAATGCAGGATCAGCCTCAAGCATCCGGGATAAGGATCTGTCCAGCCACTGCTTGAAGACTGCCAGGGAGGGGGTGCTCACCACCTCCTTAGCAGCCCTTGCCACTGCTAAACTACTCTGACTGCGGGGAAAATTTGTGATATCTAGCTGGTACCATTCTACATGTAGTTTAAACCCATCACTGCGGATCCTCTCCTCTGCTGCCAACAGGAACCACCCTCCCCTCCTCCAAGTGACAACCTTTCAAATACTTAAAGAGAGCCATCATTTCCCATCCAGGGATCTTAGCCAATAGGTATGGGGAGAAACCTTTTCTGCCTGAGACCCCGGAGAACCTCTTTTAGTTAGAGGAGACCATCCTGACTTTGATGAGAAATCTGGTTTGAATCAGCTTCAGGCATTCCTCTTATAAAAAATGCAGGAACCTGGTGATCTTTCCGCCTCATCTGCAAATCCAATCCAGACTTACCTGTTTCCAATCTGGAGATCTGTTTACTTATTTACTTCATTGACATCACCCCTTTCACCCCAGCGGGAACTCAAAGCAGTTTAGATCCTCCTCCTATCCTCCGTTGCATCATCACAACCACCCTATGAGGTAGTCCTCGGCTGCCTCAAGATCTCCTAGCAAGCTCCCAGTGAGATTCCAACATGGATTCCCCAGATCCCAGTCTGACAGCTGAACTGCTATCCTGAACAGCTGAGTTTCTCATGGCAGAGACTAGGCCACCATGTAGGTTGGGGGCTTTGGCCCTATACCTTCTGCTCCAGGGATCTCTCGGGTAAAATTGCCGACCAAGGCTTGACTGGAAGGGAGGGGCCACGGCTCAGCTGGAGTGGAGGAGGAAGAGGAGGACACCCCAAATTTGGCTCATGACATCTCAAGTTTTGAAAAAGGGGAGCGTGCAATGCGAAAGATCTCGGCCAGAGGCCCTGGAGAGAGGCTGCCAGTCAGAGCAGGCAAGACAGGCCTCAGAAGACATGCACAAATGAAGCTGCCCCAGACTACATCAGACTGCTGGTCCATCCAAGTCAGAATGTTCTGCTCAGACTGGCAGGGGCTCTCCAGGGTCCTAGTGCGGTTTTCACCGTTTCTCAGTGGAACAGGCTTCCTCAGGAGGTGGTGGGTTCTCCATCTTTGGAGATTTTTGAACAGAGGCCGGATAGCCATCTGACAGAGAGGCTGATTCTGTGAAGGCAAAGGGGTGGCAGATTACAGTAGATGAGTGATAGGGTTGTGAGTGTCCTGCATTGTAGGGGGGGGGGGGGTTGGACTAGATGACCCATGAGCTCCCTTTCAACTTTATGATTCTATGAAACTTTGTGAGAGATACATTAATACATTACCTCAATATAAGCAGCAAATTTACAAATACGCATGAAAGGACTAAGCTAGCATTACTTGTTACAAAACCACCACATCTTTTAATTCAGTGTCTTTGTCTACACTCTACAAACGATGTCTACTATTCAAACCCAACGTATAACCCATTCTGATGCATAGTTACCAAGCGGCATAATAACCAACGGATTACCACGTAGTAAAACGACCAGGCAAAACGTGTTCATATCTTACACATTGTCGATAAAGAGGCACCATGGCCATTTCAAGCTTGTCTTTTTATAATTCTCTTCAAAAGAGCATCCCATTAGAAGGGCAACAGACTAAAAGCAACGTTTTGGTAGCAAGCTACGTTTTCAAAACCGTGCAGGACACAACTTGTCACTCCCATGGCCATGGTCTCAGGCAAAGGTCTTTCATGTCACCTGCTGCCTGGCCTGTTTCTTTTAAACTGGAGATGCTGGGCATCGAACCTGGGACCATCTGCACGCCAAGCAGATGCTCTGAACTGCATACCTGATTCTAGGCAAGGCCACCACAGGCCTGCATGTGATATAGCGTAGTAACGGTGAAGATTTTTTGAAGTGCTGAAGGATTCCGCTTGATTAATTTTCTCTGCAAGTTTCCACTCTCCACCTCCAATTATTCGTTCCCCCTGTTTCCCGGTCCCCTCTGATTTTTTGCAGCTACGCACAGTCCAGAGCTCCAGTCCTGCAACGCAAGGCTCTCCAGCTTCTCTGCTCGTCCCCTGCCATTCCTACCTCCCCCTTTCATCCCCTCAACCTCCGCACCCAGGAGCACCCAGCTACTCCTCTCGCAGACATTGCCAGTTGCCATAAACCCGTAGATCCGAACTTGCGGTACGGCTTCCTCACACAAGCTCGAGTCTGTGGGTATGTGTCGATCTTGGCCAGGACGTCCGGATCTGCTTCTGAGAGGTGGGACGTAGTAAGGACCCCCCCCCCCCCCCCCGAATTTAAAAAGGAGCTGATCTTTGTTTCCCGAGAGGGAAGGAAATGATTTCCACACCTCCCAGCAGCAAGGCCCTGAGCGAGAAGCCCAGGGTGATAAAAAGCACATGACGGGGATGACGGATGTAGAGTTGAGAATCTCGACTTTCATCTTTCACTGTCTGTGGCAGCCCTCCTTACAAGATTCTAGCCCTCACGGCTGCAGAGACATGGCTGAATGCTTCCTATGCTTGCTGACCGGAAGCCAAGTAAAATTTTTGGTGGCCCAGGATGGGGCTTTGGGCTTCCTCCGTAGCTCTGTGCCTCTCCTCCCAATCAGTCGACCATGAGAATCAGCGATAGAGGCTGGCCAAAAAGTAGGAAATATTTGCCAAAGAGTGACTGGTTGCAAAATAAGCATTGCTTGCACGCAGAATTTTTTTGATTTTTGAGTCAGCAACATACATGGCCAGCCCAAGAATGACCATGCTATCAGCAGCAGGTAGGCCGGACCTTTGCCAGGGTAGGGGTGCCAACCTCCAGGGGAGACCTGGGGAATCTCCAGAACTGCCGTTCACGTCCAGACTACAGAGGTTAGTTCCCCTGGCGGAAACGGCTGCTTTGGAGGGTGGAGACTACAGCACTGTCCCCCACTGAGGTCCCTGTTCTCTCCAGTCTCCATCCCCAAATCTCCAGGAACTTCCGCAACCTGGAGCCTACCCTACCCCACTCCCCCAATGTCAGGGCCCATCAGTGTCCGCTCCTGGGCTCCCTGCTTGGGTGCACCATTGGACAGTGCGCCATGCACAAGAGCAAGCGGGATCTGGTGCTGAGTGCCGGCAGAGATCTTGCGCATGCCTAGAAGGATGGGCGCTGGCCAGATGTAGCAGCCCTGGGCCCAGAAGGCCCTTCTCCCAGTCTCCGACACTTTGAAGCTGGCTGCGATTATGCCACAGCTAAAGAAGGACTCGATTGGCACCTTTTGAAGGGGAAATGGCCTGGGCCAGAACAGAATTAGGAGGGCCCACTGAAAATCCTTTGTCCCACTGGCCTATGCAAGTGGGTCCCTCCCTCCCCCCTACAGCCGCGTCTCCCTTCTAGCCGACGCACAAGCAAGGTCTTCGTTCTCCAGCGGAACTGGTCCCTTCACGCCGGGACGGCGCCTCATCATCCCCCGACGAAGCCCGGAGCACCTTCCTCCCCTCCGCGTCGGCAGCGTGTCTCGAGTTGAGGTAGTAGGTTGTATGGTTTAGAATAACACCACCAGGAGATAACTGTACAGCCTCCTAGCTTTCCCTGGGACCACGCCAAACCGCGAGAGACGATTTGTCCACCTGCCAGCCGGGAGTCGTCCGCCATAAGGGGTGAGTAGCACAGAGATTTCCTGCCGCTAGACACAATTTGGCTTTGCCGCCGCCCGCTGTAGCGCACCAGAATGCAGCGCCATGTGCCGGGCTTGTGCATGTGTGCAGCCATGCTGCGTGAGCTCTGGGGAAAGGCAAAAAAAAATGTGGCACGGCCATGAGATTCGTACCCTTGAGAATTTGCGATTGGGTCCGTTACAGCAGGGGTGGGCAAACTGTGGCCCTGCAGATGTCCGTGGACTACAATTCCCATGAGCCCCTGCTGGCAGGGGCTCATGGGAATTGTAGTCCACGGACATCTGCAGGGCCACAGTTTGCCCACCCCTGCCTTACAATCTCGTAGATGGGGCTTAAAGCTTATGGGCCGGACCTCAATTTGTGTTGGAATTGGTTTGGAACAAGCTTTGTCTCCCGCAGCACACACACACAAATCTTGGGACCGACGTTCGCCTCTGGCCAAAGAGGTTCGGCAGGTTTGTGAAGCAACACCGCATGCTGAACCTGTTTGGCCCGTGGAGAGAACGGGAGGCGTGTGTGCACCGTGAGCAGTCTTTCCAAAACGCCTTTGATTCTGCAACTGAAAACTACTATCAGGAGGCCGCCTGAATAAGTTGTCTGGTGGTCAAGAGGCGAGCCGCCAATGGCTGTCATCCTTCCTGAATGCCAAATTGGGGAGGAGGGGGGGAATTATGCACAAAATAGGGCTTGTAGAAGAAATTATGCAAAAATAAATGAAATTATGTATGTGTGCACAAGGCTGCAGCATTAATCTCATCCCAGTACGAGAAGTTTCCTGATTATTATACAGCAACAGACAGTCCCGAATGTGAGTTTATCGAATTGTCCTTTTGATCGGTGTTCTCCTATGTGCATTTAGGGGGCCAGCCCACGACCCGCCAGGGGTTCACCAGAATCAGGGGTAACCCCAGCATGGTTTCTCATGCACATTTCAAGGTTTAGAGCAGAAAGATACCTTCCCTTGGAGGGTTGGAGCTTTTGTCCTGGGGTGACTGCTTTTCCGAGAAATACCGGTCACCTAGGGATCTACGTGGAGGGGAGTAGAACCAAGGGGGGGGGGTGACACTGATCCCGGGAGAAGGCAGGGTGGAAAACGCAGGTGTCACCTTCACATTTTCTCTGCTTGTTTTGTTTGGCCGTCACGTTGCGTCTGACTTCATGCCGACCCCATTGGCTTTTCGATCAAGGGATGTCCACAGGTGGCTTGCCTTAACCAGCCTCTGCCTTGCAACCTTGGTCTCCTTTGGTGGCCTCCCTTCCAGGGCTGACCCAATCGGGCTAGGCCAGGCCATCCCCGTCCGGACCCAGCTCTGGTTCCTGTCCAGAGCAACCCGATGCAAACGGAGATAGGGCTGCGGCAGCCTCACTTGTCCGGAAGAGTCCTGGGTGGGGCGGGGCGGGGCAGTTTGCACCCGTCTTTTGCCCTCTGCCAAAGGGCGCGTCGACACGAGTGGCATATTTGGGCATCCCGCCTTGAGCCAGCCCTTCGGGGGTGCGTGTCGGAGCTCCGTTTGTGTGCCCACTCCTCGCAAAGCCTTGAATGGCCGATTGTGTTGGCCCCACTCAGGACAAGCCCAAAGGAGTCCGTGCGAAATCTCCCCCCCACCCCTCTCCAGAGAACGGAGCCCAGGCTGCTGCTGTTTATCCCAAACCAATCCATCCGGAACAAAAAGAGGATCCCGCAGACCATCTTTTTCCAGATAAGTCCCTTCAGAGTTAAGCCAGGTTTAAACTCGTAGAAAGCAACAGGATTAGACTGGTCAAACTCTGTGTAGGATTGCATGGGCAAGATTGCCCCCCTAAGCTCATTCTTTCCAGAGGATACGAAGCTGGGTCCCCGATTTCTTTGTTTTTTTTGCGGGACGGTGGGCAAATGTGTTGGACGATGCGGATCGGCTGCGGTCCCTAACCTTTCGCAGGAGAAAGCGTGCGGTCTGAAGGATTCTTTGTTTGCCGTCGCTCTTGTTTGGGCTGCGAGCGACCGTCTGGGGTGGCGCGGAAGCCGTATTGTGGGATGCCGTCTTTGTGAGCGAGCCTTTGCAATGGGGTTGTGAGGCAGTAAGGATGGGGCGGGGGGGGCTACCTGTGGGCAACGGGCACAGACTCTTCTGGAGTCGAGGGAGGGGGGAAGCCACAGATGGTGCGTAAAGCACACGAATGCATCTCCCGGCTGAACCACATAGAAGGTTCCGCTGGTCCAGACATTCTGGCCCCGGCAAAGCTTAGAAACCAGCCGTGCAGGGCTGGCCGTTCTCACTCTTCTCCCTGGTGCACTGCCTCTGCACATGGAGGCTCTATTCATATGGCCCCAAACCCTTGTGAATTTGGCTTTTAAAAAAAAAAAAAAAAAAAAGGAAGAAACTGCTGGCCACTGACGCCGTTACACTGTCCAGCCGAATCGCACACCCCAGTGTTGTAAGGTCCTCTTTAAGGCTGTCCAGTGTAGCCTGCACAATGTTGTGCCACTGTGTGCATGTAGTGTTCTTATGGGCGGCGGTGCACCCCCCCCACACACACACACACCTGTGACAGTCCAGGCAGTGCTGTGCTTCTCAGCCTGGGTAGTGGCGGTGAGCACAGGGCTTTTGTGTGGTTGCACCGCTTTTGGCAACCTCATCGTTTCCCCACCGCTGCCACCCCTAGAGTTGGCACCCTGCATGCTCTCGCCTCTCGGGCACGGCTTGGCTTGCGAGGTTGGCTGGTGCGGAGAAGGGAGGGGGGAAGCACTGGCCTGGCCCCACCTGCCTGGCTCACCTGCAGCTCATTGTCTCGGTTTGATGCCATTTGAATTTTTCCTAGCCAGCCAGCCAGCTCCCCTCCCTGTCCTCTCCTCCGCGCCGCCGCTCCCTCCTTCTTTCCCTCCCTGCCTCTCTCCCTCCCTCTCCCCCCCTGCCGTCTGGATCTAGGCAAGTCTGATAAAGTTCCATTCCAGACAACAGCCGCATTGCGTTGCTACAGCATAGACAGCGGCGCGGCCCAGGGAGAGAGAGAGAGAGAGAGAGAGAGACAAGCAGCCAGAACAAGGCGGCGATGGGGAAAGAGAAGAGAGAGCATCCGTCAATGCGCTCCCCTGCCAACCGGAGCCAACGCCAAGGACGGAGGACGGCAACCGAGGAGGGCGGATGGCAAAAAGGACCGGAGCAGGTTAAATCTTCCCTCCATGGGCGCCGGGAGTCCATGGGGAGGGGGGGAAACCGGCAAGGGAACTGGAAGGACCGGGGAAGCAGGGGTGGCGGGGAGTGAGAGAAACAGGTGATGAGGGGGGGGGGCTGGCACAGAAGAGAGCAAAGGGGGAGACAGAGGCATGGGGGGGGGAGATACAGGTGGGGGGGCAGGAACCAGGGGAAGGGATGAGGCACTAACCAGAACACGGGGAACGGTGGAAAAGCACCAAGTGCAAACACAGAGATGGGGAGGGGACACTTGGGGGGGAGGCGGCTGCCGTCTCCCTCGGAGAGATGACAGACAGCCGCCGATGCAATGTCTTCTTCCCTTCCCCACCCCTTGGGAGACAAGCAGAAGGGGCAAGAGAGCAGTGCTTTCTCTGGGGCTCAACAGTTGCCACCAGGGGCTCTAGGTGTTTGGGGGCACCCCAAGGAGGCAGCCTTCCTTCCAAGGGAGGGCAGGCGTCCACCTGGCACCTGATCTGAGGTTTCCCCGTGCTCATCCCTTTCCCACTTCTGTGGGCATTTCCTCCGCAGGAAACACCTGGATGCATGCCTCCCGGGGAGGGGGGAGCCGTGTCCACAAGCAGGGGACCCTCTTATTCCCCCAATAAGACAGACGCACATGGTTGTAAATGCATCGGAAGATTTTTGTGTCTTCCCCTCGGGGACCACACCCACCCAACGGGATTCCCATATCCGTGCACCCCACAGGCACAGCCCCCACGGCACGGCGTTGTCCTTTCCGTGCACAAACACACCCCTGCATGCACACACGTCGTCGGAAGGGTCCTTCCTGTGGTTTGGGCAAGGATGAAGCGTTCGGGGTGGGAGGGCCCCGCACGCATGCCAGAAGCAGAAGAGCCAGGGGGAGGTTTCCCAGGGCGTCTTTTGCAAGGATGAGTTGTGAATGCGTGGAGTGTGGGGAAATGGGACCAGTGGGCAAGTTGCGTGTGGCGGGAAAGGGCGGTGCTCTGCCACAGCAGTGCTCCAGCGAAGCACCTTCTGAGCACGTCCAGGTACCAGGTATCGAAATGGACTTAGGGGGAGTGGGGACAGTGGGGTGGAGGGGCAGGCGCATGGAAAGAGCATTGTCTGGCGAGGGGACGGTGCCGTGCACAAGCAAGGGAAGGTCACTTTTGTGCAGTACAGGGTGCCACAGAGGATGTGCCAGGGGGACAGCCGAGGGGCATGGGCATGGCGGACAAAATACCTTGAGCAGTTAGCGTGTTTTGATGGCAAAGGGGCGTTTCTGGGTGCAGAACGCCTGTGATGGTGCTCGTCCAGATGGAATCCCCGAGCCTGTATGCCGGAGCCGGTTCCTGGCATTCCTTTGTCAAAGGCACGTTCGGAAGGTGGCTTAAGATCCAGCCCAGCCACAGACCGATGGAAGTTCTCTGTCTGTGTGTGCACGCGCATGGGTGTATGTGCAGGAGTGCGTGAGGCGCATACGGGATGAGTTGGCCACAGAGCGGCTTGGAGGCTTGCTTTTGGGGGTACCTGGTGTTACAGTACAGGTGGCACGCGAGGAAGAAAAAGAGGAGCCCTCATTTTGGAAAGATGCATCGATGGACGTCTCCCCCCCTTGATGTTGCAGAAGTATTCATGGTGTCTCTTTGGGGTCGGCTTCCTGACTGGTCCGGTCCGAAGACTGTAAGAAGACAGCGGCCAGGTGAGTGGCGAGTGGCAGGCTTCAAGGGTATGCGAAACCGCCTTTCTGCTTGGGAGGGGGTGTGCCCGCTTGCCCTCTGAACCCCTTGCAAATTCCTCGGGGCATAACCTTGCCCCACACAGCCTCTGTCCCTGTGGCTCCTTCCTCAGGTCTCTGTCCCCTCTGGCCGTCCTGTGCCTAATCGTTTCGCCCGGTGGCTGCTTTCCCCTCCAGCTTGTGGGTCCTGCCCCATCTTCCCTAAGCAAGGATGGCTCCCATCTCAAAAGGATGTGGGCTACAACCATCCTGCGGTTTCATCCTGCAGCAGACACCTCCCGCCACCAGGAGGGACCCATCTTGACTTGAATCATGGCCACGGGCGCCATGTTTGTAGGGATCAGGCCGTGAGAGGGAAGACAATTCCTCCCAGGAAGAATCATCATGGCCTTTGTGTCTTCTCCCATAAGAGATTATGGACCCATACCTCACTGGGTCTAGGGTTGCCATCTTTGGGCCAGGGAATTCCTGGGGATTTGATGGCGGCGCCAGCGGAGGGAGGAATGTGGGATGGGATTTCACCTAGAATCTATGGGGCCCCTCCAGAGCTGCCATGTTCTTCAGGGGAACTGAGACTGGCCACCCTCCCTGGGCCTCAAACAATTTTGTCGAAGTGGAATCAGAGCCAGAACCCGCTCCCATGACCCTGAAATCCTCTCTGGGTGAGCTAGAGGTGGACTCAATGCCCTCTGGCACGTGCTGGAAGCTTCCAGAAAAGCAGATCCATTCTTTATCCATCATGTACGGCAGGGGTAGTCAAACTGCGGCCCTCCAGATGTCCATGGACTACAATTCCCAGGAGCCCCTGCCAGCGTTCGCTGGCAGGGGCTCCTGGGAATTGTAGTCCATGGACATCTGGAGGGCCGCAGTTTGACTACTCCTGACGTACGGAGACTCTCTGGACCCACAGTGGGGCAAAGGCCTGACCTGCAGAGGCGCCAGCCACCTGGCGGTGTGGGCTACTCCCCCCAAGACTAATCTTTTCCAAATATTTCTTCTGAGATGAGATGAGACAAGGCCGTTTGCGCCTCTTCCTCTCCGGCCAGAGCACCCACCCGCTTTCGCCAAATTTCTCCATATTTTGTTCAAACGGTGGTCATTGTCCTTCAACAAGAAAGCTTGCTGGCTCCGGTTTACCCCAGAACTTCCATGTAGAGTTGCTTTAATGAAGTGGCGTTCAGTCACCTGGGTTTTCGACCTCTTTCATTGTCTTTCCTTGTGGCTTTTTGAACCATTTTCACCCCTCCCCCCATACAGACCCCTTTTATAATTTTTCCCATTGAGGATGCTGGCTCAGTGCCATCTTGCTGGCTCTTTCTGAGTACATCTCCTGACCGGCTGGCTTCCCCCCCCCCCCTTTCCAAATTAGTTTCTCCTTGGAGATGAGCCTGCATGGGAGCCACTGAGGGCATTTTTCTTCCCAGGTTCTCTGTTTAAAGCCCCTGGCTGTCAACGTTTACATCTGGATCTGCTGGGAGAGGCCATTCCTGTTCTTTCTTTCCTTTGTCATTTGTATTGGGTTGATAAGTCGATCCTTTTATTTGGACCGGTTCGAACATCCCAACAGGAGAAGTGAGCTTTTGAGTTCCCCCTGGGCATTCTTCTTTCAGGTTGGCCATCCATGACAAAGACAACTTTTTTTAAAAAGGAAAGAGGGAGGGAGACCCTCGGACTTCTATTCCCCTCCCATCTCTTGCGCATGTGCTTTATCCAGCGCTTCGCCTGAAGAACCATTCTGCGAAATTCAAATATGTGTCCCTTGCTTCGTATGGCTGATAAGCTGTTTTTCTGGTTTCTCTACAGATCTTTCGCTTTTAACATTTTAATTGCGGCACCTAACAAGAGGCAGAGCGCGCTAGTCCCTGCAAAGAGCAGGGATAGGTGGGTGCTGGGGGAAAACATTTACAAATGTTTGCTTTATTTGCTTAAAGCCCAACTTCCCATTACGTTAACATACAATCCCCCTCCCCGCCCCCACTCCTTTCACTAAAACATCATTCTGAGGCTGGTCAAAAGAAGGCCTCCATGAGATAAGCACTAGACTCATCTGTCCGCCCAAAAGCCTCGAAGGAAAGGAATCTAAAGAAGACGGGAAGTGAAGACAGGCAAGGGAGGTGTTCCGCATGTCAAGGGGCCACAACCAAGAAAGCCCTGGCCTCCTGGAAGTTTCTCACCTAGCCTGCAAAGGTGTGGACCTCCAGACGGGGTCTCTTCTGCCAAGTTAAGCCTTATCAGAGAATGCAGTTTGGCAGGACACTTGTGGATCTGGTTGCTAGAAGGTGGTGCAGAGAGATGGAAGGCTCAAAGCGGAAACAGTCTAGGGAGGGTCACAACAGACTAGAGCAGGGGTAGCCAAACTGCGGCCTTCCAGATGTCCATGGACTACAATTCCCATGAGCCCCTGCCAGCGAATGCTGGCAGGGGCTCATGAGAATTGTCGTCCATGGACATCTGGAGGGCCACAGAGTGACGACCCCTGGACTAGAGAGATTGGCAAGAAAGGGGAGTTTTCCACTCTCCCTTGTTCCCAAAAGGAGAGACAATCAGCTATCAGCTTGCCTGGAGGTTGCCTTCTCTGACACTAGAGAACCCCTCCTTCCTTGAGGGGTGCCCAACTGCGTATAATCAGGAAAACCCTCTGCACATGCTCAAGCGCCGTACTTTCTGTGAAGGCTGCAGGTTTTGGCCACTTGACTTCGACGTAGGCCTAACCCTCTGAAAGACTCCAGCTTGGAATGAAATGTTTTATGTTTCTCAATCGACGTTGCGGGTGAGTTAGAGAGCATGTGCGTTGATGACGTTCAATTCTGCAGACGTTATGGGGTACTGTTGGAACTTTTGCCTTGGGGAAATGACCAGGAGTGGGAGGGGGGACACACAGAGGGCGATCAACCCTGAGAAGCACAAATTGAAGATTTGCTTCCAGTTTTTATTACTGTCTGGCAACCCTGGGGGGGGGACGCTTTTTCTGCCTCTTTCCTCACCTGGGGAAACAGTCTCATCTGCTCTTCCCACCTTCCACCTTCCCACCCTCACGATGTCCTCTCTGCCTCCTTGCTTCCCGGCCCCCTCTCTGTCCCTGAGACCCTTAACCTGTGAGGAAGCCCAAAGGTCACAGGTGAGGTTCTTGGGAACTGAGTGGACGGCCCGTCCCTTCCGACTCAAAACCATGCACCCCAGCATGTTCAGTCGCATCCGATTTCCAGCTGGAGGCAACAGAGGGACTTCACGGGCCAAGCAGCTTCAGCTCTCTTCCTCTCTTCTCTTTTGAATGGGCACCGGACTCAAGGACGACAAAGCCGGGGGAAGACGGCTGCAGGAGAGGAAAGAGGCTCCTTCTCAGTCTGGGGAGAATCCCCCCAGTTGTAAAGCCCCATCTTATAGGTGTGTTTGCACTAAGTGCCAACTTCCAAAACATGCTGTCGTTCATGGCCTCGCTCAGCTCTCACGGACCGAGGGCTGCAGTTTCCTCTGGGGAGTCAGTCTGTTGCAGGATAGGTCCCAGAGCCATCTTGGTGCTGTGGTAAAGAGCGGCATCCTCTAATCCAGGGGTAGTCCACCTGTGGCCCTCCAGATGTTCATGGACTACAATTCCCATGAGCCCCTGCCAGCAAATGCTGGCAGGGACTCATGGGAATTGTAGTCCATGAACATCTGGAGGGCCACAGGTGGACTACCCCTGCATCTGGAAAACCGAGCTTGATTCCCCATTCCTCCACATGCAGCCAGCTGGGTGACCTGGGGCCAGTCACAGCCTCCCCTCCTTCCCAGGGGATCTGTTGTGGGGAGAGGGTTGGTAGGCCACTTCGAGGCTTTTTCAAGGTGTAAACAGTGGGGCACAAAAAAACACCTCTTCCTCTGTCCCTGGGGCCTTCAACCCTCCTGAGCATTACTGCCTTTTCCGGGGACCCTTGTCTTCTCATCCTGTGACCCTTTGATGTAGGCGTCACTTCCCCAAGGAAAGCCAGACTACTCCCCTGTTGCCCCAGCCTTAAAATAGCTGCCCAAGAAGCTGGGCTCCCTGCTTTCTCTTGTTCCACCCTGGGGGGACGAGCATGGGCCCTTTCGACCATGGGCCCCCCACGAAAACAAGACCCTTTCCCTGCCAACTTTGACTACGGGGAACGGGAAACAGGAGTCAGCTTAGCTGAACTAAGTGGACTTCCACAGGTGCCCTTCAATAGCGAAAGGAAATGAGTTTCAAAGGCTTTGGACAAAGAGCACCTGGGAATTGTAGTTTCTTTTATGTGCCACAGAAGCCTTGCTCCCTGGATTCTCCCTCCTGGCCCTCTGAGCAACCCTCATAGCTCGTCCTCTGGAAGGAAGAGACACACCAGCATCAAACTGACAAATATCCACAAAGTAGACTCACCTGGTATATTACCTTTGCCCACTGGCCATTGCAGGGCTGCACTCAACACTTCAAGAAGAGGAAGAAGAAGAGTTGGTTCTTACGTGCCGCTTTTCTCTACTCGAAGGAGTCTCAAAGTGGCTTAAAGTCGCCTTCCCTTTCCTCTCCCAACAACAGACACCCTGTGAGGTGGGTGAGGCTGAGAGAGCCCTGATATCACTGCTCGGTCAGAACAGCTTCATCAATGCTGTGGCAAGTCCGAGGTCACCCAGCTGGCTGCATGTGGGGGAGGAGTGGGGTATCAAACCCAGCTCACCAGAATGGAAGTCAGCACTCCTAACCACGACACCAAGGGTTGACAGGGTAGGGATGGGGGACAGGGTGACTCACAAAGAGCTGGCAGTGCACCCAGCCAGGTCTCCCGAGGCCACCAATAGAGCCCACAGATCGTTGGAGGAAAGCGCATCATTACCCTTGCAATGGGCAATTTGGGCCTCTCCCCGCATATCTCGTCCCTGGGGGGTGGTTGCCAGTAAATCTTGGAAGCTTTCTCCACACCCAGCACGAGCCACAAGTCATTTCTCCTTGCTGCGCCGATGCCAGCTCTTAAGCGAGCTCAGAATTGTATGGATTCATCTGGCTGGACCCTATCTGCAAAATCAAAGGCAATACGACCCTCCCTGATCCATGGCTGGCAGTAGATTTTACCATCGTGTACAGCCATATATTTTTTTTCAGTATCGCCCCTTCCACAGCCTTGGGAAGTTTAACACCTGTTGCATTTCTGGGGAGGGGAGGGTTGTGCCTAGGGTTGCCAACTCTGGGGTGGGAAATTCCTGGAGGTGGAGCGAGGGGTTGAGCACATCAGCTGTGCAGTGCCACAGGCCACCCTCCAAAGGTGCCACTGCCCCTGGGGGGGCCCAACTCTGTTGCCTGGAGATCCCTTGTCATTTTGGCAGATCTCCTGCCCCCAGCTGTAGGTTGGTGACCCTCCTTGTAGCAGGAACCCAAGTCTTCCAGTATTCTGAAGGGAATGAAATAGCTGTTTAGTCTTTTAGGTGCTGCAAAACTACCAGTTATAATAAAGCACCTTTGGTTGCATTTGCCAGTCTTAAAATTCTGCTTTTCCCCTATTTTTTTTAACCCTGGGATATATGAGAGAACCCGAATGTGAAGTTAGGGACCATGTCTTGGTCCCAAACAAACCTCTTGTTGTATATCCCCATCCAGAGGCTTCCATTGAAGAGGAGGAGGAAGAGGAGGAGATGGTTCTTATATGCCGCTTTTCTCTCCCCGAAGGAGTCTCAAAGTGGCTTCCATTTGCCTTCCCTTTCCTCTTCCTACAACAGACACCCTGCAAGGGGGGAAGGCTGAGAGAGCTGAGCCCTAAGGCAGGGGGTAGTCAACCTGTGGTCCTCCAGATGTCCATGGACTACAATTCCCATGAGCCCCTGCCAGCAAATGCAGGGGCTCATGGGAATTGTAGTCCTTGGACATGTGGAGGGCCACAGGTTGACTACCCATGCCCTAAGGAACGTTTACGATTCCTTATGAGATTAGATTACTTGCACCTCGTTATTTGCACCTCTTTGTGAATGTAAATGCACAATTTGGGAATCTGCAACTGCTAGGTTTGGGGTTCCAGTGGCCAGAAGGCACAGCAATACTGATTTGCTTTATTTTACTTTATACCCTGCCTCTTCTCTCTCCCCCCCCCCCCCCCGCCCTCAGGGATTCAAAGTGGTTTACACCAATCTCTCCACACAAAAACCCTGTGAGGTAGTTTAGGCAGAGAGAGTATAACTGGCCCAAGATCACCCAGCAGGCTTCCATCGCACGAGTGGGGATTCAAACCAAGATACGACTCCAACACTCTTAACTGCTGCACCTCATGAAGTGGCTGACGTCACTCTCCTCTTCACTGTATCTTCACGACAACACTGTAAGGTAGGCCAAGAGGGTGTGACTGGCCCGAGCTCAGACCCAACAAGCTGCCACAACGAAGTGGGGGTAGAGGTGAGTGTCTCTGAGGCCTCAATCCAACCCTGCAGCAAATACACTATGTTGGCTCTCTGGGTAGCAGGTTCCAAATATTGGGGCTGAGATTCTGACAGCTGGCAGGGTAGGTAACGCCTACCACATGTTGAAAACCGTCAACCAGACCCTTCTGCTGACCCCTAGCAACCATTGCCAGCCTGCAAGGTGCTGTGTGGCTGCGATAGACACGACTTGCATTCTCTCCAGGGGGCGGGCAGATCTTAGAATCATAGAATAATAGTTGGAAGGGACCTCCTGGGTCATCTAGTCCAACCCCCTCACAATGCAGCATATTCCGAACCCTATCGCCTCATTTACTGTAACCTGCCGCCCCCTTGAGCCTTCACAGAATCAGCCTCTCTGTCAGATGGCTATCCAGCCTCTGCTTAAAATCTCCAAAGGGAAAACCCACCACCTCCCGAGGAAGCCTGTTCCACTGTCAGGTTCAGACGGAATTTCTTTTGAATTAATTTCATCCCGTTGGTTCTGGTCCATCCCTCTGGGGCAAGAGAGAACAACTCTACTCCATCCTCTTCTTGGCATGCAGATGGTCCCAAGTGCAATCTCTGATCGAAAGGATCAGGCAGCAGGTCTGGCAGAGGAAAGGCCCCTGCCAGAGAGCCTGGAGAGCGGCTGCTGGTCAGAGCAGGCAGCAATGGCTCCAAGAGATTCAGTTGTCTGATTCAGTATAAGGCGACATCATATCTTCATTTGTTGGGGAGGGGCTGTGGTTCAATGGTGGAGCACCTGAGCAGCATGCAGAAGGTTCTAGGTTCAGGCATTTCCAGTTGAAAGATTCAGGTGGCAGGTTCTTCCAAACCCCTGGAGAACTGTCTGTCAGAGTAGGTAACGCCCTGGGTAGGCCAATGGTGTGGTGGGACCTCCATGCATTTATGTAGATTCAAGAAGATGCTTCCAGAGGTTCTAGCCCAGGGGTGGTCAAACTGCGGCCCTCCAGATGTCCATGGACTACAATTCCCAGAAGCCCCTGCCAGCAAATGCCAAACAAGCGTCACTGCCCCCCTCACTTTTTTGCAGGTGCGCCAACAACTTTCACAGGGAAATGTTGACTTGGAACGGTTCTCCGATCCAGTGAAGGTTCTAATTGAGTCCGGGAACATCTAGGATCCAGACGGTGGGCTTCAGGCACGGCTGATGCGCTCTCACGCCTTCTGCCCCGTGAGATGTAAACTGAGCTGTCAAGTCATTTCTGGGCCACCCATTGCAACTCGTTTAATCCAGGAGCAGTGCAGCAAAATCTGCCCAGGATGGTTTGTGGGGGGGAAGTCCTCATAGATGCTGAGATGCTACGGGGGGGGGGGGACGACAGACTTGCGACTCCTTTCCCACCTGAGGGAGCAGATTTGACGGGTGTCTCTGTGCCTTGCTGGCTTTTCAGAGGGAGGCACCATCAAAATGGCTGATCCCCAATAATGCTGCAGCGTTCTACATCTGCCCCCCCCCAATGCAGTTTGAACTAGATGACTGTTGAGGACATAAGCAAAAATCAAGCCTTGTACATGTTTTCCTATGTTCTCTCTGCCTTTTCTTTTTTTGATACACCTTGCTCTGTTACAAATGTGCCAGGCTGAGGGGGGGGGGTGGGTGGGCACAGAATTGACTCAGTGTGTGTAGATGGGAGCCTTGCTGGAACAGACCAGTTGGTCCATCTCCAGCATCCCATTTTGCGTGACTATAGCCCTGGAGGGCCAGCAAGCAGGGCCTGGAGGCCTGACATTGCCTCCTACCTTTGGTACCTCAGAAGATCGCTACCCCTGAATATGGAGGCTCCCTTTACTCAACACAGCGATTGATAAATCTCTCTGCCACTTATCTAACCTCTTAAAAGCTCATCGATGCCTATGGCCGTCACTGTACTCAATGACAGGAAATTACAAACCTGATTTGCGCATTGAGTACAGAAGGATTTCCTTTTGTCGTTAATGTATCTATGGCTCCCCCACCCCATGGTAGAGGAAGAGAAAGTTCTCAAGCCTCTTTAATGCCCACCTCCCCATTTCCTTCTAAACCAGGGTGGTCAAACTGTGGCCCTCCAGATGTCCATGGACTACAATTCCCATGAGCCCCTGCCAGCAAATGCACCCCTGTTCTAAACTGAACATCCTCAGGCGCTGGCTTTTCCAACTCACTCCCATACTGCTTTCTCTAAGCCCTGGGGATACTTTTCAAGGCAAAAAACAATGCTCAGCTTGCGCCATTTGTTGGACCGACAAGTTTTGTCCTGATTTCGGGAGGAGATTGGGCCGCTGGTTGTGGCGTTCTCTTGCAACTAATTCCGGCCAGCCTCACCACTGAAGTAAGGTGTTTTCCCCAGACCCAAAGGTAACCACTTCCTTTGCCAGTCATGAGCCGCATCACGCCGTTCTTAACCACCTTGGTGAAGAGGCAGAGAGTCAGTGGGAGATTCTGGGCAGCTGCGTGGAGCAGTATTTTCATTACAAGCACAGCCCAAGGGCCTCTTCTCTCCCAGTGGTACTTTCTCACACATGTTCTTAACTGCTTGGGAATGTAGAGCAACATCAAAATGACACACTTGACACACTTGAGGACATGAGGGTCCAACCCATGCAAGGGCCAGCGGTAAAGATGCAGCTGAGAACTCCCTGGGGATGGGGTCTTAGTTTTGGGCTGATTTTTCTTTTTAAGCAGGGTGACGATAAAGGAGGCAAAGGAGTTGTGCCACTTGCCACTGACAGTGTGATGGACACTGGCCAATAGGTGCTGCTCAGGCAATTATAGATTATACATACACCACACAATAGCTAATGGGGGCAATCACAAAATGTAGTGATCTATTGTTTGGAATACTGTTTTCTTTACAAAGGAAGCACTCTCTCCAGTGACAAAAGTGCCAGCAAGTCACAACTGACTTGCAGCAATACTTAATCTAATGAATTATGAATGACTTATGGCGACCCTAGCAAAGGGCTTACCAAGGTGAGAAGCGGAGGTGGTTGGCCATTGCCTTCCTCTGCAGAGCCTGCCTTGTTGGTCTCCCGTCCTAGTACTGACCCTGCTTGACTTCAGAGATTTCACAAGATTGGCCATACCATGGTGCTTCCCCTGGGATCATCTATGGGGACAGAAGAAGAAGAGGAAGAGGAGGAGGAGGGAGAGGAGGAGGAGTTGGTTCTTATATGCCGCTTTTCCCTACCCGAAGGAGGCTCAAAGCGGCTTACAGTTGCCTTCCCATTCCTCTCTGATCCAGCTAAACTTATCCAGCTAAAGTCTGTACATTGTCCTTAAAAGGAACTTTGGGAAAGGCCACAAAGTCAACATGTTCTCTTTAATTCAGTGACAGAGCATGGAAGACACCTTGGAAACCTCCGGATTTCTGTCTAGCGACGTTCTATTCCCTTTACTGCTGGAGCACGAGCCCAAAGGCATTGAGCAAGACGGCACTTGGAGCCGTAGGAGTTTAGGAATAGATTTCAAGCCCTTGCGGAGGAAACAGGAACAAGGGCAGAGGAGGAACCAAAACAAAGGGAGTGAAGAGGGCATGGGGGCAGGAAGAAATGACACTTAAGAGAAAAGGAAAGCGTTGGTCATCCGTGACTCTGCAGAGGAGCATGGAATGGCACATGGCTAGGCCTGTCCCTCTTAGTCCAAGAAGGGTGTTGCTTGCCAGGGGTAAAGATGAAAGATTACAATCCAAATGCTAAAACTGATCAAACCCATGGCTCATTTTCTTTTTGTCCACATGGGAATGAATGACATGGCTGTGAACACAGTTGAGCATCCTAAAGCTTCCAAGCTTAGCTTATGGTCTTTGTTAAAATCCTGGCGGTAAGAACTTCATGCCTCTCAGCAGGTGCCAAGTGCCGAATCTAAAGAAGCCACACCCCTCCGAAAAGGCCCAGTTGGAGAACTGTCTCTGTGGAACTGGCTAACTCTGCTCAAACCTGCTGAGGGGCCAGTCGCTCACAGAGGGTGCACGGCCTGCTCTAATATGGCCGGCAGTGGTTGCACTACAGGGACGCCACTCTTCTTGATGCCTTAGCACACTTGTGTGTAGTATGACAAAGAACACATGTGAGCAGATCACGAGACAGCACTGCTGGTCCTGTCCCCCCTGCCCCACCAGCAGTCCCTTCTCCTAGTCTGGCCCCCATTTCTTTAGGGTCCCACTGGCTCCTGACGGGGATAGAGGAAGAAGGGTGGCCAGATCCAGGTTGAGAAATTTGGGGAGGGAGCTTGGGGAGGTCAGACCTCAGAAGGGTACAATGGCATAGAGGCCTCTCTCCAAGCCATCCCTTTTCTCCAGCAGCTCCCTCCTGGAGGCTGGCATCCTAGTCCTTTGAGGTGGGGCAGTTCCCAGGAAGCACACCAGCCAGGGCTTCACAATGTGCAAATCGACCCTCGAGGGCTTAAGATGTTGGCCGTCTCTGCTTTAAAGCTTCCATGAGGAAGCAGCCATTCACAGTCACTGGCTTTTGCAACCTTTTAAGGAGGGAAGTGTGTGTGTGTGTGTGTATGTATACATATATATATATATATATATATATATATATATAAACACACACACAACCACACACGGAGGTAGGCAGGTAGATTTGGAGGGCCGAAGGAGCACAGCATGGGGAGGGAGGGCTTGCACAGTCTCTTTAGTTCTCCGTTCGCCTATCGATCTAGTTGTAAGGGCACCTCCTGCCATCCCCCCCCCCCCCCAATGCAAAAGGACATGTTCTAAGCTTCAAGTGAGCTGTCTGGTTTCCATGGTGACCACAGAGGTCTGAGGCCTACCATTCTCTCCACTTTCTCACTGCAGTCTTGCATACATGCTTCTCCCTCCCGCCCCTCCACTTTCTAGTGCCTGTCAGGATGCCAAGAAATTCCCAAACTGCACAGACGGGGGAACAGCCACAATGAGCAAATTCCTTGTCTCCGGCCTTCTTTGTTTCCCTGAAAGGTCCCGATCCTTTCCAAGGTGCTCATGCAGGGAGCTGTTGACTGGGCTTGAGACGCAGGCACAGGGCAGGGGATGGGAACCCTAAAACCCTTGGTCCCTGCTACGGTTGCCGACTCCAAGCAGGGGAATACCTGGAGATTTTGGATGGGTGGGGTTTGGGGAGGGGATGGACCTCACTCAGCAGGGTATGAGGCCATAGAATCCGCCCTGCAAGGCAGCCGTTTTCTCCAGGGGAGCTGATCTCTGTCTCTGTCATTTGGTTGGCAACCTCAAGGAGGACACAGACACCAAATTTAGTGCATTTCCATCATGTCTTTCCACCCAGTTCTGTCAACCAGTAACCAGATCGCCCTGTAGAAACCACGTTAAAATAACTCAAGTCACAGCTCACTCATGGCCACCCATCATGGAGTTTTCCAAGCAAACTATTCTATGGCATGATTGGATTGTTTCATGTATTGTTTATATACATTTTATGTAAACTGCCCTGAGCCTCTGAGGAAGGTGGTATATAAATTAAATAAATATATAAAGATGTTCAGAGAAAGTTTGCCATTGCCTGCCTCGGGGTTGCAATCCCGGGCTTCTACGGTTACCAGCTCTGGGTTGGGAAATATCTGGAGACTTTCAGGGTGGAGCCAGGAGTGGGCAGGACGTAGAACGGGAAGGGAACTCAATGGATTATAATGCTATGAAGTCCTCCCTCTAAAGCAGCCGTTTCTCCAGGGGAACCGATCTCTGTCACGTGGAAATGAGTTGCAAAACTAGGGGTTTCCCAGGTCCCACCTGGGGATTGGCATCCTTAACTTCTTCAGTGGTCTTCCATCCAAGTGCTAACCAGAGGACTGACTATATTGCATGATGGAAAAATCTCCCCCCTCAAAGTAAGCTCTGGGAAGCGAGCCCACATTCATTTCCTCCTGAAAAGGCAAATTACTATTATTACATTTCTAGACCTGTTAAATGCTTTGTTTTGTGTTATTTTTTTAATTTTATTTATCTCATAAGCTGTCTAGAGCTCTCTAAAGTAGGAAGGCAGCTAATAAGTGTCTATCCATGTGGAACCATCCGTGATGGTTTGGAGACAGAGGCCATGCCGCAAGTCGGGTGCCAGCACAGAAAAGGCCTTGTGTTTTGTGGCAATCAGTCTTGCTTCAGGATACTCTCAGCAATCCACAATTCGGATCAGAATCAGGCCCATTTAGTGTATTTTTCGCCTGCCAATATTAGGACTAATAGTACTCGTTGGTTATAATAAGGGAAGTTTTATGGGGGTCTTAATGTGTGAGCCCTCCTGGGAACGGCGGTATATAAATCCAAATATATATATATTAATTAATTAATTAAAGCAACCCTAAGTTGTAATTTTAAATGATAATTTTGTGTATTCTATGTACTCTGTTATGCATTTTATTAATATCACAAGCTTGTCTCAAGCTCCATAAACAAGAAAGGTGGCTAATAAGCATTTTTCATGATAACAGTCTTTGAGATCCCTTATGACATCACCAGAAGAGCCTCTTGTGGCGCAGAGTGGTAAGGCAGCCAACATGCTGTCTGAAGCTCTGACCATGAGGCTGGGAGTTCAATCCCAGCAGCCGGCTCAAGGCTAACTCAGCCTCCCAGCTTTCTGCTGGGGGTAAAACAGTAATGACTATGGAAGGCACTGGCAAGGCCACCCTGTATTGAGTCTGCCTTGAAAACGCTGGAGGGCGTCACCCCAAGGGTGACATGACTCGGTGCTTGCACAGGGGATACCTTTACCTTTATGACATCACTAAGGGGTTCTTTTCTTGAGCATTCCATCTCCAGGGGATCCCTGGGGCCTTCCTACCCATTGGGGATGACACCCACAGAGTACCCCGTGCTTCTTTGGCTGGCCTTCTCCTCTCAGGCTGGAGCCTGCTTATACTGCTTCTCCACGGAGGGCAAGCGCATTCGGGTCTGCGAGTACTTTCTGGGCTATGCTAATGGCCAGCAAAAGGCCTGCCTGAGTGCTCTAACGGCCGCCTTTCAGCCATACGTCAAAATCCAGGTGGGTAAGTAGCGTCCATTTCAGAGCTGCACTTAAAGAGTCGCGCCTCGGGTCAAGCAGAGTAGATGGTTCGTGTTTTGTAAAGTTCATGGCATTTAGTCACCAAGGTTCCCTGACCTTTTTGAGCCAGCACTTCTGGAATTTGGACACAAGCCACAAAATGGCCACCAGAGAGGGTGGAGCCAGCTTCAAAATGGCCGCCATGGTTTACCTTCAGTCATATAGTAACTGTTTGGCAACAATTTTTTTTCAATTGCAAAGCCAATGAAACCTTTAATAGGCAATGAGGAGTCTTGTTGGGCAAAAGCCCCAGCCATTTTTTTAAAATACTTGGCGACTTTCCGGGAAGGTGTCAGTGGGTGCCACGTTGGGGAACTCTGACCTTGAAAGATGAGGAGGGCAGCATCCAAAGGTAGACCTCAAGGTTTGGCCAGAAATTCAAAAGTTGTGATTTCTTTCAGTGTCTTTCGGGAAAGTGCTCTAAAGCAGGGATAGTCAACCTGTGGTCCTCCAGATGTCCTGCTGGCAGGGGCTCATGGGAATTGTAGTCCATGGACATCTGGAGGACCATAGGTTGACTACCCCTGTTCTAAAGCTTCAAGGTGGGGAGACTGTAGCAATGTGCTGCTTCGCTTGAGAGATTTTGCTAAGTAACACCTCAACCCTCAGCTTATAGAATGAGTAGGTACTCTGACAGAGGAGGCCCTGCCCCTTTCCCCCCCCCAGCCCCCCCCCCCCCCCGCCTCTAGAGGTAACCGCCTAAACAGAGAGGCTGTAGGAGAGCTCTTCACCACCTGTCTCATTTTCCCAGGTGTGTCTGAAATGGAAAAGCTGAAAGACATTTTTGGCAGGATCCTCTTTTACCTGGAAGAGAAAGGCATGGCCAAGGGTAGGTATCGATTCTTCCCAGAACTTCTTCCTAGCAGGCCTTGTTGCAGGGGCCCAAGGCAGCTAAAAAGTAATTTTTGACACCCTTGCATGCTTACCTGGATGCATGTCCTTGTGGATTCCAGGGGACAGACTCCGAGGTGGGTGTGCACAGGATCTTCGTCTCTGTTGGGTCTATGCATTCCTGGTAGGGAAAAGAAAGAAAACTTGATCACCTAAAGCATTCCCAACCAGGGGCCCGTGGGAGTTCTCAAGTGGCATGGTATGGGGGGGGGGAAGGGTCTTGGCTGTCTTCCCAGCCCCTCCTCTTCTTTCCGACCTTCATGATACATAGCTGTCATAGTAGTAGAAAAGGCAGGGGGAGGGAGCAAAAGGAGGGCCAAGGGTGTTGACAGTGCTGTCACTTTTGGAGGGGCGTGGCAGGGGTGTGTGGCCATCTGACATCACTTCCGGGGCTCCTTGAAGTCTGAAAAATTATTTCAGGGTCTCCTCCATGGTCAAAAGGTTTTAAAAGGCTGACGTAAACAGCGCAAGCGGAAGAGGAAAGTCCAGATTGTTAAAATACTGACTTGCATCATATCCACAGTTGCCAACCTCCAGGCAGCACCTGGGGATTTCCCAACATCACCATTTATCTCCACGTGACCGAGATCACTTCCCCCAGAGAAAACGGACATTTGGGAAGGTGGATTCTATGGCATTATACTTTGCTGAGATCTTCCCTCCCCAAACCCGTTCCCCCAACCTAGAGCTGGCGACCCTAACTACTACTCAGCTCAGAAAGTCCCCCTTAGTCTCTTCTACTAGAGCCAGGCCTCTTTGCTTGCAGGAAGGGTTTCCAAACACCTTATCGTAGAATATAACTCCCTGAATCCCACAAAAACATCTCCCTGCTGTGGTGCATCAGTGCCTTGCGCCCATTTTTCGTCTACGTTGGTTCTACTGCATCCCTTCTTGGACTGAACCTTTTACAAATATATATTTCTGCAACTGAGTCTCAGTGAGAAAAGTGGAATACAAATGTAGGCCATTAAATATTTGTTTACTTGATGTTCTGATTTATAGGCCGCTCCTCTCCAAGCGGTCTCAGGGTGGCTCGCAATGGGTTCAAAATAAACTAGAAATTAAAAATTTTAAAATACATCGAAAACCTATCGGTAATCATTACTCCAGTTTATCCCCATGTGCCTGGAAATGAAAGACATTTACAGCTGTTAACCAAGCACAGAATGAAGGGAGGTGTGTGGGGGGGGTGGCTCCGGGAAGGGAAGACCAGGCTGAATTGAGAGGGGAGGAGCAGTGGGGGCAGAGGAAGAGAAAAGCAATGGGGCAGGAATCAGATGTGAGTGGCCTTAAAGGTTGGCTCACCAATGTGCGCACTCTTTTTCCTTGCGTGCGGAATTCAAGTTTCTATACTGAAAGAACTCAGCCCAGGGCACCCACCTGTGTCTCTCCCCGCAGTGCCATATCGTCAAGCCATACCGGAGGCTGCGGCAAAGGTTCAAAAGGAAGTGGAGGGGCTCCAAGCAGGTAACGTTGGGAGGCTGGGGAGGTGGGGGGAGAGAATGGCTCCCATGGGTGGACCATTCCAAAACCTTTCCCACTTTTGGTTTCTCATGGGTTGTTTTAGGCATCCCAGGTGGAATTATGGCTCATTTCCAGACAAAAGGGGTCAGTTCCTGCGGGGCAAAGGGCTGCTTTGGAGGGTGGACTCCATAGCATTCTACTCCACTGCGTTCCCTCCCCACCCCAAATCCTACCGACTCTGGCCCCAGAGTCGCCTAGAATGGTTTCCAGTAAGCAGGCCCAGTGACTGGTGTCCCCCGGGGGCTGCGGTGAGGTGTCACCGTGCTGTGACCTGGATGGCCCGGGCTGACCCAATCCCATCAGATCCCGGAAGCAAAGAAGGGTCGGCTCTGGTTAGCACTCAGGTGGGAGATCACCAAGGAGGCCCCGGATGCTAAGCAGGGTCAAAAGCCTCTCTGACCGTCTCTGACAAGCCGTAGCTGGGCCTGGCTTCATCAGGGGGAGGGGCTTTCCATCCTAAGGGTTGCATGGCTTGACAGGAGCTTTGGAACTAGATCCTTCCTGAAGTCCCTGACTCCCTTAGACTCTGCCCTCTGCAAGCTGTGCCCCCAAATCTCCAGGATTTTCCAGAGCTGGAGCTGGCAGCCTTATTAGGGGGTGACGAAAGGCACTTCGTTGGCTCAAAGGGCTTTTACCAGCTTGAGCTGACATGCCAGCTGACCCTCTTCTACAGCCTCCCTGCTATTTTTTACACTCCAGTAAAAGGAAGGTCAGACTGCCGTAACACACTCTGTGTGGGGCTTCCCTGGGCAACCCGCTGGAAACTTCCGCTAGTAACAGCAGTGGTGACCCTATTTTATAGGCCTGACAAAAGCAAATGAAAAGTCCTGGGTTTGGAACTATCAAGCCAAAAATGGCCAAAATTTAGAATGAACTTCTTGCCTAGATCAACTTGCCCCTCTTTAAACCGCACCACGGGTGCGGTAGAAATAAAAGACTAAGGGCCCTTAGTGTGGGCCCTGTCCGGGATGAGGAAGGGTGCCTATTGGCCCCTTCCGCCCGACGCGCCTCCCGATTGGGCCCTCCGCTTGTCAGTCCGGCCCCAAAGCGCCAATCGCACGGCTGCTGATTGGCTCCTTGCCCCAGCACAGACCAGTTGGGAGGCGTAAAGCTCCTCCCAACCCACCCAACCCTCCACGTGGCCAAACCTTCACCCTGGGAATGGCTTCAGCCTGTGTGTGTGTGTGGGGGGGGTAGTTCAGGGGGGGGTCCTTCCCAGCTGCCCGGGTAGCGCTGCCAGGGCAGTTGGGAACGGCTAGCGCCTGCTGTATTCATTTTACAGCAGGCTTAATAACTAGTATGGTTATAATGTACTCCCATATGTTTTATGTAAACCGCCCTGGGCAATATAGAAATATAATAAATATAAATATTAAATAAATTAGATGCTGTTAAATTGGCCCTCAGTTATATCCTCCCTATTATATTTTTTATCTGCCCCTCCCTCCAGAGCAGCCTACCTCGTTCTCCCCATTTTACACCCAACAGCTACCCTGTAGGGCAGGCCAAGAGGAAGTGGCTGTCCCAGTATCACCCACTGAGCCTCAGGGCCCTGTGGGGATTCGAACACAAGACTGACCTGCTAACCATTGCACCACACTAACTGCCCCATCTCCGCCCATGCACAGCCTGGCGGATGGAGGCAAGGGAGAGGACCTCTTCGGCTCGGGAACTCCCTCCCCTGTGAGGCCTGCCTGGCGCCGTCATGACCCGAATACAGAGGACAATTTTATAAAATCCTGCTTTTGTTCTCCATTGACTTTTCTAAACTGTTGGGAGTCTTTTTCGGGCAGTTATCGTGTACCGTTTTGAAACAGTCTGTTTTGTCCCATCATTAAACAACCTTATTCTTATGCAACTTGAACAAAATGTCAATTGGGAAGATCGTTTCAGAGGGCACCCGCACTGATCTTCACTAATGCACCGAATCCTGTTTCCTCTACAGCTCCAGCCTGCATCCCGCCATGCGGTGAGTCCAAAACCACAGTGCTTCCCTCTCCTCCTTCCCCATTCGGAGGGGGCCCCCCTTCACCCCGCTGTCCCTGCCTTCTATTCACCCATCTTAGCCACCGTTGTTCCCCCTTTCAGGGTTCCAGAAGGAGGCCCGTTCCTACAGATGTGACTCTTGCCACGTCACGGATTGCCCGCTGCCCATCGACTGCCCAAGTATGCCCCGTTTGCCCCCACTCCTAGATTTGTTGTTTGTGTATTTGTCACACATTCCATTTCCTTATGAGACTCATGTGTACCTTTCTCAGGAACCTCCGTTTTGCTCCATCCTAGGGTTGCAAGGGATGTTGGGATATTCCAGGAGATTTGTGGAAGGTGTCATGGGAAAGCCAGATTTGGGGATACATGGGGGCTCTGTGGAGATATGACGCTGCCCAATCCTTCTCCCAAATCTGCCCTTTCCTCAAAGGGAGGTGAATTCTGTTGTTTGGAGATCAGCTGTAATTCTGGGAGAACCTGGGGTTGCACCTGGAGGTTGGCATCCTGAGCTCCCTTTGGGTCAAAGGAGGAAGGAATGAAAAACTGGAGAGCCATGACTAGAGTGGCTTCCGGAGATTAATTCCCAGAATTTATTTATTTCATTCATTCATACCTTTCTCCATTAATGTGAACCCACTGTGGCTGGCTATTTAAAACTGAATGTTTATTAAAGTTTTTGTACACACTGAAGAGGAGAAAAATAGGGGGGGGGACAAGTACAGACATCTTACATCTCTTTCATTAGAAGAAGAGTAAGTTTTTTATACCCTGCTTTTCACTGCCTGAAGGAGTGTCAAAGTGGCTGATACTCTGACAGAAATGCTTGGTCAGAACAGCACTATCAGGACTGTAACTGGCCAAAGGTCACACAGCTGGCTGTATGTGGAATAGGAGCGTGGAATCAAACCCAGCTTGCCAGGTTAGAAGCCGAGGCTCTTAACCGCAATACAACGCTGGCTCTTATATACTTTTTTATATTTCTCCAGCCCATAAACCATACATTATATCTGATTATGCAGTACATATGTTTCTTCATATTAAGACTAGTAAATAAGCCCGCTGTCTCCTAAATACAGCGGGAGCTAGGCACCATGAGACCCTTCCCGGACCGGCTGGCAGCATCCAAACCGGGCCCCCCGCAGGTGAGGCTGGCCAGGTGGCGTGCTTGGAGCCTTCCTACCGTTGGTGGTGCCTGCGTAGAACGGAGCGTCAGAGGTGGGCTCGGGAGAGAGCGGGGTTGGGCAGGTCATTGGCGGCGGCGGTGCTGGGTGCGGGCGGGGCCAGGTGCCTGTTGCAGCGTCTTGCGATCGGCGGCGGGGGGGAAGCGGCTCTCGCAGCGGGCTTTCTGGGCGGTCATTGGCTCTTGGCAGGGCACGTGAGCCGCGGGCGTGACATTGTTGTTTTGCTGCTGGTGGCGGTAGGCGGGCGCGGCTGGCGGGCTCCGCCTCTTGGGCCTGGTCGTGGGTGGGGCGTCTTCGTCTTCGTAGCGGCTGCAGAGGCTGTTGGGTCGTGTGGGTGGCTCTGCAGCCAATGGCGGCAGCTGGGCGAAGCTGGGCGAGACTGCAGAGGTTAGGCTCAGGAGAGAGCGGGGTCGGGCGGCTAGCGATGGCGCGGGGTGCGCGCACGGGTGGGCGGGGCCGGGTGCCTCTCCCGGCGTCTGTGTCCTCCGGGCACCGGCTCTCTGGCGATCGGCGGCCAGCGGCTCTCGCGTCGGGCTTTTCCTCCAGTCTGCGGGCGTGGGCAGGGCATGCAAGCCGCGGCCTTGGCATCATCCTCTTGCTGCCTCTTGGGGCTGGCCGGGGATGGCGCGTCTTCTCAGCAGCCGGGCGAGGTTGGAGGGGGTTGGATCGGGAGGCACGAAGCAGGGAGGCTTCGGGCGGCGGGCCGGGAGCAACTGCGAGCCACGCTGTGCGCGGCTTGCAGTTGCTGGGTCTGGGAAGCAGAAGGAATACCTCGGGAGGCACGAAGCCGGCTTGAAGGGGCGTAAGGCTGCTCCGTTTTTTTTTTTTTTTATCCTGCCGCTTCTCGCCGGCACGCCGGCTTGAAGGGGCGAAAGGCTGCTCCGGGGTTTTTTTTCTTTTTATCCTGCCGCTTCTCGCCGGCGCGCCGGCTTGAAGGGGCAGAAGGCTGCTCCGGGGTTTGTTTGTTTTAATCCTGCCACTTCTCGCCGGCGTGCCGGCTTGAAGGGGCGAAAGGCTGCTCCGGGGTTTGTTTTTTTTTATCCTGCCGCTTCTCGCCGACGCGGCGGCTTGAAGGGGCGGAAGGCTGCTCCGGGGTTTTTTTTTCTTTATCCTGCCGCTTCTCACCGGCGCGCCGGCTTGAAGGGGCGAAAGGCTGCTCCGGGGTTTGTTTTTTTGGTTCCATGTTGCGGCTGCCGGGGCTCCCAGGGCTGCGGTGACTGCCGAAGGCTCCCTTGGGGCCTCGGAGGCTGTGGCTTTGGAGGTCAGGTGAGCAGCTGGAGTTTTGTGTTTTCGGTGGCGGCAGCCTGACGCGGCGAGAGGCGCTTCGCGCCTCTCACCGCATCAGGCTGCCGGGCAGGGAGCCCCCGGCAGCCGCGCTCTGCGCGACTGCCGGGGTCTCCCTCGGGGGGCGGTCTGATGCGGCGAGAGGCGCTTTGCGCCTCTCACCGCGTCAGGCCGGGAGCAACTGCGAGCCGCGCTGCGCGCGGCTCGCAGTTGCTCGGGCTGGGAATCGGAGGGACCAATCGGCAGGCGCTTCGCGCCTGCCGATTGGTCCCTCCGGTTGTCTGTCATGAGGAAGGGTCCAATCCGGACCCTTCCTCATCCCGGACACATCCCGCCCCAGAACCCCTTACTCTTTTATTTAGTCCGTGGCGCCCGCGGCGCCACGGGCGGTGTACAGATGGCGCCCGCGGCGCCACGGGCGGTGTACAGATGGGTAAAATATTCTACATTTACCTTCTATAATCTCCAAAATCACAAGTCACCCATTAATTTTTTCCTCTTTCCTACAAGAAGTTAATAAAAGGTTTCCAAAATGCCATAAAGTTATTGAAGTGAAAGACTTTTCTCTGACCAATGCTATACGTTTGGCCATTTCTCAATTTTTGTCCTCTCCACTTAATGCTCACAGCAGCCCTGTGAGGTAGGACAGGCCAAGATTATGCGGCTGGTCCAAGGCCACCCAGCCAGCATCTATGGCAGGGTGGGGATTCAAACTTGGGTCTCCCAGAGGCTAGTCCGACAACGAAAATACATGGGCTCTCAGCATACCCATGGCAGATGGAGTTCTTAGTTCTTGGAGTGCGGACCGGGTTCGATTCTGCACTCCCCCACATGCAGCCAGCTGGGTGACCCTGGGCTCGCCACAGCACTGATAAAGCTGTTCTGACCGAGCAGTGATATCAGGGCTCTCTCAGCCTCACCTCCCTCACAGGGTGTCTGTTGTGGGGAGAGGAATGGGAAGGCGACTGTAAGCTACTTTGGGACTCCTTCGGGTAGAGAAAAGCGGCATATAAGAAGTTCTTCTTCTTCTTCTTCTTCTTCTTCTTCTTCTTCTTCTTCTTCTTCTTCTTCTTCTTCTTCTTCTTCTTCGGTTTGTCTGGACCCCAGTATAACAGAAAGCTGTCTTCTATGGTTGCCAGCAAGCCAGGAGAAAACAGCAACAATAACATCCCTATGCCCATTTTCACTCCCGAGAACAAGGACAAGACATTTTTGTCCAGGACCTGTTGGCAACTATACTTACTTCTCTCCTCTCCCTTTACATTGAGAGTGCCCAGCTAGGAGTTGCTTCCCACCCACCTCCAGGTGAGGCCTGGAGAGCTTCTAGAATTACAGCTGACCTCCAGACTGCAGACATCAATTAACCAAACACCACGCTGACTCTTAGGGCCCTTCTCTTGCAGAGCAAGGGGGAAACAAACAAATTGAGTGAAGGTGAAGCTTCCAATAAGATTTGTTAGAGATGGAAAAAGAAAGAGGGGGGATTTTAATAGTTTCTAAGAATTTGAGAGCAAGCCAGCGACTTCTGTGTCGAATGTGATTTTGCCACTAGTTAATATTACAGGTTTCTGGGGCTGAGAAATTGAAAACTGATGTTCTGATTTATCTTTCACTTTGTTCTCAGCTCTTATGCTGTTTATTTTTCTTTTCTTAGTCTTTGAGTCTTTATCTCAATGTTGATAAAATGTCAATAAAATACCAGGATCAGGGCCTTTCTAACGGAAAGTTCCCCCTCTCTGTCTCTGTCTCTGTCTCTGTCTCTGTCCGCATTCCCTCAGTTCGGTATGTTCACAAAGCAGAAGGGGACATCACCATTCTGCGCTGCACCGTGAAGTTTACAATTCCCCCCGAGACCATAATCCGGTGGAAGTTTGCCAAGGACGTAAGTGACGGTTCCTGGGCCCAGACCAGGCCTCACAAGAGAACCCCCAGCACTTGTTTACTTATTTGTATTTATTTTCTTTATAATGATATTGGTTTCCAACCTTTCTCTTGAGACTCAGGGCACGTTGCATTGCAATAAAATCACATCTAAGGAAAAATACAGATAAAATGTGGGCTGGGCCCAGTGTATACGAGGGACTGTTTAACCCCCTATGCCCCCCACAGAGCTCTGCACTTTGTGGGTACAAACAGGTTGGAGGTCCCTGGCCCTAATGAAGTTTGCCTGGCCCCGACCAGGATCTGGGCCTTTTCCAGCTCCGGCCCCCACCTGGTGGAATGAGCTCCCAGAACAGATAAGGGCCCTGATGGAACTTCTTCAGTTCCGCAGACCCCGGAGGATGGAGTTCTTCCGCCAGGTGTTTGGTTGAGGCCAGGGCAAAGAAGATCTGGTCCTCTTCCTGTGCCCTCGGGCATCCTGCCTGCATTACATCTTCCCAGACACAGCAACTTTACAGCTGGTAGGGGAGGGGGTAGTTGGGGAGGGTCGGAGGATTTTTAAAACATCTATGTTGATTCTTATGGATGTGTTACGTTGTAAGCCTATCTGGTCTATCTGGTCTAGGAGCAGTGGTGTAGAAATTAAATAAATACATACATACATATAAAATGACTAAAGATGGACAGAAGCTGGATGGGATGCATCCAAACCTTAGCCCAGGGGTGGTCAAACTGTGGCCCTCCAGATGTCCATGGACTACAATTCCCATGAGTTCCTGCCAGTAAATGCTGGCAGGGGCTCATGGGAATTGTAGTGCATGGACACCTGGAGGGCGGCAGACAGGCTTTCGGTCTGTGGCTTGTTGTGGGAAAGGGAGATCTGAATTCTGTGACGCATGTATCCTATTTGGTGGCAATGGCAAGCTCTTAAAAATTCTGTCCCTTATTTTCCAAATTGAGGGACTGAGAAATTCGTTTCATGTTGAGAGTTTCAGGCTCTCAAGCGGTGGTGGACGGTCTCGCGCCCCCTGGTGGTTCAAATAAGAAACAAATTAAACTCTTCCATCCATAAAATCAGAGTCCAGTGGCACCTTTAAGATCAACAAAGATTTATTCCAGGTGTGAGCTTTCGAGTGCAAGCACTCTTCCTCAGACTAATGAACAACCATCATAACAGAGGGAATATAAAGCAGAAGTTAATTCTGTGAAATTAGTAAACCATGTCACAACATTCAAATACATAGGATAATTCTGTGCCAAAACAGCCAATCAGTCCCCTCAAATTCAATTGTAGTTCACAAAAACATATAGGAGAAATAAAACTGTCTATGTTAGTGATTTACAGCTTTAACTTTACCATTTGTTGCTGGCCCCATCTGTCTCCACCCAAGTATGAAACAAAGTGTGAAAGGCTTTTTTTGGCAACTATCTTGTCCTGAGACCCCTGTCTCAGCAGGACGGAAAGACCTGAGGTTCAGTGCAGAAGCTTCCATCTGGTCCACAATCTTCTCTGTCCCTGCCCCCCCCCCCCCCCCGCCTAAGAACACAATTACCTTCTCTTTCCTCTCCCTGCAACAGACATCCTGTGAGGGAGGTGGGCTCAGAGAGCTCTGAGAGATCTGTGTGAGAGCAGCCCTATCAGGACTGTGACTAGTCCATGGTTGCCCAGCTGGCTACATGCGGAAGAGCGGGGAATCAACCCCGGCTCACTAGATTAGAAACCGCTGCTCTTAACCATGACACCACGCTGGCTCTAAACTATGCATGTAGTAAGAAGAGCGGCAGCGTTCAAAGGCAAAGAGGAAGGGACAGGAAGGATCCTGTTCTGCCACTTCCCTTTGTTCTGGAGAGCCAGTACAGTGGGTACATTTTGGGTACAGTGCCCCACAAGTCCAAATTTGTTGTTGGAAGAGACAGTGTCTGATATACAGAGAAGGAGACCCCGAAGGGAGCTGCAGGAAGACAATTAGATAAGGCAGGATGGACAGCGAGAGACAGTGTGGTGTAGCGGCCAAGAAAAGTGGCCTGTAATCTGGAGAACCGGGTTTGATTCGCCACTCCTTCTTCCATATGCAGCCAGCTGGGTGACCTGGAGCCAGCCACAATTCTCACAGAACTCTCTCAGCCACCTCTATCTCACAGGGTGTCTGCTGTGGGGAGAGGAAAGGAAAAGGTGTTTGTAAGCCGCTTTGAGGCTCCTTTGGATAGTCAAAAGCAGGATATAAAATTCTACTACCACTACTACTCTTCTTCTTCCTTCCTTGCTTATCTCCAAATTGCCTATCTCAGGTTGCTTAGCTCAAGGCAATTTCCTCCTCCTCCTCACAAGCTCTTCCCTTCTCTCTCTCTCTCTCTCTCTCAGCTAGAAATGTAGTGAGGAACCTACTAGGTCTGCTGTTGGGTGAAGATGGAGAGACTCTGAGAGAGGTCAGAGAGAAAGCAGAAAGGCTCCATACCTATTTTGCCTCTGTGTTTTCCAGGAAGAATATAGACGTGTCAGGGAATGGTAGTAGGCAAGGTATGGTGTCCGGGTGGAAGGCTGACCTGGACAGACAGGTTGTCAAGAGGCACCTGGCTGCACTGGATTAATTCAGATGCTTAAAAAAATAAAATAGCTTTATTTAGAAGAGAAACAACTTTGGGGAGAGAGGGAGAGAGTGAGTTGAGCGAGAGAGAGAGAGAGAGAGAGAGAGAGAGAGAGTTAGACCTAAATGTCTGTTCTGTTCATTCAGTCTGTTCTGTTCTGTTCTGTAGGCAAGCAGGGAGGAAGTGGGCTCGAAGGAGCAGGAAGTCTCCAAAGTAGCCAATCAGGACTCAGAAGGAGACTATTTGAAAAACATCAGGGAGTTTCTAATCTGAATATGCCCCCTACCTATCTTCGGTGCCCCCTGTAGGATATTCTTCATATCCTTTTGAATCATGTGCACGGCAGATTTTGCAGACTCCAATGCTACGAATCCCAAGTAGCCGGTGAGGGTTCATCTCCTTCTCCTCCTCCTCCACTGGTCCAGAGCCAGAGTTCAAGGAGGTGTGCTTGGAGGCTCACGGAACAGCTCCCTCTGACCCGCCGACCTCTTCCGGCTTCTAGTGTGACATTACCGACTGCAACGTTCTTCCCTCCCGTGTTTGTCCCAAAGAGGGAGGCAGAGATGAGGATGTGAGAAGCTGGCGACCAGGAAAACAAAGACAGGGATGCTGAGGGCTGAGCTGAGCGTTAGGGAGGGCTGCTTCCAGAGGCCTAGCAACCCTCCTTGGGTCCTGACCCACAAGTTGGGAAAGACTGAGAGAACCGAGTCCCAATCCCTGCTCAGTCATGAAGTCTGCCGAGCTTGCCCCATGGGTTGGTTGTCAGAAGAGCAGAACGGGGAGGGAATGAACCTTCCATGCTGCTCCGAGCCCCTTGCGGGAATAAAAACAGTGAGGTTGCTTCGGAGAAAGGGCTCCTCCCCGTTTCTGTGACACCACCTCTCTTTCTGCCCTTTCCCTCGCAGATCATAAGCCAGGACCTGGCATACTTCGAGGTCCTTTACACCGGAATGGATTTGACCTTCCTGATCCGACCCACGACGGGAGCCCACGGGGGAACCTACGCCTGTGAGATCGCGGAGGAAGACGACGTGCTGGTCAGAAAGTTCTTCTATCTCAACGGTGAGACCCTGAGGCCTTTTCGGAGGACGAGGAAAGAACCTGCCTGCAGAGGGGGCCTTTACGCTGGCCACCCCCAGGCCCTCCCTGCCTTCCTTCTCCCAATCATAGATCTCAGCAAACTTAGCATGACCGTTGGGTTCCCGAGCAGGCCTTTTAAACAGCCGGGGCAGGAAACAGTATCCCAGCCATGAAGACCACACTCTGGGGGTTGCCAGCCTCCAGGTGGGACCTGGGGAGCTCCCCGAATTACAGGCAATCTCCAAACAACCAAGCTTTGTTCGACTGCCAAAATCTCCAGGAATTTATTGAATGATTGATTTGATTTACAGCCCACTGCTCTCAAAGCTGGCTCGTGGCGGGTCGCCACAGATAATCCAACAATAAAACCCAATAAAATGCCCATCAAAACCTCAATAGAAACATTACAGGCCCAACACATGGTGAAAACTTCATTTGGAGGACGGCGTAGGGGGAGACTGAGCTGCACCAGGATGTTCGGTGCCATTATTGAGGGGGATCCATAGCACCTCCCCTAGCACTGGCCCCGACTATATACCTGGTGGAAGAACACCGTATTGCAGGCCCTACAGAAAGCAGAAAGCTCTCCGAGGGCCTGCAGCTCTTCCAGAAGCTTATTCCACTAGATAAAAAGATCAAAAAGGCCCTGGCCCTGGTCGTGGCCCGGCGAGCATCCCTGAGGCCAGTAATAGCCAGGAGGTTGGTACCAGCGGACTGCAAAGCCCTGCCAGGGACATAGGGTGAGAGACGATCCCTTAGATTTGTGGTCCCCAGACCGCGAAGGGCCTTAAAGGTCAACATCAAGACTTTGAATCTGAACTGGGCCACAACTGGCAGCCAATGCAGCTGCCTCAGGACAGGCTGCATATGGGTCCTCCATTTCCCAACCCAGAGTTGGAACTCCAGTGAAACTGAATGGCAAAGCAATTCTTGTATGTGGAGGGAGGGAGGATGGCTTGACCCGCTCAGAGGATCCTATGGGATGGGGCATTGCAGAGGGGGGATCTGTCTGGAAACTTGGGCAGTGGAGCCTGGGGGGGGCAGGTTTTGGGGAGGGGAAGGATTGCAGTGGGGCATCAAGCCACAGAATCTACCTTCCACAGCAGCCCTTCTCACCAGGGGGACTGGTCTCTAGCGCCCAGCAATCTGCTGTACTTCCCAGAGATTTCCTGCCACAAGCTGACCCCTGCCTCCTTCCCTTCCTGCTGCAGTGACAGTGAAGCGGCTGGGCAAGGAAAAGGAGCTGCAGGCCATGTTCCACGACATCTTGAACCCCCCACCAGGGGTGGCGTCGGTTGAGGTGGTGGAACCCATCTCCTCCCTGCAGGACTTACTACAGGATCCCGATTCCCTGCGCAAGACCGGCGTCCTTCTCCTTTTACTGGGGCTGTTCCTGAGCTCCATGCTGGTGACCCTCCTGCTCATGTGAGTGTCCAGAGGGCACCCCCAGAGAGTGAGGGAGGGCAGGAAGCTGCTGGGCACCCTCTCTGTCCATGGGCCCCTGCTGAGCATCTCCTCCCTGAGGAACACGTCCTGAATTTTTAAAGCCCCAAACAACATTCCGTTCCTTTGGGCTGTCATTGGTTCATTTATATCAAGGGTGGCCAAACTGTGGCTCTGCAGATGACCATAGACTACAATTCTCATAAGCCCCTGCCAGTGCTGGCAAGGGTTCATGGGAATTGTAGTCCAAGTACATCTGCAGAGCCATGGTTAGGCTACCTCTGGTTTATATCATCTTTATTTCTGTCATCCATTTCTATATTTCTCTCTCAATTTATCCTCTATCTCTATATATCTTTCTTTCAATCTATCTATCTACCTCTCCCACCCACCCACTCATCCATCCACCCATCCATCCGTCCGTCCGTCCACCCGTCCATCCACCCATCCATCCACCCATCTCTCATCTCTCTATCTGTCTGTCTCTACGTACAGAGGGGACGTGTGCCCAGGGGGACGTGTGGGAAGGGGTGGTCGTCTCAGCCAGAGAGTCCTCGGCCCTGAAGGGCTTTCAAGGTCCTGACCAGCATCTCTTGGACTCAGAAACAATATGGCAGCTCATGCAGCCGTTTTAGGAGAGGCAAGGGAAGATTCCATCAGCCCTAGATGCACACTGTCTTTCTTCCTGTCTTCCCCAGGGGAGTTTATTTTTGGGCTACAGACGTGAAGTGATCCTGAATCAGGAAGAAGCAAATGGACCGGACACATCCCAGTTTTTCCCTCTTGATCAATCTGCCGTTCCCTGGCAAAGACCATACAAAGACATATTGTTATGTAATAAAAACACATCTGTTGTGTAAAAAGCAATCTAGATTTTAATTTTTAAATCTTATTTATTTTTACATGCATATCCCACACTTTCCCAGAAGCTAACTCTGTCTGTCTGTCTGTCTGTCTGTCTGTCTGTCTGTCTATCAATCTATCTATCTAGCCTTTTCCCCTGAAACATTCTTCAGGATTTTCAAAACCCCAGAAGTGGTGCGATCCTGCAGAATATAGTTGGGAAGCATCGCTGTGGACATGCCCACCTGGGGCCTCTCCTCCTCCCAACCTGAGCCTCCGGGGAGGGCGGTATATAAGTATGATAAATAAAATAATAAATAAATAAATAAACCCCTCCAGGCCCATCACTGACCATTTTGGGAGGGGACGACGTGATCATATTTAAGATTGTGTAGTCCATTCTGCGTGGTGCATGGTGCAGTGGTTAAAGTGTCCACCTAGGATCTGGGAAATCCGGGTACAAATCCCCACTCGTGCCATGGAAACTCGCTGGGTGACTTAGCCTAGCCTACCTTGCAGGGGGGTTGTTGTGAGGATAAACCTGGTAGGGAGGAAAATGGCGCAAGCCGCCTTGGGACCCCATTGGCAGGATACAGATGAAGCAAGGAAATAACAAAATGAAACCAATGCCAGCTCTGCTCTGTCCAGCACGAATGGACCCAGAAGCCTCCCTGGCCATCTTTTGGCTATTCAGTTATGGCGTGGCATGTGTGTCGTGGAGCCAGGAGCCCCGAGGATTGCCTGGCAGCCAGGCAAGGGGTGTTTGGAGCTGGTTTGCCACTGCCTGCCTCTGTGCCCTGACCCCTGTGCTCCTTAGAGCAGGGGTAGTCAAACTGCAGCCCTCCAGATGTCCATGGACTACAATTCCCAGGAGCCCCCTGCCAGCAAATGCTGGCAGGGGGCTCCTGGGAATTGTAGTCCATGGACATCTGGAGGGCCGCAGTTTGACTACCCCTGCCTTAGAGGAACCCCACCCAAATCCTTGGAGGTCTCCCATCCACATACTAGCCAGGATCAACCCTGCTTAGCATCCGAGATCTTTCGGATTGGCTGAAAAAGCAGAATAGAAATAACCCCCAGTGGCGTTGGCCAGGGCTAATTTCCAAACAGGAGTGCGGGGAGGCAGAGTTTTCACATAAGGAGCCACAGCTGGGACTTTCCTTCCAGGATCTGCCCCCAAAGTTTGCCCTAGCAACCCTGGTGCAGGAAATGCATCCCTGCCCGTTGTTTCCGGGGAAGATGTGCCACGGTGCCACAATACATATCTGTTTTGTTAGCCAAGCCTCCTCTTCAATTTTCGCCACAGCAAAGGCCGTAGTGATCCTGAACGTGCTTTCATGAAAGTAAACCCCACTGAATTGTAGTCTGAGGAAGAGTGCTTGCACTGGAAGCTCACGCCTTAAATCAACCTTTGTTGGTCTTAAAGGTGCCCCTGGACTCTGATTTTATTGTGCTACTTCAGACCAACAGGGCTACCCATTTGAACCCACTGAACCAGAAAAATGCACTAGATGGCGCTGTAACACGGCTTTGCTTTGGGATTGCTAAGGGCTTGGTCCTCTTTACATGAAAACACAAGAGCGGCCCTGATTAAATCACCGCGGGATCCTGAATGGAGCTCCGCCCTGATAAGCCCATGGGCTGATCCCACCCTTTATTCCACAGGATTTGGGAGGGTGGGGTTGCCAGATCCAGGCCGGAGAAACTCCTGGCGATTCAGGGATGGGCAAAGGACAAAAGAAAGGAAACAAACTCATTTTGTCAAAAGTGTGAAGCTATTAAATAGGGTGCACATTCACAATTAAAAGCATTACCTTCCAGAATATTAGACCGTACTGTTCATTCATTCATTCATTCATTCATTCATTCATTCATTCATTCATTCATTCAATTTTTATACCGCCCTCCCTTACGGCTCACACATTCCTGGCGAATGAGCGTGTGCACTGCGCCACGTGAAACCCAGCGCATTGCATGTGCTACAAAGGCGCATAGGTGGTTTACTGGGGTACATCGGGCATACCCATCCCCCAGGAATGCATATAAACTGTATAGTCTGTTATTCACACCCCTACTGCTTTTAATTTTATACGTCTCCACTATAGAAGAAATCTTTACTGTGTGGTTTTATTTGTTGCAGCCTGACCCTCTTGTTAGGTCTGGAGGTGGGATCTGGGGCTGACAGAGGCGCCACTGGAGTCCCCCTCTCCAAAGCATCCCTTTTCTGCAAGGGAAGTGATCTCTGCAGTCTGGAGTTGAGCCGTAATTCCAGGGAGGCTGGCGTCCCTAACTGTAGGGGCTTTCTCCCAGATAGGATCCCCTTGCAATCTGGGATGGGTCATTGTTTGATTCTAAACGCTTTAAAGATTTCCATTCAGGCTAATCTCTAAGCTGGGACAATTTCGAAAGCCTTCATTAGAGCTGGGGGGGGGGGGCTATAGATATGGAGTAGTCCTGAATCAGGAAGAAGCACACGGACCTGTCCTGGCTTTTCCCTCTCCTGGATCCTTCTGCCATTCCCTAGCAAAGACTGTACATAGATGTATCATCATCATATAATTAAAAAAAACAGTCAACTTGCGCATTCAGCCTCCAGGAATGAAATATGGGATTGTGAATTAGCCTGCCAAGGTTCAGGACCAAGGGCCAGCTGGGTGTTGTGGTTAAGAGCGGCAGCTTCAAATTTGGCGAGCCGGGTTTTATGCCCCTGCTCCTCCATGTGCAGCCAGCTGGGTGACCTTGGGCTAGTTACAGTCCTGTTAGAGCTGTTCTCACAGAGCAGTTCTTCCAGAGCTCTCTCAGCCCCACCTACCTCCCAGGGTGTCTGTTGCAGGGAGAGGAAGGGAAGGCGATTGTAAGCCACTTGGAAGACTCCTTCAGGTAGCGTAAAGCAGGGAATAAAAACCAGCTCTTCTTCAAATCTTTTTTTCACATCTCCCCAAAAGAGTGGGAGGCACCTGGAAAGGCAGAGCTGGATCCTAAGCAGTGTCCGCAGAGCAGGGGTTTGTTGGTAATCCCTGGCCCCAAAGTTGTTTGCCTGTCCTTGACCAGAGCCAGGGCCTTTTTGGTCCTGGCTCCAATCTGGTGAATTAAGTTGCCAGCTGAGATCCGGCCCCTGAAGGAGCTGTCAGAGTTCTGCAGGGCCTGCAAAATGACCAAGGACAAGCTTACGGTATGAGTTGGCTGTCTGAAACCATACGGGCCTCCTTCCTTCTCTTGGGCTCCCCGGTTATTTTAGACTAGGGATTTCCAAAGGGCAGTACACCCCCCCTGGGGGCAGTGGAAGGATCCAGGGGGACAGTGAGGAATTTGTAGGCAGCTGCGTTTTCCTAGTGAGAGATGTTCCAAGGTGGCTTGCCTTTGGGTAGTAACAATCCTGGACTTCTTTGGTGGTCAGCTCTACTTACCTTCCTGGAGGAAACAACAGCTTCAGAAGGTGGGCTGTAGGGCAGGGGTAGTCAAACTGCAGCCCTCCAGATGTCCATGGACTACAATTCCCAGAAGCCCCTGCCAGCATTCGCCATGCTGTCCATGGACATCTGGAGGGCCACAGTTTGACTACCCCTGCTGGAGGGGGTCATATTTCTGCTGACCTCCTTCCCCTACTCACTCTGTCCTTTCCAGGCTCCACCCCAGATCTCCAGGAATTTTTTCACCCAGGGTTGGTAACCCTTCCCCCAAAGTCTCCATTTTTGGAAGGCCGGGAAAGCCTTCTCCTGCTTGCTCCTGGCCATGGGATTTTTCTACTGCTTGATTCTCTTTCCCCGGCTGTCTTTCTCCCCAACGGGGACCCAAAGTGACTTTTACAAAGAACTTCTATACTTTTTCTCCATGCTGGAATACGGCTGCTGCAAAACAACCCGAAAAGGAATGTAGGCAGTATAAAAGGTAAAGGTAAAGGTATCCCCTGTGCAAGCACCGAGTCATGTCTGACCCTTGGGGTGACGCCCTCTAGCGTTTTCATGGCAGACTCAATACGGGGTGGTTTGCCAGTGCCTTCCCCAGTCATGACCGTTTACCCCCCAGCAAGCTGGGTACTCATTTTACCGACCTCGGAAGGATGGAAGGCTGAGTCAACCTTGAGCCGGCTGCTGGGATTGAACTCCCAGCCTTATGGGCAAAGCTTTCAGACAGCTGCCTTACCACTCTGCACCACAAGAGGCTCTTTTGTAGGCAGTATGTTGTGTTTTGAATTTGCAGTAGGCCTAACACCAGGAAAGTGGGGTGTGTTCGTAAGTGTGGGGGGGGGGCAGTGGGGAGGCAGCCTGCAAAAAATTAGGACCCACTGGTTTAGACAATCCCTGTTTTATACCTTGAAAACTCTATGGGTCCCCGTGTCAGATATGACTTGGCCCTTCCCACTGCCATACAGGCAAGATATTGTATGGCAGGGATGGCCAAACTACACTCTCTACAATTCCCAACAGGGGCTTATGGGGAATGTAGTCCATGGACATCTGGAGAGCCACAGTTTGGCCACCCTCGTTGTATGGGGTTAAAGAGTTTCTCAGTAGGGATGCCAACTCCAGGGGAAATTAGGTAGGGGAAGAACAAATAATAGGGAATGCCAAGTCTGGGGAGGGGGGGGGAGCCCAGTGGGAATGTGATGTCACTCGAGGACTTCCATTTCTCTGTAAAATCAGAGTCCAGTAGCATCTTTAAGGCCAGCAAAGATTTATTTAAGGCATGAGCTTAAATCTTTGTTGGTCTTAGAGGTGCTACCGGACTCTGATTTTATTGTGCTACTTCAGACCAACACGGCTGCCCACTTGAATCTTTCCATTTCTCTGGTTTAGGACAGCTCCGCAAAGGCTGTTGCCTCCAGGGGGGCTGATCTCGGTAGTTTGGAGACGAGTTCTAATTCCTGGAAAACTCCAGCCCACATCTTGAGATGGGAAACCCAAGTTCTTCAAAATGTTTCTACAGAAAGGGAAATCTTGGCACCGATTTCTCTCAGGGCCTGAAAGCAATTTACCAAGGCGGTCTTGTGGATATTTATGGCTTACTGTGAGGCCCCCCATGTGCTTTTCCCTAAGAAAGGAATAGCAGCAACCAGTGACTGGGATACGGGTTCTTTACGACTGTCAATCAACACGACAGTTGTCAGTAATCCTGTCCATGATGCAAAGAGACCTGCCGGAACTGGCTCTCCTGTTTGATGGGTCCTGTGGGACCAGTTTCACTATACAGAAAGGTGGGTGGCGCCAAGCTAAGAAGGAAATCATTTTATTAAGAAGAGAAATTAATGTTGCATAGAAAGAAGAGGTAAGAGAGTTCTAACTAACTGTCTAACTGTCGTTCTGCATTCGTTCAGTCTGTCAGTTCTGGAGGCCAGCAGGGAGGAAGTGCACTCAATGCTGCAGGAGGCTGGAGATTATCTGAAGAACACGAGGAAGTTCCTCATCTAACTATGCTAAGTACGCAGCTCCTCTGATTCCCCCTGTAGGACATTCTCCATATGCCGCTGAATCATGCACTCTACAGATCCAACAGTTTTGACATGGCTTGGCTTTCCTAGTGGTGTGAGCTAGCTGTGTTCTCTCCAAAACTGTTCTGCTATGTCCACTCCTCTACAAGTTACATTGCAATCGTAGGATTCTGAGGAGAGCAGCATAGAGATGGCACTTTGTCTCTGAAGATAAAAGATGCACAGTACTGGAGAAGATGGTGAAGAAACAAGAAGAAGAAGTTGGTTCTTATATGCTGCTTTTCTCTACCCAAAGGAGTCTCAAAGCGGCTTACATTCACCTTCCCTTCCCTCTCCCCACAACAGACACCTGTGAGGTGGGTGAGGCTGAGAGAGCCCTGATATTACTGAAGAAGAAGAGTTGGTTCTTATATGCCCCTTTTCTCTACCCAAAGGAGGCTCAAAGTGGCTGACATTCGCCTTCCCTTTCCTCTCCCCACAACAGACACCCTGTGAGGGAGGTGAGGCTGAGAGAGCCCTGAGATTCCTGCTCGGTCAGAACAGCTTTATCAGGTCTGTGATGAGCCCAAGGTCACCCAGCTGTGGGGGAGTGGGGAATCAAACCCAGCTTGCCAGATTAGAAGTCCGCACTCCTAACCACTACACCAAACTGGCTTCCCCTCCGGTTCTTCCACTGGCCTCGCTGCCCACCCGCCCTCCCTTCTCAGCTGCTGTTGGGTCCAATTTGCTTCTGAGAGTCTCAGAGGACAGGAGATGCAAGGGCAACACATTTGCTTGGTGCCTTCTCTGTTATTTCTGCCAGTTATTTAACCGGGACCATCCTATTTAAAGTCGTTGGAAGAACTCCACAGGCAGTACCTTGTCAGCCTCACAACAACCCTGTGAGGTAGGGCCACTGATTGCAGCGTTATCTCTAAGTAGCGCTCCGGGGCTCAATCAGGTCAAGATGGGTAGCCCCATCTTAGTCAGTTTGTAGCAATAGAAAAGAGCAATACCTCAAGACCCCCTCTGGATCCTTGCTCTTTTGTACTGCTACGGGGATTGCTCTTGGCTTAATTAAATTGCGATCAGAGATAATTACATCTCACTTTGTTTTCTGGCCTTTTCTGGCCCTTTGTCCCTGCCATTGATTGATTGACTGATTGATTGTATGGGGTGGTATTGTAACTAGGAGATGCAAGGATTGTAACTAGGAGATGCAAGGAGCATCTGGATGTGGTTTACCATTGCCCGCCTCCTGTCATGACCCCTAGTATTATTTATTTATTTATTTATTTATTTATTTATTTATTTATTTGCCTGCCCTCCCTCTCTCTCTCTCTCTCTCTCTCTCTCTCTCTCTCTCTCTCTCTCTCTCTCTCTCTCTCTCTCTCTCTCTCTATCTATCTATCTATCTATCTATCTATCTATCTATCTATCTATCTATCTATCTGTTGCCCTCCCCGAAGGCTCAGGGCAGGTCACATAAAACAGAACAGAAACAATACAGATAACTTAGATTAACAATAATGAATGAAGTGAAACAAGCAACATGGAACAGTAGAAAAAATGCGGGAAACATTAATTTAACTCATACTGATAGCCCTGTGGGTTGGGCGGAATTATGGTGGGTGCTATAGGAGGGAGGATGGGGGGGAGGCGATGGTAAGCAGCAGTTTAAGTTGACTTCAACCAAATATCTTGCGGGAGAGCTCCCATTTGCAGGCCCTGCGGAACTGTTCGAGTTCCGTCTGGGCCCTGATCTCCTCCGGGAGCTCGTTCCACCAGGTAGGGGACCAGGATGGAGAAAGCTCTGGCCCTGGTTGAGGCCAGATGAGCCTCCCTGGGGCCAGGGATCACCAGGAAGTCCTAGAGCATAAGGCACTTCGGGGGGGGGGGTGTAAGCAGAAAGGCTTCTCTTCCCCTTAGTCCCTTACTGAGCTGACCCTAGAATAATTACCCCCCAATATCTTGTTCTGATTAGCTCTGACAATATTTGGCCACTGTGAGCTCTTCAATTGATCAATAGACTTCTTTTTGATGCAAAACCAGTCAGCCTAGCTTCAAGGGAGCGGTCAAGCTTGACACTTGGGGCTAATTGGGAACAATGTTGGGATGGATAATAGGGAAGCTCATCTTATCTGACAGATTCAGGTGGGTCTCCCTGTGGGCCTGAAGGGGCAGAACAAAGTTTGAGTCAAGGACAACTTTCAGACCAACAGATTTCAAGGGATAAACTTCTGTGTTCCAGGCCTACTTCTTCAAATATAATGAAACAGCATTTCTTCCCCAAAACATATAGGTCAGCAGTTCTCAACTTTTTGAGAAACCCCTGGAACATTCGTCAAGCTTTGAGAAATCCCAGAAATGATGCAATCATGCAAAATAGGGGTGGGAAGCCCAGCTGTGGACACGCCCACCCAGGGCCCCTCCAGACCCATCCCTGGCCATTTTGGGAGGGGTGGGCCAGGCTGACATGACATGATGTGATCAGGTCACGTCACCCGATAAATGTTTTAACAAATTTTCAAAATATATTAAAAATTACCTCCCACCCATTTGGGAAACCCTTCCAGGGCTGTGAAGAAACCCCAGGGGTATCAGAAAGCCAGGTATAAGTGGGGGTGGAATGGGGTGTTAACTGGCAGAACAGTTTAGCTAGAGTTTGGGGCATAATTAACAGAGCGATTATAGCTGAGATGGGATCGAAGCCCTTACCCAGGGGTAGTCAAACTGTGGCCCTCCAGCATTCGCTGGCAGGGGCTCCTGGGAATTGTAGTCCATGGACATCTGGAGGGCCACAGTTTGACTACCCCAGTGGTTCTCAACCTTCTGCAACCCTTTAATCCAGTTCCTCATGTTGTGGTGACCCCCAACCATGAAATGATGCAAGTTGTCTTTCACAGAAATTAATTTTCGGTTTAATTCCACAGAAATTAAACCGAAACTGACCAATGGCATGAAGATCCGTGGTTCATGACGATTGTATATAAATTGTTTTTTTCCCCGGGGTTTCTCAGTCCAGTTCTGCCTCTTGTCCCGCCATGCCAATCTCGCTCTTTTCCGCTGCTCCATACAGACGAACACTCTATCTCGATCGACCCCGCAAGGCTGTTGTGTGGATGGTGCTCCCCCTCCTGGCCAAGCTGCTTGCCCTGCCATGACCCCTGTGGAAAGGGTTGTTTGACCCCCCCAAAGGGTTCCTGACCCCCAGGTGAGAACCACTGCCCTAAACAGAATCTTGTGAATGGCCCTCAATGGTAGAAAAGATTTTTCTGAGTCAATCGCTGGGCAGGGAGAGGGGTGTGACTCCCCTGCCCATAAACCAATCTCATTCTCAACCCCCATGGTCAGGTTCCACAACCTGGGGGTCAGCAAAAATGGCTCCTTGTTGGAGTGAGACAATTCCCTGATGGTTTCTGGGCCGTTCCTTCAGGTGTCACCCTCATGCTGCGGACCTTTGGTGCTGGTTGGGAGCCAAGTGCTCTGGGTAACATTTTGAAGTCAATGCACAAAGGAGAAAACAGGGGTCTCCAAACACAGGGCTTTTATGATAATCCACAAGAGCCAGTTTGGTGTTGTGTTTAGGAGTGTGGACTTCTAATCTGGCATGCCGGGTTCGATTCTGTACTCCCTCACATGCAGCCAGCTGGGTGACCTTCGGCTCGCCACGGCACTGATAAAGCTGTTATGACCGAGCAGTGATACCAGGGCTCTCTCAGCATCACCCACCTCACAGGGTGTCTGTTGTGGGGAGAGGGAAGGAGATTGTAAGCTGCTTTGAGCCTCCTTCGGGTAGAGAAAAGCGGCATATAAGAACCAACTCCTCCCCCTCCTCCTCCTCCTCCTTCAATACAGTTTTATTTCAGCATGAAGTTCCACAGACTGTTGTGTTCTTGTATTTGCCTCATTTATACCTCACTTTCCCCCTTCCCAAGTGGCTTACACTGTTCTCCCTTTCCCCATTCTAGCCTCACAACAACCCTGTGAGGGAGGTCAAGACGGACAGCCATGTCAAGTCTGTCTGTAGCAGGAGAAAAGAGCAAAACTAATCTTGAAGACTAACAAGCACCTAGAAGGCTAACAAGATTTGTGGCGGGGGGGTGGGGGGGGGTGGAGTATTTGGGAGTCACTCCTCCCGATACCTGAAGAATTGAAAGAGGTATCTGAAAAAGTTCCTTCAGAAGTGAGCAGCTGTTCACTAAAGCTCCTCTCCTGCCCCAGATCTTTCCCTTCTTCAAGGTGTTTTTGGACTCTTGTTTTTTTTTCCTCCTGGGAGGTAGGTTAAACTAGGAGTGAGTCTGGCCAAAGCAATCTTCCATGGCAGAGTGGAGATTTGAACTCATGTCTCCTAGACCTAAGTCCAGGTCTCTAACTGCTATGCTACTCCAGACAAAAGGAGCAGATGTTCACTGTGCAGTAGGGCGGGATGGGGGGGCTCCCCCCTGGAAGCTTCTGTATTCCCCTCCATAGCAGGACTACCTCCCAGTATGTGAAACAGCGGGCTGTAGTCCGCCAAAGCAAAAGCAGAAATGAAACAGTCTTTGACAAAACTCCTGTTTCCATCTCTTGCTGCCTTCTTTTTCTTCATCTTCCTTGCAACGACAGCTGCCAATCTCCAGGTGGACAAGGAACCACGCTGGGAGCCTGGTGACCAAAGTGTAGAACCAAACAGCCACCTTTATTCCTATAAGGTTATGCCATAACGTGGACAGGTTATAAAACACGTTTTCATGTCTGTTTCCTCAGTGGCCTGAATGGGTGAAACACTCATTCATTTAGACACATGGCACACACTAAATCCCGGAGATCATAGGCATGACATACTGCAATATTGATTTTCAAAGCGGGATTGTTTGGAAGGACAAATGGGAGATGTAGGCTAGGCTACCTTGGACCAGTCCCCAGGGGGATTATTTTATTAATTGACTTGATTTTGTCAAGGCTGGATGTGACTGGTTCGAGAAGAGAGAGCCAGGCGGTTGGCCGTCTTTGACCAAGCAGCAGAACAAGGTTTGAGTCCAGTGGCCTCATGACCAATCGGGTTTTAGTCTGGGCAGAAGCTTTCATGTGCCTCCAAAACCTTCTACCCCAGTGGTTCACAACCTTCCTAATGCTGTGACCCTTTAATACAGTTCCTCATGTTGTGGTGAGCCCTAACCATAAAATCATGCAAGGGTTCTTTCACAGCAATGAAACCAAAACTGACCAATGGCATGAAGATCCATTGTTCATGATTGTATATAAATTGCTTTCCCCCCCCCAGGGTTTCTCAGTTCAATTCTGCCTCTTGTCCCACCATGCTGATCTCACTGTTTTTCACTGCTCCAGACAGACGAACGCTCTATCTCGATCTACCCCATAAGGCTGTTGTGTGGATGGTGCCCCCACCCCTGGTCAAGCTGCTTGCCCTGCTGCGACCCCTGTGAAAGGGTCGTTCGACCCCCAAAGGGTTCCCGACCCCGAGGTTGAGAACCATTGCCATAAATTTATGCCATAACGTGGCCCGGTTATAAAACACGTTTTCATGTCTATTTCCTCAGTGGCCTAAATAGGTGAAACACTCATTCATTTCGACCCATGGCATACACAAAGTTCCAGAGATCACTAGGCATGAAATACTGCAATATCTATGCAGCTAAATGGAGAAGTTCAGAAACCGCTGCCAGAGAAGACTGGCTAAAGAAGATGTTGAGATTTGCAGACTCAGCTGGATTAACGGCACTCCTAAAGGACAATGACCTGGAGAAATATTATGAACACTGGACACCTTTCTGGAACTACATAAAGAAAATCTTTCCAGACTCTGCAATATTTTACAAAGCATAAAGAAAGCAGCAGAGAACTCTAATTAATTTCTCTTAGCACAGGAGTTGGGGTTTTTTGTCCAGGAAGGTGAGCTGGGTGGGAAGTCAAATTTTAAGTTGTGATTGTGATGTTTGTGTTATTTTTGTATGTGTTTTATGTTGTTGTTGTTTGTTCAGTGGTGATGTTGTTACTTGCAGATGTTCATAAACATAATAAAATGTACAAAATAATAATAATAAAAAAAATACTGCAATATCGATTTTCAAAGGGGGAATGTTAGGGAGGACGAATGGGAGAGAGAGGCTAGGCCACAATGAACTAGTCCCCAGAGGGAATAATTTTATTAATTGACTTGATTTCATCAAGGCTGGATGTGACTGGTTCGAGAAGAGAGGTTGGCCGTCTTGGACCAAGCAGCAGAACAAAATTTGGGTCCAGTGTACCCATGAAAACCAACAAGGTTTTAATCTGGGCAGAAGCTTTCATGTGCTTCCAAAATCTTCTACTCGGACATTTTCTTTGTTGGTCTTCAAGATGCTGCTGGACTCAAAAGTTTGCCAGGCCCAAGGTCAGCCAAGTGGAGATTCGAACCCAGATTCCCCAGGCACTTTAACACCACCTTGTGAAAGAAGCCAACAGAACTAGTTCTCCTCTCAGCACATCCAACTCTTCATGCTGCTTTTAATATTAAATATCCAGTATTTTTAACACAGAGACCCCCAAGCTGCCTTAGGCACATAAATTGCTAAACTACCAAATATTTGGGGAAAAGAAATCTCATTCGTCATAGGAAAGCACCAACATCTGGAGGGGAAAACAAGATAAAAAGTTAGGGACACTTTTCCTAACTGCGACTCCCCCCTCCCAAAAAAAAAAACACCTTGAGACCCTCCCAACCACAGCGCCCCCTGGCACCGCCCTCCGCTCCCTTGCATCTCCCCGATACCTGGAAGTTCCCACGCGGCCAGGATCTCCTTGTATGGTCCGTGACGTATGCGGAACGCGAGGGAATCCCCTCCCCTTTCCAGCTGGCGGGGCGGTCCGAGTGACTCAACGTGAGCCAGGAAGGGACACGCACTCGCTGGACCGCAACAGAGAACCGCGTGGCGGCGAGAGGAGAGGACGAGGCGTGCGAGGTAGCCGCTGGGATCGGGATCGGGGCAAGGGTGGACGGGATCGGGGGGGGGGGATTAGGGGGGCGATTTCCTTAACTTTGGGTTATTTGCCTGAAAGATTTGAACGGACTTTGTTAATTTCAGTAAGATTGTGGTGGGGTGGGGGGCACCCACGTGTACTCACACACACCCTAGTCGAGTACTTTCCGCCTGCGTGTTTACCTCCTCCCCCCCCCAAAAAAAATCTCTGCCCCCAGGATTTTCCCGTAACTGGGATTCGGATCGGACCCTCCGCTGAGGACGGGAGGTCATTACCTGCCCGTAGGCAACCGGCAGCCTCTCCCCCCCCCCCGCCGCCCCGTTTGTTCTCTATGTTCTTGCGCGACTTTTGCGTTGTTTCTCTGCCCGAACGGGGCGCGATCCTACGCACCGTTTCCCGTAAATCCGGCGGATTCGAAGTCACGCCGGTGTAGCCCGGTTTGGATCGTTCCGGCTGCCTGCTCTGACCGTCGGCCCGGCCTCGTTGCCTCTGCCCGGCCGTGGCACAAAAGCCCCCACCTCAATCCTGACCCCTAAACCCAGACCCCCTTCCGTCCCCTAACCCCCTCTGTCGCCACCGACCCTCCGCCTACCCCGTCCTTGTCCGGTCATGCCCCGATCCTCAAGCCCCGCGCCCATCCCATAATCTGCCCGCCCGCTTCCCCTTCTCGACCCCTCGCGTTGCCTCTCCGCCGGCTTCTTCCTCTTTTCTCCCCCGAAGCTGAAGGTACGACCCATCCGCTGGGGGCCTCAGGCCAGTCTTCAACTTCGACCCCCCCCCCGCGCCGCTAAAAACCGGATTGATTTCGGAGTCATTGCAAACTCTTAAAAGGCCTGTGGGACCACTGAGCGGTTATTGTCGTATTAGTTGCTGGGGATGCCAACCTCCAGGTAGGACCTGGAGCTCCCACCCCGGATATTACTCCTCACTCTCCTGATCACTCCCCCTGGAGAAAAGGGATTATTTGAAGGGTGGACTAGGGGTAGTCAACCTGTGGTCCTCCAGATGTTCATGGACTACAATTCCCATGAGCCCCTGCCAGCAGGGGCTCGTGGGAATTGTAGTCCATGAACATCTGGAGGACCACAGGCTGACTACCCCTGGACTAGGGCACTGGCCCCACTGAGGCTCCGTCGCCAAATCTCAATGTGCTTCCCAACCTGGATCTGGCAACCCTATCCCTACCCATGTTCTGCTTGTGGCTGAGAGGGGAGGGGGAGACATGTGACCAGCCCAGTATAAGGTGTCCTCCCCCCCCTTCATATCTTGAACCAATCTTGCTCATTCTGGGTGGGAAAATCCAGGTAGATTTGGGGGCAGTGATGGAGTAGGTGGTGAACTTTGAACTTTTGCTATGCTATGAAATGCTAAGATTCCTAAAATGCCCGTTTCAGGGTTTAAAACCTTGTATGTGACAATGCAACGTTCTGTAACTTGGCTCCTTTTTGTTAACTTGTTTTTTTGTTTCTGTGTGACTTGGCTTCTGGAATTATTTCTTAATCACAAGGCCTCGTTTATGAGAAGGATGTAGTTGACTATCTCTTGAAATGCGGCCAATATTACCAATGTTGATGTGTTACTCTGTTTCCAAGGCCAGTGGAAGTAACTGGAATTGTTTATACTCCCCAGGGGAGACGGGCAAAGGGACGGATATTGCCTTTTTGGGACCCTTTCCCGGTGAATTAGCAAAATGGCATGAGGGTGGTCCGGGGGGGGGGGATGTGCAAATGGTGGTTATCGGTTATATAATTTCGTGTGACTCTGTTGTTCTATACACAGGTTCTTTTGAGACTACCCTACCTGTGTCATTTTGTTGCCCTGGGCCATCAATCGGGTCTGGGGAGGAGAGAGACCTCAGGGAGCTATGATGCCCTGAAGGCCACCCCTCCAGAGAAACTCGCCCCTTTTGTCTAGAGCAGGGATAGTCAAACTGCGGCCCTCCAGATGTCCATGGACTACAATTCCCATGAGCCCCCTGCCAGCGAATGCTGGCAGGGGGCTCATGGGAATTGTAGTCCATGGACATCTGGAGGGCTGCAGTTTGACTACCCCTGGTCTAGAGATTAGTGGGAATTCGGAGAGATCTCTGGGGCCCACCAGGAGGTTGGCAACCTGACCTCCAACTTCCTTTGTCCATGGTAGGGAGGTGGATTCTCAATCTGGCCAAGGGTTCTAGATGCAGGAAGAGCAAAGCAATGAAACCTTGTGACGTGTGGCATCGGGTCAGAAATGGTGGCCTGGGCCCGCACAGGTTGGCAGGGGCTCATGGTAACTGTAGTCCTTTGGCCACCCCTCCCTAAGACACTTGATCCCAGCCCCTCACCCTTCTTGGGTGTTCCCTTGACCTGCTAATCTGTACATTTCATTGTCCGCTAATCTTTCGTTTGTTCTGGCCTGGTTGACCCCAGATTAGCCCGGTCTTGTTAGATCTCAGTAGCCCTGATTTGTTCCTGCAGGGCAGACCCAGGGTTGCTACCCACGGGCAGACCATGCTCAAACCCGCCCCCGCCCCCCTAAGGGCAGCTGAGTCAGCGGTAAATTGATGGTACTTCCCACCCTATGCAATATTTTGCATCCCAATCTTGATTGTAGGAAGAGAAGGAGCTGATCAGGTGGTTCCCCCCCCCATCTCTTTTATGTGCCGTGGGGTTTTCAAGGGAGGAGACAGGCAAAGATGGTTTGCTGTGGCCTGCCTCCAGACTTCCTGGTGGTCTCTCTTTCAAATACTAGCCAGGACTGACCCTGGTTCGCTCCCAAGTTCTGAACAAGATCACAGTAGCATGGGTGTTTTTTCCCATACACCTTTCCAGAGGCTAAATTGAGGGGGGTGCAACCTCACATACCTTGTGGCTCCTACCTGTGTTCCTTCCAGTTTGTATGGAAGGAGACCCCCCCAACTGTCATGTGACTGTTATCAATCAATCAAATACCTTTATTGGCATAATAATGTGACTGTTATGCCTATAAAGGTATTCTCTCTCTCTCCCTCCCTCTCTCTCTCTCTCTCTCTCTCTGTCATATGATTAAGGGCTTTTGCATTGTCTAGCTTAGACTGCTATGAATCAGAAGGATCACCTAGGAAACTATTGGAATAAGTGTAGGATCGGGGGGAGGGGCAGAGGCCTTGTTTCTCATGCAAAGGGTCCCAATCCCCACCATCTTCAGGGTGTTGAGAAGGTTTCTTTGCTTTCCTCTTCCTGCATCTTCAAAAGCCCTTGAGAATCCCATGCTTTACCCCCCCATGGGAATCTAAAACAATTTCCCTTGTTCTCTGTGTTATCCTCACAACAACCCTGCAAGGTGGGTTAGGCCGAGAGGCTGGCCCAAGGTCACCCAGTAAATTTCCACGGCAAAGTAGGGGATTCGACCCTGGGCCTACCAGCTCTTAGTCTGATTCCTTAACCTCTACATTTTAGAGTGGTATAGTGCTTTGAGGTCATACTGACAGTGGAGTCATGGGAGAGAGCAGATCATATTTCTTAATTCAGATCAGAATTGGATTAGACCCGGTTGTGAAGGGAGAGCCCTTTGGGGGCTCGAACCTCCATGATCAGGAGCAGTGTGGTCTGTGTACTATTCGGTGGGACCAACAGCGGAACAGCTCTTTGGCTTTGGAAATCTGGGCTCAGGTGGACCATTGGTCTGACCCAGCAAGACCGTTCCTGTCGGCCTCCCGAAATCCCATGTGCCTGCCAGTTGTGCTTTATAGCCATAAATACAATGGAGATGTGGTCCTAATGTTTTAAGGGTCTTCTGGAGTGTGACAAAGACATGTTTGCCAGGGTTGGCAGTGCACATGAGGTTGCAGTATGGTGTAGTGGTTAAAGAGTGGCACACTGTAACCGGGTTTGATCCCCCACTCCTCAACATACAGCCAGCTGGTTGACCTTGAGCTGGTCACAGTTTGCTTAGAGCTGTTTGTGCAGAGCAGTTCTCTTAGGGCTCCCTCAGCTCCACAGAACTCCCAGGGGGTTGGTTTTGGGGAGAGGAAGGGAAATGTATTTTTGTAAGCCACTTTGGCACTTTTTCAGGTAGTAGAAAGCGGGGTATGAAAAACAGCTCTTCTTCTTGCTTTCGGGGGGGGGGGGGACACATGCACTTTTGCCTTTGAGAAATGTCTGAGAAAAATCTGCCAGGTGGGATTTGTCATAGGGCTGGAACCCTGTGGTGGGATGCTGGTTTTGTTTCTGTTGTCTCTCAGAAAGGAGTGGCGCGAAGCATTTGCTCTCTCAGCCATCTGCTTGTGACCCTCCTGTGACCATTTGACATCTTGATGTGCTGAGGAAAAGGGATTTGGCCAGGGCTGTGGGGCGAGTCTGTGGCAGAGGTGAGCTTCGGATATTGGTCTCCTAAGTGCTGGAGTGTACAGTGGTTCATCTTGCACGTGTGCGTTCCCAGAACCCGATTGGGCTGCACATGGCTGGGAAAAATTCACGGCTTGTGAGATTCACTTCTGGCTTGGCCAGGACGCTGCCCTTCTTAACCACCCAGTTCCCTTCGAATGTGTGGGCACGCCACGTGGGTGCAGCAGGGATTTCCCCATGGGGAAGTTGTAAACCACAGAGGTGGAGAGTTTAACAATATACACTGGGGCCTTCCCCCACCTCCTCCCTGGAGTGCCATTTGGGAAACGGGAAGAGAGGGGGGGGCAGCGATTTCATCAGAGGCAGGGTTATCCTAACATCCCTATTTAGCAATGCAGGTTTTTCTTTTCTTTAATGTTCTAACATCTAGCAATACGATGGACAGAAAGCAGGGCATATTTTGATCAAAATGCTCCCAGAGCTATGTATGTGCTCATTGCAAGTTTGGTTAGAGCAGGGGTAGTCAAACTGCGGCCCTCCAGATGTCCATGGACTACAATTCCCAGGAAATGCTTTTGCCCCCAGGAAGGCCACAGAGCAGGCAGGCCTCCTAGCACCCGTTCTTTCCCTGGGTGCAATGAGCCTGCCTGCTCTGTGGCCTTCCTGGGGGCAAAAGCATTTCCTGGGAATTGTAGTCCATGGACATCTGGAGGGCCGCAGTTTGACTACCCCTGGGTTAGAGGGAAGGGGTGTAGGACAAAGTCTGTATGTATGGGAGAATCAGAACTGGCTTTTGGTCTCAGAGACTTGAAATGCCAAACTGTGGGTCTCCAAATGCCTATAGACTACAATTCCCACAAGCCCCTGCTGGCAGGGGCTCATGGGGAGTGTAGTCCATGGACATCTGGAAATGTACAGTTTGGCCACCCCTGCTTGATAGCCGCCTCATCACCTTCTGGGGTAGCAGAAAGTGAAACAGGAGAGCTGCTCAGCTGCAGAAGAGAAAAACACCGTCTCTCTCTTTACCTTTCACTGTCTTTGCTTTGGGCACAGGGAAGAACAAGCTGGAAAGTCCAGACTTTGTCCTGGGGAATCCCGGTCTTTGGAAAGTCCTTCCTGCTTATCCCTCCCTCCCTACTTGGGGAAAGGACAGAGTTTCCCCGGGAGGGCTTGTGGAGAAGCAAAGACACTGAGGGCTAATAAACTTTACCTCCGTTCTTGTTTTGCTTTCAGTCTTGCAAGGAGCTGAAGGAGGGGAAGTTTGGAAACCCTACTGGCAAAGGAAATAAGCCGGGAACCCCCACTGCCCCACTCTTGATTTTTTAGGGTTTCCATCCTCCAGGTGGGGCCTGGAGATCTCCTGAAATCAGGACTGATCTCCAGATGACCAAGATCAGGTTTCCTGGAGAAAATGGCTGTGTTGGAGGGTGAGCCTTAAGCCATTGTGCCTTAATGGGGTTCCTCTCCTTCCTAAACCTTACTATCCCCAGCTTCTACCCCCCCCCCAAAAAAAAAAAATCTCCAGGTATTTCCCAAACAAGACCCAAACTTCAAGATAGGGGCAGTGGGCTGTCAGGAACAGCGGCTCATGACTGAGAACCTGACCATCTCAGCACAGTGCATCTGATGAAAGGGGGGGGGGAGGACTGACTGAGGAAAGAGGCTGCAGAAACGCAAAATCCCAAGTCTAAACCACAGAACTGACGCAAAGCTGAAGCGCCAAAGTGACGTATAGGGAGTGCTGCTGAGTCACAGCTGACCTACGGCCACCCGGTAGGGTTTTCAAGGTCAGAGATGGTCAGACCCTGTTTGCCATGGCCTGCCTCTGTGCCACGGTCCTGCCATGCAAAGGTGCAAAGTTATGCAGGTCCTGTGATTTCGGCTTCCAGTGGATTCCTGGGGGGCGGAATTGGAGGATTTGGAATGGCTGCCTCATTTTTGATATGGACAGCCCTGTTTATCTGTAGCAGGAGAAAAGAGTCGCACCTTGAAGACTAACAAAATTTGTGTCCGGGGATGAGCTTTCGGGAGTTGCTGCTCACTTCATACCCTACCATAAATTCCGCTCTCATTTTTGTGATTTGCAAAAGGATTCTCTCAAGAAGACGAAGGGTTGTTGTTGTTTTTTTTGGACCCTGCTTTTCACTATCCAAAGGAGCCCCCAACTGGCTTACAGACACCTTCCCCTTCCTCTGTCCACAACGGACACCCTGGGAGGTTGGTGGGAGTGAGAGAGCTCTGGGAGAACAGCTCCAAGAGAACCGTGACTGGCCCAAGGTCACCCAGCTGGCTGCATGTGGAGGAGTGGGGAATCAAAGCTGGTTCTCCCGATTAGAGCCCGCTGCTCTTTAACCTCTACACTGCACTGTCTGAAATAGAAATACTTTTGGACTAGTGGGTGGGGAATGGGGAGGTGTGCTTTCGCTTCTGGAAAACAAGTTTGGGAAGGGTCTTTTTTTCCCCCTTTGGTACCATTTCACAAACCTGTTTGGCCAAAGAGACCTACAGGGCAAATAAAACCTTATGAGGGCCGAGAGAGACTGGTTTTGCTTGTCCGGCTTGTCTTCAGAGAACTGAAATGCCTTTTGAAGAGTCTCAAGGATTGGGGGGGGGGGGCTCTCAGAACAACATTGGGTGTCTTTTGAGTGGAGCTGGGGGGAGGGGGCCAGGTTATCTCTTGGTTGTTCATTTATACCCCACCTCTCTCCTTCAGGGACCCAAGGTGGCTCACGTCATTCACCCTTGCTCCATTTTATCTTCACAACGACCCTGTAAAGTAGGCTAGTGTGAGAAAACAAGTTTCCATGGCGGAGTAAGGTTAGAGGGGGCTCTGGAAAATCCTTTGGGCTTCTTGAGGGTCTACTGGACTCGAATCTAGCTGTTCTCTGGCTGGGTTTGCCACCTCTGGGCTGAGAAATTTGGGGAGGTTGATCTTGAGGAGGGAGGGGCTTCAATGAAGCATAATGCTCTAGAGCAGGGGTAGTCAACCTGTGGTCCTCTAGATGTCCATGGACTACAATTCCCATGAGCCCCTGCCAGCAAATGCTGGCAGGGGCTCATGGGAATTGTAGTCCATGGACATCTGGAGGACCACAGGTTGACTACCCCTGCTCTAGAGTCCATCCTCCAAAGCGGCCAATTCAATTGTAATAGCAGGAGATTTTTTTTTTAATTATACTTTAAAAGGGGATTCAATCGAATCATGGAGGAAGAGTCCAGGGTGGCTGAGGTGAACCTCCACCTTCAGAGGCACTAAGCCTCTGAATCCCATATCCAGGAGGCCACATAAGGAGCAGGTCTTCTCTGCTCTGTTGTTGGTCCTCCCGAGGAACTGGCTGGTCACTGTGCGAGACAGGATGCTGGGCTAGACGGTCCATTGGCCTGATCCAGCAGGGCTCTCCTGATGTCCTTGTTTCCTTACGAGGTCTCCAGTCACCACCTGGAGGTTGGCAAGCCTATCTGGCAGCAAGGATTCAAACCTGGATCTCGCAGTGATGCTGTTTGTTGTGGATGGTGCCCCGGCGCTCTGGCCAGCCTCCCAAGTGGTGTGCGGTCCTTGGACGTCATGTTTTTGTGGTCCTTTGTCCGTCTTTTCCAAGAAAGTGCTTTGTGCAACCTTTTTGGCCCGGATCCAGCATGAGGTCGCTTCAGTTTTCACTGTCCAGGGGACAAAGGCAGGTGAGACGGCTGAACTGAGCCGAGGCCAGGAGACATCAGCTCATGCGCCTGCAGGGGCAGAGACCCGAGGTGGCAGAATGACCACTGGGGTGGGATTGGCGAATCCCATATTTGGAATACTCCCCAGGGTCTTCATGGGTTGGATTCTGGAGCAGGAAGCTGCACCCGAGGACCCTGGCCTGTTCTGACCTCTCCATTTGTGCTTTTATCCCTCCAGATCAGGGGTAGTCAAACTGCAGCCCTCCAGATGTCCATGGACTACAATTCCCAGAAGCCCCTGCCAGCAAATGCTGGCAGGGGCTTCTGGGAATTGTAGTCCATGGACATCTGGAGGGCCGCAGTTTGACTACCCCTGCTCCAGATCTTCAGGGCACAATTCAAGGTGTTGTTTGAGAACCAGAAAGCCTTACAAAGAGCTGGCCCTAAATAACACCTGGGCGGCTCTTTTTCTCGGCTTCCCCCGTACGAAGAAAAGGCTTCCTAAAAGAAATTTGGGGCTACTTCACGGTGGCATTTTCTTTCTCCCCCCCCCTCTTTGTTTGTTTGTTTGTTTTTTTGAAGTTTATCATGGTAGAATTTCCCACCAGTTAAACATTCCTCCGGAGGGGCTGTTCTTCAGCGGCTAGGATGAAATACGTAGATAGACAGACAGAAAAACAGATTTATTCCCCACTTTCCATTGGTCTCCTTGCCTTGGTTTTCTCCTCACAACCACCCTGTGAGGGAGGCGAGGTCCGAGATCACATGGTGGAGAGAAGATTCGAACCTAGATTTCCCAGAACCCTTGGCTGGCGCTCTAGCCGTTACAGGGAGTTGTTATTCTTGGTGTGAAGCGGCTGTAAGTGAAAGGGGAACACTCCAACAGGTTCAGACTCCGGGCAGTGTTCTCTTTACGACAGTAAGCAGTCCAGATTCCTGTGGGGCACCCACAAGCTGGGGCCAAAAGCCGCAACTCTACCCTACGGATTTGCTCCCAGCAACTAGTGTTTGGAGGTAAACTGCTCCTAGAAGCGGAGGCTCCGTTCAGTGAGCGTGGCGGCTGGCCTTTGGTAGAGCTTGCCTCCGAGCGTTGGTCTAAACTCTTTTGACAGATGTGTGCAGCTGATACTTTTACAGTATACTTTAGGACAGGGGTAGTCAAACTGCGGCCCTCCAGATGCCCATGGACTACAATTCCCATGAGCCCCTGCCAGCATTCGCTGGCAGGGGCTCATGGGAATTGTAGTCCATGGGCATCTGGAGGGCCGCAGTTTGACTACCCCTGCTTTAGGATTTCAGCAGTTGCTTCCTTCCCCCACACCTTGGGAAGAATCCGTCCGAAAACTCAACTGTGTAAATAAACCGTCTGGATTCTCACCCAGGGCTCGGCTTCTCCTGTGCCAGAGTTCCAGAGCTGCTCACAGGCTCAAAAAGGTGCATTGTGTGTGTGTGTGTGGGGGGGCTGCCCTAACCGCTGCGCCGCCCCACCTCTCATTGCAAACACCCTCCGAAATCCAGCCGCACAAAACAGCATCATAAATCTTGGGTGGCTGGGGTGAGGCTGACCCTTTTCTCTTCCTCTCTTTCCCCTCCGCGATGGAGCAAAACAATGGCCCCACAGGAGCCTGCTGGACTACATTCATGTCCTGTTCGAATTCTGGCAACAACAAGCCATCAATCTCTGGCGGAGGACAAGCCAGCCGCCTTTGGCGAGAGGCAGTGAACGTGCCTGTCATCATGCGCTCAGCCTGATGTAAAGGAGCATGCGACATTCCTCCTCTCTCCCCCCCCTTTGTTTTGGTCCTTTCGGGCCCACCCTCTCTGTTGCAACTGCTTGCAACTTAACTCGGTGTGTACTTCCGTGTCCCGACGTGGGCAGGCCCTCCGCAGAGTCAGGCCATTCCAGGAAACGGGCCACGCAGTGTGAGGCGGAAAGGGGTGGTTGGTGCCGGGAAGTCAGAGTGAGAGGCGGAAGCCAGTCCCGCCTCAAAGTGGCCCAGAACGGCAGGGGGAGGGGCTGCCAGGAGACCCCACGGAGGGGGGGGGGGAGTAGAGTGGCTGGGAGACGTGGGTTCAAATTTGTTTTGGGTTACTCATTCGCCTCACAACCTTCCTGCAAGGGAGATTGGGCTACAAGAGAAAGCCAGAAGACAGCATTTTAAAATACAGATGCTGTGGATTTCCTGCATTCTGCAGGGGGGTGGGCTAGATGACCCTGGAGGGCCCTTCAACTCTATGATTCTATGTAATTGGGTCTATGGCTAGGGTTGCCAGCCTCCAGGTGGTGGCTGGACGTCTCCGGGGATTACAGGCTTTAGAGATCAGTTCCTCTGGGGAAAATTGCTGCGTTGGAAGATGGATTCCGGAGTGTTGTTCTGCACGGATATCTCGCCCCCTCCCCAAACCCTGCCTCCCCCAGGATCCAACCCCCAAATCTCCAGGTACTTCCCAACCCAGTGGTCGCAACCTTCTCCGTTGTTGAGATGGTCTTTGAATCACAAAGAGAGATTTTGGGCTTGGGTTTTGACCCACACTCCTGTACCATGATGCCCCCCTCATGCTCATGGAGAATTTGTTGCTCTCTTCTTCAGACAGCTGATAAATGTAATCGTTCTGTCAGACGTGGCTTGGCTCACTTGCACGAGTTGTCTGGCACATGTTTTTGCACTGAACCCGGCTAGTTTTCAGCAGCACTTGCCAGCCTTTTCAGGAACGGTGTGTGGATAGCGACAAGACCTATGCTACAATCAGAACGTGGCCCTGCTCTTTAGGGTCGGGGAATTCCTGGAGGCTTGAGGCCAGAGCTTGGGGAGAGCGGAACGTAGGGAAGGAGGGAAGCCCAAGGGGGATGTGGTGCCTCTAAGGCTGGCATTCCTCCAGGGGAGCCACTCTTTGGAGTCAGTTGTGACTTTAGGGGAACTCCAGGCGGAATCTGGTGGTTGGCAACCCTTTGCAGCATTTTTTACTCTGATCTTGGCAAGGCAGGGAAGCAAGACCGGCTTTATCCTAGAAGTGAAGCGTCCCCGCTTCCAACTGCAGGACACCCCTTGTTCTTGCATGATTTGTGAGCCCTCATACAGTTGCCAGCTCTAGGGGGGGGATTCCTGGAGGCCTGAGAGGAAGGGGTGGATCCTTGAGGTCTGGAGATCAGATCGACCTTGGGGGTGGGGGGAGGATAATGCCCTAATGCCCACCCCCCAGAGCAGTCATTTACTCCAGGGAAACCTCTCTAGAGACCCTTCTAATTCCAGGAGAACTCCAGGGCTCACCTGGAGGCTGGGAAGCCTAGATTCGCCACCTGCAGCGTCTGTTGTTCGGGATGGGGCTGTCCAAGGGAGCAGGAAGTGTTTGTTTTCCAGGGGGCAGGCAAGTCAGACCCAACGGCCTTTGGCCCCTTCCAGAGTCATGACCCAATTGTTGCCGGCCGCTGATGTAAGAGCTCTGCAATCTCCCTTCTTGCGGGTGACTCACTCTGATATCATGAGCTCGAGTCCCTTCTTAATGGTCTGTGTCACAACTTCAGCACAAAAGATTGCTTTGTGCCCGGGCAGGAACCCGCAGCTACCTGCCGGGCGTTGGGGTTATCGGGAGGGCAGGATCCTGACCCCGGCGGAAGGGGCATGTTTTCAAGGGAAACCTCGGCCTCGAGGAGCTCGGCCTCTGACCAGGGCTCCCCGTTTCTTTGGCAGGGTGTCATCATGAAAGAAGAGGTGGAAACGGGCGTCAGGTTCCTCTCCCGCCTGGTGAATCGATATGACAAGATGGCCAAGGGGCAGGTGGAACGCTTTGGAGAGAGTTTGGTCACCGTGCTGTGCGAACGCTTCAGCGATCACTGGTACCCCGAGAACCCCGTCAAAGGACAGGCGTACAGGTACACCCACGTGTTCAGTGGAGGGTGGGTGGCCGAGGGGGTGGGGGTGGAGGGGGGGTAGCGCTTCAGTGCCTATCCCCATGTCCAAGAGGTGAGGCATAGTCTGGGACGGTGGGGTTTGGGCTCAATGAGACTCGATGAGATTTGAACCCGTCACTCTGCCATGACGTGACGCCAGCCCGTTAGTGACAGAGGCCCCTTTGCTTGGTCGAAAGCCCTGCGCTTGATTATAATTTTTAAAAATGTATTTAAACAGCCCCCGTTATTCTTAATGGACACCCAAAGCAGTTAGTTCGTGTCGTTCTCCTGTTTCTTCCTCACAACAGCCTTGTGAGGTAGGGGAGGCTGAGAACGTGTGACTGGCCTGAGGTCGCCCAACAAGCTTCCCAAGGCACGAGTGGGGATTCGAACCTGGGTCTCCTGGAGCCTAGTCTGACACCTTGAGCCCCACACTGTGTGGTTTCTAAACACGAAGAGTCATAAAGTTTCTAAACAGCAGGGGTAGTCAAACTGCGGCCCTCCAGATGTCCATGGACTACAATGCCCAGAAGCCCCTGCCAGCAAATGCTGGCAGGGGGCTTCTGGGAATTGTAGTCCATGGACATCTGGAGGGCCGCCGTTTGACTACCCCTGCTAAACAGCATCTGCCAGAACAACCCTAATGGATTGCTTTATGGAGGTTACAGTTCTTAAAAAGCCCTCCCCTGGGGGGTGGCGGTTCATTTTAATGCAGCAACTTTCTGCATAGCATGAAGAATAACTATTTGTAACAGTTTCTTGCTTTTCCTATTATTATTATTATTATTATTATTATTATTATTATTATTATTATTATTATTATTATATCACCCCTCTTGGACTTGCCAAATCACAGAGGTGGACAACAAGTATAATATAATATTAAGACAGCAGTACAATCAACAATGCACTTTCAATGCACCAGTAAATGACAGCAAAATCTACCGTTGATTATATTAACTAGGCAGAAGGAGGGATGGGAGGGTATTCAGATGGTGTGACTTCCTAGCTGGCCTTAGCCACAGGCCTGGCAGAAGAGCTCTGTCTTGCAGTTCTGGCAGAACTTGATCTCCCTGGGGAAGCTAATTCTACCAGGTTTTGGTTGAGGCCAGATGTATTTCTTTGGGGTTTGCTTATCTGATTGGGTCTTATCTGATTGGTATTTCTAGATTGCAGTGCTCTCTGGGGCATGTGTTCAGAGACCCGAGTTCAAGTCTGGTAGGGACCAGTTAAGCGTCTGTTTGCCACTCCCCCCCCCCCACTTTTCATGAGGCTGTTCCAATTCCAGTTGTACGATCTTAATATTGCCCCTCCGCAGTGAGAAACTCCGCTCTGAGTTTCAACATTATATAGTCATTTCTCACTTCCTTCAGAGCACAAACAACCCTCCCCCCCAAACACCTGTATTGAGGTCTGAGGAAGTGATGAAGTCAGAATGAATTGCTTAAAAAGCTCCGTTTGTGGTTTACATCTTAAGCAGTAACTTTCGACTCTTCAGGACTGGAATTCACCTACCAGCTGGTCTGCAAATTGAGTCTCAGTTTTGATATGTTTATTCCTTTTATCTCCTCTTTATTACTCCTATTTCTTTTTTGACTGTGTGGGGGTCGGGACATATTGATTTATCCTGCATTCCTTCTCCCCAGAGAACTGCAGGGGATCGGGTTAATTTAGCCCTGGGGGCAAAGCTCATTGCACCCAGGGAAAGAACGGGTGCTAGGAGGCCTGCCTGCTCTGTGGCCTTCCTGGGGGCAAAAGCATAAAATTTCAGGAGTAGTCAAACTGCGGCCCTCCACATGTCCATGGACTACAATTCCCATGAGCCCCTGCCAGCATTCGCTGGCAGGGGCTCCTGGGAATTGTAGTCCATGGACATCTGGAGGGCCGTAGTTTGACTACCCCTGGCATAAATCATGGTTTTGACCCCCCTCCTCCCACCCACACCCGCCCCGGTTCCCACTCAGTCTTGAGATCCAACATGGTGTGGCGGCTACAGAGTGGCAGAGTCTAATCTCAAAAGCTGGGTTCGAGTCCTCCTCCAGGGACAGCCAGCTGGGTTGCCAACCTCCATGGGAAGCCTGGAGACTTTCAGGAATTACAACTGATCTTTAGGCAATAGTTCCCTTGGCGAGAACAGCTGCATTGGAGGGCGACCACACAAAACAATACAATTTATCAATAATTTTAACTTTACATGATATATTATTAAAACCTTCAAATCATAAAAAACCTTAAAATCAGATGTTCCAGCGAATTTGCTAGTTGGCACGTTCAAGAGCATTTAGTTCTTCATTTCAGGGTTTTTTTGGGATGGGGAGATGGCCATGCATAGCAGGGGTGGCCAAAGTGTGGCTCCCCAGATGTATGCGGACTACAGTTCCCATGATCCCCTGATAGTACTGGCAGGGTATCATGGGAATTGTAGTCCACATACATCTGGAGAGCCAAAGTTTAGACACCATGATGCAGAGGGAGCCCAGTCAATGTTTAGCCAAATTGTCCTTTTGTGGCACTTCCATGGGCGCTTCAGACATTGCCTTGCTTGTTTAACCTCCCGAGGTCTTCTGTTTCTTAAGTCAGCAACTCTGAACTGGAAAATACCTGGAGATTTTGGGGGTGGAGCTTAGAGATGGAAGGAACCTCAGCAGCGCATCATCTCATTGGCTCCACTGTCCATTGCAGGCATTTTTTTTCGTCAGAGAAACTGATCTCCGTAATCTGGAGATCAGTAATCATTCCAGGAGATCTCCAGGGCCCCACTTGGGCATTGGCCACCCTGCCCATTCCTTCCCGCTCTTTGTTCCCAGAAATGATGCCAGTCGAGCCAGTGGCTGCCACCAGGGGGCACCAAATTCTGCGTTTGTTTCTGTAATCGCGGGGAGCAGATTGCAGGAAAGGAGGGGCTGCAGGAGTTATGCTCTGCGCTGGAGGCTGTTCTCGGTGGGGTGCGGCGTGGCAGCAGAGGGCTGTTTAGGCGCTCCCAACGCAGCCTCGTCGTTTGCCGGAGTGCACGGCAGACCGGTGGCCTAATGCTGCTTTCTGGAGTGCAATTGTTTGCAGAGCGAGCTGTGAAAATAGCTGTATTGTACCTCTCAGGGCTATTTGTATAGCCGATACGGACACTGTTTGTGTAGGGATTGGCTGCTGGGTTGCTGCCACCCCCACAGGTCATAGAGGTCTGCTGCTTGCGTGGGGCCGGACTGTAGGAGGCCAGCTGGATCTGTCCATTATTATACGGCAATTCTATTGTGCACCGCGGTACACAACTGAGTACACTGGACAGGACATCGTGTCCCTGAGCGAAGATACTGTCCCAAGTATAGGTAACTGGTGCCGTAACGCCTTAAGAAGTCAGTTCTCCAAAGCCTGACCTGGGTAGCCTAGGCTAGCTCGATCCTGGCGGGTCTTGGAGGCTAAGAGGGGTCAGTCCTGGTGAGTTCTTGGATGGACGGGAAGCCCTCCAAGAAACTCCAGGATCTCTACCCAGAGGCATGCAATGGCAAACCACCTCTGCTTGTCTCTGGCTTTGAAAACCCCATGGAATTGTCATATAGCAGCGGTGGCCAAACTGTGGCCCTCCAGATGCCCGTGGACTACAATTCCCATGAATCTCTGCTGGCATAAATTTAAAAATAGATATAGATAAATAAATAGACCGAGGGGATGTCCCGTATTATTAGGGCTTGGGGGGGTGACCAGGTGGAAACGGATGATGGACCGTTAATTCAAGACAAACGAAGCAAAGGCCGTCACACGACGGACTTACGGAACTCACTGCAGCAAGAAGTAGGCGTGGCCACCGGCTTAGGTGGCTTTATTAAGGCATTTATTTATTATGTCTTAATGTCTTAATTATATTTGTATGCCGCCATTCCCACCACAGCTGGCTCGTGAAAGTCATTAGTCTTCCTAGGTCAATGAAGGCTACCTTGCAGGGTTGTTATGAGGAGCGAGAGTCTGTATGATGTAGGGATCAGGATGCTGCGCTTGAATCTGGGAGGCCAAGGTAAAAATCCTCACTCTGCCATGGAAGCTCCCCGAGTGACCTCAGGGCTATCCTACCACACAGGATTGTTGTGAGGCTATAATGAGGAAGGGAAAAGTCATGGATTCCGCGTTCCCCGGACACAGCAGGATTTAAATATACTAGAGGTTGAGCAATCAATATTTTTTAGAAATGATTCTACTTGCTGTTCCCAAGATCCTTCTTGCTCTACATCTCAGCCCTGTTTTGACTCCTCCCACTCAGGTGTATCCGCATCAACAAATGGCAGAAGGTGGATGCCTCCCTCCTGAAAGCTTGCACGGACTGCGGTCTTGATTATTCGGAGCTGGCCTTGCCCCGGGAAATCTCAATCTGGATCGACCCTGGCGAAGTCAGCTGCAGGTGAGGTCCTTGAACATTGAGCTCCTTCCTCTTGGGGCTGGGTCTCTAGCGCCATCTGGTGATGAATGCGGGTGATGGTCTGTGGCTGGGGGCGGCATTGTGTGGGGGGCGCGGATATCCATCAGGTTCCAACTCTCTTTGCTTTTGATGATGGGAGCCCTTTCTTGTGGTTCAGGATTCAGAAGAGAAAAGGTCACACTCTCGGTCAGGGGTAGTCAACCTGTGGTCCTCCAGATGTTCGTGGACTACAATTCCCATGAGCCCCTGCCAGCATTTGCTGGCAGGGGCTCATGGGGATTGTAGTCCACAAACATCTGGAGGACCACAGGTTGACTACCCCTGCTCTAGGTCCTTTCAATGCGGACTGCAGCTCTGTATTGGGAGGGAGGGTTACATGTGAGGTAGAAACATGAAAACACAAAATGGGGAGTTGGGTTCAGATGCCGTTTCCTGAATCTGAGGACATTAGAAGAGCCCTGCTGGATCAAACCAATACTCCATCTAGTCCAGTATCCTAATTCACAGGGGCTGACCGTTGGAGGTCCAGCAACAGGAAATGGAGGCCTTATTAGAAAAGCCCTGCTGGGTGAGGTAGCAACATAAGGGGAAGGCCTCAGCCTCTATGCCATGTTTTTGGCCCTCCAGAGGAACCTGTGGTCCATCTAGTCCAGCATCCTGCCTCACACAGTGGCCAACCAGTTCCTCTGGAGAGCCACCAACAGGGCATAGAGGCCGAGGCCTTCATAAGAATCTCAGAAGAGCCCTGCTGGATCAGACCAGGGGTCAATCTAGTCAATCTAGTCCAGCATCCTGCCTCACACAGTGGGCAAACAGTTCCTCTGAAGGGCCAACAACAGGGCACAGAGGACGAGGCTTCATAAGAACCTCAGAAGAGCCCTGCTGGATCAGACCTATGTTCCACCCAGTCCCACATCCTGCCTCATGCAGTGCCTAACAAGTTCCTCTGGAGGGCCAACTACAGGACATCCAGGCTGAGGCCCTCCCCTGATGTTGCTACTTCATACTCTATGTAATCTATTTATTCTTGTGGCCATCACAAAATCCTCTGGCAGCGAACCCCACATTTTAATATGTCGGACCTGTACCGATCGTTCCCCATCTAAGCTCCTGTAGAGGTAGTAATAAAGTTCCTGGCAGTTGTCTTTATCAGCTGCATGGCAGGCCGGAATGGACAAAAGCGCCTGTTGAATCTTCTGCCTGCTAGAGTATCACACGGTCAGCCCTCCAGGGAAGCACCAGTGGCCTAACCTCTCCCCACTCTGTCCCCAACAGGCTGGGGGAGAACAACCAGTACTTCAAGGTCAAAGATGAAGAGAGAAGCAGCGGCAAAGCATCACCAGAGCCAGAGACATCTGACTACCATTCTGAATCTCCCTCGGAGTGCTCGTCGGAGGATGAGGGGTCAGTTAAAACTGGGGCAGCCGTACCAGTAGTGACAAGCAAAAGCCGGCCTCCTGGAAGCAGTTCTACCAAACAGGTGAGGGGAGAAGGATCCGAATTACTTTTTTGAACGGCTGTGGTGTGCTGGCCACTGCATTAGTGCTATGTTACCATAGCATTAGAGCCTCTTGTGGCGCAGAGTGGTAAGGCAGCAGACATGCAGTCTGAAAGCTCTGCCCATGAGGCTGGGAGTTCGACATGACATGAAAACACTAGAGGGCGTCACTCCAAGGGGCAGACATGACTCGGTGCTTGCACAGGGGATACCTTTACCTTTAATGTTAACATAGCACTAATGCTATGGTAAAGGTAAAGGTAAAGGTAAAGGTAAAGGTATCCCCTGTGCAAGCATCGGGTCATGTCTGCCCCTTGGGGTGACGCCCTCTAGCGTTTTCATGGCAGACTCAATACAGGGTGGTTTGCCAGTGCCTTCCCCAGTCATTACCGTTTACCCCCCAGAAGCAAGCTGGGTACTCATTTTACCGACCTCGGAAGGATGGACGGCTGAGTCAACCTTGAGCTGGCTGCTGGGATCGAACTCCCAGCCTCATGGGCAGAGCTTTCAGATGGCTGCCTTACCACTCTGCGCCACAAGAGGCTCTATGTTAATATTAGTGCTATGTTATCTTGCAGGCCACTGCATTAGTGCTATGTTTTTGTGACAAGAGGTGTTCTCTCGCCGCCACATTGTTCTGTGGTCCCCCATCCAAGTACAAACCAGGGCTAACTCTGCTTAGCTTTTGAGATCTGACAAGTCTGGACCCTCCTATGCTGCCTTCAGACGAAAGCAGTAGGGGAGACAAAAGTGTGTTCCTTTTAACTACCTCAATCTTTCAACTCCTCTTTTCTTCCCCCAGGGTCCGCAGTACTTCTACATGCCATCTCCCCTCTGGGTTCCGTGTCCCCAACCCTTGGTCAGCTACATCCCGGCTTTCCAGCCGGTCACTGTCTACTACGTCGACGTGGCCTCGAAACCAGCGGCTCGCCGGAAGCCCAATCCCAACCTTGTGAAGCGGCTCACCTACCGGGCGTCCAAAGCGTGAAGGGGGCGGGAGAGGCTGGGTGGAGCCGGAGGCCGTAGGCCTCGCCCAGTGCTCTCCGTGAGACGCTCCTCTCCAGCGTCTGCAGAGACAAACAGTGACCCGAATTTCAGAACCCAGCGGCCATTTTGTTCCCTCTTGGTGAGGACCGAATCCTAGGGATTCTCCTCAGAAGTATACGCTAAGAGAAGGGATCCTGGCTGTCTCTTAATCCCTCCGCCTCCACCCTTTGCACGTGGAGGGAGGGCCTGTGGTGCTGAAATGAGTGTAGCATTCCGATTGTGTATTAACCAGCACTTGTGTGTACAGTCCGGACCAGAAACTTCGAGCCAGACATCTTGGGGGCTTCAGTTCCTCTCCGCCAAAGTAAAGACGTTTTTAAATATTTGCGGGTTTTTCAAAAAGGAGTTCTTTTTTTTTTTGAGCTTGGGAGAGGAATACGATTCTGTGAAGATCTAGAAAATTGGGAATTCTTGCCTCCTTCTTTTCTCCGCCTCTGACTTTCCTTTCCTGTTTCTGTAACACTGGAAGAGCAACGGCAGCTTTCGGAAAACAAAAGAAACACTTCTAGATTATGGTTGAAACGAAACTAGGCATGGCTTGACTCATGCGTAAACGGTTGGCTTATTTTCCCTAACCTTTTCCGGACATTGCTAGTTGTGGGCGGGGCAAAGTACATCGGAGTCCCGCCTCCTCAACGTGGATCTCAAACTTCACCCAACTGCTTTCTGCTGTTTTACCGGAAGAAAGAAGGAAAGAAGGAAAGAAAGAAAGAAAGAAAGAAAGAAAGAAGGAAAGAAAGAAAGAAAGAAAGAAAGAAAGAAAGAAAGAAAGAAAGAAAGAAAGAAAGAAAGAAAGAAAGAAAGAAAGAAAGAAAGAAAGAAAGAAAGAAAGAATAGAGAGCTGAGTTTTTTTAGGGTACAGAATTCGGAACCTGCTACCAATGTCTATGCTTGCACAATGCAATCCCTGCATACAAACTCTGCAAATAATACTTAACCTACCTCAAGAGATGCTGTTTTCAAGAATGAAATTAGAAGGTGTTTAAAATTTTTTTGCATTTTTGGAAGGACTTGTTGTTGGGCCAAGTATTATTAATATTATTATTTGATGTTGATAGTTTATATATTGTTTTCTTCTGTACAGACCAATCGGGAATATTAATTTATAAGATGACAAATAATTGTCTTAAGTAACTTTTTACCTGCCGCTGGTTTTTAATGCACCGTTGCCCTTTTTTAAAAGAGGAATAAAGGATTTTTTTTCTATGCGTAAAACAAAATAAAAAATGATAACAATATTGAGTGACGGAAGGATGTGTGTTTTGCAGGGTAGAGGGGTGTCAGAGAGAGAAATAAATAAATTAATATCTGATACTTTGTTCATAGAGAGCCTCTTGTGGCGCAGAGTGGTAAGGCAGCAGACATGCAGTCTGAAGCTCTGCCCATGAGGCTGGGAGTTCAATCCCAGCAGCCGGCTCAAGGTTGACTCAGCCTTCCATCCTTCCGAGGTCGGTAAAATGAGGACCCAGTTTAAACGGTAATGACTGGGGAAGGCACTGGCAAACCACCCCTTATTGAGTCTGCCATGAAAATGCTAGAGGGCGTCACCCCAAGGGTCAGGCATGACCCGGTGCTCGCACAGGGGATACCTTTACCTTTAATTTGTTCATGGGAAGGCTATTATCTCAGGCAGAAGAGTAAATAACAAAATGGTCTCTGCCCCACAGAGATGGCAATCTAAAAACAGGCCCTAGGCAGGCAGAAGAAAGAACATAAGAAGAACCCTGCTGGATCAGACCAGTGAGGGTCCACCTAGTCGAGCAGCCTGTCTCACACAGTGGACAGCCAGGTCCTCTGGAGGTCCAACAACAGGCGGGAAAGCCCTAGATCTTCATAAGAACATAAGAGCTCTGCTGGATCAGACCAGTGAGGGTCCATCTAGTCTCACACAGTACGCAACCAGTTCCTTTAGCGGCCCAACAATAAGGTATAATGGCTGAGACCTTCATAAGAACATCAGAAGAGCCCTGCTGGATCAGACCTTGTCGAGCAGCCTGTCTCACACAGTGGCCAACCAGGTCCTCTGGACATCCAACAACAGGGCATAAAGGCCGAAGCCTTTATAGGAACATCAGAAGATCCCTGCTGGATCAGACCAGAGGTCCATCTAGTCCAACAGCCAGTCTCACACGGTGGCCAACCAGGTCCATAGAGGCCAAAGTCTTCCTCTGATGTTGCTTTCCGGCACTGCCTCTGAACATGAAGGTTCCCATTAGTCACCATGGCTAGCAGCCCCTAATAGACCTCTCCTCCATGAATCTAGCGCCCTTTTAAAGCCATCTGTGTCTGTGGCCATCCCTATATCCTCTGGCCTGCAAAGAGACAAGATTATGATAAATTCACAGGTCATTTGAATATACTTAGGAAAAGTAAGGTCCAGAATAAGTTCAAGTTACAGTGAATGTACGTACAATCCATATTGACTGTATACTTAGTTGTGCTTTGAGGAATTCTCATGTTGCATTCAGTGCATGCACAGCTAAACCTGCCATCCAGAAGAAGGTCCCTAGTTTAATTTGTCAAGTGAATGCGTATTGGTGTTCTCTTGCAAACTGGTGTACGCATATATGAGCCGATTCTTGTGTTCATGTGTGGGCGGGGCTACTGTCGAGCTTATGGGAAATCGGGGCCAGTTCACCTTAGAGGCAAATGGCTGGTGGATGCCAAATTTGGTGGGTGAGCTTGCCAGGATTGCCTGTCACCAGGAGCACAGCCTTAGGAAAGCTCACCAGAAGATATTTGTGGCTTCTGTGAACTTTGGATCATGCAGGGTGTATGAGATGGAAGGGGTGAACTGGAGGGGGTATTATCAGAGGGGAAGATACAGGATTTGATCGCTGGATGCTCCTCAAATTCCACTATTTGGGGGCAAGAGATCAAAAGTTCTCTTTACCAAACCTCTCTATTTCATGTATAATTTTACAAAATGCTATCATGTCATCATCCCCCCCCTCCCCATCTCTTCTAAACTGAAAAGTCCCAGACTCCTCCCCCTTTCCCCACAAGGAAGGTGCTCCAACCCCCTGATCCTCTTGCTTGCCCTGCTGGCCACATCTCACCATGTCTTCCTGCATTGGGCTGAAATTCTACTCTATCTTTGGGTCTCAAAGAAACTCCATATCTGAATCAGACCTTCCTACCAGCGTGGCGTAGTGGTGAAGAGTGGCAGCTTCAAATCTGGCGAGCCGTGTGTGATTCCCCACTCCTCCATGTACAGCCAGCTGGGTGGACTTGGGCTAGTCACGGTCCTGATAGTGCTGTTCTGACCAAGCAGTCCTGACATGGGTCTGTCAGCCTCACTTATCTCACAGGGTGTCTGTTGTGGGGAGAGGAAAGGGAAGGCAAATGTAAGCTGCTTTGAGACTCCTTTGGGTAGAGAAAAGTGGCATATAAGAACCAACTCTCTCTTCAGTAATATCAGGGCTCTCTCAGGCCCACCCACCTCACAGGGTGTCTGTTGTGGGGAGAGGAAAGGGAAGGTGACTATAAGCTCCTTTGAGACTCCTTCAGGTAGAGAAAAGCAGCATATAAGAACCAATTCTCTTCTTCAGTAATATCAGGGCTCTCTCAGCCTCACCTGCCTCACAGGGTGTCTGTTGTGGGGAGAGGAAAGGGATGGCGAATGTTAGAAGCTTTGAGACTCCTTCAGGTAGAGAAAAGTGGCATATAAGAACCAACTCTCTCTTCAGTAATATCAGGGCTCTCTCAGGCTCACCCACCTCACAGGATGTCTGTTGTGGGGAGTGGAAAGGGAAGGTGACTGTAAGCTCCTTCGAGAATTCTTTGGGTAGAGAAAAGCAGCATATAAGAACCAATTCTCTTCTTCAGTAATATCAGGGCTCTCTCAGCCTCACCCGCCTCACAGGGTGTCTGTTGTGGGGAGAGGAAAGGGATGGCGAATGTTAGAAGCTTTGAGACTCCTTCAGGTAGAGAAAAGTGGCATATAAGAACCAATTCTCTTCTTCAGTAATATCAGGGCTCTCTCAGCCTCACCTGCCTCACAGGGTGTCTGTTGTGGGGAGAGGAAAGGGATGGTGAATGTTAGAAGCTTTGAGACTCCTTCAGGTAGAGAAAAGAGGCATATAAGAACCAATTCTCTTCTTCAGTAATATCAGGGCTCTCTCAGCCTCACCTGCCTCACAGGGTGTCTGTTGTGGGGAGAGGAAAGGGATGGCGAATGTTAGAAGCTTTGAGACTCCTTCAGGTAGAGAAAAGAGGCATATAAGAACCAATTCTCTTCTTCAGTAATATCAGGGCTCTCTCAGCCTCACCTGCCTCACAGGGTGTCTGTTGTGGGGAGAGGAAAGGGATGGTGAATGTTAGAAGCTTTGAGACTCCTTCAGGTAGAGAAAAGAGGCATATAAGAACCAATTCTCTTCTTCAGTAATATCAGGGCTCTCTCAGCCTCACCTGCCTCACAGGGTGTCTGTTGTGGGGAGAGGAAAGGGATGGCGAATGTTAGAAGCTTTGAGACTCCTTCAGGTAGAGAAAAGTGGCATATAAGAACCAGCTCTTCTTCTTCAGTAATATCCGGGCTATCTCAGCCTCACCTCCCTCACAGGGTGTCTGTTGTGGGGAGAGCAAGGGAAGGTGATTATAAGTCACTTTGAGACTCCTTTGGGCAGTGAAAAGCAGGGTATAAAACCCAATTCTCCTCCCCTTCTTCAGAGCTGCCATTTCTGTTCTCTCCCTGATGGGATTTCCTGCATCTTTCACAGAGAAATCCAACAGGCGAAACCTTTTCAGTCAGTGTATCTGTAAAGACAAGGAAAGTTAAACTCCAGTTTAAACCACAGTTAAACTCAGGTTTGTTGAGTGACTGTTAAAAGCACAGATCTCCTGCTAAAAATATGTATGTGTGGAAGTGATGACTCCTTCATTCCGGATACATAACAGTTCTGTACCACCTTAAACTATTCTTGTGGCATTTCTTCACGCTCTACTGCAGGGTTGCCAACCTCTAGATGCGAGCTGGAGATCTCTTAAGGTGACCAGATTTTAATATCCGTAAAGCGGGACACCATTGACCAGGTGTGTGTGTGTGTGTGTGTGTGTGGGGGGGGGGTTCTTGATTAAAAATTTGGTCTATATGGAGCAACAAAATTTTTCACAGAATGCATAGAACACAAAAATAGTATTGTAATATATATTTTTGACTTGCAACATAAGTACAATTTGCCAGATGTGCCTCCAAAAGTGGGACAATCTGGTCACCTTAAATTCCAGCAGATCTCCAGACTACAGATATCAGCTTCCCCCAAAATGGAGGTGGAGCCAGCTGTACAATGGGCAAAAGCCCCAACTGGTCCTGCCCACTTTCTAAAACCAGTCGGCAGGTACCAGGAAGGGGTCAGCGGACACGGGCGCTGTGTTGGGGACCCCTGCGTTAAAATCTGGCTAGACCGGCATAGATGCAATTCTGACTAAGGCCACCAGAGGGGGCGATTTGCTTGCATATCTATGGCGGGCCGCAGGTTTCCAGTTAATACGTTATTTCTCAGGCTTCCTCCCCCCAGCTAATTGTGTGTATTTGGGTAAAAACGTTCACAACCCAAAACTATGGGGAAAGAACTGCTGCCCAGACAACACCCTAAAAGGACGATCCACTGTGGATTTCTTTACCGCTCCTGTTGACATTTTTAGTGAGCTTATTTATGCCAAGGGTTTCCCAATTCCAGGTAGGGCCTGGAGATCGCCTGGAGTCACAGCTGGTTTCCCCAGGCACTGCACTTCAAATCTCCAGGGATTTGGCAACCCTAATTACAGCCCTTCTTTCTTCCTGAGATTACAGATGTGGGTGGAATCATGCAGGATATAGAATGATCATTTCAGAATGAGGCAATACATAAAGTCTTGCAGACCGGCCAAAGTCTGTTCTGAAGCTCGATCAACAATCTAGCCTTGAACAAAATCTGTTCCATTTGAGTTTCCCCTCCTTTGCCTTCATAATACATGGCTGAGTCTAAAAGGGCAGGCTCTGGATCTCTTCATACCCACCTATGTTATAATAATAGAGTGCCAGCTTGGTGTAGTGGTTAGGAGTACGGACTTCTAATCTGGCGAGCTGGGATTGATTCCCCGCTCCCCCACATGCAGCCAGCTGGGTGACCTTGGGCTCGCCACAGCACTGATAAAGTTGTTCTGACTGAGCACTAATATCAGGGCTCTCTCAGCCTCACCCACCCCACAGGATGTCTGTTGTGGGGAGAGGAAAGGGAAGGCGACTGTAAGATGCTTTGAGACTCCTTCGGGTAGAAAAAGGCGGCATATAAGAACCACCTTTTCTCCTTCTCCTTCTCCTTCTCCTTCTCCTAGCACTCTTCGTGCACTTTCTCCCACTGTTCCCTCTCAACATTGCCCTGCAGTTCTCTATGAACATTCCCCCACAGGCTTAGCATTTCCTCCTAGCTTGGTGCCTTATCATCTGTACACACGCTCCTGTTATTCATTAATAGCTACAGCATGTCATCCATCGCTAGCATGTTGATGTTGGACCAGAGTGTTGGAGCACGATCCGGGAGGCTCAGGTTCAAATCCCTGCTTTGCCGTGGATGTTCAGTGGGTGACCTTGGGCTGGCCACGCCTACTTTGGCTCACCTACCTTGCTGGGCTGTTGTGAGGGTAAAATGGAGGACGGCCTCCGTTGAAGAGAAAGACAGCATAAATGAGGTAAATAAATGGAATGTGAGAACTTTGGTCACAACATAGAATGGCTGGGCTACAAGCACTATCATTGCTTCACCTTTAATCCACCCTGAGTCTCAAGTAGAAAATTGGTAAATAAATCATAAAGAAAATAACTCGCAGGCTGATCACCACTGTATCCATTCCCCTCCCAACTACACAAGCCCATTTCCCCCACACAAGACTGAGGCCACAACCCTGAGCATCCATGCAGCTCTTTTAAGAATGCAAAGCTCTTCATCTTGGCTCAGTCCTGTAAAGTAGTCAGATAGGAGCCCCGTGTTCCAAGGGGAAGAGGGTGTTAAAGGGACTTCCTTACGATCACTTAAGCAATCATATTCAGAGACAAGATTTCAACGGGGGACTTCCCAATAGAATGCCCCGTCTTTTAGCTACTTCCCTTTATGTTTTTCTTCCCCCTGTGGGTGGTTTTAGGAAATCAGCATGACGGAACAGTTAAGATTGTTGGGCACAGGGGTGGCCAAACTGTGGCTCCCCAGACGTCCATGGACTACAGTTCCCATGAGCCCCTGCCAGCACTGGGAATTGTAGACCATGGACACCTGGAGAGCCACAGTTTGGCCACCCTTGAACTAGGAACTGGGAGACTGAGGTTCAAATCTCCACTCTACCCCTGAAACTCGCTGGGTGATCTTGGGCCAGCCATTCTTAGCTTAACCTACCTCACAAGGTTGTTGTAAGGATAAAGTGAAGGAGGGAAGAACATCCTTGTAATCTGCTCAGGGAGAAAAGCTGGGTAAACAAATAAATAAGTGCTCTCACCAAAGACCCCAGGCTGCAGGAGGCCAGGCTAGACTTACTTTTCACAGATCAGGGTAAATTGGTCAGGGATTTGCAGGGTGACCAAAATGGGTTCTCTCTTGATTGCTTTTCCCCTCCAGCCTGTTTTTCACACCTGATAACGCAGGAAAGGTGATAACAGCGACCTTGTCTGGCCTAACTGCATTTCAAGGAGCCCAGGAAGGAAAAAACAAAAACAAAAAACCCACATACACACCCTCCCAAACTGGTTGCTTTAAATCTGAGATTACCTTTATCCAGCCACATAAAAGATCCTTTTGTGTTCTTAAAATGACAGTTGCAAAGTAGTTTACCTAGGCAGGGCACAAGCCCAAAAAGGCTAACTTTAGTTTTCCGTGTGTGGTGGTGGGGAGCTGCTTTGCTCCTTTAAGTAAACAGTTTAATATCTCCAGCAATTAGCAGCCGACAAAGCTTATCTCCCTTTACCTGTTAGGTGCTCCGGTTGGTATGAGAGGCACAGCTTTACATCAAAAAGCTGCAGCTGAGAAGAGAGTAAAGTAAAGCAGGTGGGCAGACTACTTGAGTTACCAATCTCAAGTAGGGATGCCAGACTCCAAGCTTCCTTCCCAGGCTCCATCCCCAAATCTCCCCACCTGAATCTGGGACAGCTTGGTGTAGTGGTTAGGTTTGGCAGCTTCTAATCTGGCAAACCAGGTTTGATTCCCCATTCCCCCACATGCAGCCAGCGGGGTTGTCACAGCACTGATAGAGAGCAAAGAATTATCCTATGGCACCATAGGGCTGAATCTGGATGTTGTGACACAGTTTACTCATTTAGCAGAATCAGATTTTGCTTTATATTTCCAATTGAGCTAAGAAATAGCTGCAAGATTGCTTCCACATCAGGGAAGGCCACCTGCATTTTCCCCTTGTATATAAGTTGATAAAGCTCTGTATGACAGAGGGTTCTCATCTGTAGGCCTATGGCTTGGTCTCTTATAGCAGTAAAAGTGCAAAAGTTGATCAGTAAGTTTCAGATCAACATCTTCCGGGGATGCTTCCATCAACAGCTCAAAACCTTGCCGAATTATTTTCTTAGATGCTGCCAGATTTGCAAGAAAGGAAAACATTTGCGCCACAAGCACTGTACGCAGTAGCTCTTCTCCTTAAATTGGCTTGGAGACCATCAAGACAGGAATAAAGGATTTTATCCTAAACGTGTCTCTTGAAAAGGGTTCATCCAAACCATCAGGGCCAGCTGCACTTCTGTCATTTCCTTACTCTTTGTCTCCTTGTGGCAGCTGACCTTTGGCAAGGTGGCTTTCCCTTGTTGCTCAAGCTCACCAAAATCTTCTCTGGTCTTGCTTTAAAAATCCTGAAGTGAACTGCACAAACGTGCACAAGTCTTCAATAACAGTTCTGTTTTCTTAATGGCTTTGCTGACCTGGTGAAAATGACCTGGCACATGGGTCCAAAAATGCAGCATAAACACAAATTCCAGTTCTTCCACTTTCTGCAAAAGATTGTTACCTTGACGCTTAACACCATCCTTCCCACTAACATCAGAGTACAAATGACGGAGGGCATCAGTGTACTACTATAGTACCGTATCAATGTACTGTAGTAACTTTCCAGAATAGCTTCTGTGGCTTTTCCTACCGAGTGTCTGACTAGGCCCTTTGGACTGAGGTTGCAAAAATGATTTTAGAATCTCTTTGTGGAGAATGAAAAGAAGGTATACGTTTCATTGATACCTAGTAGTAAAGCCCATTGTGTGCTGTAATGCAACAAGTGCTAGCTCATGGTTTAGTGTGGGTTTTGTGACTCACTTAGAAGCTGCCAGCCCTAAGAGGAGATCTCTCTGTGCACGGCAGTCCTGATCCAAGTCAGGTTCAAGCACACCTAGGAAGTGTGGAATTCCAGAAGGTGAACCTACGCCAACCTGGCAACCTTACCTCTTCTCTGCAATGTTTTCTTGACCTGAAATAGCTCAGGGGGTGCTATGTGGCTGGTTGGGTGACTGTGGAGGTATGCACCCTTTGGAGACCTCTTCAAACCTCAAGGAATATTTCCAGCCCAGGGGTAGCCAATCTTCAGGTAGGACCTGGAGATCTTCTGGAATGACTGCTCATCTCCAGAGTATAAAGATCAGCTCCCCAGGCAGAAATGGCTCTTTTGCAGGGGGGAATCTGAGGCATGGTACCCTTTTGAAGCCCCACTTTCAAACCTCACTTTCATTGGGTTTAGCTAGTTCTCCCCCCCCCCCTGCTCCCCCAAGGTCTCACTGTCTACTTTCCTGTTAACCCTTTGTATGTGAACTTCCAAGCTAAGTCCACTTGAAATTCTGGGCTACTGATGCCTTTTATTTCATAGGACCTTCATGGCAAATGCTGATTTTTGTTTATCAGGCAAGGCTTGAGCAAAGTCAATTCAGCTCCTGTGTCTCTCTAATCAGTTGCTTGTTCGCCATTTACAGTTATAGCGTCTAAATACTCCTTATTTAGATCTCCCTGCACTTTCCAGATTCTCAGGACCCTTGCTGGTCTGTCTGTCTATGCCAAAAAATACAAATTGTTGCTAGTAAGAGTTGGCAGAGCCCACGGCCCAGGTGGGACACACCTGCACCACTCCACCCCAAACCTCAGCCTGCAAGCCTCTACCATTGTCTTTACTATCGCTGCTTATCTCTAGACTATAAAGATCATCTCTGCAGGCAAAAACTGATGCTTTGGAGGATTACCAAGGCTATTGTGCAAAAGAAACATTTGAGGCCTCCCACAGGTTGTAGTGGAGAGGAAACACTTGAGGCCTACTGAAGAAGGTTGTTGTGCAGTTGAAACAGGAGGCAAAAGTACCCCGGCAACAGCATCCAGTTTCATCTGCACAACCTTCCACAGTAGGCCTCAAATGTTCAGAGTGTTGCAGAAAAGAGACATGCATGGTTTGACTGTGAACAGCGAGGCTGGCCACAGCAGTATTTTAAGAGAGCCAGTTTGGTGTAGTGGTTAGGAGTGCAGACTTCTAATCTGGCATGCCAGGTTCGATTCTGCACTCCCCCACATGCAACCAGCTGGGTGACCTTGGGCTCGCCACGGCACTGATAAAACTGTTCTGACCGAGCAGTGATATCAGCGCTCTCTCAGCCTCACCCACCCCACAGGGTGTCTGTTGTGGGGAGAGGAATGGGAAGGTGACTGTAAGCCGCTTTGAGCCTCCTTCGGGTAGGGAAAAGCGGCATATAAGAACCAACTCTTCTTCTTCTTCTTCTTCTTCTTCTTAGGTAAGGGGCTTTTCGGTGGCCTCCCTGTCAGCCAATGGTTAGGCAGAAGGGGAAAGCTTCCACCCCTCAAAAGGAAAGCATGCCCATGCCCCCAGACCCCCCTGCGTGGTTCTTGAGAGGAAATGCCTCCCTCCCCTCAGTCAGGGGCTGTTAGAGGCTCCCTTCACAGCAGGCCTGAAGGGAAGGGGTGTGTGTGCGGAATCCAGAGCAGCAATTGGCCCTTGGTGGGGGGGAGGGAGATTCCACCAATCGGAGGCTTCAGAACCGTCCCCAGCAGCCAAACAACCCACCCAATTTAAAGAGTGACCAATATGTGGAATAAATTGCTGAAGGTGTGTTTAGAGCAGTGAGTTATGACAGCATGTGTAAGAAATGTCTATAGGTCAAAAATGTGCACTTTGGCTGGAGGCTCCCAAGATTTTGAGGCCCTAGGCTTCAGCCTACTTACCTTATTGGTAAATCTTCTTCTTCTTCTTCTTCTTCTTCTTCTTCTTCTTCTTCTTCTTCTTCTTCTTCTTCTTCTTCTTCTTCTTCTTCTTCTTCTTCTTCTTCTTCTTCTTCTTCTTCTTCTCATCTCCCCCTCCGCAATCCCCTGCTGGAGGCTGGAGAGAACCTGGCAACCCCAGAGATACACATGACCTGCAGTTCTACTGGAATTACAAATGATCTCATTATAATTTACAGATTACAAATGAGCTCATCTGCCCTGGACATGTGTGACAGATAAATAGATAAATTGTACCGCATGGCTATGTATGTGTGGAAGCCACCCCAAGGCAGCCTGCTGGGAGGGTTGGGGTATAAATCCAAAAATCAATCAATCAAAGGCAGGGAGGTTCTGGCACCACCTATGGTTGCCAGGGTCCAGGTGGTTGCTGGAGATCTCCTGGAATGACAGGTGATCTCCATATGACAGTGAGATGTTCCCCTGGAGAAAGTGGCTGCTTAGAAGGCCAACGCATGGCATTATACCCCACAGGGGTCACTCCCCTTCCTAAATCCTAGCCTCTCCAGGATCCGCCTTCAGAATCTCCAGTTACTTTTGAGCCCAAAGTTGACAACTGAACCCCACGAGATTCCTTCCCCTCTCCAAACATCTCCAGATTCGGCCACTGCCTTCCCATCTCCAGGTATTTCCCAAATGATAGAGGGCAAATCTAGGGCAGACTCCTGGTGGGGCCTGGAGCTCTCCAGGAATTAAGTCTCATCTCCACACTCCAGAGATCAGCCACTCTGGAGGAAGGGGCTGCTTTGGGGGTTGGACCCTACGGCCTTGTACCCCACTGAGGTCCATGTTCTCCCCAACCCTACCCCGAAATCTCCAGAAACTGATCTGGCAGCCCTAACCCCACCCCTTGCCTGTGACCCAGGGGGTCCGGTTACCCTACACTGGCTGTGGATTTCACTTCTCTCCCTTTGCAAATCTCCCCCCTTCCCCAGGTTTTTTAAAGATTGATCAATGCAGAGAGAATTCTGAGAGTTCTACAATAATTCTCAGGTTTAAAGAATTCTGTGCTGGTGGATGGATGGCTGCTCTCCTTCAGGACCTCTTCTGCATCTTTAGCGGCAACCCTGACTCTGCCCCCCAACTTTAGGAGCTAATGCTGCCCTCTTTGAAATGTTTTTGCAAGTCTGCAATCTTTCTGCCTGAAAGAAAGGAGGGAATAGCTAATCTGCACCTGTTGGATTCCTGCCAACTGCGCAACCTTGGAAAGGCACAAGATGGTCATTCTGAAGAGACCTGGGACATGCCCAAACATTTCACAGTTTGTGGTGCAAGGCCTGCCCCCTCCCCACCATCCCTGCCCTGTTCCTGGGTCTTTTATACTTAGTTGGCAGACAGAAATTCTATTGATGAAGCTTCTGCAATCCCTCCCATCTCCATGCCGGGGCAAGCTTTGCCAGGTGTCTTCTTTCCTTTCCTTGCTGCTCCTCTCCCCCAAATAATCTAGATTCCAGGGGCTACATTTCTCTTTGCAAGGCACTAGAGTTCTGCCAAGGAAGCCTCTTGTGGCGCAGAGTGGTAAGCAGCAGAAATGCTGTCTGAAAGCTCTGCCCATGAGGCTGGAAGTTCAATCCCAGCAGCCGGCTCAAGGTTGACTCAGCCTTCCATCCTTCCGAGGTCGGTAAAATGAGTACCCAGCTTGCTGCTGGGGGGTAAACAGTAATGACTGGGGAAGGCACTGGCAAACCACCCTGTATTGAGTCTGCCATGAAAACGCTAGAGGGCGTCACCCCAAGGGTCAGACATGACTCGGTGCTTGTACAGGGGATACCTTTACCTTTAGAGTTCTGCCAACGGGGTCAGAGGGGGAGAGCAAACTGCAAAGGCTCGTTTTTTCAGCCTGCCGATTAAAATTCTTCCCCGGATTTGCGAGGCAACCGGACCTAATTAGCAGGCTCAGATCTGGAGTTTTGTAATGCAGCAGTGCAGGGATTAGGCCTGGGAAATGACTGGGGAGTTTGGGGGTGGAGCCGGGAGGGAAGGGATGTGGGGCAGGGAGGGACCTCATCAGGGGAACTGATGTCTGGGGGTCAGTTGTAATTTGAGGACTTCTCCAGCAGGCCCCACTGGGAGTTTGCCAACCCTACAGAAGGCTTTTTAGAACAGGCTGACTTTTGGAACTCCTTCCGTTCTTTGGCACTTCTTTTATGTTCTCATGTCTTCTCTCTCTGCCAAAGAATCACACATCTTTTTGGTGTCCCCAACGTGCTTTGATCTTGCTAGGAGAGTTCCCAGGTCCCCCCCCCCGGCTAACAGCTGGGAATGGGGGGGGGGTAGGGTTGCCAGATTAGATTTGGAGATCCCTGGAGATTTGGCGGTAGAGCCTGGGGAGGATAGGGACCTCAGTGGGGTACAGTGCCCTAAAGTCCAGCCCCCAAGATAACCATTTTCTCCAGAAGAAAAATAGGGCTTGGTCCCCAGGCCCTAGATCAGGGGTAGTCAAAATGTGGCCCTCCAGATGTCCATGGACTACAATTCCCAGGAGCCCCTGCCAGCATTCGCTGGCAGGGGCTCCTGGGAATTGTAGTCCATGGACATCTGGAGGGTCACATTTTGACTACCCCTCCCCTTGATCATCCTTGTTGCTCTCTTCTGCACCCTCTCCATTTGGTCTGTGTCCTTTTTGAAGGGAGGCGTCCAGAACTGTACACACAGTACTCCAGGTGGGGTCTCACCAATGCAGGTCTACAGCTGGACGGTGACATTTTGCGATTTTGATGTGATGCCTCCATTGATGCAGCCCGAGACTGCATTTGCCTTCTATACCACCGCATCCCGCTGTTCGTATTTGGCTTACAGTCCACAAATGCCGCAAGATCTCATTCATGCACCCTGCTACCGAGAAGTGTATCTCTCATCCAGTATGCATGCTATGCAGTTTTGTGACCCCAATGTAGAAACCTGCACTTCTCCTTACTGAATTGCGTCTTGTTCTCATTTCCCCCACTTTTCCAGCATGCTCAGATCTCGTTGAACTCTCTCTGTTCTGGGGTGTTCGCTACTTCTCCTAATTTAGTGTCGTTCTGCAAATGCAGTGAGGAGTCCTTCCACCCCCTCCTCCAGACCATTGATAAAAACGTTGAAAAATACCAGACCCAGTTCCGAGCCCCGTGGCACCCCACTGCTCACCCCCTCCCCCAATCCAATGAAATGCCCTTGGGAACACCCCTTTTTGTGGCACTTATCTCTTTCTGGACCTCACAGGGTATCTTTTGGGAGAGGAAGGGAAAGGTGTTTGTAAGTCACTTTGTGACTCCTTCAGGTAGTGAAAAGTGGGGTGTAAAAACTCAGCTTTTCTTAGTGAAGTATCATGGTTCTAGGGGCCAAGCCCATTGTATTAAGGAATACAACAGGTGATAGATTAGGGGGGGGGGGCTGGATGGAAGAACTCTGTGAATGGCCTCCCCCTCCCCCCCCAGGACCTGGAAAGGCTACAGGCAGCTGTTAGGGAACTCACTGGCAGGGGCAGCTGTCACGCAGCAGGGATCTGCAGCCGCCGAGCCTCAGAGGGAAGTGGAAGGAGGAGGGGGTGGTCAGGGGTGGGGGACAGAAGGCGATTGGCTGGCCGCTGGACAGACAGGCAAGCTGGTTGGGGGAGGAGGCACTCAGGGCGGCCCTGAGTGGGTGTTAAGCGCTGAGTGGCACTTAAACCATGAGACAGGCTCCTCTTCCAAGCCCTTACCAGAAATATATTATGTGGATGGATGGAACAGACTGTAGAGTGGATTATAATGTGATGTTATGAATACTAGTATATGTAATATAATTTAGAACCTAACTCTCTGGTCTTGGGACAGGAGACTCAACTTGGCACAGCTTGCCACTTGCAGGGATGCTTCCATGCTTGGGTGGAGACAGGTGGGGCTAACAACAAGTCTCTTTTAATTTTTTTTGAGAACTGGGCAAGTATCTGCCAGTAACATTTTTATCCCGCTTATGTTTCTGCAGATGAGAACCGGACCCAAAGGACCAAGGAACTTGCTTTGTTATTCTAGCAAGGCATTTGCATGTGTTAAATGTCTTCATGATGTGACATCATCCATCCATCCATCCATCCATCCATCCATCCATCCATCCATCCATCCATCCATCCATCCATCCATCCATCCATCCATCCATTCATTCATTCATTCATTCATTCATTCATTCATTCATTCGATTTTTATACCGCCATTCCATATGGCTCAGGGTGGTTGAAATATAACATCACGGGGGGATATGTGGAATGACCTAACACATAATATAGTCAGTACATCAACAGTAATCCAACAGTGGTTCTGAATAACATGATTTCAGTGATCTTAAACAACAACAATATAACAGGAACGGTAACTTAGCAAAGGCTCCAGAGAGGTCAGACTGGTTCAGGCCATGGAGGGGATGACTGAGGAAAATATGTGGATGATATTATATCCAAAGTATTTTCTTCAGGGGGAACCAGGGTCTGTGGTTCGGAGATCAGTTGTGTCTCCAGGAGGACTCCCGGCCCTTCCTGGAAATTGGCAACCTTACTGGTAGAGACCACCCCCCACCCCCCAGCACACATGGGGCAGATGCTCAGGTCTGCGATGGGACATTCCAGGCACAGAGTCCCCGATTTGCGATTTAGCCAACTGGAGGTAAGCTGCTAAAGAGATTAGCAATGGGTTTGTTTTCCCTTTGGGTGTCTGAAGGGCAGAGCTTTCCTGGGAGCGGATTGGCTGGCTTATCCCCTCAGATGCCTCCAGGACATCGAAGAGTGGCAAATGGTCCTTGCTGGTGTTATGACCAGGACTCTGCCAGGAAGGGTCAACAAACTTGACGATGCACCAGGAAGGCAGAGCCACCTCCCTTCCCCATTTCAAATATTTGGCATTGGTCAGAGAATTCTTTCTTCGTGGATGTTTTCTAAACAGCACGGTTGAGGTGGGACTGCAGCTGAGGCCCAGTGCACCTGTTTGGGCTCACAGAAGGCCCCCGGTTCAATCCCTGGCATCTCCAGCGAGCATGAAGATGTTGGCCAACAAACAAACAAACAAAAAAACCTACAAGCCTTTCTCTACCTGGGCACCTGGAGACCTGCTGCTGTTCTGGGTCAGCAAGGCTGAGCTAAAGCAGATGCTGTGCCACTGGGCCACATGGTCAAGATGTGCTCCTGACTGGTTCTGTTCTACTGTAGTTCTGAGCTCTTCTCTTAGGAGAGCCTGCTATGCAAGAAGGGGGTGGCCTAAAAATCAGTCAGTCAGTCAGTCAGTCAGTCAGTCAGTCAGTCAGTCAGTCAGTCAGTCAGTCAGTCAGTCAGTCAGTCAACCAACCAACCAACCAACCAACCAACCAACCAACCAACCAACCAACCAACCAACCGATTGCTGCACAATAACAAAGCCAATCTAAATAGATTCTTTAACCAGCAGTGTGATTTAATGCCTTCTGGGAGGAGAGATGTCGGCTTGCTCTCTGAGTCTATCCCAGAATGGGTCATCTGCTGGGGTGGCTAGGCTGGGACACAGGGCCAAAGTCAGCCATTGAGCTTCATAGCGAGGTGAGGATTTGAATCCAGGTCTCTGTAGTCCAGCACTCTAGCCACAGCTGGGGTTTGCCAGGTCTGGGTTGGGAAATACCTGGAGGTTTTGGGGGTGGAGCCGGGAGTGGGCGGGATCTGAGGCAGAAAGGGACATCAGTTAAGTCTAATGCCGTGGAGTCCAGCCTCTGAAGCAGCCGAGATGAGCTGCAAAACGAGGGGATCTCCAGGTCCCTCATGGAGGCTGGCAGGCATAGCCAGCGCACCACTGATCACTACTACTCATATTATAAATCGAGGGGGGTGGGGGATAATTGCTCTCTCAACTAAGGTTGCCACCTGATTTCCAGGCGACAGAGATCAAGGTTTTGGTTTTGAACTTTAAGGCTATACGTGGCCTGGGTTCTACATATCTGATGGACCTCTTATCTGCTTATGCCCCCTGCAGGGCTCTTCGCTCTGTTGGCTGTCCCGAGTCTTGGGAAGTTTGCCTGGCCTTGACCAGGGCCACGGCCTTTTCAGCCCTGGCCCCCACCTGGTGGAATGAGCTCCTGGAGGAGCTGAGGGCCCTGATGGAACTACCTAGGTTCCACAGGGGCCTGCAAGACGGAGCTCTTCCACCAAGCAGTTGGTTGAGGCCAGGTGGATGTCTTGGGTTGCTGGCTGTGGGTCCCCCCCTGGTTATGCATTGAGATTAACCCCTGGGCTTAGATTATCTAGGTTATGCCTGGACTCCTAGGCTGGAACAGTAGAGCTGGGACTGAGAGATTCTTCTTGTATTTTATGCTACCGTTTATTGTTCTTTATTGTTCTTTTTTATTGTTGGGTCATTTTTATTGGGGCATTATGCGGTTTTATTGTGATTTTTTTGACTGGTTTATATTGCAAACTGCCACGGGTACGGCAATTGCCAGGAGTGGCGGTATATTTATTTATTATACATCAAAAATAAACTAAACTAATAAAATCAGTTCTCCTGGAGAAACATGGCTGCTTCAGAGGGTGGATTCTCTGACGTTATACCCTGCTGAGATCCCATCCCCCAAATCTCCAGGTTTTTCCCAACCTGGAGTTGGTAACCTTACCCCTGACACACTATTGTTCTGGGAGGTTTGCTCTTAATCGTTTAGCTCAGGGGTAGTCGAACTGCGGCCCTCCAGATGTCCATGGACCACAATTCCCAGAAGCCCCTGCCAGCGAATGCTGGCAGGGGCTTCTGGGAATTGTAGTCCATGGACATCTGGAGGGCCGCAGTTTGACTACCCCTGGACTTTAGCTTTTTTCCTTCCAAACCCCAAACCCTCTAATGCTGAAGTTTTTCCTCACAAGGGAAGTCGTAAGTCTGTTTCTTCTCAAGGCTTCACCAGTTCGGAGCATGTGGAAAAGAGTTCGTAGGTAGCCGCCCTTTCTGACTCAAGGCTGAAGGCCACGGGTCACCCGCAAAGGAAGGTAAACATTGCAAAATGTGAGCGCATCCAGATCTGATCTTGAAAGCGAAGCAAAAACCTCCCGGAACGAGCATGCCATGCAGTCTTGCAGAGATAAGCATCTATTTTTGGGTGTCAAAACCCAGAAAGTCTTCCCCCCCCCCTTCCTGAAGTAGCAAGCATAATTTGCTGACAAAAGACAAAACGTTTGTCTCCGTTTTCATTTTGTTGGTCGTTGAGTCTGAGATGCTACAAAAATTAGGCTGGTGAAAGTTGAAAGCGGCCATTGAGAATCAGCTCCAGGCAATCAAGCAAGGGAACATGACAACCTCCCCCCCCCTCCAGTTTAGCTGACAAATGACTACCATGTGTCTTTGTGTGGAAGGCCAGGCTCTTCTGTAAGTGACCAAAACTTCACCCTTCCCCTTCTCAGAAAGTGTCAGGGATGGTCATCTTCTTCAGAAACCGTTCCCTAGCTACGCCTGCTGATGGAGAAAGGCCAACGTGACCATGGGCAGGGGCTTCTCCGCGGTGGCCCGGCATCTCTGGAACACTCCCCCCTAAGAAATCCCCCTCTTCAGCTATTCTGACTTGGCTGGCCAACCATTCCCTGCAGGAAAAGGGGATCCTTTCCCTGTGGAAATGCATCTGAGTTTCAAGCGGAAGGGGGATCACACCGTCAACCTGACGCAACCCGACAACTCGGCCATAAAAATCAAGATGGCTTGGTGACGTCATCCATTTTGGCACCAAGTTACCTTTATAGCCCTCTAGCATCTCACAGAAGCAAGTATAACCTGAGTTTTGTACCCTGGCCTGAGATATTTTCACTTTAATTGTGTAACGTTCAGTCTGATGCAAAATCCAGGTGGACTCGAAAGCTCACATGGCCTTTTGTTCTAATTTGCTTGGACCAGTAAAAAGACATTTTGTTCTTGGTTTGGGGAGGGATTTTGCACAACTTTGCTGGACCTTGGAGCAACTGCCCTCTATGAGACTACCTCGCAGGGTTAGTCGACGTGAGCAGAGAAAGGGGGAAGAAGGAGAGGTAGCTTGAAATTACCTGCCTCTCCATAGAGATCTGGATTTCCTTGGTGTTCTGTCATCCAAAAACTAACCAGGGTCAGCTCTGGCCTGCATTATGATTTGGTAGCTTAATCTTAGATGGAGAGGGCATCTCCCTTTTAATTTGTTTATTGCTTAGGATGGGCAGGGAAAGGTTGAAATATATGAAAGAAGAAGAGCTGAGTTTCTGTACCCCGCATCTTATTACCCAAAGGAGTCTCAAAGTGGCTTACAATTGCTTACCCTTCCTCTCCCCACAACAGACCTCTTGTGAGGTAGATGCAGAGAGCTCTGCCTGGCCCAGGGTCACCCAGCAAGACTCATGTGCAGGAGGAGCGGGGAATCAAACCCATCTCTCCAGATTAGAGGTCGCCACTCTTAACCACAACACCAAGCCGGCTTTAGAGATGGAAAATGAAATAGATCCCCTTCCTAGCCGGAAATTTTTGTAGATGCCCATTCAGTGAATATACAGTAGCAGGAAACTATCGTATTCCTCATTTAGCTGGCTGACTAATGCCGTTTTATTTTCGTTCTGCTTGGGGATGAGTGTGCGTGTTTTGAAATGGGTTTGTTGCCTCTCCTAGATCCTCGATGCGATGTGTCATTCATCCGGGACATTCTCGATCTGCCTTCTTCGTTTCTTGTAAACCTTCTGAAATCTTTTCTTTTGCAGTCCTCTGTGGCTTTTGCAATTGAGTGGGTTTTAGAAGAAGAAGAAGAAGAAGAAGAAGGAGAAGAAGAAGAAGAAGAAGAAGAAGAAGAAGAAGAAGAAGAAGAAGAAGAAGAAGAAGAAGAAGAAGATACACACTGGGTGCATGGTCTGCATCCATTGCATTTCAAGAAGGACATATGTATTTCCAGTTCAAGAACCAACTTTTTACAGAACCTCCAGATGGGACCTGGAGACCTGGAATTTAAACTGATCTCCCGACTACAGAGATCAGTTGAAGAAGAAGAAGAGTTGGTTCTTATATGCCACTTTTCTCTACCCAAAGGAGTCTCAAAGCAGCTTACATTTGCCTTCCCTTTCCTCTCCCCACAACTGACACCCTGTGAGGGAGGTGAGGCTGAGAGAGCCCTGATATTCCTGATGGTCAGAACAGCTTTCTCAGTGCCGTGGTGAGCCCAAGGTCACCCAGCTGGCTGCATGTGGGGGAGTGCATAATCAAACCCGGCTCGCCAAATTAGAAGTCCGCACTCCTAACCTCAGGTGACCAGATTGTCTCACTTTTGGAGGGACATCTGGGGGCACCTGGCAAATTGTACTTATATTGCAAGTAATTATATATATATATTACAATACTATTTTTGCGTTCTATGCGTTCTATGAAAATTTTGGTTGCTCCATATAGACCAAATTTTTAATCCTACTGGATCCTGACCCTGGAGCTGGTGGAAGATGGGAGATATGGGTACCTGTGGGGGAGGGATTGCCCTGGTGTGATGCCAGTACTTCCAGGTCATGCTGGAAGTGACGTCATCGCACCTAAACAATGATCGCCACCTTACTGTTTTGCCAGCCTGCTTCTGTGAGCATTAGCGGGCATCGGAAAGCATTACTAGGAGTTTGCTGGCCACTAGTGTGCACCCGATAAACCCCTGATCTAGCGAAAAGGCGGCATAAACATGGTTAAAGAAGACGTAGAACAGCGGTTCTCAACTGCTCCAAATTGGTCACTCCAACTGCAGTGGCAGCGGGGTTGGAGCGTACATGTGCGCGCGCAGGTGCACAATAGGGGCGGCATGGAGGCAGCCCTTGCCATGTCTCCTCCTCCGCCGCCGCCTGCCACCCACTGCCGCCTGCCGCCGCCACTTTTGATCACTGCTGCCACCTGCCGCTGTTTGCAGCCGCCGCTTGCAGCCACCACCACCATCCGCTGCTGGCTGCCGCCACCAAGCACCACCGGGTGCCGCCACCCGCAGTGGCAACCAACCTGGGGAACGCGCAGAAGGGGCCAGGTGTCCCCAAATGGGGTCGGGACCCCAGGGTTGAGAACCACTGAGGTAGAACCATAAGCCAAATCTCCTCTGCAGCAGCACACAGCCCAAGTTGCATGGGAAAATTTTGCATTGAGCAATCCTTTTCCTATTGCAGAGACTTCCTCCTTTGTCATGCTCCGGGGTGGTGGGCGGAGAAGGGGGAGGCCAGGGGTCAGTGTGGCACTGGCCTTCTGCACTGCAGTTCCCACCTCTCGAGCGACTGGCGTTCCCGTTGAGTAAGAGCTATGCAGGAGCTAAAAAATCAAAGCCGGGAGTACAAGCTGCACAGTGGGCCTGACTGAATAGAATATGGGGAGCGTCCTGCAGGGGGCATTGGAGGAGATGTGTATTTAACATAGTTATGTCAGGGGCTTCCTGATATTTAAAAAATTATCTCCTTCTGATTGGCTGAATTGGAGGCTTCCTGCTCCTTTGATCACACTTCTTCCCTGATGCCCTCTAGAAACAGAATAATACCATTAATCTGTTAGACTGTTAGGACTCTCTGTCCTCTCCTGTCTCTTGATAACATTTCTGTTCTCAGTAAAGCTATTTTTTAAGCAGCCAGTGGGTCACACCGCCTTTACATATTTAAACTCTGCAAACCAGGGGAAGGCATAGAGTTGAAGGATTGTAATGGATTGTAAAGAATAAAATTTTATGTATTTATTTATTTTCTTAGATTTTTATACCGCCCTCCCATACAGTCCAGGGCGGTTTACATGGGATTGCTGTGGGATACATAGAATGTCATAAATTCATAACAGTCACAGCAACATATCAATAACAATTCTAACAGTAAATATAACAGGTTACCATAATTAAATTGTTGAGCAATTTCAGTAGAACAACTTTAACAGGACCCCCTAGGGAGGTCAGAAATGAACAGCTTTGTATAGAAAGAGAGAGAGAGAGAGAGAAACCTAACCAACTGTTCTCTGCAGTCATTCTGTCTGTTCAACTGCTGTTCCGGAGGCAAGCAGGGAGGAAGTGTGCTCAAGCAAGCAGGAAGCCCCCTGCGGAGCCAATCAGGACACCGGAGGAGGTAATTTGAAAACCGTCATGAAGTTCCTATTCGACCCGTGCTAAATACACATCTCCTCTGGCGTCCCCTGCGGGGCACTCTTTATATTCTGCTCAGTCTTGTACACTGCAAACTCTGCATATTCCTGCCCGAATGAGGCAGGCTGGTTTCTTTCTTTCGGGCCGGCTGGTTTCTGTGCTTTGCTTCAAGCGACTCCTCCTCCTCCTCCTTCGTGGGGCAAAGACTCAGCCTTTCCAGGCTCAGCCACGGAGTCCAACTTCCGATGGTTTCCCACCCCTTAGGAAAATAGTCACTTCTGTGTGTCATGATGGCTCTGGGTGATTCATAAGCCCTCTGCCTCCCCAGGCCGGGTGGCAGCACGATTTCAAAGGGAAAGGAATCCTGGGAGAATCTTATGCAAGAAACGCCTTCTGTTGCAGAAGAGGAGATACAATTAGAAATTTCGGGAGAAAGTTTTGGCGCGTGTGCATGTGCAAGGCCGAAATGCAAAACTCCTTTCTTATGGGTTTCAATTCTCTTTTGCGTGTTTTATTGCTGGGCTTGGCCCTGCTTTAGGAACTGGGGCGCTGAAAGCTGCTGGGACTGTTTTTATGGGGTGTCTTTGATGTGGCTGGTTTGGATTACAGGGACGGGCTTTATTTGATTGTTTTTAAGTGAGTGATTAAGTGCCCCTGTTAAAGTTTGAAATATATCTCGCTTTGAGTGCCTCTAGATCAGGAGTAGTCAAACTGCGGCCTTCCAGATGTCCATGGACTACAATTCCCAGAAGCCCCTGCCAGCATTCGCTGGCAGGGGCTTCTGGGAATTGTAGTCCATGGACATCTGGAGGGCCGCAGTTTGACTACCCCTGATCTAGATAGAGCCGTAGCATTAATACATTGTTTTGTATAAGTATGCGCATGTAGAGATTTCAGGAATGTCTGGCCCATAAGAGGAGGGGCCGTGACTCATGGGTAGAAGCAGCTGCTTGGCATGCAAAGGTCCCAGGTTCAAGCCCTGTCATCTCCAGTGAAGGATCAGGTAGGAGGTGGTGTGGAAAACCTCAGTGTGAAACCCTGGAGAACAGCTGCCTGTCTGAGTAAGCAGTACTTGACCTTGACAGACTCAGTGTAATGCAGGTTGGGAGGGCCTGCTGTTCAGCGGCAGAGAACCTGCTTGGCATGCAGAAAGTCCCAGGTTCAATCCCCGGGATCTCCAGTGAAGGATCGGGTAGGAGGTGATGTGGGAAACCTTTGCCTGGGATCCTGGAGAGCAGCTGCGGGTCTGAGTGGACCGATGGTCTGATTCAGTACAAGACAGAGTGATTGTGGAGATAATTTTTGTGTTAAGGCAGAGGGTATAAAATGACTTGCATCAAGCCCACTCTTGTGCAGAAAGCCTTGCTCCACTAAACTAGGGCTGGAACAAAATTCTGATTTGGGGGACTCCAGTTTGGCAGGTAAAATTTCACATCTATAGAATCATAGAATAACAGAGTTGGAAGGGACCACCTGGGTCATCTAGTCCAACCCCCTGCACTGTGCAGGACACTCATAATATCCAAAGGATGTTGTGCCTGTGAATTTTCTAGAAGCATCGAACTGAAACAGGATGCCTGAATTGGTGACCCTTCAAAGGTGGCCAAACAATGGCTCTCCAGTATGATGCTTCTTCTTCTTCATCATTTGGAAAACTGCTCTGCTCTTTGATAAAGAAGGTATTGGAAGAGAAGGACTTTGCAGTGTCTCTTAGTCTCAGATTCCAGAGGGGGCTATCAGAGAGGCTGAAAGACAGACACACCAGGACCCAGAAGATCCTCGCTGTCTCACAACCCTTTGCTTTGTCAGTTCTTCTTCCCTGTTTCTTCAAACAAACAAACAAACAAACAAAAATCTCTCGCATGATCTATTGAGGGAAGGAAGATCCCTACATCTTTCCCCATCCTAGTTAGTTAGAATAGATGAAGACTCTCTCTTTCTCTCCCTCTCCCTCTCCCCACTGCCCTATCTAGAAATGGATTTCCTATCTCTGAGTCGCTGAATGAGTTTGGCAAGAGAAAAGGAAGTCTCTGTTTTTGTTTGTTGTTTTCTTACCGGCACGCACACAAAGAACACATGGCTTCCGCTGCAGCGTTTTGCCATTGTGCCTGCTGCTAATTGTGGGAATATTCCCCTGGATATTCCGGCCAGAGGGACCTCCTGTGCAAGGAAGCCTCAAACCTCCGTGGACAGCAAAAGCCTCCTCGTGGTTCTGTAGATGACTCACCGGAATGCCAAAGACCTCCGTGAATCAGACTCAAGCGGACAGCCTGGGATGGGTCTCTTAGCGGTGGGAGAAGCAGGGCTTTCTGGTCATGAGTCAGAAGATTCCCAGTCCTGGCAGCAAGCCACAGGCAGGGAAGGATATGGAGGTTTCTGTGATGCCCATTCAGCACATTTCTGCAGTGGCAATACCAGTTTTTTTGCCACAGAGCATTGTATCTAAGAGCCCTGCAGGATCAGACCAACGGTGCAATGGCCAGCCAGGGACCTTGGACGGAGAGGAAGCAGAGGCTGAAAGACCTTCTCCTGATGTTGCCTCATGGCCCTGGGATCCAGAGGTGGACTGCCTCTGGACAGGGAGGCTCCCTTGAGTCACCCTCCTCAGTTGACACTGATAGGCCACGGATTGGTCTAATCTTCTTCGAAAAACACCTGTCCTCGTGGCAGCTTCTCCCTCCTCTGGCAGTGAATGGTAAGGGGTAGGGTTGCCAGGGGTAGGGTTGGGAAATTCCTGGATATATTTTGGGGGGGGCAGGGGGCTTGGGAGGACAGGGATTTCAGTGGGGGACAATGCCTTAGAGCCCACCATCCCAAGAATCCGTTTTCCCCAGGGGGATGCCAGGCCCCAGGTGGGATCAGGAGATCCCCAGAACAGTGGTTCTCAACCTGGGAGTCAGGACCCAATTGGGGGTCAAACAACCCTTTCAGAGGGGTCGTGGCAGGACAAGCAGCTTGGCTGGGGGGGCACCATATACACAACAGCCTTGCAGGGTAGATTGAGACAGAGCGTTCGTCTGTCTGGAGCATTGGAAAAGAGTGAAATCGGCGTGGTGGGACAAGAGGCAGAACTGAACGGAGAAACACTGGAAAAAGACCAATTTATATACCATCATGAACAATGGATCTTCATGCTATTGGTCAGTTTCGGATTAATTTCTGTGAAAGAACCCTGGCATCATTTTATGGTTGGGGCTCACCACAACAGGAGGAACTGTATTAATGGGTCACCACATTAGGAAGGTTGAGAACCACTGGCCTAGAAATATAGCTTATCTCCAGACAAAAGAGATCCGCTCCCCTGGAGAAAAATGGCAGCTTTGGAGGGTGGATTCCAGAGCACTTTATTCCACAGAGGCCCCTCCCCAACCCAAATCCACCTATCCCCAACTCCCCACCCCAAAGTCTCCCATTTTGTCCCAACCCAGAGCTGGCAACCTCAGGGAGAATGACCTCTGTAGTCTGGAGAAGCGCTGTAATTCTGGGGGATCTCCACGTCCCACCTAGAGGCTGGCATCCCTATCTAGCAGCAAATGCTAAAATTCCCAATCTCTCCTTGGGCTTTTCCTTTTGTCCCTCCTGAATGTATTGCTCAGGAGTTCCCTGGGATGGCCCCGAGTTCTAAGTATTTGGAGAGAGGGAGGGGGGAGAAGGCCTTGCCGTGGTCAGCTGTCCGAAGGGTACACACAGGATGTACCTTTCTGTGCCAGAGGGCCTGCTGCATTTGGTTTCCACATTCTTGCAAGCCTCAAAAACCCAGCTGGCTGACGGTGCAGGACAAAAGCATTCAGCATGCATGAAGGGCTAAAGCACAGAGGAAAATGTGCAGAGTCTCAGCTATGCCCCTAGGGAGGGGCTGCAGCTCAGTGGTTAAGCATCTGCTTGGCAGGTGGAAGGTCCCATGTTCAATCCCCAGCATCTCCAGTTTAAAAGACCTGGCAGGAGGGGATAAGAAAGACCCTGGAGAACCACTGCCAGAGGTTTGATGGAGGCGTCTCTGCTTTATGTGCAGAAGGTTCTAGGTTCAATCCCAGGTTAAAAGGAACAAGCAGGAGGTGATGGGGGAAGATCTCTGCCTGATACCATGGAGAGCTTCTGCCAGTGGAAAGGCTTAGCTGAAGACCATCTGCTTTGGCAAGGAGAAGGTCCCAGGTTAAGTTTTGGGCATCTCCAGTTGAAATGTAATGTAAAATTACATTTCCTGGAAGCTCAGTGTGGGAAACAAGAAGAAGAAGAAGAGTTGGTTCTTAAATACAACTTTTCTCTACCCAAAGGATTCTCAAAGCGGCTTACATTCAGGGCTCCATGGGGAAAATCAATTATTGTTTTGGGCAGACGGGCTAGAATTCGGAATTATTTCAGGCCTCCATTGTAGGCTTGGTGGAACAACTCTGTTGTACAGGCCCTGTGGAACCCTCCAAAGCCCCACGGAGCCCTGATTTCACCAGTCTGGAGCCAGAGCTAAAAAGGCCCTGTCCCTGGTTGAGGCCAGTTAACCTCTTTGGGGCCAGGGGGTCTTAAGCAAATTTTGTTCACTGGCTCTTAACCTCCTTAAGGGACATAGTGGAGAAGGGGGTCCCATAGGTATGAAGATCCCTGAAGGATCAGCTGGATGGTGATGGGAAAGATCTTCGCCTGAGACCCCGGAGTCCAGCTGCCAGTTGGTGTAGACCAGGGGGTGGGCAAACTGTGGCCCTCCAGATGTCCATGGACTACAATTCCCATGAGCCCCTGCCATGCTGGCAGGGGCTCATGGGAATTGTAGTCCATGGACATCTGGAGGGCCACAGTTTGCCCACCCCTAGTGTAGACGATGCTGATCGTGGTGCGCCAAAAGTCTGACTCAGGATAAGGCATCTTCATGCACCCAGGGGAGGAGGGCACTGTCAGTTCGAATCAGCGGGGTGGGGCGGGTCGGCACGGAGATGGGGCTCGCCCAGGATCTTGGCGCCCAGGCTGGAAAATCCAAGAGGGGCCCACCCCATTGTGAAGCCAGTAATGATAAATCACCAAGCATTTGCCTGCCTGTGCGAGCACCACATCCGAGGGAAGCACCTTCATTTTCGGCGCCGGAATCAGCTCTCTGTACTGCGGATCAAGACGGGGCTTGCAAATTGGGACTGGGAGGCATCCGCTGAATTGGCACAGCTGGAGGCCATTGGGACATAGGCAAGACCGCGCTCCCTTGCTGCAGAATGGTGAACAAATGCCCTCTGCCAAACCCTTCCTTGCAGTCCTTTGCGTGTTCATTTATTTCCTATGTTTTCAGCTTGCCCTTCCTCCAAAGAGCTTGGAGCAGCGTGTGCGGCTCTCCCATTTTCATCCTCACAACAGCCCTGCAAGGGAGGTTAGGCCAGGAAGGAATGGGCCAGGGTCACCAGCTGGTGAGTTTCAGAGTTGAGTGGAGATTTGAGCCTGGCTCTCCCAAATCCTACTTCAACGTACTGTTATGCCACATTGTCCCTGCAGGATTGTTTTAGAGGGTTGCCGTGTTGGTCTGAAGTAGAAGAGCAGGATTTGAATCCAGTGGCACCTTAGATTTTCATAGGATCATAGGACCACAGAGTTGGAAGGGACCTTCAGGGTTATCTAGTCCAGCACCTTGTAGAATGCCAGAAACTCACAACGACCTGCCCACCCACGGTGACCCCAATTCCATGCCCAGGTGATGCCCGTTCCCAAAACAGAATCCTTGGCCAGTCTGGCCTGGGGGAAATTTACCTCTCAACCCCAAAGTGGTGATCAGCATATCGCTGGGTATGCAAGAAAGGTCCAAACGCCGACACAATCCTTTCTGCCCACCCACTCACAATCTGTCTAAGTTCACAGAATCAGCATTTGGGTCAGATGACTATCTAGCCTCTGCTTAAAAACTTCCAAAGAAGGAGAACCCACCACCTCCCAAGGAAGCCTGTTCCACTGAGGAACTGCTCTGTCAAGAACTTCTTCCAGATGTTCAGCTGAAAATTCTTTTGAATTAATTTCATCCCTTTGGTTCTGGTCCAACCCTCTGGGGCAGCAGAAAACAGCTCTGATCCATCCTCTATGTTAGGGGTAGTCAAACTATGGCCCTCCAGATGTTCAGGGACTACAATTCCCATGAGCCCCTGCCAGCTGGCAGGGGCTCATGGGAATTGTAGTCCATGGACATCTGGAGGACTACAGGTTGACTACCCCTGCTCTACATGACAGCCCCTCAAGTATTAAAGATGGTTATCATATCACCTCTTAGTCGCCTTCTCTCCAGGCTAAACAGACCAAGCTCCCCCAACCTTTCTTCATACGTCTTGGTCTCCAAACCCCTCACCATCTTTGTTGCCCTCCTCTGGACACGCTCTAGTTTGTCTACATCCTTCTTCAATTGTGGTGCCCAAAACTGAACCCAGTCCTCCAAGTGAGGTCGAACCAGAGCAGGGTAAAACGGTAGCATCACCTTGCTTTGAGTGTCAATTTTTGGACATCTCTGACAAAGGGAATCTTGACTCTCGATTGATTCTCCCGCCAAAATCTTGTTCGTCTCTAAGGTGATAGTGAAAATCGACTCTTTTACGATGATGCCATCCTTCTTTCAAATCCTCTCTCAAAATCCAGGTTTTCCAGCAGGACTCATAGAATCATAGAGTTGGAAGGGGCCTCCTGGGTCATCTAGTCCAACCCCCTGCACTATGCAGGACACTCACATCCCAATCACTCATCTACTGTAACCTGCCACCCCCTTGAACCTTCACAGAATCAGCCTCTCCGTCAGATGGCTCTCCAGCCTCTGTTTAAAAACTTCCAAAGATGGAGAACCAACCACCTCCAGAGGAAGCCAGTTCCACTGAGAAACCGCTCTGTCAGGAACTTCTTCCTGATGCTTAGACGGAATTTCTTTTGAACTAATTTAATCTCATTGGATCTGGTCCTCCATCCCCTACTGAAGTAAGCCTCAAACAGAAACCAGCATGTCTGCTTCCTGGGTCTGTCTTTCTCTCTGCAACAATGGAAGACGCCCTGGGGCCAGATCCTTTGGTGCAACAGCACTGGAGCACAGGCTTTTCTGGAAGGCACTATAATGCAGTGAAAAAATTACGTTTTGAGTCATGCAGGACCTAAAAGACCCATGAGATTGCCAAGATACAAGCTTTTGAGAGTCAAAGCTTCCTTCATGAGATGCAAGTGGGTATAAGATTGCCAAACCAGCTCCGAGGAGACCTGCATTCAAATCCTCACCTCCTGAAATTGACAGGGAATTTCTCTTTCAGCCTAACTTACCTCAGAGGGAGGTTGTGAGGACAATGTAAAGGAGAGAACTGCCCTGAGCTCCCTGGAGGTAGGGCGGGATGAAAAGGGGTTAAATCAGCAACACAGAAGGTCCTGAGTTCGATCCTTGGCGTCTCCAACTCAAAGGATCTTGCAAGGCCGGTGTTGGAGAAAGAGGCAGACAGAGTGAAGCCGGCTGGTTCACAGTTTCTGTGCCCTCAGGGCCTCAGTTCCCCTTCTATTAAAAAAATCAGAATGACTCACTTTTGGCTGGTGTTGTCATGAGGCTGAATAGGGACTCTGGGAAGGCCCTGTGTGTGTTTCCTGAGTGTGGTGTATTAATAGTCCTTTTACACTATTCAAGGCCACACTTCAAGTGGCCCACCGATTCATTCTTGGCTGTGTGGCCATCGTGGGTAGAGCCCCCCCATGGCCATCCCTTCATCTCCCGAGAGAGCCTTTGGGGACAGGTGGAAGGGATGTCTTCATATGCGCCCAGTGGAGATCTAAAACCAGAAGGGAACAAGACTCCAAGGAAATCACAGGTTTGGCTGGCTCCGTAATGCTGAGGTCTTGCATCAGTACAAAAGGGGACTTGTAGTCAGATTTATTTTTATATGGCTGTAAGCATTATAAAAGCAACAACAATATAAGCCATTCTGTTTGTGGTTCTGCCGAGGACCGAGGTTGAGGTCCGAGGCAGGATCGAAGCAGGCTGTGTAACTGACCAATGCGCGGCTAGATCCCGCCTGCAGGATCCAGTCACTTGAAACTGAAACGGACCAATAGCACGCACTGGTGGGGAGATCCATTGTTTACTCCTGTGTATAAGTGGCGGGTTTTCAGGGGTCTCTCAGTTCAGTTTTGCCTCCCGTAAAACCGTGCTGAGATAACAGTGAGGAGCTGACTGAATGCCCAGCGGTCCCGACTTCCTGCGAACCCACAGATTTAACATAAATAACAAATTTACAGGATAAAAAGGTAAAGGTATCCCCTGTGCAAGCACCGAGTCATGTCTGACCCTTGGGGTGACGCCCTCTAGTGTTTTCATGGCAGACTCAATACGGGGTGGTTTGCCAGTGCCTTCCCCAGTCATTACCGTTTACCCCCCAGCAAGCTGGGTACTCATTTTACCGACCTCGGAAGGATGGAAGGCTGAGTCAACCTTGAGCCGGCTGCTGGGATTGAACTCACAACCTCATGGGCAGAAAGCTTCAGACAGCATTTCTGCTGCCTTACCACGCTGCGCCACAAGAGGCTCATCTTACAGGATATACACAATAAAATAAAAGGCACTTTCAAATAGCTTACTGCATAAAACCATAGAACATTAAAAACGGCATCCAAAAAGAAAAATAAGTATTTGCTGAGCAGAACCGGAAAGTCGATTTCTACAGTGCATTGAAAGTGCATTAGAGATTGCGCGCGGAGTGGCCACTCGGGCCCAGCTAAGCCCTTTTCCTGCATCCTCTTGCTTTCTTCCCCTAGCTCTATAGTCCGCACCTCAGGGCACTGACACACACTGGATCGTGCACTTTCGATCCCCTTTCAATGCACTTTAGTTATCATCCACAAGTGGATCTTCCCATCTCCCATTGCAAAGTGCATTGGAAACAGACTGCAAGTGCATTGTTCTCCATGGACACATCCCATTGACTTCCCTCACAACCCTGAAACGAAACCAGAAAAAAGCTCCGCCAGGGCAGTAATCAGCATAGGGTGGGCCGGTCCAGAGGCAGGCAACAGCAAGCCACCTATCCTGCCACTTGCCTTGGAACCCCTCCAGGGTCAGCCATAAGTCAGCGGCCACTGGCCAGCACTTTAGACCACCAGGTCAGGGGGCCATGATGCTCACGCTGCCCCTTTGTGGCCAAAAGAAGGGTGCTTATTCGGAACGGCCAAAGGCAGCTGCAGGATTCTGCCGGGCCCTTTGCTTGCTCGCTTGTTTGGAAAGGTATGTTGCTCCCGCTGCAGGCCTTACCGTGACTTCATTTTTTAGATGTCCCAAGGTCCTCCGAGGGGCTGAGAGCAGAAGTTTGATTTGCCCTTTGAATCTAGGAGCATGTGCAACGGGGTAGGGCCGGGGGTGGTATTCTCAGCTAGTGCTTTGAATGGTTTTTTTCTGCCATAGCTCCCTTTTGTACTGTGATTACTGGATCTAGGTTTGTTTTGTGTCTGGGGTTTTAATGGGGAGTTTTATTGGGATTTTATTCAGACTGTTGTAACCCGCCACGAGCCATTTGCGAATGGTGGGTAATAAACTGAAATAAGAAGAAGAAGAAGAAGAAGAAGAAGAAGAAGAAGAAGAAGAAGAAGAAGAAGAAGAAGAAGAAGAAGAAGAAGAAGAAGAAGAAGAAGAAGAAGAAGAAGAAGAAGAAGAAGAAGAAGAAGAAGAAGAAGAAGAAGAAGAAGAAGAAGAAGAAGAAGAAGAAGAAGAAGAAGAAGATGCCCCCATGGTCTGTCAGCATTAGAAGACGCTGGCAACAATACACAGCCACATTGCTTGAGAGATCTTGGGTGGGGAATACCTGGGGTATTTGGGGGTGGAGGCAGTGGAGGATTAGGTTAGGGGAGGGGGAGGGACTTCCATGGAGTATAATGCCATAGAATTCATCTTCTGAAGAGACATTTTTTCCCAGAGGGACTGATCTCTGTTGCCTGGAGATAAGCTGTAATTCCGGAGGAACCCCCGGTCCCACCTGGAGGCTGGCATCCCTATTGGCCAATCACAAGAGACCAGGAGTCTGCAACCTTTCATAATTCAAGAACCCAAAGACCAGGTGGACATTCAGATTGAGGAATCAACAAAGAGGAATCAACAAGGAGGTCCGTGGCCTGATGGAGATGATCTAGTGTGGTGAAATATAATTATAACAATCATTATAATGACTTTATTTATTAGATTTTTAGGCCACCTTCCCGCCGAACCAGCTTAAGGTGGTGTACAAAGTTGTATATAAAATACAATAATTAAAAAAATAGAATTTAAGGTTAAAGTCAATTTAAAACAGGTAACAAACCGGTTAAAAATTAGCAGAGCATCTATGGAGATGGTCTCAAAAGTCACTCTGGTCAAGTAGACAGATGAATGGATAGATGGACAGATGGATGGGTGGGGCCATAAATATTTTTGGATGCTACTTTTCCCTGTCTGGATCAGGGAAGCTCACATGTATAGGGGTTAGAGTGTGGAAGAAGAGTTGGTTTTGTATACCCTGTCCTTCTCTATCTGAAGGAGTCTCAAAGAAGCTTACGATCACCTATCCTTCCTTTCCCCACAACAAACACCCTGAGAGGTTGGTGAGGTTGAGAGAGCTCTGAGAGAACTGCAACTGGTCCAGGGTCCCCCAGCTGGCTGCATGTGGAGCAGGAACGGGGAATCAAACATGGCCTTCCAGATTAGAAGCTCCCACTCTAAACTACTTACCTGCATTAACTCTCTAGTGTTGGACTAGAATCAGGGGAAACGCAGGTTCGGACCTCCACTCTGCCATGGACATTTGCTGGGTGAACTTGGGCCAGTCTACCTCACAGGATTGTTGTGAGGTTACAATGGAAGAAAAGAGAAAGATGGAAGCCACCTTGTCTCCTCACTAGATAATAAATCCAGCCCCACTGATCACTGACACACCCAAATGTTCCCTTAACCCAAGCACTGAGAGTTCATTATTTAAAAGGGGTGCATACCACACCTCACAATGAATCAGAAATATACAGCACCGCACCCTGCAAGATTGGTTTCATGGCATAAATCTGTGCACGGCTCACATTTTGACTCCTGGCAACTGTCCTCTATAATTTCCCTTCTTGGAAAGCCCTTTGGTCCCATCAGACATTTTTGCTCCCCCCTCTTTACTGATTCTTCTAGCATTCTCCAATATACCTTAATTTTAAGAGCTGGGGTTTTTTTTTAAGAGGAAGAAGAAGAGTTGGTCTTATACTGCTACATGCGGCCTTGAAGGGGTCCCACTTACCTGTGGGACTGCTTGGTTGCTTATGCCCCGTGCCCCCGGGACATCTGCCTGGCCTCAATCTGGGCCAGGGCCTTTTCAGTCCTAGCCCCAACCTGGTGGAATGAGCTCCCGGGGGAGCTGAAGCCCACGCTGGAGTTGTCAAGTCAACTTTATGTAGGGCCTGCAAGATGGAGCTCTTCCGTCAGGTGTATGGTTGAGCCCAGGGTGAAGTCCCAGTGTTTCTATCAGAGCAGGGGTAGTCAACCTGTGGTCCTCCAGATGTCCATGGACTACAATTCCCATGAGACCCTGCCAGCGAATGCTGGCAGGGGCTCATGGGAATTGTAGTACATGGACATCTGGAGGACCACAGGTAGACTACCCCTGCATCAGAGGATCCCCCCTCGATGTCGTTTAGATCTGGCCCCTCTCTCCCAGCGGAAGAAGGCTTGGCCCTCCAGCTGAATGGGGGGGGGGAGACAATAGCATAGATTGCCATCCATCTAGCTATTTATTGTTGTAAGGGGTGGGGTTGTATTGTGGGGTTTTATTGTATTTTTATTCTTTCATCAGGAAGAGTGGTGGTATATAAATAAATAAATAAATGCCCCCACTTTTCATGGCTCAAAGGAGTCCCAAAGGGGCTTCCAATCGCCTTCCCTTCCTCTCCCCACAACAGACGCCCTGTGAGGGAGGTGGGGCCAAGAGAACCCTTCTGTTAATGCCCTGTGAGAACAGTACTATCAGGGCTGTGATGATCTCAAGTGTACCTAACTGGCTGCATGTGGAGGAGCAGGGAATCCAACCCGCCTTGCCAGATTAGACGCTGCCGCTCCTAGCCACTACACCACACTGCCTCTGCACGGAGCCAGATTTGGTTCTGGAAAGTCAGATTAAACTCCAAAGCCTTTGATTGCCGTGAACCAGGGGTCCCCAAAATTGCCCTCTTTCCTCCTGCGCTTGCTATTTCTCTGTGTTTGTGTCACTCTGCTCCCTGCAGCACCCTTCTAATGGTTGAGCCCCCCACCCTGCACCCAAAATTCGAAAGGTGCTCATAGTCTCAAACAGACTGGTAATCCCAGCAGAAGATGGCTTCACCGGCCAATGTTGCCTCCACAGAATACAAGCTCTTTGGGAGACTGGTGTCTCGTATTAAAAGGGAAAGGATCAGCAGTGGCAGAGGAGGGGGGAATCTTCGCTCAACTTCAATAAACTCTTGTTTTCTTGTTTCTGCCGAATCTTTTCCCCTTTTGAAAACGCTGGCTCAGGGTAAACGGCTCCGTAGGTTGTACCTTGCGATGGAACGGAAAGGAAGGCGCAAAGCGCTGATGTTAGCAGGAACGTTGAAGAAGTTCAACAAACCCTCTGGTTTCCGGTAAATGGGGCTTCTTCGCCCCCTTGCTTCAGGAAAGTCTTCTCACTGGTGTGTTCTGGATCCGGTTTGGACTGCTCCATCCCTCCCCGGGTAAATCTGGCATGTGTCAAGCATGCCTGAGCACCATTTCTCCGGGCGTGGGACAAACCTGTCACGTAAGGGCTCCCTCCCTGTATCAGAATCCTGCACAAGGCAAGAAACCTACCACACCAGAGCCCAAAACGGGTCAGCATAAAACCAAGACAAGAATGTGACCTCTCTGAGGGAGGAGAAGCCTGAGGGACGGTCATTGCTGGATCTGTGGGTCCAGGGACCAGGACACTGGGAGCTCATTCAGGCAGATTGTAAGTGGGTGGGCAGAAAGGCATCATCTGGGCATGGAATTGGGGTCATTGTGGTGGGGAGGCAATTGTGAACGTCCTGCATTCTGCAGGGGGTTGGACTAGATGAACCTGGAGACCCCTTCCAACTCTATGGTTCTAAGATGATTCTCCTTCTAGTGACCCCAGCATGATGGTACAAAGAGGCAAAAACCCACAACCAGCCCCATTTATGGACCAAAGCCCCACAATAGATCTTTCTGCCAATGCATGCTATTGGGTCAGTTTCACTTGAAACTGACTGGATCCAACAGATGAGATCTAGCTGTGCATTGGTCAATGGTCCTCCAGATGCCCATGGACTCAATTCCCATGAGCCCCTTCAGTGTTTGCTGGCAGGGGCTCATAGGAATTGTAGTCCATGGACATCTGGAGGACCACAGGTTGACTACCCCTGAATTATAATGCAGGCTGACAATCCTGCCTCCTATCTCAAGAAAGTCCCATCTTCCTAGTTTTAGAGCTGCTCTAACCACTGTGCAAAACTACCTGTTTGAGGAAGGGCTGTTTTTAAGGTTCTTGGCTTTCCGAGCAGCTCCAGTGGGATCTGCAGGTATCCGCCCGCTGTCCAATTGCTGGCACATACCTGGCCTCCGACCTGTGTCCGTCTCTGGCTAAAGTTAAGTCTTTCCCTCTGTGACCCTGCTCATGTACAAGTGCCATTACGTCTCCTCTAGGGCCCAAGCCAATGCCATCTTTCTCTTCTCTCCTACATTGACCTGTTGGATCTTTGCCTGCCTGCTGCTAACTGGGTCATTTGGGTGTCTCCCTTTTGCAAAACAGGTATCTCTCAGCAGGATGTGGGAAGATGGTGCTGCTATCCTGTAGAGGCTTAACCGGCCGATGAAACCTACACAAACAAAAAGATACAGACATTTCAGCTGGCTTCCTTCAAGGCTCTGATGAACACACAGCATGTCTTCTTTGATGAGGATGCCTGCCGCTTCTCTGCATGATTCACTCGCTGAGTGGAACTGCTTCTATTCGGCTCCTGCCGGAGTGGATGATTCCGTTGCAACTCTGCACCAGATAGAGGCCCGGTCGTCTCATTCTTCCTCATGCAGATAGACAACAGATCACCCGCCTTTAAAGGAGGTTGCATGTTGTACATCTGTGTGAGTCATTGTTCAAGGCAGTCTTGCTTCCAAACAGGAAGGACGGCCAGAACAGCGACTTAAAAAGGAAATGACGTTTTCTGGGGATGAACCGTTGTTAGTCTTTCCCCCTTTAACAATAAGATTGTGCAAGTGTCAGAGTGAAGTTTAAAAAAGAAATCTATACAGGTCCTTAGAAATTTGGGCAGCCACTGAGGCTTGTATTTTACATTTGGTGGGGAGTTGTGCTATAGTACCTTGTAAACTGCCCTGAGCCACAAGGGGAGGGCAGTATATACATATATAATAAATAAATAAAACAGTCAACCTGCAACTAAATGGTGAGAAAGAACTCTGTGAATGCTCAGGGTCACCCCTTTCTTTCTATTTCCTAGGGCTGGGGTGGTACCTGGCCACCCCTGGAGAGCAAAATGTTTAGGCCAGAGAGCGAATAGGTTGCAATAGGCTGCCTAAGGAGGTGGTGAGCTCCCCCTCACTGGCAGTCTTCAAGCAAAGGTTGGATGCACACTTTTCTTGGATGCTTTAGGATGCTTAGGGCTGATCCTGCGTTGAGCAGGGGGTTGGACTAGATGGCCTGTATGGCCCCTTCCAACTCTATGATTCTAAGTGGGGTCCGCCTCCAGAAACAAGCCTTGTGAAGAGCGTGCCTCTGAGCATACGCAGATTCCCTGCGATTAAGAGCTGAGAAGGAACTCTGTGCATGCCAGGGGGGCTCCTTTATTAGTACCCCCAAGGGCCTTAGTACTCGGCTACTGCAAAGGGAGGAAAATTCTCAGTCTGAAGAGCGGGGCGGAGTCCGGCCGGAGAGTGCTTTTGTGAAAAGCGTGCCTCTGAGCATAGCCAGAGTGCCGTCCCGCCCCCCTCAGCGTCTCGCCACCTGTTGTCCGAAACAAGAGCCTGCCCGCCGCCCCGCCCGCCCGCCCGCCGCGCCACCCTCCCCGGGGAGCCCTCGCCCTCGCCCTCGCCCTGCCCCGTGACGAAGCGCCCGCACCGGCCCGCCGGCGGCACCCAAACACCCTCCGGGAAGCGCTCCGCTGCGGCTCGGCCGGCCGGCTGCGCAGCACCTAGCCTGGACCCGGCCGCCCTTCGCCCGCCTCCGCCTCCGCTGCGCCCCGGCCGCCCCGGCCTCCCACCCCCGGCACGCTCTCAGGCGCTGGCCGGCAAAGCGGCTCCTCTGGGTGGACCCGGCCAGCCCTCCCGCCCCGTCCCGCCTCCTTCCAGTCCCTCGCCGCTGGGAGCCACCGTCCCGCGGGGCTGGGGCCACAGCAGCGCCACGACCCCCTCCGGAGCCACAGGACCCCCTCGCTGCCTCCAGTCATTTCCAGCCTTTTCTGAACTTTTCCCTCTTTCTTTCTTTCTTTCTTTCTTTCTTTCTTTCTTTCTTTCTTTCTTTCTTTCTTTCTTTCTTTCTTTCTTTCTTTCTTTCTTTCCCCCTCCCCTCCAGCCGCCTGCCCACTCCCCCGCCCTGGCGGCCTGCTGGCTGCTCAAGCGGCAGCGATGGGGGCCTGCCCAGGGGGTCTTCACCCCCTACCTCCCGAGCCCGGGGGCCAAGCGTGCGCCGGCCCCCCAGGAGATGCAGAACAAGGGCGACCCCGCTGACCCCATGGTGCTGCCCATCCCCCGGGAGCCGGGCGAGAACCTGCGGCGTCTCCGGCTGCGGAAGATCTTGCTGGGAGAAGAGCGGAAGCTGGCCGGGTGGGCGCTGGGCACTGCCCTGCTGGGCATCCTGCTGATGGTCTTGCACACCGAGCTGGCCTGGTTCGGACACTGCCAGGTGAGTCCCTTTTGGTTTTTGCCAATTGCCGAGTTTTGCCAGAACTTCTAGGATTGTTACATGCAGTTCTGCCAGAACTTCTAGGATTGTTAAATGCAGTTCTGCCAGAACTTCTAGGATTGTTAAATGCAGTTCTGCCACAAGATTGTTAAATGCAGTTCTGCCAGAACTTCTAAGATTGTTAAATGCAGTTCTGCCAGAACTTCTAAGATTGTTAAATGCAGTTTTGCCAGCATTGTCCAAAGGCATTGATTTCTTCTAACCCTGGTGCAGCTCCATTCAGGGAAATGCTGTTCTTATAGGATCGTCGAATCCCACAAGCCACCGATCCACCCTCCTGCTCAGTGCGGGATCAATCACCGATCTTCCTTGGGAATTGGCTACTGACCTGGAATGTTTAGATGTTCAGGCAGGTTGTATTCCTCTGAAACAGTGTTTCATGCTCCGGCTGCTGGATGAAAGGTCCACGTAAAACTTGCAATGATCGCCCAAGACTTAGTTCAGCCAAAGTTCACTCAGGTAATCACACATTCTGGCCATGATCTTGCCAGGAAGTTCTGCTGTGCGAACCTCTTTCAATTCGGGATGTCCAGTTCACTGAATTAAGCCACAGTCTCAGCCATCAAAACTCTGACTGCCTCGACACGAACAGCTTCACAATCGGATCTAGCCCAAAGGCATGTTGTTACGTAGGATCCGTTGCCGGGCTCTGAGGGTCAGTCTTGTGCACGGTTGGTGAAGCGTCAGGCCAGGGAAATCGCGGGGCAGGCAAGCTTCACAGGTAGAGGTAGCCCCTTCCAAGGTTTTGGAGACGCTTCCCACGCTGGCGGACACAGAGAAACAGCGAGAGAGTCTCACTTCGGCGTTGAAAATTTGACATCCGTGCTTTGAGCAGCTGCGTCACCCAAGCCCGTGAAAGAGAGGTTTTGGAGGAGATATTAAGGAAACGCGAGAAAGTTACAGTTTCCTGTACGAAAGCCACTTTAAACTATTGTTTCTTTTTTCTTCCCCGGGAGTTGCAGCATGCCAGGACAGCACAACGGTGGTGGTGGTGGTGGTGGTCGGAGGGATAAATAAACAAGCCTGATTTTTGTCTGCCCCATTCATTCAAACTGGCGCTCGATCAAGGAACCTGCTAAAACTTAGATGAGTAAACCGAATAGGGATGCCAGCCTCCAGGCAAGCCCTGGGGATCCTTTGGAATTCCCGCTCACCTCCAGACTACAGAGATCGGTTCCCCTGGAGAACATGGAAGTTCTGGAGGGCAGACTCTAGGGCAGGGGTAGTCAAACTGCGGCCCTCCAGATGTCCATGGACTACAATTCCCAGGAGCCCCTGCCAGCATTCGCTGGAGGGCCGCAGTTTGACTACCCCTGCTCTAGGGCCCTGTTCCCTACTGAGCTCCCTGTCCCCAAATCTGGCTGCATCCCCAAATCTCCAGGTGTTTTCCAACCTGGATTCGGTGCTCCTACCCTCAGTCACCCATGGGGGGGGGGGTGGGCTGGCAATTAACCCAACTAGAAGCAGCCTAAATCAGTGATTCTCAACCTTCCTAATGCCGCGACCCTTTAATACAGTTCCTCATGTTGTGATGACCCCTAACCATAAAATTAGGCAAGGCTTCTTTCACAGAAATTAAACTGAAACTGGCCAATGGTGTGAAGATCCATGTTTCATGATTGCATATAAATTGGGTTTTTTCCCCAGGGTTTCTCAGTTCAGTCCTGTCTCTTGTCCCACCATGCCCATCTCGCTCTTTTCCGCTGCTCCAGACAGACAAATGCTCTATCGTGATCTACCTTGCAAGGCTGTTGTGTGGTCAAGTTTGTTCTCCCTGCCACAACCCCTGTGAAAGGGTCATTCGACCCCCAAAGGGGTCCCAACCCCCAGGTTGAGAACCACTGGCCTAAACTGACCCGCGGGACTCATTGCCACCATATGAATGTCCAAAGCACACATGCCTTTAAAAGTTCTCTCTCTCTCTCTCTCTCCCTCTCTCTCTCTCTGTGTAAATTGAGAGGGTCTGCGGCTGTACTGGCTGCTGCGAGCCATTGTTTTTTTAAGCTAGGAAGCGAATCTGCATGGCATCCACGTTCTTTTCTGTCTGGACTCCTGGAAGCTGTTCCAAGGGGCAGCGACCTCAGGTGGGCTCCCCAGAGATCATCGGAGAAGATGAAAGAAGGGAGTGACCAGCAAGGCACCACCTGCCAGGGGGACTGGGACGGGGGGGGGCTGACTCAGTGGGCAGAGCATCTGCTTGGGATGCAGTAGGTCACCGGTTCTGACCTCAGCATCTCCAGCGAAAAGGGTCAGCTGGGAGGTGACGCAAAAGGCCTCGGCCTGTGACTCTGGAGAGCAGCTGCCGGCCAGAGTGGACAACACTCTGGACCAAAGCCCATCAAGGCCATATGCAGTCAGGGCCCAGTGTACTTGAGAGACGGCCTCCCTGCCCATATCCCCAAAAGAGCCTTACGCCCTGCCACCTCCAACTGACTGCGGATCCCTGGCCCCAGAGAAGCACATCGGACCTCAACAAGGGCCAAAGCCTTCTTGGTCCTAGCCCCCACCTGGTGGAATGAGCTCCCTGAAGAGATCAGGGCCCTGTCCAAACTCTCCGAAATTAAACCAAAACTGACCAATGGCGTGAAGATCCATTGTTCATGAGTGTATATAAATTGGTTTTTTTCTGGGGTTTCTCAGTTCAGTTTTGCCTCTTGTCCCACCATGCCGATCTCGCTCTTTTCCGCTGCTCCAGACAGACAAACACTCTCGTGATCTACCCTGCAAGGCTGTTGTGTCGATGGCACCCCCCCACGGCCAAGCTGCTCATCCTGCCGCGACCCCTGTGAAAGGCTCGTTCAATCCCCAAAGGGGTCCCGACCCCCTGGTTGAGAACCACTGCATTAGACCAGGGGTAGTCAAACTGCGGTCCCCCAGATGTCCATGGACTACAATTCCCACAAGCCCCTGCCAGCATTTGTTGGCAGGGGCTTGTGGGAATTGTAGTCCATGGACATCTGGAGGGCTGCAGTTTGATTACCCCTGCATTAGACCATAACCCAGGAAGATTAATCAGGCGAACATTGCCTCGTGATGTATCCAGTGGGCGTTTCTGAGTAGGAGGAGGTTCTGAAGGGCTCAGAGGACGTTATCGGGTCACTGGCCCCATCCAAAGGCTTGGCAGAAGAGCTCTGTTTTGTAGGCTCTGAGGAATTGGGCTAGCTCCGGCAGGACCCAGATCTCCTCTGGGAGCTCAAACCCCCAAGTGGGGGCCAAGACGGAGAAGGACCAGGCCCTGGTTGAGGTCAGGCGTGCTTCCTCGGGGCCCGCCATGAGCCGTTAGGGAGTGGCGGGTAATAAACAAACAAACAAACAAATAAATAAACCCTAAGTATGCTCCCCCCCCTCCCATAAGCATCCCCGTACTCCTTAGCAACAGGATGGACAAGGTTTCTCTGTCCCCAGGACTCTGCGGCACTCACAGTCCCGAAAACCTGCCTCGGGCTGGCTTCCGAAGCAAGGGCGTGTTGCTAAACTAACCCTGACCGTTTCCTTTATTTAAAACCGTAACCTTTAATAGAGTGATTACACTCACAATGGGCTGGGCCGTAATGACTCTTACAGTCATCCCCGGCGCGATTTGTCTGGAGAAGCCGTTATGCGGAGATGGGAGGAAAGGATTCATGGGCCAAAAGACGGGAGAGGGGAGCTGCCGGCCCTTGTTAAAAAAGCAAAACAGCTCTGGGAGGGAGGGGAATTGCAGCTGGGGAGGGGGCTTTTGTCCCCTGTGCTGCTTAGGACTTAAAATCCCCTGTGCGGTTTTACAATTTAAAAAAATGCCAGTTCTCTGTGCTGCTTTACGACTTAAAATGCTCTGTGCGGTTTTACAATTTTAAAAACTTCCAGTTCTCTGTGCTGTTTTACCAATTGAGCTTTCAGATCCCTGTGTTGTATTACAAATTAATTAAAAACAAATTAAAATCGATCCCCCCCCAAAGGAATTCTGTGGCCTTCTGAGAAAACATACAGGTGTCCCACAGGTTCAAATACTTATTCTGTTGTGGGATTAAAATGGAGGCAAGGATAAAATGGTTTTATTCCCCCCCCCCTCTCTGTGTGGGTAAAGCCCATACCTTTCTCCCTTCAGCCGAATGACCCTCCCTAAACAGTAAGAAAAGAGCCAGGGTCCAGGAGCACCGTAAAGACTCACAAAATATGTGGAGGGAGAAACCTTTGGAAGCTGCTGCTCGCTTCCGTATCTGAAGAAGTGAGCTGTGACTCACAAAGAAGACAAAGAAAAGTTGGGTTTAGCACCCTGCTTTTCACTACCAGGAGGAGTCTTGAAGCGGCTTACCAACACCTTTCTCCCCTCAACAGGCACCCTGTGAGGGAGGTGGGGGTGAAAGTTCTGAAAGAACTGTTCTATGAAAACAGCTGTGAGAGAACTGTGACTGGCCCAAGGCCACCCTGCCGGTTCTCCAGATGAGAACTTGTTGCTCTTAAATCACTACAACGCACTGCCTCTCCTCTTCAGTTACAAGTTTTGTTAGTCTTTAAGGTATTCCTGGACATTTGTTCTTTTTTTTACTGCTACAGACAGACAGAGATCCATCCTGCTACTGCTACTAACACAGGTATCCATCCTGATCTCCCTCCCCAAACAATTGTAGCCCGAAAAAGCAAGGAATTCTCATCTTGGAAATTCTACCTCTCACGTATGTGTATCTCCTGGAATTGATACTCCTGTCTGGGGATTTATTTTATTTTACTCTTCTGCCCTGCCTTCCTTCCCACAGGAGGCCCAAAGGGGATTACAACCTTCTCCTCATCTCCACTTTATCCTCACAACAACCCTGTGAGGTAGATTGGGCAGTGAGAGCCTGCCCGGCCCAAGTTCACCCAGCCAGCTTCCATAGCTCGTCAGGGATTCGAACTCGGGTTTCCCAGATGGTACTCTGATGCTTTAACCGCTTTCCCACCATACTTGCTGTCAGCTAGGGAAATTATTTCCCTGGCAGGTCAAATGTGGTGACAGATTTGGGGCGTGGGCCTTGCAAACCTTCCCCGTGGCACCATCTAGCACGGCTTGCTTCTCTGAGTCACCCTGCTTCCGATTGGCGCCAAGTCTTCCTTGCCCAGCAGGCACATTTCATGTCCCATTCTCAAATTTGGGTAATGAAAAGTGCGCTCACCTGTTTTCCACAGTTGATGCTTTAGGCTGGTTTCAGCCTTTCCCCAAACTTGTTGGAACGGGGTGGAGGGAGCGGGGAGAAATACCTCCATTGGCTAGAGCAGCCCTGTGCTGCTGTGGTCCTCTGAGCCAAGGGATGCCCAGTTGGGGGTCCTGAGGAACAACCAATCAGGGGCCGGGTGAGTTGGCCAATTGGTCATACCCTTGCAGGCCTTTTCCACTGGCTGGGTTATAAGTTACTTATGAACAAAATGGCTCTCTTGTCTCTGAGAGCCAGCTTGGTGCACTGGTTAAGAGCAGTGGATTCTAATCTGGCAGGCGGAGTTTGAATCCCTGCTCCTCCACATGCAGCCAGCTGGGTGATCTTGAGCTAGTCACAGGCCTGATAGTGCTGTTTTGACCAAGCAGTCCTGTCAGGGCTCTTTCAGCCCCACATACCTCACAGGGGGTCTGTTGTAGTAAGATGAAGGGAAGGCGATAGAAAGCCGCTTTGAGACTCCTTCGGGCAGTGAAAAGTGGGGTATAAAAACCAACCCTTCTTCTTCTCATGTTTGGGCCAGGCAAGAGGCAAGATTCAAATGGCATGTTTTTCTTTTAGGTTCAAAACGGCCACAGATTATAGGGCGGTCATGTGAGGCAAGGGGGGTTCATAACTTTCCCACGCAGCCATTTCCGCTTTGGGTAGCAATGTGGCATCTCCATTAGAATGTCAAGACTAGGGTCTGGGGTTCAGATCACAGCTCTGTCTCGGAAGCTTGCCAGACAGGGTTGCCAGCCTCCAGGTGGGTCCTGGAGTTCTCCTACAATGACAAGGGGGTCTCCAGGCTTCCGAGCGGTTCCCCTGGTGGAAACGACAACTTGGAAGAGCAAACTCTATGGTGTACCATAGAGCCTAGAAAAAATGGAAGTCCTAGAGGGACATCCCATCCCTGTTGAACACCTCCCTCTCCCTAAACTGACCTTTGCCAGCTCTGCTCCCCAAACCTCCAGGAATTTCCCAAGACAGTGTTGGCCTGTCTAGCAATCAACGCGTTTCCCAACCAGGGGCCATCTCCTGAACCAAGCATAAAATGACATGCAGCTTCCACTGGGTATGGGGAGGTACACTGCTCCTGAATATGGGGGCTCTAGTTACATATTACAATATTCAGATATCTGCGCTTTGTTCCATTAATATAATTTTATGTGTGCCGGCAACTAGTTTTCTGTGGCTGGGGTAAGCTTGCAACTCCTAATCTTCAGCCGGGGGGTGGGTGGGTGGGGGGAAGGATTGAATTCTCACTGTCTCAGATGGGACGCTGCACTGCTCCTTTCATTGAGGATTGCTGACTGAGTGGGGGGGGGGAGTTGCAGCAGATCTCCAGAAGACAGAGAAAGCGGCCCCTTTGGTGGGTGATTACTCTTCTCCCCAAGCTCCCTTCCCCCCCCTGACTTTTCTCCCTCCTGGAGCTGGCAACGTTCCTCAGATCCCGTGACTTCTGCATGTGTGAATCAGAAGAAGAGCAAAAACAAAACACGCTTTTGGCAGCTCAGCATATCTGATTTTTCAGCTTGCAGACGTGTTCAGATTTAGTTTGGGAGATTTTGGCCTTCAAAGCAAATTTACAGGGGCCAGATGTTAGGGCTAAGTCATTAGTAGTTACAACACCTTTGTGACATCCCTGCTCCCTGGCCCGATCTCTAGTAGAGAACATGGAAGAACGTATTGAATTAGTAGCAGATAACACTTGCAAAATTAATTCCAGATAGACCCAAACAGTTTGAAGTACCGTCCCATTAAATTCATGTATATACCACCCTCTTACATTGAAGAACGTGTTGAATTAGTAGTGGATGCCACTTATTTCATTCATTCATTCATTCATTCATTCATTCATTCATTCATTCATTCATTCATTCATTCATTCATTCTTTGATTTATATACCACTGCTCTCAAGGACTTGCGGCGGTTTTCAATAAAATAATAAAAGCACAGAACCCTAAAAAATCCCCAGCATATTAAAACACATTAAAGATGGCTATTAGTTAGAGTTAACTCCCCCTCCCCTCCCCCGACCCCTCTCCAGCTGGCAGTCTGGAGCTCTTTCCTTAAGATCAGCAAAACAAAGTTTGAATCCAGTGGAAACTTTAATAATAATAATTATTATTATTATTGATATATTCATTTAATTTGTATACCATTCTCCCATGCAAGCTCAGGGCGATGCACAACAGTAAAAACAAAACAAAAAACAATCAGATAGTTAATAACCAACACTAACATTAAAACCTTTAAAATCCCATAGTACCCTAGAAGTGGAAGGGGTCCTAAAGGCCATCTAGTCCATCCCCCAGGTCAGATCAGCTTCTTCCATTGAAGTTCCACTCAGCCGTGTCATCTGTGCAGTAATTATTTCTGGCGCAGGAACGTAATTGCAGTTTTCATTGGAGGATTTCTGTTGGGGGGAGGCCCATTGGATGTTACCCATCATCGGCCCCAACCAAAAGCCTGGCGGAAGAGCTCCGTCTTGCAGGCCCCGCCAGTTCCAGCACGGCCCGGATCTCCTCCGGGAGCTCATTCCGTCAGGTAGGGGCAAGGACTGAAAAGGTCCTGATCCTGGTGGAGGTCAGACGTACTTCCTGGGGCCATGGACCACTAGCCGGTTGGGATGGGCTGAGTATAATGCTCTTCAAGGCATATAGGTAGAGGAAGTTCCGTAGGGCTCAGACCGCATATGGCCTTTAAGGCATAAGCTTTCATGCGCAAGCATACTTCTTCAGATATAAATTAATTCCAGTTCGAAGTTGCTTGAGAATCCCTTCCTTTTCCTTCAGCTGTGATGTCGAGCCTTTGCTGTCCCATTAACCCCTCCCCCCTAATAATGAGCTTAGCCAGTTTATCTATGTAGCATGTGCTACGGGCCCCATGCTTTCAGGGGCCCCACACGCTGCCTTCCCCCCCCATGGATCAGGGCCGTAGCCTCTCTCCTCCCCGCTTTTCCATCTTTAAGGATATTCAGACACCCCCTCCCCACTGCCCTGCCACAATTGTAGCCCGCTGGGGCCCACAGATCCTTAAATGAGTTCTGGCACTATGGGCCCTACAGAGCCTTCAGCCACGCAAGTCCAGCCTCGTTGATCCCCTCTCCCCAACCCAAGAATGTCTAATTTTTCATTCTCTCGCAGAAGCAGAACACAGGAAGTGCCTGCTCTGACTTGCCGGCCTGGTCCCCTCCCTAACGTTCATTATCACTCATTACTCCTGTGTCCTTCTGTGAGGAGGACATACAAGACCACAGTGTACCGACTTGAGGGTGGGGTGTGGGCCTGGACGTTGAAGATTTGTAGCTATTAACGCAGTGTTGGGGATCCCAGGCGTCGAGCTTTCCAAGAGCTTTGTCCTCCACACGGCACACTGATTGTCGACATTCCGTTACTGACTCTTTCCCCCCTGCAGTTGGAATGATTGTGAACATTCTGTGACTGTCGCTGAAGCCCCAAGAGTGGCAGGGGCATACAGATGACAAAGGGCAGGCCTTTGTCCTATTGCAGGAGAAATCCTGCAGAGGGATGCCAGCCTCCAGGTGGGACCTGCAGGGGATCCCCCGAAATTAGAGCTTATCTCCAGACTACGATCTATTCTCTTGGAGACATGGGTGCTTTGCAGGGTACACTCTAGGGCAGGGGTAGTCAAACTGCGGCCCTCCAGATGTCCATGGACTACAATTCCTAGGAGCCCCTGCCAGCATTCGCTGGCAGGGGCTCCTGGAAATTGTAGTCCATGGACATCTGGAGGGCTGCAGTTTGACTACCCCTGCTCTAGGGCACTGTGTTGGATATTGTAATGCTGCATGCGAGGGTTATGAGCATTCTGTGTCTCGAGTACACTTGGCTCTCGGGTACATTTGGCCTCTCATCGGTTAGCCTCTTTGGCCTCTGCTTCTGTTTCATCTTATCTCGGACCTCTGTTCTTTCTCTTCCCTGGTCTTGGAGCTAAAGCAAGTCAACCTTTTGGGGAGTTAACCTGCTCGCGATAAGTTAAACGTCCCTGCATGAATACAGTGTGTCAGATGTGCTTCTATTTTTGTAAGTTGGGGACATAAACCCCCTGCCTCTCCCGCTCTTAGCTCTTCACCCTGCTGGCAGGGCCAGCTGAGAAAAGCCCCTGCTTCTTTCCTTCTGCTTATATCCTGCCTTGATGGACTCGGCCACAAGTTATTCCGGTCGCTGAATCACAGAATCATAGAGTTGGAAGGGGCCATGCAGGCCATCTAGTCTAACCCCCTGCTCAAGACCCCCTGCTCATGCAATTGGCATGAGATCAGGGAACCTGGCACTTCCATGCACCAGGGGGTGGGATTCTTGCGTGGTTGCCATGTCTGGGAAAGGGGGCAGAGACTGGGTGCCTACTCCGGCCCCAAACTGCTCTTCCACGGCCAAAAGGTTGAAAAAGGCTGCAAACGACTCAGGCCTTCCTGCTCATGAACTAGTTTTGGCTCATGACGCTGCCTAAACTGGGTAAGTCATCCAAATATCCCCTTCCCAGGTCAATAAGAAGGCTGCTGAGTAGGCAGAGAGAGGGGGAAAATGTGAGGGTGGCTTTCCCTTTAGCAGCAGCTTGCTCTGCTGTAGACCAGCACAGAAGGGTCTTTCTCAGAGCGTGGAAATTGAGCGTGTTCTCCAATCACAGCCACTGTGGTTGTTGTTAGATGACGATCGGGAAGACCCAGGTTCAAATCACCGCTCTGCCATGAGGGTTTCCAGCTCTGGGTTGGTTAATACCTGGAGATTTGGGGAGGGGGGAGGCTAAGGAGGCAAGGTACTTTCAATGCAGTAGAGCCCACCTTACAAAGCAGCCATCCCCCCCCCCAAGAAACTGCTATCACCTGGAGACCAGTTGCAATCCCAGGAGATCTCCAGCCACAACCTGGAGGTTGGCAACTGTAATTGCTGATTAATCTATACAGCTCTATATTAACATGCAAACAAAGACCATTATTTTTACTGTAATTCACAGAATCATAGAAGGGGCCGTACAGGCCATCTAGTCCAACCTCCTGCTCAGCATGGGATCAAGCATCCAGGATAAGGATCTGTCCAGCTGCTGCTTGGACCACCAGTGAGGGGGAGCTCCCCACCTCCTTAGGCAGCCCATCCCGCTGCTAGCCTACTCTGATTGTGAATTTCCTCCCTCCCCTGATATCTAGACAATATTGTTCTACATATAGTTTAAAGCAGGGGTAGTCAACCTGTGGTCCTCCAGATGTCCATGGACTACAATTCCCATGAGTCCCTGCCAGCGTTTGCTGGCAGGGGCTCATGGGAATTGTAGTCCATGGACATCTGGAGGACCACAGGTTGACTACCCCTAGTTTAAAGCCATTCCTGCAGGTCCTCTCTTCTGCTGCCAACAGGGACCTTTCCCTGCCCTCCTCCAAGTGAGAACCTTTCAGATACTTAAAGAGAGCAATCCTGTCCCCTCAACCTCTCACCCTCTTCTTCTCCAGGCTGAACACTCCCAAGCCCCTCAGCCTCTCCTTATAGGGCTTTGTCCCCTGGCCCCAAATCATCCTTGACACTCTCCTCTGAACCCTTCTCAATCCTGTCCACATCCTACATCAAGCGAGACTTCCAGAACTGCACACAGGACTCCAGGTGGGGTCTGACCAATGCAGTATACAGTGGGACTATGATGTAATTTTGAGGGAATGCCTCTGTTGATACAGCCCAAGACTGCATTGGCCTTCTTTACCTCTGCATCACACTGTCTGCTCATATTTCGCATACAGTCCATAAGGACTCCAAGATCTCATCCATGCACACTGCTACCCATTTCCCATCCAGTATGCAAGCTTCTCATTTTTGTGACCCAGATATAGAACTCTGCACTTATTGCCTTGCGTCTTCTCATTTGCCCACTTTTCCAGGGTGTTCAGATCACATTGAACTCTATATCTTCTGGGGTGCTGGCTCCTCTTTCTCTGTCTTCTGGGGTGTTTGCCGTTTCAGAGTAACAATTCAGCATGAATCAAGTATCAGGAGGGAAACACTGAAGATGGTATAATTTGTTATGAAGTGAGTTTTTTTCTGGCTTTTTGTTTTGCACAGGGAAATCCAGCGGCAAAAGCACATTGAAGGTGCATTGTCCAGCGTGTGCAGAATGCATACCGGTGTTTGTTGAAAGACATGTTTCTCACCATAGATTTAGCTGCTGTTCTCATAGAAGATCTGTTTTTCAAATATGACGTTAGTTTGGCCATAGCTGCATACTCAGCCGTTCTAGCATTCCAGTCTTCTAAACCTGGACAGGGAGCATGTTTCCATTTTGCTGCATAGAAATTTCCCATGTATCGAAATCTCTCTTCCAGTACTTTTGGTAGCTAGGTATTTCCCTACCCACAGCTGGCAAAGGCTTTCTGGAAATTCTAGATTTGTGTTTTTATTTTAATTTAAAAAGAGCACCACGTTCAAGCTTTTTAATCCAAAGATTCGGTGACTGGCCAAAAGTGTGGATAAGAGCAGCAGCTTCTAATCAGGTGAGTCGGGTTGGATTCCCCACCCCTCCACATACAGCCAGCTGGCTAACTTTGGGCTTGTCACAGCCCTGATAGTGCTGTTCTCACGGAGCAATAACATCAGGGCACTCTCTGCCCTACCTACCTCACAAGGTGCCTGTTGTGAGGAGAGGAAGGGAAGGCGATTGTGAGCCACTTTGAGACTCCTTCGGGCAGTGAAAAGCAGGGGATAAAAACCCAACTTCTTCTTCTTCAAAAGAAAGGAAGAAGATGAGCTGATTTTTCGCTGGGTGTTTTGCAGACCCACTGACCTACCTCGCAGGACTGTTGTAAGCATAGATTCTGGCAGAAGCAACAGAACCACCTTTGAGTGCAGGGGCACCTTTAAGACCAACAACCAAATACAGCTTTGTTGTGTTGTAAGGCCAGAGAGAACACCTGTTGAAATGGGCGCTGGTGGGAGATGGTGGAGTAGGGCTGTAAGATCCCGGCTGGGAGATTCCTGGAAGTTTGGGGCCTGGGACCTCATTGGGGCATAATGTCGTAGAGTCCGGCATCCACTTTCTCTACAGGAACCGATCTGGAGATGAGCTGGCACCACTGACAAACCTCCAGGAGCTTCCCAATCTGCATCTGTCAACCCTCCCCCCCTCCCCCATTACTCACCAGCATCCCTAAATCTACCCTCCCAAGCATTCCTTTTTTCCAGGGGAACAGATTATCGTAGCCTGGATAATGGCTGTCATTTCTGGAGGTCTCCAAGCCCACCTGGGGATTAACAGGCAGGAGACTCACTGGAGTGTTCCCCGGTTCCAGAAATGCTTTCAGAAATAAATCTCTTCAGTGACAAGTCTCAGTGAAAAGCAGGAAGCTCGATTAACACAGAAAAGCAAGCTTGGCCTATGAATTATGCGCAATGCCAAATAAATCAATCAGACCGACTTACATGCCTGTTGTAATAGGTTTCAAAAGGACCTACGGTCCCAACACAAATTCTTCTGTCCTACATAACAATAAAGAGACATTCGTAGGAAGTGAAAGGCAACACATTGACCGTTTATGCACTGGACGTTTCATGCTGGGTTGCAGGCTGGAGTTTTAGTTGTGGCAGGTTGCCCCACCTCTTCCTGCACCCACACAGGGGTGCATTTGGCCTGCACCCACACGGGGGTGCACCTCATCTGCCCCCGATTTTTGCTCCTGCTTGGGAGCTGGGGCAGTGAAGTTCCCAGTGCATAAACTGGGAACTGGGAACATAAACTTCATATGCATATTGAAGCATAGAAAGGAAAATACATGGAGAAATAGGTTACATACCTATTATAGGTATAATGTTATACAGCAGGGGTAGAAATAGGTTACATACCGATAAGAATTACTATAAATGTAGAACAAAATTGCAGAAGGCCAAATAGCGGCGAAACCCAACTTTCCCTAAATCTCTTCAATATACAATCGTAATTTGTACTAGGACTATGGAACCGTGGAACGCTCTGGCAAGCCTTCTGTTTTACCAGCATTAAAAGACATGCAGAAATTCTAATGGTGCGGCGTGGTGTTCTGGCTTTTTCCTCATCAGTGTAACTTTTGAACAGGACAGTCTTTGTTTGTGTAACTGCCTGGGGGATGGCGACTCCAGCACCCCTGCATGAGAGCGAGACAGTGGGAGCAGGGCTGGTTGATCCATGTCTCACAATTATCACGTGGAGAGCCCCACACTGTGTGTGTCCTGCCCCCCGAAAAAGGCTGCAGCCTCTCTCCTCCCCCTTTTCCCTCTTTAAGGACACTTGAGGTGACACCCCTTTCCACTTTGGGGGGAGCCCCTAGACCCCCAGTCTGGCTGTTCCCATTGCAATTGTACTCTGCTAGGGCCCCGCAAATCCTTAGAATCATAGAATCATAGAGCTGGAAGGGACCTCCTGGGTCATCTAGTCCAACCCCCTGCAAAATGCAGGACACTCACAACCCTATCGCTCATCCACTGTAACCTGCCACCCCCTTGAGCCTTCACAGAATCAGCCTCTCCGTCAGATGGCTATCCAGCCTCTGTTTAAAAATTTCCAAAGATGGAGAACCCACCACCTCCCGAGGAAGCCTGCTCCAGTTTACATCCTTAAACTGGCTCTGCTTCAACCACTAGTGCAACCACTTCTGAGCAGGAGCATGCCGTTGTTGCCCTTTCCCTTCCCTTGGAGGGTCAGGCTTGTGGGGGTTCATCCTGGTTCTGGATGTCAAGCCTCGTCCAGCCCTTGAGGGCTTGGAGGAAGCAGCTTGCCTGCGTTTCCTTGTGCAGTTGGCATTGCAGAGGAGAGCAAGCCCCCCATCTGTTTGGAAGCTCAGGGATGGCACAAGTGCCTGGAGTGGGCGAGGAACCCCGGGGGTCGGCCGGGCACTCTCCAGGGGGAACTTCCTTCCTTCCTCATTCTGCACACCTTGGATAATATAATTTTGGTGCCCTTTAGGGAGTAGAGTTTCCCATTTTGCACAACAGAAAGTGCGTTATTCAACTTGGGAGTTTAAGGATTTAAACCGAAAGTGCGTTATTCAGCTTGGGAGGAGTGATCTGCTCCAGGCCCTCCTTGAGAGCGCAGTTGGCCCGGTCTCCAAAGGGCACGGAGCTCCGCCGCAGGCTTCCTCTGGGCACCGACGAGCCTTTCCTGAGCCTCCAGCTGCAAACAGACCTCGGATCCGTTCTGGGTCGCCTTTGGCGTTTGTTCCCAGCCCGGGAGCTCATCGGAGTGGAAGGCTGGGGAGGCAAGGAGGGATGGGAGGGGCAGAGAGCCGGGAAGACTTCATCAGGTGGTTGTGCCTTGGCCCAATCCAAAGGTCGCGAGGCCTCCTTTGAGCTGTGGAATCAGCCTCTGTTTGAGGTTCTCCTCTACAAGGAAATCGCTTTCCCAGCAGGGCAGGCCATTGAATGCTTGAGCTTATTCCACAGTATTTGGAACCCGGAAGAATCCGGGCTCTGGTTGCCAACCTCCCGATTGAGGGTGGAGCACCCCATGAATGATGTTGGATCTTCAAACTACATAGAAAACTTAGAATCATAGAGTTGGAAGGGTCCTCCAGGGTCATCTAGTCTAACCCCCTGCACAGTGCAGGAACTTGTTCATTTAAAAAGTGAGTCCAGGGTTTTTTTTAAGGCCAACAAAGTTTTCTTCAGAATTTAAAGAGGAGGAGCGTTATAGAAGCCTAATTAATAAAATAAAAATAGATAAAGGCCTTAAAGGGGCCACTGGATTTGTTGTTCTGCTGCTCTAGATCAACACGACCACACACTTGAATCTTATTTATTTAAAACGTTTGACCCAGTTCTGGAGGAAATGGCGGCCTTGGAAGGTGCATAGTATGGGGCTATGCCCTATGGAGGCCCCTCCCCTCCGTGCCCTCAAATCTCCAGGTCTTCCCCAACCCAGAATTGTTACCCCTAAATTCCTTCCCCTCTCCCCATTCTGCATAATGTGCAGTAGGTCTTCCATCCTTGTGGTACAAAAGTGGGGCAAAGCCATGGGAAAGAGGTAATATTTAGCTTGGGAAACAGGTCTGAGTTTCGTTGCCATCCTCCAGGTGGCAGCTGGAGATCTCCCAGAATGAACACTCAGCTCCAGACTTCAGAGATGGATTTCCAGGGTGTGTGTGTGGCAGGTAGCTTCGGAAGAGGAACTCTTATGTAAGGTTCACAGAACATCGTAGGAGTCCAGTGGCACCTTTAAGGCTGATAAAGTTTTATTCAAGATATAAGTTTTGTGCACACAAACACTACTTCAGAGAGAAGCTTATGCCTTGACTAAAACTTTGTTGGTCTTAAAGGTCCCACTGGACTCCAGCTATGTCCTGTTGAGTGGAACCTGAGGAGTTTGGATCAGGGTGTGTGTGTGTGTGTGTTAATGGGTATAATGTTATACAGCAGGGGTAGTCAACCTGTGGTCCTCCAGATGTCCATGGACTACAACTCCCATGAGCGCCTGGCAGGGACTCATGGGAATTGTAGTCCATGGACATCTGGAGGACCACAGGTTGACTACCCCTGGTATAGAGTCCACCTTGCAGCCATTTTTCTCCAGGTGAACTGATCTCTGGAGACCAGCTGCAATTCTAGGAGTTCTCCAGCTGCCACCGGGAGGTTGGCAACCCCGACTCAAAGGAACCACATCCCTGGCTCCACCCCTAAATTGCCAGAGTGTTCCATCCCGGAGCAGACCTGAATGGTCCTGCTGAGGCTCCGGCCTGTGGTTTCCATTGGCAACGCAGCCTGCCCTTGAAGCACTGACCTTTCGCTGGCAAGCTGTGTTGGGCTTTGAAGCCCTCACCCTTTGGGAAAGCTTTCAGTGGAAACGGAGTGGAACCGGAGCCATGCGGGAAGCGACCGATAAAATCAAAGGAGACTTGCAATGTAAAATTTAACGCTGAGAATCTGCCACTCAAAACTGTGCAGCTGGCAGAAAATCCCTCTTCCCCCAACAGCCAGTGTCAACACTAGGAAAACATATACAGGAGGGGGAGAGCGGAAGAAGGAGTTCTTTCTTGCATGGATCAGGCGTTCAGGCCACAATAAAGTTAGCCTGATCTCAGCTCATCTTGGAAGCTAAGCCAGCCTGGTTTAGTGGTTAGGAGTGCAGACTTCTAGTCTGGCAAGCTGGGTTAGATTCCCTGCTCCCCCACATGCAGCCAGCTGGGTGACCTTGGGCTTGCAACAGCACTAATAAAACTGTTCTGACCAAGCAGGAATATCAGGGCTCTCTCACCTCCCTCACAGGGTGTCTGTTGTGGGGAGAGGAAAGGGAAGGCGACTAAACCGCTTTGAGACTCCTTCTCCTTCTCCTTCTCCTTCTCCTTCTCCTTCTCCTTCTCCGAGTCAAACCTGGAAGAGACTGCCAGGAAAGTCCAAGGTGGCTAGGCAGAAGCAGAAAACTGCAAAACCGCCTCCGAACATCTCATGCCTCTGGAAACCCTGTGGGTTTCGCCATAGGTTTGCTGCCACTTGGTAGCACTTATCACCACTACCCTCCTCCCGGTGTTATTTGGTAGAATTCCCCACTCCTGGAATCATCTCTCAGGCTTCAAAGACAGCTGGGCTTTTTGGTTATGTGGCGGAAGGCCAACCGGTATAGTGGTTCAAGAGTGGCAGTCTCTAATCAGGAGAATGGGGTTTGATTCCCTACTCTTCCACATGCAGCTTCAGGGGCAGTCGCTCTTGCTAGGCAAGGAGCAGGAGGGCTGTGGCTCAGTGGCAGAGCATCTGCCTGGCCTGCAGGAGTCCCAGGTTTAATCCTGGGCATCTTCCATTAAAAGGGAGGTAGTGATGGGAAAGACCTCTGCCTGGGACCCCATCCTCCCAATCAGAGACTGCTGCTCGTGAACTACTGCACCAGTTGGCCAGCTGCCAGCTTGAATAGGCCTTGATGGAGTGACGGACTGATTCAGCATCAGGCAACTCGATGCGTTCAGCGGCACCAGCGCTGGGAAACAGATTGCAGAGGAGAACTGCTATGTCCCCCTGGGGGCTTGCTGGGTGGCTGCTTCAGAAATGGACTGCTGGGCTTTAGGAATCCTTGGTCACCCAACCCAGCTGTTTTGATGCCCTGGTTTCCACCTGCACACGTTTGCACACGTGTGCCGTTTAGGACACGTGCACCCTCCCCATTGCCCTTTGCCAGGTGCTCATGTGCCACGGTCAAGCCACAGGGGACTGACGGCGAACCTGTTGCGTTTGCAAGGCAGAGGTGTTTGGCCATTGACTGCCTCTGCTTGGCAGCTCTGCCCTTCCCATCTGAGCCTGTTCAGCTTCCAGGATCGGATGAGATCAAGGTAGCCGGTGGGAGGGGGGGGGGCATCCAGGGATGGTCCTTGGCTAGGATTGCGACCACGAACAAGGAGCCTTTTGAGAGCCCGCCACTGTGGTTTCCCCCTTGTCATGCGTAGCGCTGAAGAGAAACTGAGGCATCACCTCTTGGCACCTCTCCTTGCCCCGTGTTTTCTCTTCCCTCTTCTGCTTCCTTATCAGGCAGTTCCTGGCACCCAACATCCCCCCCTCCCTTCTCCAAGGAGCCTCCTGTGATTGTCCCTGACACAATCGCTCCCTTCATGACCGCGGCCGGTGCGCTGGAGGGGGAGAAGCCATCCCGGGACCCGGGACAGGATAAATATTAATCCGGATGAGCCAGGTGTCACGCAGTTCTTTCTGGCGGAGCCATAAACCTTGGCAGTGGGACTTGCTTTTGGGAGGGGGGGGGGAGTGCGGAGATTTTGCCAAGAAGCACATGAGGTTTGTTCTGAGCACAGGGAGAAGTGCGCATGGGAATGGTCGTGGGAGTCCGGTGGGCTCCGAAGAACGATAGATTGTGGCAGGGGAAGGGGAGGGGGCTGAGAAAGGATTTGAGGACCTGTGGGTAGGTGGAAGAGCATCTGCACAGCAGGTGGAAAGCAGGTGGAAAGTTCAGTCCTCTGCACCTCCAATTTAAATGACCAGAGGATGGGTGACGTGGAAGATCTCTGCTCGGGAGCTGCTGACAATCTGGGGAGAGAACAGTCACCAGGGCAAGTCAGCTTTCTGTGTTGTCATCCAGGGGAAGGGGCTGTGGCTCAGTGGTGGAAAATCGGCTTTGCATGCAGAAGGTCCCAGGTTCAACCCTGCTCACCAACTGTGAAAGCCACAGAACGTCTTGAAGGGTCTCATTTCAAGTGTAACTCCTGCTTCAGAATTTGTAAGAGGAGCACCATAAGCCACCCCTAACCCCCTCCAAACCTTCCAACCTTCCAGGGTAGATCTTTTGCTGGTCTGCTACTTGAGGGGCTAAGATACCATAAGAACAGCTTCTGCTGGCTTTTTTCCTATGATCCAGAAACCTCTTTTCTGCACAGAGCAATACCAAATTTGCCAATATGCACACCTTTCTCTACCAATTTCATTCTTAAAATAGTGAAATGTCTTGAGCTAAGCAGTGAAAGATTCAGGTCTTATTTATTTTATCCATTTGTTTGTTTGGCTTTTAGGCCGCCCCTCTCCGAAATGGTCTCCGGGCGGCTTACAAGCATGCTGGCAGGGGCTCATGGGAACTGTAGTCCATGGACATCTGGAGGGCCGCAGTTTGACTACCCCTGCTGTAGACAGACAGAATCCCCACAACTGATTATCAAGGAAAGCTGTGGGTGACTTTGCAAAAAAATTAAAAAGGACAATGGAAAAAAAGTAAAAGTTTAACTAGTTTGGCTTTACAAAAGCAGCACTGCAGAGTGTGAGAATCAATGTACATCTCTCCCACCCACACCCACCCCGTCCCTCGCCCCCTGGAGCTCTTAGCTGTCCTGTGTCCCCGGCCTGCCATATGCACTCCTCGAGCGCGGTCCCATTGCAAGCACTTTCCCAGTTGTGAAAATATTTGCCCAGGGAGTGTCCCAGCCTGCCTTGGCTGCCTTTCAAAAGCTGCATCCAAGTGCCGAGCTCCGGGAATGTCACCTCTTAGCAGGGGAGGAAAGATTTCCTTACAGGACGGCACCTAGAGAAATCGATGTTGTGCCGAGAGATCCGGGTTCAAATGCCCACTCCTGGGGAACTTGGGGGTGATTGCTCTCTCTCTCTCTCTCTCTCTCTCTCTCTCTCGGCCTGTCCAACCTCTCAGGGCTGTTGTGTAGATAAAGCACAGAAGGGAAGACCATCTGCACCGCTCAGAGCTCCATGGAGGAAGAGGGAGATTCGAAATACGCAATAAAAGAAATAACACTTGCAAAGCCCAAGTTCCCCTGCAATGACTGTGCAGGGGGAGTCCCACCTGGAGCGGCTCCAGTCCCTTTAGAAACCATCTGTTTCAGGTGGCAGCCAGTTACCTGGGTGAACACCGTTGCCCGAAACAAAACCACAATGACGCTATTGTTGTAGTGGGCCTTTGGTCGCTCACCTCTCCTGTCCTCCCGCTCACCTGAGTTTTAACTCCTTCGGGTCGGCCCACCGCAAGGGAAAGAATGTCAATGCTGCAAGACGAGTGAAGGAACGGGAATTAGAGAGGGACTGTGGCTGAGTGGTGGAGCCTCTGCCTTGCATGCTGAAGGTCCCAGGTTCAAATCTCATGTGTCTGCGGTGCATTAAGAGTGCCCAACTCTGGTTTGGGAAAGACCTAGAGGTTTGAGGACTGGAGTCCAGAAGGGGGAGGGTTAGAAGAAGGACCTCAGTTGGGTATAATATCATAGAGTCCTAGAGTCCACCTTCCAAACCAGCCATTTTCTCTGGGGAAACTGATTTCGATTGCCTAGAACAGCTTTTCCCAACTAATTTACGGTTGAGAAACCCCTGGAACATTCTTCAGGCTTTGAGAAGTGGCACAATCATGCAGAATAGGGTTGGGAAGCAGAGCTGTGGACACGCCCACCTGGGGTCCCTCCAGGCCCATCATTGGCCATTTTTGGGGGTAGGGGCAGGTTGACATGACCATATAGTATAATATTGCCCAATATAGGCTTAACAACTTTTAAAATATATATGTTGTTGTTGTTAGTGTCGTGTAGAAGTCGTGTCCGACCCATTGCGACCCCACGGACAATGATCCTCCAGGCCTTCCTGTCCTCTACCATTCCACGGAGTCCATTTAAGTTTGCACCGACTGCTTCAGTGACTCCATCCATCCACCTCATTCTCTGTCGTCCCCTTCTTCTTTTGCCCTCGATCGCTCCCGGCATTAGGCTCCAGGGAGTCCTTCCTTCTCATGAGGTGGCCAAAGTATTTGAGTTTCTTCTTCAGAAAATATGTATATATAATTACTGAACTCCTACCCATTTAGGAAGCTCTTCTGGGGCCTTGAAGAAACCCCAGGGTTTCACAAAACCCTGGTTGAGAAAGCCTGGTGTAGAGAGCAGTAGCAAGAGCAGAAGAGATGTCAACTTTTTGAGATCCCCAAGTATCCAGAAATGGAGTTGCCAACCTTGGAGCTATTTCCAACATATCCCTGGTTTCCCACACAAACACACTGCGTTTGGGGGGAGAGGGGATTTTGATAGAGGAAGGAGCCACCTGGGACACACCCTGGACTCCTTCCACACCAGAGGCATTCGCATCCCGCCCTCCTGGGTCTTTTGCACAATGTGCCACTTTTGACCTTTAATGAGGAAAAGTGTTATTTGAAACCGGGCTTTGCACAGCCTAGGTTTGAAACCCAGCCTCGGGGAGGTGTCGAAAACGGAATGATCTGGTTTAGCTTGTCCACGCGCCTCTGCCAGCATTTCGGACAAAGGGACAGTCATCAGGCTTTTCTTCCCGGTACGCGACAACAGTCCTTTTGCGTTGGCTGAGCTTATCTTAGGAGGCCTCATCGCTTAGAGCAGGGGTAGTCAAACTGCGGCCCTCCAGATGTCCATGGACTACAATTCCCAGGAGCTCCCCTGCCAGCATTCGCTGGCAGGGGGCTCCTGGGAATTGTAGTCCATGGACATCTGGAGGGCCGCAGTTTGACTACCCCTGGCTTAGAGCCTACCTCCGCTTCTTCCTCTGGCCTCCTGCCTTTTCTCCTACAAATCTTTTAAAATCTGCCTGTGTATCTAATCAAACAGGGCAGCAGAGTTGCCATGATTCCAGTTTTACAGCAGGGCTCCAGTGTGGCCTTGGATGCCAGATGCCCCTGCCTTGAGAATTTGGTTTCAAACAAACCCTCAAGTTTCTAGCCCCTGTGGATGTCATGTGAAGGTATGCCGAAAAGGGGCTGGGATAGTCTCTTTTCAGCATATCCTGAGTCCCTGGCCTGTCTGGCCTGGAGGAAATTCGCCTTCTGATTCAAAAGTGGCGATCAGAGTTTCCCTGGTCATGCAAGGAAAGGCCAAAAGGGCCAAACCAGGGGTAGTCAAACTGCGGCCCTCCAGATGTCCATGGACTACAATTCCCACGAGCCCCTGCCAGCAACGGCTCGTGGGAATTGTAGTCCATGGACATCTGGAGGGCCACAGTTTGACTACCCCTGGGCCAAACCTTGAAAACCTCCCCGGGGTGGCAAAAGCCGGCTGGATGGCCGTTTCCCACCACTATTTCTCCCCTTCGTGCAGAATTTGGATGGACGGAGCACACCGTTTTCAGTTTTGCGGCACGGCAAGCACAGAGCCCTCCCCCGGCTTCTGCAAAGCCAGTCGTGCTTTCCCTGAATGCGCTCTTTGTTGTCCGTTTTGAAAAACAAAAGTATTTAGCAATATTGAACATTGTGCCACTCAGTAACCTAAGCCTTTCACACACATACGATTCCCTAAAATAGCTTCATTTGAGTGTTTGATTTAGAGCTGTCAAACTCTAGGTCTCGGGATGAAGAAGAAGAAGAAGGAAGAAGCAGAAACAGAAGCAGAAGAAGAAGAAGAAGAAGAAGAAGAAGAAGAGTTGGTTCTTATATGCCACTTTTCCCTACCCGAAGGAGTGTCAGAATGGCTTACAGTCGCCTTCCCATTCCTCTCCCCACGACAGACACCCTGTGGGGTGGGTGAGGCTGAGAGAGCCCTGATATCACTGCCCAGTCAGAACAGTTTTATCAGTGCCGTGGCGAGCCCAAGGTCACCCAGCTGGTTGCATGTGGGGGAGTGCAGAATCGAACCCGGCATGCCGGATTAGAAATCCGCACTCCTAACCACTACACCAAACTGGCTCTGGGATTACGGCTGATCTCTGGGCGACAGAGAGATCAATTCCCCTGGAGAGGACGGCTGCTGAGAAGGCAGGACTTGTTGCCTTCCCATCTCCGTGGAGGTCCCTCCAGTGTCAACACTCTACCTGCACCTGATCTCCTCAGATTACCCCGGCCCAGTGCTGGCAACTCAGCCTTGCGCGGAGAGAGGCAGCCAGGGGGACACTGACTTGTTGAACATATGGGGTTGCGTCGAAACTGGAATTTGAGACTTCCCAAGACGGCCCTACCCATTATACTGAGCATCCTCAATACTAATCAAGCTGCAGGGCAAACAACACCTCGCCAGGGGTGCCCAGCAGCATGTTCTCTAAATGAAAAGCAGCCTGGGCGTGTGTGTGTGGCTGCAATTTTGAGGAAAGGGGAAGGCAAGAAGCAGCGACTTAACCCTCTCTTAGTGGATTCGTTTTTTAGGTGGTTGCTGCTCAAAACGCTGCTCTCAATCTGCTAGCCTTCTGTCGCTTTTCAGGTTGTAGTCCCCATCCCAGAAAAAACTGGTGTTACTTACAAAAAAGGTGTTACATCTAGCATAGCTAACTTTTCCCAAAAGTATTTTCCTTCCCATTTGGTTAATTCCTGGGTCTCAAAAACAAGAGGGGGAGGAAAGATTTGAGGTTTGCAGGGGACGTGGACAGGCAGAGACCAATTCAGTGCCTCTCCCTTTGAAAGATACCTGCTGTAATTCAGCACCCCACCCCCTCCAACCCCTTTGTTAGCACTGAGAGGACCGCAAGAAGTCTGGAATCTTATATTTGCATCACTGGTAATAGTTATACCCTAACAGCAGCCTGAAGCAGATGCTTTCCCCTATGCTTTCCTGGAACGGTGCTAAAAGAGATTTAAAAAACCACAATCTGCTAGATTTCTGCATGCAAGGCTGCTTGAAGTTGTAAGAACAAGGCAGCAAAAAAGGTGGCATGCCTGTGTTTTTGTTTCACTTCTGCCCTAAAAATATCTTGCCACTGAAGGGTCCCTTTTGTCCACCTGGGAAGAAGGGATGGGGAAATGGATTTTTGAGCGATATCCACACATTATCAGATAATGTGCTAAAAATGCGCTATACCAAGGGTCCCCAACATCACACCCGTGGGCGCAAGGTGCCCCACTGACCCTTTTGCTGGCAACCGTCAAGACCTTTTAGAAAGTTGCCATGTGGGACTCTTCCGCAGGAAGGCTTCTGATTGGCTGATAGAGATTTGATTGGCTGTGAGGATTTTTCAAAATTGTTTCAATGGCAGCAGCTCTCGTAGTGCGGGTTCTCTCCTACTCTTCTTTCAAGTCCATATTTTAAGTTACCTCTCTTCTCCCTTGCCCTCGGGATGCTTCTTTGTGTGTAGCTCCGCCTCCTGTGGTGGCCATTTTGAAATGGTGCCCACCTCAGTGTGTCAGAATCCCAGAGGTGCCTAGAGGCTCAGATTGTTCACAACTGGTTTGTTGTATCCACAAAAATTGTGAATTCTTCTTATACTGCAGCAAGGACACTCTCCAGTGATGTGTGGGTACTGTGCAGCCCCAGCCAAGAGGTGACACATAATGCCAGAGTTTAGGAAATGGGGGGGGGGGTGTTTCCTTGCTCACCTTTCTTCCCTCTTCTTTCCCCACCTGCAGTGGTTTGCCTATTCCTTCACGGTGAAGTGCCTTATCTCCATCTCCACAGCTGGCCTGCTCATGCTCCTCCTAGCCTTTTACATCAAAGAGATCCAGGTAGGTGACTCTGATGTTTCTCAGATAACCAAGGGCAAAAAAGACGAGTTCCTCGTTGAGAATGGCTTGTTGTTTACCTCATTTATTTTGGAATGTGCAAGATCTGTAGTAGGCATGATTTAACAGCATATGGAGAATATCCTACAGGGAGAATTGGAGGAGATGCATAGTTAGCATATTCAGATCAGAAACTTCCTGGTATTTTTCAAATATTCTTCTCCTCTGACCTGATTGGCGCAAATGGAGACTTCCTGCTCCTTTGGGTACACTTCCTCCCTGATTCTGCCAAAACTACAGTCAGTCAGACTGTTAGGACTATCTGTCCTCTCTTCTTTCCATCCTTGTTTCTCTTCTCAATATAGCTGCTTATTCTTTAAGCACTTGGTGCATGCCTCCTGCTTTGCATATTTAAGCTCTGCCAACATCAGCTGGGCATGGAATTGGGGTCATGGTAGGTGGGCATGTAGTTGTGAGTTTCCTGTATTCTGCAGGGACTTGGACCAAATGGCCCTGGAGGTCCCAACTCTATGATTCTATGATTCCAACAACTATTTCAGGCATAACAAGCGGTGTTTCCTTGCGACAATCCAGCTTGCATAGATCCAGATCATGCAGGTTGAATTGCATGCGCGTTTGTGGAAGCGGAACATGACACAACTACATGAAGGCTGGTGGGAGTCGTGCAGTGGAGAGAGGAGATAACACTCTCTCTTCCCACAAGGCTGTAGCTCTCTAACATGGCTCGCTTGGGAAATTCATGGGAAGATTTGAGAATGGAGTCTGTGGAGACCAGAATTTGGGGGGGGGGGACGGGAGGCAGCAGAAATGTGATGTCATAGAGTCCTCCTTTGATCTAGAGCAGGGGTAGTCAAACTGCGGCCCTCCAGATGTCCATGGACTACATTTCCCAGGAGCCCCCTGCCAGCATTCGCTGGCAGGTGGCTCCTGGGAATTGTAGTCCATGGACATCTGGAGGGCCGCAGTTTGACTACCCCTGATCTAGAGGGACTGATCTCTGTAGTCTGGAGAACCCCTGGAAGGCTGAGAGGACCCCAATCTCCACTTGGACGTTGGCTGCCCTAGCTAGAGGACAGACAAAAAGGAGATGGTTCATCATGTAGCGCATAATTTGTCAAAATTAAGATCGTACGTGGAACCTGACCAGTTCCGTCCCCATCCAAAGTGTATGACTTTTCTCCCAGCTGCACCCCAAAAACCGAGCTCTGAGCAGGATACACCTGCTGGCCAACGTTGGCTCCATTCCTAGACATTGAATAGAAGGGATGGTGTCCATGCTTGGCTCTTGTGGCCCTTTCTTGCATGCCCAGGGGAATGCCAATTGCCACCTTGGGATCAGAAAAGGATTTTCCTCCAGGCCAGACTGGCCAGGGATTCTGGGAGGGTTTTTTTTTTTGCGGGGGGTGGGTATCATCTGGGCCTGGAACTGGGGTCATTGTGGACAGCCAGGGGGTTGGACTAGATGACCCTGGAGGTCCCTTTCAAGTCTATGATCCTATGAATAGTGGGTTCAGTAAGACATGGAGAAGCTCATACGCTGAACATCAGCTCTTTTATTGATCGCACGCAAGTGAACAATGAAACAGGCCGCCACCTGAACTTATATACAGTTGTGGGGTTCCCACCAAAGCTTGCAATTGGCCCTTAGCGGAGCCCCCTGATTGGACAATAACAACAACCAATAGCAGGCTGGTTACTGTGTGCAAGCCAATGGCAATTATGCAGATCTCTGCTCCTAGTCTCTGCTAAACTGCATACACAACACTGGGGATCCTCATCTTGGTTGCCAACATCCAGGTGGGGCTTGGAGATCTCTGGGAATGACAACTGATGGCCAGACTGTAGAAAAAAGTTCCCTTGGAGAAAATGCCCGCTTTGGTGGGTGGACTCTGGGGTCCATCCCAAATGCTGCTCACTGTAGGCTCCACCATAAGGATACCAACCTCCAGGAAGAGCCTGGGGATCTTCTGGGATTACAGCACCAGACTTCAGAGATCAGTTCCCATGGGCAAGAGGGTTGCATTTTAGCATGTGGACTGAGGTTCCTGTCCTCCCCAGGCTCCATCCCGATATTTCCCAACCTGTATCTGGCAACGCTACCCCCGTTGCCCGGCAGTGGAACAAGGGAACACTCCCCCACTTCCAAATCTCTTCCATTTCATCCACACAACAGCCTTGCGGGGTAGATCGAGATAGAGCGTTTGTCTGTCTGGAGCAGCGGAAAAGAGCAAGATCAGCATGGTGGGACAAGAGGCAGAACTGGACTGAGAAACCCCAGAAAAAAACCCAATTTATATACAATCATGAACAATGGATCTTCACGCCATTGGTCAGTTTCGGTTTAATTTATGTGAAAGAACCCTTGCATCGTTTTATGGATTACCGCAACATGAGGAAGTGTATTAAAGGGTTGTGGCATTAGGAAGGTTGAGAACCACTGCCCTAAAGAAATGCCCCCCCCCCCCAATGAACGTACCACTACTCAGTTTCAGAGGAAAACAGAGGCGAAAGGAAGGAGCGGGTGGGAAGTCTGGACTTGTCCGTCCCAGGCTGGGATGGTAGCCCAGAATTCGCCCGCTGAGGCCTCAGCGCTCTCTGTCTCCGTTTGAAGCACAAAGGAGTCGGCGACACTCGGAAAATACGCATCAGGCGGGTTTTTCTTTTCCTCTGGGCCGTTTGATCGGGCGGCTGATTTCGGAGCGAGGCAGGCGTTTCCCTGGCTGAGTCACAACCGTCTGCCGACCTGCTGCAGCCGGGCTGCGGTCGGGCAGGGTGGATACGGTGGCTGGCTGAAGGAAGTGATTGGTCAGGCGATGGTGCGGACTCTCTTAAAACTTCTGTTCTTTTTTTGGGGGGGGGGGCAAAAGCGTTCTCTGAAACTTCAGATTCAGATCCAAGCGCTTGTGCAGTTCAACGAGGCAAAATTAGTTAAGTGCTGATTTTTTTAAACAGCGCATCAGAGATAGAGAGCGATCTGAGCTGGTTTTTTGTATCCCGCTTTTCGCTGCCTGAAGGAGTCTCTTGGTGTAGGTTGGTGTCGTGGTTAGGAGTGCGGACTTCTAATCTGGCAAGCTGGGTTTGATTCCCCGCTACTCCTCCACATGCAACCAGCTGGGTGACCTTGGGCTCACCACAGCACTGAGAAAGCTGTTCTGACCGAGCAGGAATATCAGGGCTCTCTCAGCCTCACCCACCTTACAGGGTGTTTGTTGTGGGGAGAGGAAAGGGAAGGAGAATGTAAGCCACTTTGAGACTCTTTGGGTAGAGAAAAGCAGCATATAAGAACCAATTCTTCTTCTTCAAAGCGGCTGATAATTGCCTTCCCTTTCTCTCTTCACAACAGATACCCTGTGAGGGAGGTGGGGCTGAGAGAGCACTGAGAGAACCGGCCCCAGGACACCCAGGTGGCTGCATGTGGAGGAGGAGAGGGGAATCAAACCCAGCTCTCCAAATTAGAGTCCAGTGCTCTTTAACCTCTACATCACCTAACCTCTTGAGGTGTTTTGCTATGGCCTCCCTCTGCGTAGCAACCTCAAAGAGGGAGAGACATCGATATCGGCCATGCTTCTTTTCTATCACAACCTTAGCCCAGGGACAGAATCCGTGAAGTGATCTGCCTGCCCAATTATTTAGCTGGCTGAGGAATTTATATTCTCCTTTACAAACTTTAGAAGGCACACAACAGACACTTTATGGGTGTTTCCAGAAATACCGTCTTGGGAGAGCAAGATCCAAGCCCTGTAGGGTTGCCAGCGGTGGGGATTTCGGAGGTGGAGCCTGGGGAAGGCAAGATTTGGGGAGGAGATCGGCCTCAGTGGGGTATAATGCCATCAAGGCCACCTTCCCAATCAGTTCTTTTCTTCTGGGGAGAAGATCTCTCTAAGCTGGGAGATCAGGGTGTAAACTGCACGGAGCTTTTTTTCCAATCCCAGATCGATTCAGTCCCTGCCCTCTACACAGAATGCGATTTCCATTTGGATTTGGGGTGATTTAAATTTTCCTTCTGCAGCAAGAAGGATTGATCCAGAGTGACCCTACCTTTACTGTGCGATATCTTAAAGTGCTTTTAATCCTCAATATCCGGATTGGGAAAGAAAGCTTGCCTTAAAGGAGAAGCCCCTAATTTCTCTTTCATTGGGGAGGAGGGGGGAAGATCCGAGTTCAAAGCGATCTGAATTCAACAGGATTGACAATGGAATAAACAAAGTAAGTGCAGACTCTCCCCAGGTCCCAGGAGATCTCTGATCACCATCCGGGGACTTTGAATACTATCTGGTGTGTGGGGGAAGCAGGGTTTTTTTTTTTAACTGTTTATCTGTAAATTGATTGATAAAAGCTTCAGTAATCCTCACAAAGAATTACTTAGTTGGCTGAGGAGTTTATATCTTGTTTTACGACCTGTACAGCTCCCCCATCAGTAAGCCAGGAATAAAACTGAAGAGGGAGAGGTACAGGCTTCCTGATGTTGTGTAGGGATGTTGCTGTAAGTGCCCTCTTAGAAGAGCTAGATTCAAATCCAGTACAATCTGCCCTCCTGCCTACTTTATGGAGTAGTTCCTGAGCAGAATAGAACTGCTGCAATCTTAACAGCAGGGGTAGTCAAACTGCGGCCCTCCAGATGTCCATGGACTACAATTCCCAGGAGCCCCTGCCAGCATTCGCTGGCAGGGGCTCCTGGGAATTGTAGTCCATGGACATCTGGAGGGCTGCAGTTTGACTACCCCTGCTTAACAGGGACAATGGGCATTGCAAAACCCTGTGTGGCTCCAGGTTGTGGCTGAGCAGAGCTTCCCGTGTTAATGAGTGACTGCTTGAGTGCACTGCTGTGGCTCTCCAGATGTCCATGGACTACAATTTCCATGAGCCCCTGCCAGCGGGAATTGTAGTCCACAGGCATTTGAAGAGCCACCCCTGGCTCAGAGAGACACACCGCTTCAGTACCGTTTGAGAAATCAACATGATTTTCAGAGTATAAACTTTCAAGAGTCAAAAATTTTGTTTCCTGGAAGCTTATACCTCAAAACCCCGATTGGTCCTGGATGCGAATATAGCTGTTCTGCTGCAGACGAATACAGCCACCCTCTGAGAAGAGGCATCCCATCTTGTCTGTGCGTGCACACACATCCAATCCTAAGAACATCTCCCTAGGAGCGAGTCCAATTTAACAGAGTGGAGTAGGATTCTGAGTAGATCACTCTTCCTCCAATGCACCAGCGGCTCTTCTCCAGAAGCAGGGAGTCCTTTTGCGGTGAGACAGAAATTCCACAGGTATTATCGGCCCGTGGAGTGCCAAGAGATACCGTCTGCCTGAGTCACACAGATGGGCACGCCCGGCGGCGCGAGCTGCTCTTGGCGATACCTGAGTTGCCGAAACACCTCCCTAATCTCTGTTCGCACCTGTGGATGCAAGCGCCCCAAATGAAGTAAGCACAGGAGAACAGCTGCTGCATTTCCGGTTGCATTAACTTTGCACTTCATTTTTAAAAAGGGAGAAAGAGGAAAAGGAACTCCAGAGCCGTTCCTAAAACCGATGCCTGCAGGTCTGATGGCGAAAGTATAACTCCTTGTTGTAGTTCTTACAACAGCCCTGTGAAGTAGGACCCTCCCCTGACAGAGTAGAGCCAGAGAGTGGTTTCCTTGGGGCAGGGGTCCCCAACGTGGTCCCTGGGGACCTCTTTCCTGTTTGACACCTGTGACACCTTTAAGATCAACAAATTTTTATGCGAGGTATAAGCTTTCTTGTGCAAGCACAGCGGCTCTTACCACAGTGTTGGTTTTATTCTCTCCTACTGCTCTTTCTGGTGCCCTTTTCAAAAATCACCCCTCTTGGACTCTCGGTGCCAGGAACAAGTAGTAGTAGTTGTAAACAATAACAATAACAATATTTCTTTACCACCCTCGCAAATCATCTAAATATGCTAACGACACATCTCCCCCAATGCCACCTGTAGGATATTCTATATATGGTGTTGAATCATGCCCACTACAGATCTTGCCAATTTAGGATTGCTGGCTCTGGGTTGGGAAATCCTGGAGACTTTAGGGATGGAGCCGAGAGTGGGCTGGGTGGGGGGCTGGGCAGGATCTCAGTCTTGTATAATGCTGTAGAGCAGGGGTAGTCAACCTGTGGTCCTCCAGATGTCCATGGACTACAATTCCCATGAGCCCCTGCCAGCGTTTGCTGGCAGGGGCTCATGGAAATTGTAGTCCATGGACATCTGGGGGACCACAGGTTGACTACCCCTGCTGTAGAGTCCACCCTCCAAAGCAGCTATTTTCTCCAGGGGAACTGATCTCTTTAGTCTGCAGAAGACCAGTAATTTCAGGGACCTCCAGGTCCTACCTGGAGACTGGCATCCCTAGGCATATTCTAATTATAGTGTGGTCTGATCTTCTCAGATCTCAGAAACCAAGCAGACTCGATATTTGGATGGGAGACCGAGGAAGGCTCTGCAGAGGAAGGCCACGGCAGACCACCTCTGCTCCTCTCTGACCTTGAAAGCCCCTTGCTGGGGTTGGCATTAATCAGCTGTGATTTGACAGCTCTTTACACACACATGTACCAGGGAAATGAGTCACGTATGTTCCTGTGTGCCTAGTTATGGGCATACTGGATGATAATATAAGGCTGACGATAGGGCTGCCACGCTTCAAGTGGTGGCTGGAGATGTCCCTCTAATCCAACTGGTCCCCGAGCAGCAGAGACCATTTCCCTTGGAGAAAACGCCCCCCTCCTCCAAAGCCCTTCTTAACCTAGGCTCCACCCCAAGTCTCCAGAAATTTCCCAAGCTGGGGTTGGTAACGTCGTTTCCTCTGCCTTCCCTTCCCTAGCTGTTCATGCTGGACAACTCCCTGGAGGACTGGCGGATCGCGATCAGCGCCTCCAAGCTGGGACTGCTGGCTCTGGAGCTCTTGGTCTGCTCCCTTCACCCATTCCCCTTGGGAGACTCCCCCTGCCTGGACCCGAAGCCCACCAGGACGTTTGTCTTCCTCTCGGACTCCGACATGATCCTCTCCCTGCTCATGTTCCTCCGGCTCTACCTGGTGCCGCGGGCCGTGCTCTTACGGAGCAGCGTGCTGGGCGACGCCTCATACCGCAGCATCGGCTCGCTGAACAAGATCCACTTCCAGTATCCCTTCGTGCTGCGGGTGATGGTCAACAACCAGCCCGGGCGGGTGCTGCTCATCTTCACTGTGGGGCTCTGGATCATCGCCTTTTGGGTTCTGTCCGTCTGCGAAAGGTGAGGGTGTGTGCCCGCCCTCCGGGAGAGGGCTGCAGACTCCGGGATAGGAAAGGCCTGGAGATAGAGTGGCCACCTGCGGGGGAAGGAGGGAAGGGTTCCCAGATGCAGGTTGGGAAACCTCTGGAGATTTGGGGCTGGAGCCTGGGGAGGACAGGGATCTCAGTGGGGTACAAGGCCACCAAAGTATCCAATTTCTCTGGGAGAACTCTGTCGTCTGGAGAGGAGCTATAATCCCAGGGGATCCCCAGATCCCAACTGGATTTGCCCTTGGTACTCCTTGGACTGCAAGGCGAACAAACCGGTCAGTCCTAGAGGAGATCAGCCCTGACTGCTCCTTAGAAGGCCAGATCCTGAAGATGAAACTCAGATACTTTGGCCACCTCATGAGAAGGAAGGACTCCCTGGAGAAGAGCCTAATGCTGGGAGTGATTGAGGGCAAAGGAAGAAGGGGACGACAGAGAATGAGGTGGCTGGATGGAGTCACTGAAGCAGTCAGTGCAAACTTAAATGGACTCCGGGGAATGGTAGAGGACAGGAAGGCCTGGAGGATCATTGTCCATGGGGTTGCGATGGGTCGGACACGGCTTCGCAACTAACAATAACAAGTCCTATCCAAGGCCCAGATTTGTGGATGAGCTGTTGATGGGTCATAATTTATTATCTGGTTTGGACAAATTGCTTTCTGATATTAACCCCTCTGTTACTTACAATATGTTGGCTGCTATTAAAATTTGATCAAAATTTATCTCTTCAGAGAGCATACCTTTTGTCTCCTGGGCACTTATAATATTTTATTGGATCCATTGTTTTTAGTTATTAGATAAATTCAAACCAGGATAGTTATTCAGTTAGTTTCTGAAGGATCAGTTTAACTGTGTGCAGTTCTGGAGGCCTCACTTCAAAAAGCACGTGGACAGAAATTGAGAGGGTGCAGAGGAGAGTGATGAGGACGATCCGGGGCCAAGGAACCAAGCCCTAGGAGGAAGGGCTGAGAGACTAGGGAATGTTCAACCTGGAGAAGAGGAGATTGAGAGGGGACATGATGGCTGTCTTTAAATATATGAAAGGTTGTCACTTGGAGGAGGACAGAGAATGGTCCCTCTTGGCAGCAGAGAAGACCCACAGCAATGGCTTTAAACTACAACGATATAGGCTAGATATCAGAAAAAAACTTCACAGTCAGAGTAGTTCAGCAGTGGAATCGACTGCCTAAAGAGGTGGTGGGCTCCCCCTCACTGGCCATATTCAAGCAGCAAGGAAAAAGCAGGAATCAAGCCAACAATGGGAACCATATGGTCAACTTGTAGGCAGTGCCCACAAGATCCCCAGGTTACACTGAAGGTGAATACATATGTGTTGGCTACTAGATAATGGCAGCTGAATCTTAGTTCTGCCTTTGAATGAACCAATTTTAATAAACATCCCCGATTAAGAGTCACTGAGGAAGAAGATTTTCCAGAGCGAGCAATCTGCCTAGAGGCTTGTTTTGACTGAATAAAATCTATCATCGTCAGCCTGATCCCTGGTTTTTCCTTGTTTCTTCAGCTGACGGATCTTCTCTGTTTCTTCAGGTCTTCAAGCAGGAGCTGGACAGAGAATTATCAAGGGGGTTTTAGGCTTTGCGCAGGGAGTTGGACTGGAAGGCCTGTGTGGCCCCTTCCAGCTTTATGAGTCTATGGATTTCATTGTATTTTAATTTAAACCATATATATCAGGGGTAGTGAAACTGCGGCCCTCCAGATGTCCATGGACTACAATTCCCAGAAGCCCCTGCCAGCATTCGCTGGCAGGGGCTCCTGGGAATTGTAGTCCATGGACATCTGGAGGGCCGCAGTTTCACTACCCCTGATATATATGATCTGTGACGGGAAGTGACTCTATTTATTGTTACGTCTCTGGGTTTATTCTTATTTGCAGTAGCCTTTGGCTCAGCGCAACAAATTGACTGACTGACTCAAGTGGCATTTTGGAGGTGGAGACTGGGGCGGGGCCTCAGAAGATTATAAGCCCATAGAGCCCGCCCTCGAAAGCAGCCATTTTATCTAGGGAAATCGATCTGTGTTGTCTGGAGAACAGTGATCATTCTGGGAGAATTCTCGAGAATCCTCTGCCTTACTTGATGGCCATTCTTTAGCACTGAGTCACCTTACAAGGCCCAAAGGGATCATGGGAAACAAGGAGAGAGAGCAAACAATGGCCAGGAGTTCCAGCATAGAGAGGCAAACTAGTTTGTTGTGAAATGAGGTAGAAATAAAATAGCCTAACAGCATTTATTCTGTGATGGGCGGCCTTCTGCATCCAATGAAGTGAGACTCTGACTCACAACACCTCATGCCAGGATATATTTTATTCGTCTTCAAGGAACCCTCTGAGATCACATTTGAGTCAGCAGTGACAGACTAACCGGCGACTCCCCTAGGATGACCGTGTCTTACCTCAGGTCTTGCAAGCCAGAAGTTGGTTTCATCCTCAGAACTCTGGCCCCTGAAAGTCTGGGAGTGCCAGTGGTGTGGAGTGGTGTGGAGTGTCAGACTAGGGTCCCCAACATGGCGCCCGCCAAGTGCTTTCAGAAAATAGGTGGGTCTAGGTGGTGTTTACATGGCAGGACTTCTTATTGGCTACGCAGGTTGAAAGACATCCTGCTGAACAGGGCTGCTGAATGAAATGTTGAAGAGTTACTATTCTAACCTGGCTCCCTGGTATTTTGTGGTGGGCTTCACCTGTGGTGGCAGCCGAAGTCAAAACTTATTGTATCGCCAAAGATCAGCAAGTTGTTATGGCAGCCATTTTGTGGCTTACTCCACTGCACCATGTCAGAATTCCATAGGTGCCTGCAGGCTTTAAAATGTTGGGGACCCCTAGATAGGATCTGGGAGACCTAGCCTAGAATCGTCACACCCGGGAAGCGTGCTGGGTGACAGGGTTTCCAATTTACCTGCTATAGCAGGTCACTTCCAATCCCATCTCTTGAATGAGTGGTGGGGTAAAAATGGAGGGGGGGGAAGATGTCACTGACTCATCAACTTCTGGCTAAAATTTGGAAGTGATATCTCTGATGCTCTAGGATTTCACTGCTCTCTGGAAGCCAACATGGTGTAATGGTTAAAAGCGTCAGCTTCTAATCTGGTGAGCCATGTTTGACTCCCTGCTCCTCCACAGGCAGCCAGCCAGCCAGCCAGCTTGGGCTCGTCACAGCCCTGGAAGTGCTCTTCTGACCAAGCAGTAATGTCAGGGCTCTCTCAGCCTCACCTCCCTCACAGGGTGTCCATTGTGGGGAGAGGAAAGGGAAAGCGACTGTAAGCCGCTTTGAGATTCCTTTGGATAGAAAAAAGCAGCATATAAGAACCAACTCTTTTTCTTCTTCAGTAATATCAGGGCTCTCTCAGCCTCACCAGCCTCACAGGGGGTCAACTGAGGGGAGAGGAAGGGAAAGCGATTGTAAGCCACTTTGAGACTCCTTTGGGCACTGAAAAGTGGGGTATAAAAACCAGCTCTTCTTCTTTTCGCTGCATCAATGGCGTCTCTCCCCAGTGCAGAAATCTTTAATAGATGGCCAGGTAAGCTTTGCTTTCAGGAGTAGATAATTTATATTCCATCTGACAGCAACTGGTCTGTTACTAAGGGATGCCAGCTCATCTCCAGACTAGAGGCATCAATTCCCCTGGAGAAAATGGCTGCTTTGGAGGGGGGACTCCATAGCCTTGTACCCCCCCTCCCCACGAGGTCCTCTTCCTCCTCAGGCTCCATCATCTCTTCAGTCTTACACCCACCATAAAGTCAATAAACCCACTGGGTGGACATCTCTGTAGTATTCCACTGGCAAATACTAGATTTGTGAAGGTGGTACCTCAAGAGTTTTCGTGTGGAGTTTCAGAAGAATTATACCCCATTGAAATCTCTCCCTTCGCCAAACTCTGCCCTTCTCAGGCTCCTTCCCCCAAATCTCCAGGTATTCCCAGCTGGAGCTGGCAATGCTCCTCCCAGCTCACTTTAGGATCATGCCCTGAGTGAGGAGAATTGCATTTCACAATGTCCCGCCCAAGCCCTATGGATGCCAGTTTCCTGAGGTGCCTGTCTCATTTCTGCCCAACAGGCAGCACATGGATGATGAAGACTTCCTGGGGCGAACGGTTTGGCTGATTCCCATCACGTTCCTAACCATCGGCTACGGGGACGTGGTACCAGTGACGGTGTGCGGCAAAATGGTGTGCCTGTTCACTGGCGTGATGGTAAGATTGTCTACGGCAGGCTTTCTCAACATATTTACCATTGAGAAACCCCTGAAACATTCTCCAGGCTTCAAGAAACCCCCAAAGTGGTGCGATCATGCAGAATATAGTTGGGAAGCAGAGCTGTGGACACGCCCACCTGGGGCCACTCCCCTTCCCACCCCCACCAGGCCCATCATTGGCCATTTTGAGAGATAAGGGAGGGCGGGTCGACATGACCATATATGGACACACTACCCAATAAATGTTTAACAAATTTTTAAAAATGAATTAATTCCCACCCATTGGGGAAACCCTTCCAGGGCCGTCAAGAAATGCCAGGGTTCCACACAACCCTGGTTGAAAAACCTGGTCTACCGTATATCAACTTATCAGGCGTGAACTGTTTCTTTCTGCCTTTGTTTTCACTGTGGAACTCTGGGACATGAACCCGTTTTGTCTCCACCTCTCATGCCTTCAGTCCCGTTCACCAGGGACGTTCTAACCCTAACTTTTGTGGCTTTTACATTATGTTGTAAGGATTTAATTGTTGGAAACGGACATTTAAAAAATCTGTGCTTACTGCCTTTAAAATTTCAGAATGAAAGGCGAGGTGAAAAACTCCTCTTCTACATACCGTATTTGCCGGCGTATAAGACGACCGGGCGTAAAAGACGACCCCCCAACATTTCCACTCAAAATATAGAGTTTGTTACATTACATTACAGTACTATGGGCCACTATGGGCAGCTATGTCTATCCCAACTGAAGTGCACCCGGCTTATAGGATGACCCCCCCCCCACTTGGAGGCATGTTTTTCAGGGGGGGAAAGTAGTCTTATACGCCAGTAAATACTGTATTTAAGTTCTGCCTGCAATTAGGACTGACATCTCCCTGATTCGTCACTCAAGCCACAATGCCCTGGAGGCTCTCTCTCTCCCCCCTCCCCCCCATTTTGTTGCCTCACTCCCTCTGCCTTCTCCTTGTTTCACAGGGGGTGGGCTGTACGGCACTCTTGGTAGCTGTGGCGGCCGACAAGCTGGAGTTCAATCGGGCCGAGAAGCACGTGCACAATTTCATGATGGACATCCAGTGCACCAAAGAGGTAACCGAAGCATCTGCCTCCACCGTCATGGCAACCAGGGGGATCAGCCTAGCACAGAGGTAGGCAAACTGTGTCCCTCCAGATGTCCATGGACTACAATTCCCACGAGCCCCTGCCAGCATTCGCTGGCAGGGGCTCTTGGGAATTGTAGTCCATGGTCATCTGGAGGACCACAAGTTGACTACCCCTGGTCTACTAATTGTCAAGTTTGGCAGCCTTGGATACGTCCATCAATGGCTACTAGGTCTGGTGACTAAAGGGAACTGTTATATCCAGAGGGAGCACATTTCTGAATACCTGTGCTTGGAGGCAACATCAGGGCAAGGCCTTGGCCTCTATGCCTTGCTGTTGGACCTCCAGAGGAAAGGGCTGGCCAACAGGTGAGACACGATGCTGGACTAGATGGACCACTGATCTGCTCCAGTAGGGCTTTTCTGCTGTTCTTAAATCACCACCCTGCAGTCTAAAGAGATCCTCTACATCCAGAGGCAGTCAGCCTCTGAAACCTAGTGCTAGGAGGCAACGTTAAGGAAAGGTCTTGGCTTTTTTATGCTGTTGGTTGGCCTTCCAGGACAGTGGATGGCCTCTGTGAGATACAGAATGCTGGCCTAGATGGAACCCTGGACTGATCCAGCAGGGCTTGTCTTCTGTTCTTATGAAGGCCTCAGCCTCTCTGCCCTGTTGCTGGCTCTCCGGAGAAACTGGTTGGCCACTGTGTGAGGCAGTATGCTGGACTCGATGGGCCACTGGTCCGATCCAGCAGGGGTCTTCTGAGGTTCTTATGAAGGCCTCAGCCTCTATGCCCTGTTGCTGGCCCTCTAGAGGAACTGGTTGGCCACTGTATGTGACTGGATGCTGGGCTAGATGGACCACTGGTTTGATCCAGCAGGGCTCTTCTGAGGTTCTTATGAAGGCCTCAGCCTCTATGCCCTGTTGCTGGCCCTCTAGAGGAACTGGTTGGCCACTGTATGTGACTGGATGCTGGGCTAGATGGACCACTGGTTTGATCCAGCAGGGCTCTTCTCAGGGCCCCCTCCTTAAAATGGCTGGAACAACAGGCCACCCCATTGACAACCGCACCACTATGACACTGGATGGCTGAGGTCTGTTGAGCAGGGGGTGGGGGTTTAGTAGTTATTGCCCCCTGGAAAATGATTTTATGATTGTAATTCATACTGTTTTAGAATGGGGTTTTATTTCTATTCTGTAACCTTCCACGAGCCTGCTTGCCTGGACAGGACAGATAACTAATCCAATGAATGAATGAATGAATGAATGAATGAATGAGTCAATCAATCAATCAATCAATCAATCAATCAATCAATCAATGTTTACTCCCAGATGAAAAGTTCTGCTGCCCGCGTACTGCAGGAGGCTTGGCTGTTATACAAGCACACGAAGAGGAAGGATGGGCGACGGTCACGCCAGCACCACCGGAAGCTGCTGTCGGCTATTCACAGGTAAGTACGCCCTGTGGTAGGGTGGTAACTCCCCAGAAACTTTAGGATAGTTCCCAGGACAAAGTTTGGAGCCCAGCAGCACCTCGAAGACCAACAAATCATTTGTCTGTAGGCACACTTTGTCAGATACATGATACACGGGATGGGGGGTTGGGGGAGGAGGTGTTGTTGACCTTCCAATTCCACTTCCTGCTAAAACCCGGAAGTGGTGTAACAGACACTCTAGGATTTCACTGACCATAGATGCCGCTGCCACGGTGCCTGGAGGCAAGTCATGAATCCACAGATCCGCTCACTCTAGATTTCAGGCCTCACAACTGCAATCTGGGAAACACCGGGTTCTGGAACCTCTTCACAAGCTGCCAGGCTAGACAGGTGAAAGGCGTCCTGGGCCAGGCAAACCATTTCCAAGGAAAGGACTGGAAGGCGCGGGAGGTGTCCTTGAAACTCACCCCAGCTCTCTGAGTGCCAATTCAGTCTCCCCCACCCGGCCTCCTTCCAAAGCCCGCTTGTTGGCGAAAGGTGGATTTGAAAGCATGGCAGAGATTAAACTTTGCTAGTAAACAATGGCATGGAAAGTGTTAGAGATTAACACGGAGCGTGACCTCGACCCTGCTTGCCGTTCTCGGTGCGAGGAAAGGTTTGCTGCTCTGCTGCTGTTCTGTAAAATACACCAAGAGGTGTTTTTTTGTTGTCAAGTCGCAGCCGACTGATGGTGACACTGCTGGGCTTTCAGGGCAAGGGACGTTCGGGGTGGTTTGCCATTGCCTGCCTCTCCATAGTGACCCTGGACTTCCCCAGCAGTCTCCCATCAGAGCTCTTATCAGGGCTGACCCTGCTTAGCTTCTGGGAACCTGCTGACGAGATAACCTGAGCTATCCAAGCCTGGGCAACAGCACGTACACTCCAGAGTGGTTTAAGAATTTGCCTTAGAAGAATACAATTGCAGTGGGAACTGACAGGGGCAGAGGGCTCCCAAAGTGGAGAGGGGTGTCACTCCAAGTGTCCTTAAAGAGGGAAAAGAGGGCAGGAAAGATGCTACAGCCCTGATCTATGTGTGTGTGGGGGGGGGGGGAGGGGGAGGCAGAGTGTGGGGCCCCTGGAAGTGCGGGGCCCATAGCATGAGCTACATGGATAAAATGGCCCTGTGTACACTCCCGGAATGGTAGTTCTCAGGACAAAGTTTGAGTCCAGCAGCACCTTTAAGACCAACAAAGCGTCTGTGTGCAGGCATACTTTGTCAGATACATGAAAGCTGATCCCCAGTTTAATAACTTTTGTTGGTCTTAAAGCTGCTGTTTAACTAAAAGCTTTGTTCTGCTGCTCCAGACCAAGATGGCTACCCACCCGGGGCTTCCTAAGGAAGGCGTGTGGGTGACAGCAGTGTACATTTGAAGAGGTGAGAAGCATGTTGGGGTGTTGGTTGGTCGGGGGTTCTCACGCTGTCCTCCTTGCAGGTTCCGGCATGTGCGGATGAAGCACCGAAAGATCCGCGATCAAGTTAACGCAATGGTGGATATTTCTAAGGTGAGTTGGTTGACTGGGGATAGAAGAAGAGTTGGTTTTTATACCCTGGTTTTCACTGCCCAAAGGAGTCTCAAAGTAGCTTACAATCAAAGCAGCCTTCCCAAGGAATCCGGAAGAAGGAGAGTCTTCTTTGGCCATTAAGCTTTCAGCATTCTGAACATTGGCTCGCTTGCTTGCACATCAATATTTCAGGTCTTCTTGGGAGGTAGTGCATCTTCTGGCAAAGGATCTTGGTTTCCCAGCACAATATTAATTTGTGGTTGTGAAAAGGCAATTCCTGTAGCAGTTGGGGACACCTGGGTCATGCCACAGAACCTGCCCTCCCTAGTAGCCTTTTCATCTAGGGGAACTGAACTCTGTTGTCTCAGGATGAGTTGTAATTTTGCAAGCTCTCCAGGCTGGAGGTTGGCATCCCTAGTATTGAAAGATAAGGAAGGCATTTTGCTGAATGGCCACTGCATTTCTGCCACAAACAAATTGGCCAGTCTTAAAGTTGCCACAAGACTTGGTTATGATAGCTGCAACAGACTCACATGGCCGCAGCTGGAATTTGAATCCAGGGTATTACTCCTTTTGGTGAATCACTCACAGGCTGTGCTCTTCCGTTCCCTCTGAAGGTTGATCTTCTGTAGCCCAAGACATTCCACCATCTGTAGAACTCTCTCAGCACCACCATTCTCTCCTCTCTCAACTAGGGGTCTTTCTTTGCAGAGATCCGCCCCTCCCACCTGGGCACAAAAGCAGAATGCAACAGTGCAAGGCAAAATCCAAATTCATTTCATTGGGGCTATACGCATGGCACACAATTATATGTTGAGTAGAGATGTTAGAAAAGTCCCCAGACTCAATTGGAGAATCGTCCCCTCAGTGTTCCTATCAAATAATACTGTTGATGAAGCATAACACCCAAATGATAAAAATTCAAAGATGGAGTTCCGGATAAAAGTCTGTTTCAATAAATCTTCAGGTACCACCTTCTCTCGTATGAGGGGCTTTGTCCCTGTTCTATGCCCCATACAATATAGCATGGGTAGTCATCCTGTGGCCCTCCAGATGCAAATGCTGGCAGAGGATCATGGGAATTGTAGTCCATGAACATCTGGAGGACCACAGGTTGACTACCCCTGCAATATAGCATATAATTCTAGAAACTTCCCTCACCCTTCCAGCAGAGCTAGAATTACGTAAAAATGGGACCGTGTGCCAGCTATTAAAACAATGACTCGGATATTTCAAAAGTGGTTGCCAAATTTTCAAAGGATGTTATTAAGGCTTATTCTGAATTGTTAAAATGGTTTATATGGTATTTTATATTGCTTGGCACTGTGATTTAGTATCTATCTTTCATTTTATATTGTTTATACAGATTTTATTTGCCAGTAAAGGCTTTGATGGATGGATAAATCTTTAGCCGTCTGCCCATTTTCTTTGCCAATTTATCTTCTTCACGAGAAGTCATTCAAGCATCGTTCTCAACCTAGTGGGATTCAGGCTTAGAGCTTTATAACAGGGACACTCCTACATGAGCTGATGAATCTCCAGTTTGGGGAATGTTTTAGTAGCTCTACTAAATATATAATTGTGTGCCATGTTAATAGCTCCTAATGAAATAGGAAAGTGGTGCATTTTGCTTTTGTGTCTGACATATTGGCACCATAGGCCCACCTGGGTCCATGGACTACAATTCCCATGAGCCCCTGCCAGCATTTGCTGTCAGGGGCTCATGGGAATTGTAGTCCATGAACATCTGGAGGACCACAGGTTGACTATCCCTGCTCTAGCCCATTGCCAAGGGATACATCGCCACCTACAGGCTGCCTTTGAGGCAACAGAAGCACCCTCCCCAGTGTTCACTTCCGATGGGGTCCTTTCTTCCCTGGCAGATGCAAATGATCATGTATGACCTCAGCTCTGGCCTCAGCAACTCTCAACGGGAGCTGGAGAAGCGGATCGAGGCCTTGGACAGCAAACTGGATGAGGCCATGAAGTTGCTGTCAGCCCTGGTGGAGTCCAAGCAGCAGTAGCAGCAGGACCTCGGACCTCCCCAGCACTTGCCTACAAAGGTACGAGCAGCACAAAGCATGGAGAACTCCAGGCTAGGTCCCTCTGATCCCCCACTAGTTTGTTCATGAACCCTTTCCCCATTATACCACACTGCCTGCACAAGGTGAAAAGATGGAGGCACAGAGACGGCTTCCGTTTTCCAGATACGAGAACCAAATGTTCACTTTTGCCAGGTTTTTTTTTTTTTAATGGATCTCCCCCCTTCAATCCCAAGTGATCGCTTCCATCAGCCCCTGCCACTTCCATCCACACCCACCCACCCATGTTATTTGTACTGTGGGAAGATGGGTTTTGGAGCCCAGTTTGCCTCTGGTTTCATTGGCTCAATTTTTATGGTGCTTTTCCTTTTCTTATTAAGCATCGTGCAACAAATGTAAAGGGACAAAAAAATGAGAATGCAACACAAAAGCAATCCTTCTGGGCAGTACTGTAAGGCTTGAGGTGCTCCATTTAAAGTTGCAGCTTTTAATACTCCTCCCAGGCTTTTGAGAATTTTGAGGGTGGAAAGCAGGTGACAAATTAGCTAAATGTCGTTTACTGGCTCTGGAATTATCCTTGTTCGCTGGACTGACCGTATTTTTTAAAAATGCTCAACCCACTGGCCCCCCACAGTCTGAGGGTTCAACAAGCATTCCTCCTCCTGTGTCAAAACCGCATCTTTTCTAGCCCCCCCCTTTACAGGGCCATGGCTCAGTGGCAGAGCATCTGCTTGACCTTCAGAAGGTCCCAAATTCAGTTCTTGAAGGGCTTCAAGGATATTGACAAACGGGAATGTATTCAGAGAAGGGGGACTAGGATGGTTGAGGGGTTGGGATCCATGCCTTGCGAGGAGAGATCGAGAGAATTGGAGGAGGACGAGAAGGCAGACGTGTCCAAGAGGGGGCCAACTTATTTACTGCAGCTTTAGACACAAGGACTAGGAGCAGTGGGTTGAAATTACAGGAAAGGAGATTCCGCTTCAATCTTAGGAAGCATTTTCTGAGGGCAAGGGCTGTTTGCAGAGGGAAGATGCAGCCTCAGAGGGTCGTGGAGCCTTCTTGGTTGGAAATTCTTAGGAGGAGATTGGAGGAGCACCTGTCAAGAGCATGTGATTTTTTAAGTCCCCGATAAAGTGTGTATGTATGGGGGGGGGGGCGGAGTGGATGGCCTTTTGTGGTTTCTTCCAGCTGTGTAGGATTCTGATTCCATCCCCAGCACCGCCAGTTGAAAGGACCATGCCATAGGTCAGGGGTGGGGGCAAACTGTGGCCCTCCAGATGTCCATGGACTACAATTCCCATGAGCCCCTGCCAGCGAATGCTGGCAGGGGCTCATGGGAATTGTAGTCCATGGACATCTGGAGGGCCACAGTCTGCCCACCCCTCTGCTTGAGACTCTGGATAGTCTCTGCCAGTCAGACAATACTGACTTCGAGGGACCACGCGTCTGACTCAGCATCGGACAGTGTCCTGGGTCCCCTCACCTCCCATCATGCTCTTTGCGAGGGTCTGGACAAGGACCAATAAACTGGCTTAACTCTGAGATGGCCCATTTCCTATATTTCATGGGTCACCTGGTCTTTTGCACAGAGGCCCAAAGTGTGTTCTTGACACGCCACCTCCGATTCACGCTAACCTCAAGCACTGTTCTCACTACTAGCCGGTGTTGTGTTTCCCCCTTGCAGTGCAATGTTCAAAACCTACCCAGATCGCACAGCTGCAAACTGATATTGCATTTTGCACTGTACCTTTGCATCCTTTCTTTGTAATGCCCCGATGAGGATGCAAGGTCTCAGGGATCTCCGTGCCTGCTTGCATCTGAAGCAGGGAGATCGGACTCTCAGAAGCAGATTCCCTGGAAATCTTGCTGGCCCGTAAGGAGCCACTGGATTCACTTCTTGCTCTTCTTCCACAGGCCAACATTACTACCAGCCTGAAACAAACAAACCTATCCGGTACAGCACACGTATAAAACGGGAATTCTCCACATCCATCTCCTAGGAATTCTTTTACAGGAGGGGAAATATTTCACCAGCACCTTGATTAAGATTTCCCGAAACCAGCAGGGGAAGATATAATAAGGGGTGATGGTTGTTGTGGGTTATTCTGTTAGGCTTAATCCCAGATGTTTTACCAGTAACTCTGGCTGGCTTCTTCGGAGGTAGGACAAGGCAAAATGGGGGAAGTGTGGAGGGTCCTACCTCTTGTTCTGTCCTACCTCTGAAGATGCTAGCCATTTACTGGCAGAACATTCAGGGGCTAAAACCTCCAGACCACGGCCACACAGACCAGAAAATACACAACAGCCAACAGGACTCTTTGACATTTCTATCTCCCACTGTGTCCTGATTACCACAATTGGAGACTCCCGTCTCCTTTGGGTACATTTCCTGCCTGCTTTCCCCCCAGAACACCGAGTCAGTTAGACAGTTAGAACTATCTTGCCCCTCTCGTACTTATAAAGATGTTTATCTAAACCTATCAGACCATGGCCCGCCACATCCAGCTGACTCTGGCCTTTTGGCAATTGATTATGGGGTGGTGGATTTGGTCAAGGTGGTTGCCTGTTAGCCAACAATTGGCTAATCTTTGCACCAGTGTGACTTCTGCCTTCTTTTCCTTTCCAGCTCCCGACTGAGATGATTTTTCGTCTCCAGCTTTTGGACCAAGCCTCAGGGCAAAAGACTTTAGAAACCTCTTTTTGTGCTGGACTTCCCTGTAGAGCAGCGGGGACAGAAATGAACGGACTGCGCTCCCACCTTGTGGCAGAGGAGCATGACTGCAGGCTTTAAAAAAAAACTTTAAAAGCTCGGTTACTCTGCCGCAAATGCCTTGTCGAAATGGATAGGAGGAGCGCTCGGACTTCCACCCTGTGCTGACAGCCTTGGCGTGAAAGCGAAAAGATGGGAGGCGTCTCACTAAAGCGTCCTGGATGCTGATCATAAGATGAAACATCCGCTTTCTCCAACCAGACAGAGGCAGTTCAGTTATTTAAAATGAAAGTGATGGGAGAGGCAGGAAACAGTGGCAGAGGCAAAGCGCCCTACGGCCGGGTTTAAAGTTGGGACCTGAAGAGGCGGGAAGCAACCGGCAGCTTGTCGCACGTCTCCTACAGGATGGTGGGGGAGAGGCCTAAATCCAGGCTTGCAGAGAGCCGTCAGCCTAGTCGCCTGTGGCGAGTAACGGCTGCCTCTAGGCGACCCGGCACGGTACATTGTGCGTGCCAGCTGTCAAGCGGGATGGGCACGTGGGTTTTAAGAAATGATTCAGCAGTGGCTGACGCTGCACAGATGCAAAGGCAGCAGGCGGATGAAAAATTGTGTTCCAGGAAACTCTGAAACTCATAAAGGCATGCAAGGCTGCGCTGGAGCCAATGCTGCACAGGATGGAACGACGTGCCTTAAATATTCTGTCGTACGCACTAAGCCAGGGGTAGTCAAACTGCGGCCCTCCAGATGTCCATGGACTACAATTCCCAGGAGCCCCCTGCCAGCAAATGCTGGCAGGGGGCTCCTGGGAATTGTAGTCCATGGACATCTGGAGGGCCGCAGTTTGACTACCCCTGCACTAAGCCATTGGGTAGCAGTAAAGGAGCACCCCAGGTTGCAATATCAGAAGTTCTCACACTGGGGGCCAGTGAGCCCTGGGGAGATCTCAGAGCTGTCTGCTGCTGCATGGCAGTAATCCGCAGCACAAATAGCAGCTGCCCGTCCGTACCAAGCCATGAATGCTGTAGTTTCCAGGGTAGGGATGGGCTTGATGTCCAAGAAGCTGTGTGTGTGTGTGTGTGTGCAGTCTGCTCTTGGCCTGCTGCAAAGGAGGCAAATTCTGCTCCCCCGTGTTTTAATGGACTCAGCAATGCTACCCGCCTACCTCACAGGGTTGTTGTGAGGAGACAAGAACCAACGGGCTTGGAACCCCAGCCCTCGCAAAGGGGAAATAAAATCCAGCTAAATAAATAACTGCATTTCGAGGGGGACTAATGCTTAACAGAAACTTAAAACGGAGGATCCAAATGCAAACATCTGTCCTGCTTGAAGACAGAACACATCACACCCCTTCCGTAATGAAGTGGTTCACACAAGCTATCGTTTGGAGCATGAGAGACAAACAGAACAAATTGCCCTCACTGGCTGCCCCCAGAATGTCTTTTGTCAGAAGGTTTTTAGGCAGAGGTTAGAGGACCCACTGACAGCAACGCTGATTCTAGGGCAGTGGTTCTCAGACTGAGGGTCATGACCCCTTTGGGGGGTCGAACAAGCCTTTCACAGTGGTTGTGGCAGGGCAAGCAGCTTGGTCGGGGGGGGGCATTCACACAACAGCCTTGCAGGGTAGATCGAGATAGAGCGTTCATCTGTTTGGAGCAGCGGAAAAGAGCGAGATCGGCATGGTGGGACAAGAGGCAGAACTGAACTGAGAAACCCCAGGAAAAAAAACAGTTCATATACAATCACGAACAATAGATCTTCATGCCATTGGTCAGTTTTGGTTCAATTTCTGTGAAAGAACCCTTGCATAATTTTATGGTTGGGGGTCACCACAACATGAGGAACTGTATTAAAGGGTTGTGGCATTAGGAAGGTTGAGAACCAGATTAGAGTCTGCCACTCTTAACCACTTCACTATGCTGGACCACAGGGGAAGCGGGGTGGGGAGTAGCTGTGAATTTCCTGCGTAGTACTGGGGGCTGGAGTAGATGACCTCCTGGATCCCTTCCAACTCTGCTTTTGTGTACTGAGGCACTAGCTTTATGAACAACACAAGCATATAGGGCAGGCTTTCCCAACTAGGTTTTCGTGATGGCCCTGGAATGGTTTCCCGAATGGGTGGGAGTTAATTTTTTAAATATATATTTCAAACTTGTTAAACATTTATCTGATGACCTGTCCATATATGGTCCTGTCCACCTGCCTTTTACCTCCCAAAATGGCCAGTGATGGGCCTGGAGGGGGTGGGAGGGGCCCCCGGTGGGCATGTGCACAGCTGTGCGTCCCAACCATATTCTGCACGATCGCGCCACTTCTGGGGTTTCTCAAAACCTCGAGAATGTTTCGGGAGTTTCTCAACGGTAAAAAACAGTCGAGAAAGGCTGATGTAGGGAGATGGGAAAAGTGCTCCCCTTCTTTGGCTGCAGGCAATGCTTATGTTACTGGATGAAACCAACCCAAGGATCTGTGGAGCCTAGACCAAAACTTCAGCTAACTAGATAGATTCCTTTCCGCCTCATTTCAGCAGGCTTCCGTAGTGTCCGTGGGATGCCCTCGCTTTAGATTATTTATACGAGGGGTAGTCAAACTGCAGCCCTCCAGATATCCATGGACTACAATTCCCAGGAGCCCCTGCCAGCGAATGCTGGCAGGGGCTCCTGGGAATTGTAGTCCATGGACATCTGGAGGGCCGCAGTTTGACTACCCCTGATTTATACCATGCTTTTCTCCCTGGTCTGCATCCAAAACACCATTCCCTGCTCTCCCCCAACAGCTACCTGGTGTGCCAGGTTCAGCTGAGAAACCGTGACGGGTCTGGAGTCAGCCAGTAAACTTCCTTGGCCAGGGTGGGCATTCCAAATTCAGTTGCCACTGGTTTGGTTCCTGAGCTCTAGTCTCACCTGATTAAACCAAGCTCGCGTGACACAGGGACAAGTAGGCCACCTGACCCTCGTGTGGCACAACCCCCCCCCCTTTGATGGAAAGGCTTCCCTGTCTGTAAAAGCTGCACTGGGAGGGCAGGAGAAACAATATGAGACTGTTCCTGGCATGGAGAAATGGAAAAAAGCTTCCCCTGATATTAACCATCCAGCATATCTCTTTAAGAACACAGGGGCCAGCTAGAAAGAACAAACCCCATCATTTCTGTTTGGACACTACAGGAAGGGCAGGAATCAAACAGATCCCTTACTGCAGGCTTTGATGGCCCTGGAAAGGTTTCCCAAATGGGTGGGAGTTAATTTTTAATATATTTTTCAAATTTGAAGAAGAAGAAGAGTTGGCTTCTTATGTGCCGCTTTTCTGTACCTGAAGGAGTCTCAAAGCGGCTTACATTCTGCTTCCCTTTCCTTTCCCCACAACAGGCACCCTGTGAGGTGGGTGAGGCTGAGAGAGCCCTGATATTCCTGCTCGGTCAGAACAGTTTGATCAGCGCTGTGGTGAGCCCAAGGTCACCTAGCTGGCTGCATGTGGGGGAGCGGGGAATCAAACCACATTAGAGGTCCGCACTCCTAACCACTACACCAAACTGGCTAAACATTTATTGGATGATCTGACCGTACCGGGTCATGGCAACCTGCCGCCCATGGCCAATGAGAGGTTGGAGGGGTAGAAAGGGGAGGAGCCTCGGGTAGCTGTGCGTGCAGCTCAGCTTCCCAACTATACCCTGCACAATTGCACCATTTCCGGGGTTTCTCAAAGCCTGAAGAATGTTTCAGGGGTCTCTCAATGGTAAAGATGCTTCACAGTTAGTTTTTTGTTTGCCCGAACACAGACTATGGAACATCGACTCCTCTAGATCAGTGGTCCCCAACCCCCGGTCCAGGGACCGATACTGGTCCGTAGATCAGTTGGTACCGGGCCATGGCTCCTTCTCCTCGTTCTCCCCGGCTGCTGCCACTCTGCCGCTGGATCACCTTTGGTTCTCTCTGATGGCCGCCATGGTTGGGGCTCCCCATCGGCGTGGCATTGCTAGCAGCACCTCCCATCGGGTGGTGGGAAGTCAGGAGAGCTGGCAGGAAAGCAAGCGGAGCAGGGGCTCAGGCAGTGGCGGAGACGTCCCTCAGCAAAAGAGTACCCCCACCCGGGCCTCAGCAAAGTTGTCAAGTGTTGACTGGTCCCTGGTGATAAAAAGGTTGGGGACCACTGCTCTAGACATCTGCTGAAGAAGGCTCTTTGGTATCCCGTCCCCAAAAGCGGTCAGTTCGAGGCAAGCAAGGAGCGAGGGGCTCTGGATCTCTGTTTAATTACCTTCCATCATAATTACACTGCGAAAATTAAAAAAAGAACAAAACAAAAAAAACCAACCCTGAAGACACACGTCCCAAGGAGAAATTGGTTTTGCATCCAAAACTAGTAAACCATTTGTGTGGAACATTCCTTCAAAGGAAAAGGAAAAGGCCTTGCACCCGAGAGTTACCTCCGAGGAAAGGCCTCCCATCCCAGAGTTATCTCCATCCCTGAACCAAACTTCTGAGGGAGAAGCTCCCCATCCTCCCCAGGGTGGAGCTCCATCTCCTCCCTCCTGTCCATGTCCGGCAGCTCAGCCCGAGGAGAGGAAGCCGGAGAGGGTGTAAACCCTCAAGCCAGGCCGCTGGCTCTTCACGTGGTGCCAGAGGTAACGGGACAAGCGCTGGAAGCTGATGCCGCAGGTGCAGCCGAAACGGGCCGACCCGGGATGGCAGGTGCTGTGCCGGGCCAGGCCTTGGTGTCCTTTCAGGGATTTCCCGCAAGTGGCGCAGATGAAAAGGGCCTCCGCCAAGTGCAGGAGCTGGTGCCTCAGGAGGTGAAGCAGGCCGCGGAAGGACGCGCCGCATTCGCACAGGTAGCTCCGCCCCCGGCGCTTCGGCCCCTTCTGGTGGGAGCGGAGCTGCGACACGCGGCTGTAGCGCACGCCGCAGTCTGGACACTTGAAGCGCCAGACGTGGTTCCGGTCGACGGCTCGGATAACCCTGGGGGAGGGCTGTGTACGGGGGCTGCCGCAGGTGCGGTTCGCGGCCAGGCCTTGGCCGCCCTCATCGCCCTCCACCTCCACTATGATGAAATTATCCTCGACTGCCTCCTCGGTAGTGTAGGACTCCTGCCCGGTCCCGACGCTGGCCTCCCACGGTTCAGAGGCTACCGGGATGCCCCCTCCCGTGTCGTACTCCAGGTCTAAGACTTCCGGATGCTCTCCGGAGGCACACGGTACCAAACGGACCACCAGGGAGCCTTTGGGCGAGGGGCAAGAGGCCGCAGAGGGGGAAGACGGCTTGTTTTGCTGGTAGACGTTCGGTAGGTAGCTCGGGAACTGGAAAGCCGTGGTCTGGGCCTCCCACGCCTTGTCCCCTTCCTCCGGCAGGTCCGTATGATCCACGGCCAGCGAGTTGACGGCGATGAACTGGGGCTCGGAGTGCACCGGGACAAACTGAAGGGTAGCCGAGTCCAGGGTGGAAAAGTGAGGTTCTGTGTCCACGAGCAGGGCGGGAGAGACCTCCGACGTCTTGATGATCACCTGCTGCAGGGGATTGGCCTCCGCCGGGCCGTCCAAGAGGGCTGCCGGCTCGTCCGACTGCAGGAGCACAGTCCGGAAAAGGGTGCAAGGGTTCTGGCCCAGCCACCCAGAGGTGAGGGTGGCCGGCTCCTTGCCGCCTCCCAATTGAAAAGAGCCCATGTTAACCGGAGGGTCCAACAGAGGGGCCTGCTCCTCTGTCCTGAAGAAGAGAGGCCTCACAGTGCTCGTCTGGTTGTCAAACAGGGCGGCCTGTACCTCGGCGTAGTGCTGCTCAGGCCCGCCGGGCCTGGCCTCAGCCTCCTCTTCGTCCAAGATGATGATCTGGTTTTCGGCGCTGACGACCGCCGGCTGGAAGAGCCCCCCCACCACCTGCCCTTCCAAAACGGCCTCCTGCTTCTTCTGCCACGGGTGGAGAAAACCGACGCCGAACTCGCCGTCCAGGATGGTCATGGCGTTTTCCAGGTACGTGGGGGCTGGTAGTGCCTCACCTTGCACAGCCTCCGGGGGCAGGCTTTTCAGGGGGCGGACGCCCTTCCGCTTGCCGGCCCGGTGGGGTTTGGCCACCTGGAGGCTCTTTGCCTGCTTCGGGTTCTCCGCGGCGACCGGAAGGCTCGGGCAGGCTCCGGCCTGGTTGCCGTCAACGGTGCCGAGGGGCTTGTAAATGTAGGACACCTGCTCGGCGCGCCGGCTGCCCTTCTTGCGGCAGACCCGGATGCCCTTGCGCACCAGCTTCAGGTGCCACTTGGTGTGCCGCGCAAAATGCTCGGGGTGCAGGAAGCGCTTGCCGCACTCCAGGCAGCGCAGCTTGCGGGGCGGCGAGTGGGGCCGGGGCTGCGCCGGCAGGGCGGCTTGCTGCTGGGCCTCTTCTTGAGCGTGGTCCTGCAGGTGCTGCGCATAGTGCCACTCTTCCATAAACACCTGGAGGCACTTGTGGCACTGGTAGGCACTGAAGGCTGGAATCACGGGGGAAGGCGGGGCGGTCAGGCGCACGGGGCAGGGGAACAGGGGCGGGACCCGTTTCTCAAAAGCCGGCGCCCGAATGGCGGACGGAGCGGGGGGCAGCCTCTGGGGCGGGAGGCGTGCGGCGGGCCGGGGAGGGCGCCTCACTGGCAGGCAGAAGGTCAAGTACGCCTCCCCGTCGTCGTCGCTGCTCGACAGGTCCAGGGATTCCCAGGAGAGGCAGTTCTTGGCGTTTTCCTGGGGGCGAAGGAGAAAGGGAGCCGTCAGCGGACAGGAAGGGCAACCACGCCTCCTGCAGGCCCGTCCAAGCGCCGGATAAAAAGGGGGCGAGGATGTGGCCTCCAGAGAGAAACGGAGTCCTGCCAGAACTCCAGCCACGCAGCTTTTGCGTACAGCCTTCATACTGGCGAATGTATTCTCAGAAAGGGCCTGTGAGACAGCCTGACCTCACCTCTGCAGCTGCAGGGGCTTCGTGGAAGAAAAGCATTGGCTTCTGAATAGCCTAGGTCAGGGGTAGTCAAACTGCGGCCCTCCAGATGTCCATGGACTATAATTCCCAGGAGCCCCCTGCCAGCGAATGCTGGCAGGGGGCTCTTGGGAATTGTAGTCCATGGACATCTGGAGGGCCGCAGTTTGACTACCCCTGGCCTAGGTTGTGCACGTGCCAGACATATTGCAGAAGAGTAGCTTATCAGTGCCCTGTGCAGCCAGACCCACACAATCTGCAGGAGCAGGCAGAACCTCTGCCAGATAAAGAAACCACGTCAAAGTGGGGGTGGGGGAGGAACACATTGTCACTTTACAGCTGACTTATGGTGACCCTGTTGGGCAGGCTTACTCAATCAGGGTTTTGTGAAACCCTGGGACGCCTTGACAGCCCTGCAAGGGTTTCCCAAATGGGTGGGTTTATTCACTCTTTATACCTTTTAAAAAACTGTTTAACATTTACTGGGTAATAGGATTATATATGGTCATATCAACCCCCCCCCCACATGGCCCAATGGTGGGCCTGGAGGGTGTGGAAAGGGGAGGAGCCTCAGGTGGGCGTGTCCACAGCTCTGCTTCCCAACCATATTCCGCACAATCGCGCCACTTCTGGGGTTTCTTGAAGCCTGAATAATGTTTCAGGGGTTTCTCAATAAAAAAAAAAGGTTGAGAAAGGTTGGCAGTAGGGTTTTCAGGGCCAGAGACAAACAGAGGTCGTTTGCCATTGCCTGCCTCTGCGTGGCCACCTCGGACTTCCTGGGTAGCCTCCCTTCCAAAGACAGACCACGGCAGACCCTGCATAGGTTTGGAGATCTGACAAGGACAGACCCACCAGTGTCAGCCAGGCCATACAAGAATGCATATGGCGGGGGCAGGGTGGCTGCAAAATTGGGGCCCAAATTGGGCTTCCTGGATCTGATCTCCAAAGCACTGACAGGGCTGAGACCAACTCCCCCCTCCCCCCAAAACAAACAAACCCATATCGCTGAAGTCAACCAAATAATCTTGAACACCCATGGCCTGCAGGCAGGGTGTCCCAGTTATGGAGTGGAACTTAGCACTCACCCTGAAGGTAGCACCAAAGGGTGGCTGACCACCACTTAGTCCAGGGGTAGTCAAACTGCGGCCCTCCAGATGTCCATGGACTACAATTCCCAGGAGCCCCTGCCAGCGAATGCTGGCAGGGGCTCCTGGGAAATGTAATCCATGGACATCTGGAGGGCCGCAGTTTGACTACCCCTGACTTAGTCCATGGGTGGTCAAACGGTGGCTCTCCAGATGTCTTTGGACTACAATTCCCACGAGCCCCACTCAGCTTCATGTGGACAGGGCCTTATGGGAATTGTAGTCCTTTGATATCTGGAGAGTCACAGTTTGGCACCTCTGGACAAGTTATTCCGTAGGATTCGCTCAGTGCTGCCTACCTAGTTTTCAACGATGCTTAATACAACGATACAAGTTAGGTCGGGGTCCTTCTTGCATTACAGATTGTCAGGCCACGGCCCAAGTTTAGACTGAGCTGAAATACGAACCTGCGGTCCAGGTGGTAGAAAATGTGGGCAAGTCACAGCCAACTCAAACCTTGGGGTTTTCAAGGCAAGACAATCAGAGGCTGTTTGCTATTGTCTGTCTGGACTTCCCCGGTGGTCCCCCATCCAAGTACTAACCAGGGCTGGCCCTACTTAGCTTCCATAATCAGAAGGGAACAGCCCAGCCTGGGCCATCCCAGTCATGACCAGCTTGCGTATCCAATGGTTTAATTTGGAGAACAAGGATAATTGAAAAGGTAGCATATTCTATTATGACTTGATACTCACTCCTGAGCCTATGGGTTAATGGAGAACCAGTTGATTAAAACACAGAATGTGGGTCAAGGGCAGGGACTGGGATTAGAGCAGACCTCTGGGACAGCTGGGTTCATTCTCAGTCCTGCAGACTGTTCTCCCCATAAGCCCTGTGGCCGAACCCTGCCCAAAGGCAGAGGAAGGATTCAAACCGTGTGTCTCCCGTACCAAATGCAGAGGCAATTCCTCCAAGGTCCCGTCTTCGGTCACTTCAATTTCGGCCCCGACTTCCATCCCTGCCACCAAGTCCATAGCACCCTGAAACAAGCAGGGGGAAAAAAAGAAACAGACCTCTTGAGTCATCTCGTATCCAGGAAACTAAAACCGACAGGCTGAGCCAACTTTTAAGTACTTTAATCCCGGAATACGTAACGGCACAACCTGCTGAGCTGGGAAGCCAGAAAGAAACAGAATAACCTGGCAAACGTACTGCGGTGTGCCCTCAGGGCTAAATGGGCAGAGGACCCAGAAGTTTGGGCCAGAGGGGACCAAATGCAACCGAGGCTGCAGAGGCTGTTGCTTCACAAGGCCGAGAGACTGTGACTGCCGATAGCCAGTCATATGCCCAACATTGGTCATGTTAGCATAGTCCCACTGACATAAATGTCCAACCTGTACATTGCTGAGGATATAGAAATGCCAAGTGCAGAACCCAGGGAGAGTTCCTTCACCTTTGACTGGGATTGAGACATCACTGGCGCCCAGTTGGCACAGCATATAAATCCCTCTGTGGTGCCAAACCTACAAACCTCAAGGCAAAAATAAATTGAGTCTGGCTCCTTAACCAGGGCCAGGGCCTTAGTGGCTCTGGCCGCAGCCTGGTGGAATGCTCTGCCGGCTAAGATCACAGCCCTGCGGGGACCTCGATCAGTTCTGCAGGGCCTGTAAGACCGAGGGTTGAGGCTGGGACATAACACCTACGCCACCAAATTGTCTGGCCTCCCTAGGGAAAGATCTGCAAGGAGAACCGTCCATCTAAAGAACAGAACCCCCCTAAGAGACTTAAATTAATTAAACAGATGTGTGTTTAAAGTGTAGAATTTTTATTGTTTTAATTAACTATTTAGAATGTTAATCTTACGAGTGTAATCTGCTACTTTATATTACCCGCCCTGAGAAAAATAAAACTACATTTGTGTTATTGGTTCCTAGAGCCTAAGAAATCTGGTCAAGGTTTTGTCTATCCACCCTCCACCTCTGGGTTCAAGAGATTTGTCTCTCAGGAATTCAGGCCACCAAGAGCAAACTCCCTTCCCCCACAAATAAAACCCAGAAGTCATTTTGCAGTTACTCAGCTCTTAGCCTCCCCTTGGAGAAAAACTATGCAAAAAGCCCAATTTAGTCTTTCCTACATTTTGACTCCCTTCCACTATTACCTCCCCCCAGATGTTACTTTCCTTGGGGGCAGGTCTTGCTGTCACTCTACAATGCTCCTTGCACATCAACAGAGCACCCTTCCATAAGAAGAGGCTTTTGTACCTCACTTTTCATGACCAGGAGTCTCAAAGCAGCACGTCTCCGCCTTCCCTTCGTCGCCCCACAACAGACACCCTGTGAGCTAGGTGGGGCTGAGAGAGCTCTGAGAGCCACAGCTCTGTGAGGACAGAACTATCAGGACTGTGACTACCCCAAGCTTGCCCAGCTGGCTGCACATGAAGGGGCAAGGAATCAACCTGGGCTTGCCAGAGTAGAAATCGCTGCTCCTAGCCACTAAACCCAGTTGGGACTACTCAGCATGATCTACTCCAAGTCACAGCAGCTGTCCGACGTCTCAGATGGAAGCCTTTTAATGTATTCTGTGATCTTGCCCTTTTTAACCAGTTAAAGGCCTGAACTGGAGATTTTCTGCCTGCGAAGCAGACCCCCTTATCCTGGAGCTCAGCACCTCATATTATTCTGCACACTGCCTCAAATCCTTAAGTGCACGGTGGGGCCCAAAAAGGCACACTGCATGCAAGAATCTATGATCTGATCACAGGGCAATGATTCCCCACCCCCCACAACAGCACCCTTTCACACTTGCTGAATAAGGGGCTTCTCATCCACTTCCAACGCACCTTTATTATAATTTGCAAGAGGCTGTTACCCTTCAGCACAGTAAAACCCAGTTGCAAACTGCACTGAGAATGGACTGGAAGTGCCCCATGGGGCATGGGCGAAAGCGGCGCCAAAGAAACGACTTCTCCTGGGGCTTTGAGAACCGCGCGGGCTCTGGACTCGGCACGCCGCCTTGCCCCGAGCCCAGCAACACCAAGATCGCCTGCTCTGGCCGGCAGCGCCTCTCGGGCAGAGCGATCTTTCCCATCCGGACTCCTGAACTCCCGGGGATCGGGCCGGGCACTTGGCGCACGCCCTCTTGGGAGATCCCGAGACTGCGCCTTCGCATTGCAAACGCGCAAAGCCCGGGAGGCGCAGGGATGCGATGGGAAATGAGCACCGTTCTGCCCCCAACCCAGCTCTGCAGCCCAGCCCAGCTTTCCCTCCGCGCACAGCCTCCCTGCGCGGGATCCAAGCCCGGCCGCGGGTGGCCTCCCCGCTGACCTACCGAGGCGTGTCCGGCGGGCCTGGCGGCGGCGGCGGCCCGGCCCAGCAGCCCTTCCCGCATGATGCTCGGCGGCCCTTCGCCCACCACGCGCCCGGGCAGCGGCGGCCACCTCCCCTTGGCCAGAGGGGCGGACGGGGGGGGGGGGGGAGAAGAGAGGAGCTCGGCGCTTCCTAAGTGGCGCCGAGGGCCGCAAGCGCTGCCGGGAGTTGTAGTTCCGTCTCTCCCCTCCGCAGTCTTCTACTGTAAAGGGCTGCGGCGGCTTAGAGGGCAGCGGAGGCAACGCGGGTCGAAGAGCTCGCGCCACGCCACGCAAGGCTTCATGTGACTGCGCTGCGCTTTTTTTTTTAAAGGAGTCACGAGATTTGTTTTTTTTTTCTTCCTTTCTTTTTAAATTGCTGCAATAAATCACCCCGCGGCCCCTCTGGAATGCGCAGCTCCGGGCGGCCGTCTTGTATTCCCGCAAGCCCCGATCTGTCCCCCGCGTCTCAGCTGCAGACGTCGGGAGAAGCGGCCGCAAACAGGGACTGCAAGGCTGCGCAGGTGCCTTGGGCTGACCGTTTTCGGGATTGGGCTCATTCTTGGTGGGGAGCGGGAATTTCCCCAGCCTGTGCGTGGGTGTTGCTGCTGCTGTGGAAGTAGCTGTCAGCAGAGTCCTCTGAAGCTCTGAGTCCAGGAGCACCTTTAAGACCAGCAAAGCTTTATTCAAGGCGTGAGCTTTCGAGTGCAAGCACCTTTAAGACCAGCAAAGCTTTATTCAAGGTGTGAGCTTTCGAGTGCAAGCACCTTTAAGACCAGCAAAGCTTTATTCAAGGCGTGAGCTTTCGAGTGCAAGCACCTTTAACACTAATAAAGATTTATTCAAGGCGTGAGCTTTCGAGTGCAAGCACCTTTAAGACCAGCAAAGCTTTATTCAAGGCGTGAGCTTTCGAGTGCAAGCACCTTTAAGACCAGCAAAGATTTATTCAAGGCGTGAGCTTTCGAGTGCAAGCACCTTTAAGACCAGCAAAGATTTATTCAAGGCGTGAGCTTTCGAGTGCAAGCACCTTTAAGACCAGCAAAGATTTATTCAAGGTGTGAGCTTTCGAGTGCAGGCACTCTTCCTCAGGCTATGAACTGACCATCATAACAGAAGCTCAGTCCTTCAAAGAGGGAGGTCCTGAGCCTAGGTAGGAAGGGACCATGCAAGGAAGTGCATCTGCCCAACCTGGATGGTGTGTGCAGCTATGAGTGGCTCACTCCACAAGGAACTTGGGCGTGACCCTGGATGCTTCCCTCTCAAAGGAGGCTCAGGTCACGAGAGTAGCACAGCTGGCATTCTACCACATTTGCTAAGCCAAACTACTAGCGCCCTACTTGGCACTGTAACTCCTAGATGCATTGATCCACACAATCGTCATTAGACTTCTGCAACTAGGTCTGGGCAGGCCTGCCCTTAGCCTCAGTCCGGAAACTACAACTGGTCCGAAACACAGCAGCCAGGGTCCTCACAGCAACCCCATGGAGGACCCACATCTGGCCCATCCTCCAATAACTACAGTGGTTACCAGTCGAATTCTGGATCAGGCTAAAGGTTCTGGTTATCACCTTTAAGGCCACATGTGGTTAGAATCCAGTGCGCCTGAGGGACTGCCTTTTTGCCTATGCCCCTCAAAATGCTTTGAGCTCTGTCACCTCCAACTGGCTACTTATCCCTGGGTCAAAAGAAGCCAGCTTGACCTCAACCAGGGCCAGAACCTTCTTTATCCTGTCCCCCACCTGGCAGAATGAGCTCCCAGAAGAGATCAGAGCCGTACCAAAACAAAAATAGTTTTGCAGGGCCTGCAAAAGCGAGCTCTTCAGCCAGGCATTTGGTTGAGATCAACCGGAACCAGCAACATCCGCTGGGTCGCTGAACCTCCTGCCCAGGAATCCATGTACCTGAACTGAACCATGAACCTGTTTGATTGTTATCCTGTTTAAATTGTTTTCTTACTATTGTTGTATTTGTTTGACACAAAAACTGAGTTTGATGTATTGTTCTTCTCATTCCAAGTGAACTGCCCTCAGGGGAGGGCGGTATACAAATGTAATAAATAAATCAACCAGCCAAATCCCCAGGACTCGACAGGGATATTGTTTTCTTATCTCACTACCTCATTCAGCTCTTCTATCTGCATTCTTTATAGTCTCTTCTTCAATTTACTTCATTAGGGACAATGGGGCTAACGTTATATAATGAATTATGTAATGTATAATTTAGAATCTAACTGGTGTTAGGGCGGGAGACTGAACTCAACACAAGGTCATTTATTGGGATGCTTAAACAGCGGTAAATTAGCAAACAGATGGATGAGGCTAGCAACAGGCCTCTTAATTACTTCTGCTCACAACTGGGAAAGCCTCTGCCTTTAATCACTAGCCTTAACATTTCCATCCCTCCTCTGATTTTGTAAACAGCAGTTGAACCCAAAGAGCTGATGAACTGTTATAGTAACAAGGCATTATTTTATTTGATATCCACATCTGTTGCATGCTGCTCAATAATATATTGCTCATTTGCTTTCTCATATATGTAGTGATTTCCATTTCATTGGTCTAGAATAGGGGTGGGCAAACTGTGGCCCTCCAGATGTCTATGGACTACAAGTCCCATGAGCCCCTGCCAGCACCTCTGGTCTAGAAAGTGTGCATACACATAAAATCTCACACCTAGAATCAAATTTTGCTGCTTTGAAAGGTTCCAGTGGACTCAAACTCTGTTCGGCCAGCCAAATGTTTTGCCTGTGGGCTTCTTTGCAACACCCGTGGAGAAAAGAATATTCGCGCAAGAATAGTCTGGGCGCCTTCTGCCTTTTCCGCCCCGCACGCCACCAATTAGACGCCTCCGCCGCCCTCGTCCCATTCATTCCCCAGGCACATCCCCGGCCACGCCTCCGAGCGGGGTCCAGGTGGCCTTTGTCGGCCATTGGCGCATGCGCGCGGGAACCAACCAACCCGCGCTTCAACCACCTAGTCGCAGACCGAGCATGCGCCGTACCCCAGCGTCCTGCAGAATTCGGCGTCTCGCGCGTGCGCACTGGCGACCGCGACGGTGGCCGGCGAGGTTCCTCCTTCCCTTACTGTCTAGATGCGCTGATTCACAACGGACGCATCCCACGTCTATGCGAGCGACCCGTTCGGGATGCGTAACGCTACCTTCGAGCTCAAGTGACGGCAAGACCGGCGGCTTTCCCTCGTCCGCTGGGTTACCGGCCTTTCGCCTCTCCGGCGCTCAGGTATTTCGCCGAGGGTAGATAGTTCCGGGTTTAGCGCTGGTATCCTTCCGCGGAGCGTTAAAGGGGCAGCTGTTCGTTTATCAGCCTTATCCATCCGCCAAAGATATAGTTCCGGCTACTCGTTATGACCAAATGGTCGATCTGCGTGATGTCATCGCCTCTGGCCTGCCCGAAGCTGCTTGGGGTGTGACGTTTTTGTATAGCGCTGCAAGATGCCTTGGGTGCCAGGACTAGTGGAAAGGTGGGGGACAGAAATGCACCAAAAGGCATCCCCAGATTAGCATTCTCTTTTATAAGAACAATAATAATATGCAATGTATACTTGTAACCCGCTTTTCTCAATTGACTCAGGAAGATGATAATGTTATCTTTTATTAATAATAATAATATATAATAAATTTATTTTTCTAACCCACACAAAATTATTGTTAGTACTCATGGCGAGTAATAATTATTTTTATGTTTGGCTCTGGACACATAATGTGAAAGTTAAATCAATCAACTAAAATAAAACATACAAACACACACAGTAAAATTTTAATCAGTTATCAGTTTAAGTTGACAGCAGTAGAAGAAGAGTTGGTTCTTATATGCCGCTTTTTTCTACCCGAAGGGGTCTCAAAGCAGTTTACATTCACCTTCCCTTTCCTCTCCCCACAACAGACCCCCTGTGAGGTGAGTGAGGCGGAGAGAGCCCTGATATCACTGCTTAGTCAGAACAGCTTTATCAGTGCTGTGGCGAGCCCAAGGTCACCCAGCTGGCTGCATGTGAGGGAGGAGCGGGGAATCAAACCCAGTTCACCAGATTAGAAGTCAGCACTCCTAACCACCAAGCTATCTCCTTTCTCTTCTTTTACAAAGTTGTTCCCCATTTCAGTAGAGCTATTTACTCTTTAAGCGCATCAATAAGATGAAGAGGCAAATGCATTTCAAGATAATGCATGTTTTGATATCTCTCCTCTATCTTCTTAGGCCTGAAACCATTTCCTCTTGAGTTTATTATTAGATTTGTTGACCACCTCTCTTGGGTCAGCCGGCTTACAGCGGTTTACAACAGAATGATAACACCACCATAAAATCACTCTAGTCAGTAATAAAACCTGCCAACCCCATTTGGCTCAACCAGTTTAGCCTGGTTCCATGCCTCAAGGTAGGTGTTGGATGTTTAATGAATTAAATGTTTGGAAATTTGGAGGAAGGGCTATATAGACCTCCCACACCCTGGCCTCAACGCCTGGCAGAAGAGCTCCAGCTTGCAGGACTTGCGGAACTCTATGGTAAGTGGACTCGGGCAACCAAGCACAAGGGGCAGAAATACATATTTGACATTGTTTGTTCCTCATGCCTGTTCCTATGACCTCATCCCTATCTGGAGCCTCTTTAGTATCCTTTTACCATGTTTTTTTTTGTAGCAATTCCTTTAAATTCTCTCCCCCTCTCTTAGATCCTGCTTCCCAATGTCTGAGTCGGGGCACAGCCAGCCGGGGCTATACGAACGTCGCCGCCGCTGGAACCGCGATAAGGAACTGGGTCACCAAAGCTTGTCTGGGCCAGGCCGGGACCGTGATTATGTCCCCTGGGACCGTGATCGTGAGCGGCGGGTAAGATCTGAAACCTGTACTGTGAATGAAGGAGCAACCTCAGGGGACCCAGGCTAACCCCCTGCTCTCCTTTTTAGGACCCAGTGGACGAACCAATGGCACCCGTGATGCAGAAGACCCCTATCATCCTGGCCAAGCCGCCTGCAGACAGGGTAGGGCGGGCAAGCATGGAGTGCTATTCTGTGACCGGACAGGGTGCTAGTTAGGATCATTTCCCCACCGCCATGGGGGTGCCCTGCTATCAAGCCCGAGAGAGCTGACTGGTGGAGGGAGCACCCTGAAAAAGACGGAGGCTCTGCTGACATCATGGCCCACATGACATCATGGCCCACATTGGGGTGTCATTCTGGCATTTGGGCAAAAACTCAATGGTAGGAGCCAAATTTACCATAGAGCCTTTGCCCACATCCCAGAGTGTTGTCTCAGTGTGACAATGTCACTTCCGGGTCATGTAGGTATAGCCCCCTTTCCCCATTCCCAGGAGGAACCTGGCAGCCCTAGCCCTGGTAGCTGACTCAGTTCTGCCATGCCAGTAAAAGTCCCTCTGGATGGTCTGGCTGATCCATGCGGAAGAAACTTACTGCTCAGATCCCAGCAGAAGAAACAACTCTGTCGCTTATAGGTGACCGAAGTCCAGGACTGGGGTCCCCAACCTTTTTGAGCTTGTGGGCACATTTAGAAGTTTGCAAGAGGGAAGTCTAGGAGTCGACAGTTAGTAGCCCCGCTCGGTCCGTGTCCCTTAGGGATAAAATCCAGATCCCCAGTGAAGGTGCCGGCTGCTTGATTCACTTTCTGTTTCCTAAAATAGTAAAAGAAGAGGAGTATCTCAAGCAACAGGGTCAGAGTGATGGGAGAGCCATTCTTTCTCTGTCTCCTTTTTCTTTTCATCTTTTCTGTCTGATTTGAGTTTTGGGGAAACACATGGAGCAGGTTGGGGAACACAAGTGTCCGATGGTAGCAGCACAAGGCCCCAAGATGTTTTCGGTGGTGTGGCGGGGATTGGCAAACTTCGCCCCCCTCTCCAGTTGGTGGGATCTAGCAGTTTGAGCAAGTGCAGCTGGATACCTGCTGGTGGCCCTGAGAAGATTTGGGTCTCAGTCTTTGTGTCCTTGCAGTCTAAGGGTGCCCCACCTCTCGCCCCGGCTCCCACGCCTGCCACTGCCCCGCCCATCGAGAAGCCCATTGTGCTGATGAAATCCCGGGAGGAAGGCAAAGGCCCTGCGGGGACGTCAGAAACATCTGCCCAGCCCCCCACAGCAGTCGCCAAGGTAGAGAAGGAGGGCCAGCGCCCCACACAGCCGGTCTATCAGATCCAGAACAGGGGCATGGGCTCGACCGCGTCCAGTGGCGTCATGGATCGTAAGTACAAAGTAGGAGCATGATTACAGGGGCAGGGAAGACGAGGGTTGTCAGATTTGACAGTGGATGCTACAGGAATTTGGAAAGCTGGTTGGGAAAAAAATACACCTGTATTGAGTGATTAATGCAGGGATTCCCAACCAGGGGACCTTGAACTCCTGGGGGTCTGCGGTGGTCTGAAGGGAGGTCTGTGGAAGCTCTGAAGAGGCATGCTATGGGGTGGGTGGGTCCGGGCTGTCTTTTCAGCTCCTCTTCTTTCCGGTGTACATGAGGCAGAGCCACCCTAGTAATAGTAATTGCAATGGGACAGAGCAAACAGAGGGCTAAGTGCGGGTACTGATGTCACTTCCAGGGGCGTGGCCAGCTGACATCACTTCCCGGGTGCCTTGAAGTCTGAAACATCATTTCAGGGGCTCCTCCATGGTCAAAAGGTTGAAAAAGGCTGGATTCATGGGTCATTGTGAGTTTCGTATGGGTCTGTCTCCCAGCCCCTTCTGACTTCCAGCCCTTTCTTGTCTTTCCAGCTGTGGTCGGTCAGGCTAAGCTCCTAGCCCCGGAGAAGATGAAACACAGCATCAAACTGGTGGACGACCAAATGAACTGGTGCGACAGTGCAATCGAGGTAATGCAGAAGGCTCAGAGACTCCCAGCAGCTGTGTTTTATCTGCGTTTCCCTTCCTTTTCCTGCAGTTCTCCCTTGATATGTTACACACAATAATTGCCATGCAGGATCTATGGAGAGCCAGACGCTACATTCATAGCACAAAAAATGACATCACAGAGCTGGAAAAAGGACGGAGGGGGGCAACCAAGATGATTTTAGGGGGTCGGAGCACCCTCCCTATGAGAAAAGGCTGAAGAGTTTGGGACTTTTCATAGATGACTAAGGGGGGGGGGTGAGAGAGGTTTATTTTTTCTCCCTCTCCCAAAGAACTAGAGCTCCAGGGTATCCAGTGAAGCTGATGGGCAGCAGGTTCTCAACAGACAAAAGAAAATACTCTGTTGCACAGAGTGATTCAGATGTGGAATGAGCTGCCAGTGGATGTATTGATGGTCACAGGAACAAACAGCTTTTAAAAAAGGATTTGATAGAGTTGTGGAGGATAAACATATCAGTTGCCACTAGCCATAGTGACTAAAGGGAATTTCTATGTTCAGAGGCACTAGTTCTCTGAATCTCAGAACCAGGAGTCAATGTCAGGTCCTTGGTCTCCATGCCCTGTTGCTGGCCATTGCGCGTGAGAGGATGCTGGACTAGATGGACCAGTGGTCTGATCCAGCTAGGTTATTTGTATGTTCCAATGAAGGCCTTGGTCTCCATTCCCTGTTGCTGGCCATTGTGTGTGAGAGGATGCAGGACTAGGTGGACCAGTGGTCTGATCCAGCAGGGCTCTTCGCATGTTCTAATGAAGGCCTTGGCCTCTATGCCCCGTTATTGGTCCTCCAGAGGAACTGGTTGGCCACTGTGCAAGACAGGATGTTGGACAAGATGGACCAGTGGTCTGATCCAGAAGGGTTCTTTATATGTTCATGTTCCCCTTTCCTGTGAGCCTGTGGCCTTCTTCAAAGAGGGGTCTACCTGCAGGCTAACCGTGTTCCACACCCAAGCTTAATGCTGTTCCCCAGGTTTCTGTTCTAACAAGGGTAGTTACCAGGACATTCTGTCTTGTTTCTAATCAGTACCTCCTGGACCAAACAGATGTGCTGGTGGTTGGCGTTCTGGGATTGCAGGGTACTGGCAAATCCATGGTGATGTCACTGTTATCAGCCAATCAACCTGAGGAAGACCAGAGGTATTTGGGAGCTGGACCAGTGCAGGAGGACAGTTGGAAATAGCTACAGATTGGGTGTTTCAGGGAAGAGGTGGGGAGGAGAAATTGGAGGGAAGTAGCCAATGAGATTCTGAAAAGGTGCATGGATGGTTGGTCGGGCTTTGGGTAATTGGCTAGGTTGTATCAGGTGTGACACAGGGTAATAGAAGGCTGGATTTAGCAGAAGAGGGAAAGGCTTTGTACTGGCTGTGTTAGGCGCTGTCATAATTGGGGCAGGGGGTCGGGTAAGTATGGTGGAGAAAGCCTGAAACCTTGCAGTCAAAGAACTGGCTTGTTGGTTCAATGCAATGCGTAAAATTCAGTCCCCACCTCCCCTTCTTTTCCTGCATCATATTCCTTAAAGCCCACTTCTTTGCCTACCTGGGTCTAGGAGACGCTTTAATCCCTGATAGTTTCCCCTTCCCTCACAAAAGCTGGACTGCAGACGTTCTGTTAGCGTTGGTCACTGAGCACTTGAGATGTTTCTGAACATTCCGTGTCACCGCACCAGCTTCTCCAGTTAGCGATAGACATTTCGCTGCCTCAAGTCCTGTAGAACAGGGGTAGTCAACCTGTGGTCCTCCAGATGTTCATGGATTACAATTCCCATGAGCCCTTGCCAGCATTTGCTCATGGGAATTGTAGTCCATGTACATCTGGAGGACCACAGGTTGACTACCCCTGCCGTAGAATACCGATTGCTCAGGTGGCTTTGCTTCTGGCCTACCGGTCTCTTTTCCTGTTTCCCAGAACGTATGTGTTCCGCACTCAGAGCCAAGAGATCAAGGAGCGTGGGGGCAACCAGACCAGCGGCATTGACTTCTTCATCACTCAGGAGCGGATAATCTTCCTGGACACACAGGTCTGCGAACCGGCCTTCTGTCAAGCTCCTTCCAGATGTCCTCTGGAGGTGCTCGAACTTGGAAGCCAGCATGGCACAGTGATGAAGAGGGTCAGATTAGTTTCTGAGAGAGCCAGGTTCAAATCCCCCTTGTGCTGGGTGACCTCGGGCCAGCCACACTCTGCTAAGCCTACCCCACAGGGTCATTGGGAGGATAATGTGGAGGAGAGGAGAACGAATTAAGCAGCTTTGGCTCTGCATTGGGGGGAAATGAAGCAAATAATTAAGAATCCTAGAATCCTCATGTTGGAAGGGGCCATGCAGGCCATCTAGGACAACCCCCTGCTCAATGCAGGATCAGCCTAAAGCCAAACTGTGGCTCTCCAGTTGTCAGGAAGACTAAAACAGGAAGCAGAGGAAGGGCCGAGGTTGAGGACCAGGAAGGTGTACCAGGTCACACAAAGCCGCCTTGTACTGGATCAGGCCCTTGGTCAACTAAGATCAGTACTGTCTGCTCAGATTGGCAGCGGCTGTCCAGGGTCACAGGCAGAGGACTTTTATGTCACCTCCTTCCTAACCCTTTTGCCCAGGAGAAGCGGGGGATTTGAAACCCAGACCTTCTGTGTTCCAAACAGAGGCACCACCATGGAGTGGTAGCTGAGTGGAAAAAAGCCAGGTGCATACAGGGGTAGGAGCATCGACTGCAGAGCTTGCTGTCTTGCTTTGTGAGACGTCAGAGTGGTGCTGTCTGCAGGACCCGGGGGGGTGGGGTGGGGCAGGGGTGGTGGGGGAGAGAAGGTCCTACCAATGCCCTTCAAAGTCTTGTGTCTCTCTCTGCAGCCAATTCTCAGCCCCTCCATCCTCGACCATCTCATTAACAACGACCGCAAGCTGCCCCCGGAGTATAGCCTGCCCCACACCTATGTCGAGATGCAGGTAGGAACCATTCCCGCTCTGCACAAGGGCGGGAGGTGGCAGCAGGATGCATTGGAAGCTTTCTGTGTTGTGGCACGGTGAGCCTGGAACTGTTCTCTTCTGTCGGTCAGCGTCATTTCCCAGTTGTATAAGTCTAGTCCCCTCTATTGCCCTCCCCATTGAGTTCTGAATGGTTTCCCTTCCTAAGGGAGTGACTTTTGAAACCTGGCGTTTGGAACAAAGGTGGTCTTGGCCCTTCCCTTCTAGAATCATAGAATTATAGAGTTGGAAGGGACCTCCTGGGTCATGTAGTCCAAAGCCCTGCACTATGCAGGACACTCACAACCCTCTCGCTCATCCACTGTAACCTGCCACGCCTTGAACCTTTACAGAATCAGCCTCTCCGTCAGATGGCTATCCAGTCTCTGTTTAAAAATTTCCAAAGATGGAGAACCCACCACCTCCTGAGGAAGCCTGTTCCACTGAGAAACCGCTCTAACTGTCAGGAACTTCTCCCTGATGTTCAGATGGAATTACTTTTGAATTAATTTCATCCCCTCCGGGGCAAGAGAGAATAACTCTGCACCATCCTCTACATGGCAGCCTTTTAAATACTTGAAGATGGTTATCAGATCCCCTCTCAGTCATCTCCTCTCCAGGCTAAACAGACCAAGCTGGGGAGAAGGATCCCACAGGCCTTGTCAGAGGTCTAAAGGGAGGCCTCTGAGCATCTCCTCTCATCATTGAGGCTTCACGTGCTGTCATTGCTTGGATAGCCCAGGCAAGCCTGATCTCTTCAGATGTCGGAAGCTAAGCAGGGCTGACCCTGGCTAGTTTTTGGATGAGAGACCTCCAAGGATTTGGATGGAGTTTCTCCACGGGACACGGGGGGGGTCGTGATGTGGAGGCAGGCAATGGCAAAACATCTCCAAACATGCCATACAATAAAGGTAAAGGTAAAGGTATCCCCTGTGCAAGCACCGAGTCATGTCTGACCCTTGGGGTGACGCCCTCTAGCGTTTTCATGGCAGACTCAATACGGGGTGGTTTGCCAGTGCCTTCCCCAGTCATTACCCTTTACCCCCCAGCAAGCTGGGTACTCATTTTACCGACCTCGGAAGGATGGAAGGCTGAGTCAACCTTGAGCCGGCTGCTGGGAATGAACTCCCAGCCTTATGGGCAGAGCTTTCAGACAGCTGCCTTACCACTCTGCGCCACAAGAGGCTCTGCCATACAATATATATACATAAATAAATAGCTCCTCAACTCATGGCTGCTCTCCTCTCAGTCCCTCCAGATTGCTGCTTTCCTGTTCACCGTCTGCCACGTGGTCATTGTGGTGCAGGACTGGTTCACGGATCTGAGCCTGTACAGGTGAGGAAAGAGTGTGTCTTGGTCAAGGAACAAGGAGCCAGCATCAGTCAGAATAAGGTGTTTTAATACAGAAACAGCCAGATGAGAAATTTCACATTTACTCAGCCTGGGGGTCCTCTGTTGTTCAGGCTGAAGTTGGAGACCAGTAGATCATTCCCAGCCCCAAAGAAGCACGCCTGGTCTCAACCAGGGCCAGGACCTTTTCGGTTCTGGCCCCTACCTGGTGGAATGAGCTCCTGGGTTAGCTTCGGGCCTTGCGGGACCTTCCACCATTCCGCAGGGCCTGTAAAACGGAGCTCTTCCGCCAGGTCTACAGTTGAGGCTGGGGCAGTGGGGGAAGATCAATGAGCCCTCCCTGATGTCAAGCTCCAACTTTGATTACTTTGTCTCTCTTTCCTCCTCCCTTTAGCAGTAGGGGTACGGGTAGTGGTTGGGGGCTTTCCGCCATGTTTGTTGACTGTTGGTTTTAATGTCCTGGTACTTTTCTGTCCATTTTAATGGGGTTTTAATGTTGTTGTGTTTTTTAGCTGGACATTTTGTAACCCGCCACGAGCCTGCTTGGGAGTGGCGGGTAATAAATTTAATAATAATAATAATAATAATAATGATGGATGGATGGATGCTGGGACAAGATTCCATGGGGGAATGCAGAGAAGAGGGGCTGAATAGGGGATTAGTATTTATTATTTAAATCCTTTTATCAGCTGCCTGTCTTCCTTGTGGAGCTCGAGGAGGCTGCCGATATACATAAAATGGACACGATAGAACAGATAAAAATACAAAGAGCTGATATTTTAAAATCACAGTTGATGCATTTTGTTCACCACAAGCTCAAGTTCCCTTCTCTCGCCTCTGGCAGGTTCCTGCAAACGGCAGAAATGGTGAAACCTTCCACTCCATCCCCCAGCCATGAATCCAGCAGCTCCTCTGGCTCGGACGAGGGCACAGAGTACTACCCCCACATTGGTACGGAAGAGCACAAGGGTGGTGTTGCAAGGCGGGAGCAACAGGTGGCCTTCCCGAGAGCTCAGTTTCCGAGAGGAGTTCTGTCTGGAGCAGGCAGTGGGCTGGAAACCAGCCTCTGTTTAAAAATGTCCAAAGATGTCGTTTATGATGCTTGCGAAGCTGCCCTTTCCTCTCTCTTTTTCTCCCTCTCTCCCTCTGCAGTCTTTCTCCAGAACAAAGCCAAGCGGGAGAATTTCTGTCCCCGGAACCTGAAGCAGATGCACCTGATGATCGATAAGATCATGATGCACTCCCATCTGAAATACAAGGGTAATGTAGCCTTCTGAGTCTGTCCAAAGAACAGAAGGCTGAGTTTAAACAATTGCAGACGACGGTGGGGTGAAAGCCAGGTGCCATTAGTTGGTATGGAGGAGAAAGGGAGGCTGGGTCTGACCCGGTGCCGGTGTCCTTCAGCCTTCAGTCTTCCCCCAAGCAGAGAAGGGGCTTGTGGGTTTTGGTGAAGCCCTTCACCTACTGAGACGTAAAAAGCGTTGGCAGAATTTAAATTTGCAAGGGGGGGAGAAGCACCAGGCTACTTAAAAGCATAAAAAGAGTTTTATTAAGAAGAGGAACAGCTATGTATAGAGAGAAGAGAGTCCTAACTAACTGTCTAACTGTTGCCTACAGTAATTCTGGCTGTTATTCTGTTAGCAGGCAGGGAGGAAGTGTGCTCAAAGGCTCAAAATCTCCAAAGAGCCAATCAGGACACGGAAAAAGATCAGGAAGTTCCTAATCTAGCTACGATAAATACACATCTCCAAGGCTTCCTATAAGACACTGTGCTTCTGCTTTTGAATCTCGTACACTGTAGATCTTGCATATTCCAACAGAAAGTTGTTCCACGCCATATTTATTCTGACTCTGGCCGAGAACCGCAACTTGATTTTATTTTATTTATTTGGATTTTTATACCGCCCATTCTTTGCAGCTCTGGGCGGTTTACATTGAAACATTATTTAACTTTTCATGGAACATATGAACAACTTTCAACAATTTTCAAAACATTAAAGGCAAAGGTATTCCCTGTGCAAGTACCGGGTCATGTCTGACCCTTGGGGTGACGCCCTCCAGCGTTTTCATGGCAGACTCAATAAGGGGTGGTTTGCCAGTGCCTTCCCCAGTCATTACCGTTTACCCCCCAGCAAGCTGGATACTCATTTTACCGACCTCGGAAGGATGGAAGGCTGAGTCAACCTTGAGCCGGCTGCTGGAATTGAACTCCCAGACTCGTGGGCAGAGCTTCAGACTGCATGTCTGCTGCCTTATAACAGTTCAATACCTCATTATTTCCAATAAACATCTTAATAATCGATAGGAACATAAGTAGTATAAATAGCAACAGCATTGGGAGGTCAGTTATTGCAGTTATGGCTTGGATTGACGCTGTCATTTTCCTTGGTGCCACACTGGCCAGAAAGGACAACTGCCTCATGGTTATCTCTTTCTACTTAGGAAGGCGAATGGGTCCAGCTCCTTGGGCCTTATCTGCCCTTACAAGTGGCTCTCGTCACACAGTTGTCTCTGAATTATTGTTTTTTTGCACATCTGCCGTGGCTCAGTATTAATTGACAGCTGCCGTCTCAGAAGGACACTCAGAAGTCCCTGTTTGTGGCTATGGTGGTGGTTGACAGCCCCATTGAGTCACAGCCAACTTAAGGTGACCCTGTAGAACAGGGGTTGCCAAACCATGGCTCCCCAGATGTCCATGGATTAAAATTCCCATGAGCCCCTGCCAGCAGTGAATCTGGTCCTGGAGCACCCGGCTACTGTGACCCAAGCGATGGTCACCTCCAGGCTAGACTTCTGTAACTTGCTCTATGCGGACCTACCCTTGTCTCTGACCCAGAAACTGCAACTGGTACAGAATGCAGCTGCTAGGGTTCTCATGCGAACACCCTGGAGAGCCCACATCCAGCCTGTACTGAGGCGGCTGCATTGGTTGCTGGTTAAATTCCGGATCCGATTCAAGGCATTGGTTTTGACCTTTAAAGCTATTCATTGTCAGGGTCCAGTGTAGCTGAAGGACCACCTTTCTGCCTCTTCCCCCTGCTCTCCACTCTTCGAATACCAACAGGGTGGTAGTCCCTGGCATTGGAACATTAATGATGTTGCGATGTATATTTTATAGCGGCGCTCCCCAACCTTCATCTGGTCAGGGACCGCCTCCGGGGGTGGGGGAGAGCCAGCGGCCCAGCTGCCACAGTTGCTCATAAACGTGCACGCCCAATTGCTGTGTACGCGCGTTTTGGCCATGAGGGGGGGCGCAAACGCGCATGTGCGGCAGTTCCGCGCGTGCACGTTAATGTCGCTGGCACGCCGGCTGCTGCGCCGGCCTCTTCCCCCTCCTCTCGCTGCAGGGGGGGGAGGCAGGCGTGGCTGCTGGCGGCCCGGTATGATGGCCTTTGCGGCCCGGTACCGGGTCGCAGCCCGGGGGTTGGGAAACCCCTGTTTTATAGTATCCTTTATTTAAAGGTTTAAGTGTTGTCTTTCATATTGTGATTATAAATTGATGTAAGCCGCCATTGCTAGGAGTGGCGGGTTAAAGATCGAAGGAAGGAAGGAATTGGAATTGGAATTGGAATTGTAGTCCTTGGACATCTGGAGAGCCACAGTTTGGCCACCCCGCAGAGTTTTCATGGCAAGAGACATTCAGAGGTGGTTGGTCATTGCCCCAGACTTCCTAGGTGGTCTTCTATCCAAGAATTAACCACAGGCAGCCCTACCTAGCTTCTGAGATCTGATGGGGCTTGCCCAAATCATTGAATTCAGGGCCCTAGAAAGCAGCCCAAAAAGCATCTTGTATGTCTCCATGAATAGACTGGTCCAGCTTAGCTTTCCCTTCCTCCTAACAGGCACCCTTTCCATGCTGGACTGCAACATATTCCCCGGCCTGCCTCCGAGTTACCTGGACACAGAAGTCAACCTGTTCTTGCTGCCTTTCATGGACATGGATGGAGACGACGCTTTGCCCAGAGCAGGTAAGGGAAGGAGCCCCCCTTCCTCCCTGCCCTTTTCTGGTCGTGTGAATGGCAATGAATCTGAGCCACTTTCCCTCCCAGCTCTGGGCTGGACTCCCCTATCAACATTCAACATGCTCACTTGTTTAGTCTGGACTAGAGCGCGTGGCAATGGAAACTGTGCTGCAAGGATCGCAGAGAGTGCTGAATGGCTCACATAAGTGAGCCAAGCCGCAATTGGTTGCCAGGCAGTTGTGCTGAACCAGGATACGTTCCTGACTCTTGTGCATCAGCTCTGGTTTCCAGGAAGCACCTTTACATTTTAGTTGTCATTTGCTTCCCACCCCCAGTTTGTTAATGCTGGGTATTGTGTATTTGTTGTGTGATTGATTTATTTATTGATGGTAAAGGTATCCCCTGTGCAAGCACCGGGTCATGTCTGACCCTTGGGGTGATGCCCTCTAGCGTTTTCATGGCAGACTCAATACGGGGTGGTTTGCCAGTGCCTTCCCCAGTCATTACCGTTTACCCCCCAGCAAGCTGGGTACTCATTTTACTGACTTCGGAAGGATGGAAGGCTGAGTCAACCTTGAGCCGGTTGCTGGGATTGAACACCCAGCCTCAAGGGCAGAGTTTTCAGACTACAAGTCTGCTGCCTTACCACTCTGCGACACAAGAGGCTCTAGATCGATTTATTACATACATAAAAAAAAAAGCAGGAGTGTATTATTTCAGGGTAAGTTCATGCACACACTGCACCTTCAATCTACTGTGCACCTGGATTTTATCGTATGAAATGGCAAAACCCACTTGCAAACGATTGCTGAAGTGGTTTTAAATTGCATTATATAGTATGTGTGAAAGCACCCTCTCTCTTTCTCCCCCCCCTCCTCCAGCCCCTGGCAGCGGCCCACTGTTCTCTCTTCTGCCCGGCTACAAGGGACATCCCAGTTTCCAGTCTCTGATCGCCAAGCTCCGGAGCCAGGTCATGTCCATGTCTCGGCCTCAGCTCTCCCACACCATCCTCACGGAAAAGAACTGGTGAGCAAACAGGACTGGGAAGAGGACAGGAGGGGGGGGGTACAAAACATCATTGGGATAAGCAAGCTCTGGAGTGTGCATGATGCAGCAGCATATTCAGAATGCCATACGGGGGGGGGGGGCATTGGAAGACCATCTTCAGGTTAAGCCCTTCCTGGAATTTTTCAAATAATGTCCTCCTGTGTTCTGAGTGGTTGAATTGGAGATTTCCTGCTCTGTTGAGCACACTTCCTCCCTGCTTGCCTCCTAACAAAATTAGACAGAAGAAGAAGAGAAACGGTTCTTATATGCTGCTTTTCTCTACCCGAAGCGGCTTACAGTCGCCTTCCCTTTCCTCTCCCCACAACAGACACCCTGTGGGGTGGGTGAGGCTGAGAGAGCTCTGATATCACTGTTCAATCAGAACAATTTTATCAGTGCCCTGGCGAGCCCAAGGTCACCCAGCTGGCTGCATGTGGGGGAGTGCAGAATCAAACTCGGCGTGCCAGATTAGAAGTACGCACTCCTAACCACTACACCAAATTGGCTCTCAACTGATCAGTTGGAATACATTGGATCTCATTGGGGCTTCTCATTTTCTCTGGGGTAGGTTCCACTACGCAGCCCGCATTTGGGATGGTGTGAAGAAGTCCTCTGCCCTTGCAGAGTACAGTCGCCTCTTGGCATGAACACAGTGCCCTTGTGCCAGAGCCAAACTCTTCCCATCTCAAGTTGGGTGAGACAAAGTCCCTGTGGCCGCTGCCCAGGGGTGCCAAGAGGTCGCGGGACCCGGCGGAGAGCTTACAGTCCGGGCTGCCGGGCCGGCAGTGGGGTCGTACGAGATCATGGAGCAGAGAACCACCAGAAGTGGAAGACGCAGCATCGTCTTTGCTGGGCCGTCATCCTGCCTCTTACCCAGTACAAATTGCATCTCCGGCTGCCATTTCAGGGCTCCCATTTCTTATCTGCACCCCTTAGAGGGAAGAGCTATTCTCTTGAGCTGCCTTCTTTCTGGAAATGGGAAGTCCATCAGCCAGGCTGGGAATTCCACTGAGACCAGCTGCCTCCCACCCCTTCCAGGCCCCGAGATATCTCTGTATTGTGAGTTGAAAGGTCAGTGGGGAGTTAACTTTGCAGCTTGGAAGATGTGCCTCTCAGATTCTTCTCCTTCAGTGCTTTCCTTGTCTCCTTCCACCTGGAGGGAAGGGCATTGAAGCCTCCCTTCCCCTGTGCTACTTCCCCAGCCATTCCGGAATCCCCTTCTTCTGCTGCAAAGTGAATTGATCGCTCCCTTTTGCACGCATGTTCCACTGTTCAGTAAAGCATTGTGAGTTGCACTGCGTGTCTGTGTATGTTTTAAATGCCTACCAGTCTTGGACAATCTCTAGCCCCATCAGTGGTTTCAATTGGCTGGATTGGAGCCGAGGAGCACCTCAAGAGCCTGGCCTGGAATAGCCCGGGCTAGCCTGATCTCACTAGATCTCCGTTCTGGGAGACCACCAAGGAGTATCAGGGTTGCTACACCTAGGCAGGCTGAACAGAGATCAAGTTTGGGCCTGTCTGTCACGAGCAAATAAATATAGGCAGACACAGGAAATGGTTACAGCATCAGTTGTCCTGTCCCCCCACTTGGTGGAATGAGCTCTTGGAAGAGCTGTGGGCCCTGCTGGAGCATTTGGCGTTCCGCAGGGCCTGCAAGACAGAGCTCTTCTACCAGGTCTATGATTGAGGCTGTCGTGCTAAGGAAGATCTGTGACCCCCCCCCCCCTTCAGGATACAGCTATGTGATGGCGGCTAAGGGTTCAATCTCCCCTCTCTTCCCTCCTCCCTCTAGAATATATCGGGGGGGGAATGGGCTTGAGTCAGCACAGAAATAGGTTTTTCCGCCGTATCTTATTTCATTTTATTTCATCTTTTTGTTGTAAATTTGTCTGTGGTTTTAAGGGGAGTTTTATTGGGGATTTTATACAGATTCTGTAATCCGCCACGAGCCATTCGGGAGTGGCAGGTAAGAAAGAGAGAGAGAGCATAGCCAGCAAAACCAACCCAAAACTCAAAGGTTCATATAAAAGTTCTCTTTTTCATTCCAGTTGTATATATTATCCTGCATTAATATGCAACAAGGTTCCGGTATCGAATACCTTGCTTGCAACAGACTGGATCCATGCTAGGCAGGTGACTACACTGCATGGGAGATACCGCCCAGAGCCGTAGGGAAGGGCGGTATAAAAATATAACTATAAATAAATAAAATAAATAAATTGCTCTACGTGCCACAGATGGTGAGCTTTCCCATTAGGCCCTCAATTGTGCCCCCTTTGGTTTAAATTGTTAGCCGCCTCGAGGCAACAAAAGTCGTGAGAGGCGGGATATAAATCCAAGAAATAAATAAATAAAAACATTTGTTGTCTGTGCTGGTAAACACATGGAATATTAAATGCATGGGGAGTCGTTCTAGATATTGTGCTGGCTCTGTTTCTTTTTGGATGAACTATGCTGTGGCAAAGCAGAGGTGAAACAAGGTACCCAACACCAGAAACTTGTTGCATATTAATGCAGAATAATATATACGACTAGAGTTTTAAAAGGCTATTTTTATATAAACCTTTGCATTTTGGGGTTGGTTTTGCCAGCTATGCCAGAGTGTTTTTTCTTATACCAGTGTTGTAGTCTGTCTGTAACAGCAGAAAACAGTGGGGTCTAGCAGCACCGTTTACAACTAACCCCATTTGTGCATTTGTGAACCTCTTCCCTTGGGGGTCACCATAAGTTGGCTGTAGGTTGGCAACAAAACAAGGTCCCTTAAGAGACCAACAAGATTCTGTGGGTCCTATCCTCTGCTGCCAACAGGAAATGCTCCCTGCCCTCCAAATGAGAATCTTTCAGATATGTAAAGAGAGCAATCATGTCCCATCTCAACCTCCTGTTCTCCAGGCTGAACATTCCCAAGTCCCTCAGCCTTTCCTCATAGGCCTTGGTCCCCTGGCCCCACATCATCCTTAATGCTCTTCTCTGCTCTCAATTTTGTCCACGTCCAAACTAGACCAGGTAGTACAGAAACAAATTTTCTGTGAATTTTTAAACAGTTGAAGGCTATCAATCTCCCCAGTCAAAACAAAACGAGTTCAGGATCTCAATGAAGTAGGCCACCTGGTCCACGGTTTGCATTCCTGGGCCAAAGGCAGTATCAGACCCCCCCCCCCCCAAATTGGGTAGAATTTCTAGTGGGTGATTAATGGATTTCAGATTTCAAATTAAGAGCCAGGGCCTTCTCTGCCCTGGTGCCAGCCTGGTGGAATGCTCCTCCAAGTGAGATCAGGGCCCTGTGGGACATAAAACAGTTCCACAGGCCCTGCAAGACAGAGGTGTTCCACTGGGCCAATAGCCGAGGTCCACAGAACATCAATTCCTGGCCTCCCTACACCAACATCTGTACACCACCTAGTCATGATGCAGTACTTTGTTCTCTGTCCCTCCTGTTTAACATAAAACTGATTTTTAATGTTTTAACTCTAGTTTGTATTAAATATTGTGAGCCACCCTGAGCCATTGGAGAAGGGTGGCTTATAGAAATGTAATAATAATATTACAACCCCCTAGAATCAGAGTTGGAAAGGATTTCTGGGGTCATCTAGTCCAGGGGTAGTCAACCTGTGGTCCTCCAGATGTCCATGGACTACAATTCCCATGAGCCCCCTGCAGCCCAATCTTCTGCAGAATGCAGGAAATTCACAGCTACCTGCCCACCCACAGTAACCCCAATTCCATGCCCAGATGACCCCCACCCCAAATCAGAAACTCCCGCCTGAAGAAAATTTGCCTCCTGACCCCAAAGTGGTAATCAGCATTTCCCTGGGCATGCAAGGAAAGACCACAAGAGCCATCAAGGAATGCTTCATTTAATTTCCCAGAGATCTACCTGCGACTGAGCAAGCCGGTTTGTGAAAATAAAGGCCCCTTCATCTTGAAAAAGTTTTTCACAGTCTTTTATTTTTTTTCTCATTAAAAAGAAAGAATAGTTAAAAAAAGAATTCCACAAGAACTAGAAAGAAGATAGGATGGGAACAGGTTTCAATATTGACTTTTTCTACATTGGAAGCCAGAAGATTTAGGGCTTTTTTTTTGGGGGGGGGGGAACATTGTGCCAGATCAAGGTATTGGTATGTAGGCTGAAGGCCATTAGATGCCCCTTCACTGAAAGAAGTGGAGAGGGGGAAGGCCTTAAGGTTCAAGAGGCTCAGAAGGTGGACTGAAAACCATCAAAAATTCAGGGCTGCAAAGGAATTAACCCACGAGTGTCCACAGAATAAGTATTTTCATACAGTCCTGTAAAACTTCATCTTGTTCCCATGAATTCCAGTTGAATCTTCTGCAGAAGTACAGCACCATACACTAGATTGTTTAAATTAAAAATTGCCAGGGAGATCATATCAAAATTGATCTTCTGGCTCGTCCATGAACGGAACAGCCTCTGCAAAGAGACCTTTAGACAAAACAAGAGTTCTAAGTGCTAAATCTAGGAAGCACCAAGTCTGTAGCACCACACAACAAATTTAAGGCAATTTCATTTGGCACAAACTCATGAAGCTTTAGAAATGGGTAATTTGCAAAAATGCTGGTGAGAGGGTATTGTTAAATCCTTATACCACTTCCTTTTTGGGGGGGATTCCTGGGAGGGAATCCACAAGAACTAAACTTGGCACAAGGAACAGAAATGCAGAAGAGCAAACTCCTGTGACTGGCCAGCATTTCTGGCCTTGTACCCCCTTCCTGCTGATACCGGAAGACACAAGTGCCCAGCTACCAAAGAAAGAAAAAGCTCCTGTTCCTTTCACTGGGGCTGTATTCAGAGAGGAGAATCTGTCCCAGTAGCTTCCGTACAACATACTAAGAACCTTTTCAAATGTCAGATTCGAAGGCCTTGATGAGAACATTGTGAGCGTCGTCTGCTACTTCGTTAAGGGAACTCCAGAGCATGTAGTAAGTGGTTCCAAAGGAGATGCCCCCCGCAGCCAGAGAACCTAATATGGGCACAGTGCTCACAAAATACTCAGCCACCATCAATGCCCCGCCACCGGCCTTGGTGAGCATCTTCAACACCACGTCCTTGGAGATCTCTTTGGCCAGTGGGGACTTAATCGCCGCTTTGATCTCCTCCACAGGCTTGCCCACCTTCTCCGCTAGCTTCTCCAGGGAGTCATTATCCAGGCCAAAGTTCTTGCGGTACTCCGAGAGAGATTTGATCAGGATAGTCACGTCGCAGGCCACGGAGAGGCCCGGGATGGGCACAGCTGCCACGCCGCAGGAGACAGTAGCCAGTTTCCAGATCTGTTTTTGCATAGCCTCCCTCTTTTTGCGCAAGATTTCTAGAGAGATGTTGGGGAGGGCGAGGAGGAAGGCATGCCTCTTGTGGCTGGGAAGTTCTCGCTCCAGGGTCTCCTCCAGCTGCACAAAGTCATACTTGCTCAGCTCCCAGTTGGAAAGGAGAAAGATACGGGGGGATGCCACGTTTTCGGCCTCCAGGCACGCTTGGCAATTCTCCCGGATATGCCGCAAAATGCCCTCCTCGTCGTAGGTGTGCGGCCGGCGCTTTTTGGTGGCCTCCAAGTCCGCGTCGACTTTGGAACGGACAAAATAGAAGCGCTTGCCCATTTTCTGGATCTCTTGGGCCAGACGGGCATGGTTGCTCTTGAAACGCTCAGAGGCAATGACAATAAAGAAGTCGTAGTGGGAGAAGCCCACCTGCTCCAGGTAAGTATCTGACCGGAAGTTGGGCGTGCCGATTCCGGGCAAATCCCAGACTGTCACGTTGGGGTACTTGGGGTGTGGGAAAGGAGTGGGTTTTAATGTCGTCTCCACCACCCCGGTGGCTGCAGCTCCGACGTCTTCGTCTCCTAGGCCTCGGATGGCGTTGACAAAAGAGGACTTCCCGGAACCGGACTCTCCTGTGACTGCGATATCAAGACGGGCGTTTTCCATGGCTTGCAAGTTTTCCATGATCTTGGAGGCCGCATCTGCTATTCTCCCTCCTTCCAGAGCATCTTTAATCTCTTCAATGTCCTCTTCGGTAATGATGTCATATTCCTCTATGAGCTCAGCCCTGCTGGGCAAAACTGCAGGGGGCTGAGCTGTCATTGGATCGAGTCGAGGCCTGAAAAGAAAGGGCAGAGAGAACACAACTTGTACCACGGGACATTGAAAAGAAACAAATCTTTGTTTTACTTGCCCTGAAATTTCCTGGTTGATCTTATGCCAGTTACTCTTTCAGCATAACCTACGTCACAGGGTCAAATGGAAGCAGGGAGAACTACTGCAGCCTCAAGCTGCTGGAGAAAGAGCACAAAGAAAATATACCAAATAAATATATTCTCTGTTTGATATAAGAGGTTTCCTCACACATGGCCCTTCCCAGCAGCACAAACCAAGGATAAATAGGCCAGATAAAACCTGGCAAGGAAGCTGTGGACGAGAGGAGGGGGCTTTCATCTCTGCAGAAGGGTTGAAAAATTTGGAAAGGGGCAAAGATTGGGAGACAAAACTAACCTAGACACATAAAATCCAACCAGTTTTAGGTAATTATTTATCCGATTCTTCAAACAGCTCAAAAGGGTGCAGTTGGTTCTCCTCCTCAGACCCTTACAACAACCCTGTGTGGTAGATTTAAGCTTGAAAACATGCGACCAATCCCAAATCACCAAGAGGCCAAGCAAAGATTTGATCTCAGGTTTTCTTCAGCTATAATTCAGTACTAGTGCTTCTACACCATACAGTCTCTTAACATTTGTCTTCCCTTTAAAATCTTTTGGGGATCCAAATATTCATTTTAACCCCTTAGCCCACGCTGGAGGAAAGCCCACAGTGACATATGCAGGCTAACCTGGATTAAGTCAGAATGAACTCCCATAATGAAGTATTATTCAACGATGGCTCCTCCTCCCTCTTTAATATTATCCTAAAGGAAAGCAAAACCTCCGCCTTTTGCTGACAACAGTTAACAACCCCAGCAAAATCAGGGGCTTTTGCTCTGCAGCGAAGAGCAAAAGTCACCATCTAAATAATTAGCCATGGTTAAGGATGGCAACTATAATTTTGTAATTCTGCAGAGAAACAGAAGGGAAGGCGAACAAGCAAACCTGCCCCACTGCTGTTCCTCAATTTCGTAATCACAGAGGGAACAGCCTCTCAACTTCACTCGAAGAAATAATGAATTACTTTTTGGAGCAGCTTCCGTCGGGCTCAGAGTCCTCTGGTGACTTGGCAGCCATCTTTTACTAGGCCCCAAGCCAGCCTCTTTCCTAGGTCCTTTAGAAGCCGCTGAAGGGAAGAGAGGTGTGGATCTTGGTCTCAGCTCAGTTCGAACAATAACTCACTGAAGCCTTTGCCCTCGACAAAATGGGTGTCTCCCTCCCACCCTTCTCTCCGAATGTCAATGGACTACAATTCCCATGAGCCCCTGCTGGCAGGGGCTCATGGGGATTGTAGTCCATTGGCATTCAGAGCCAGTTTGGCCACCCCTACCTTACATCAGCACAACCCCACCTGCTCCTCGGGCTGCCTGGTGCCCCTTGGCCACTGGCAGGGGATATGGGGGTAGGATTGTCACATCCAAGTTAGGAAACTCCTGAGATTTGGGGACGGAGCCTGGAGACGGCGGCGGATTCAGTGAGGCACAGTTTACCCTCCTAAGCACCCATTTCCTCCAGGGGAACTGATCTCTGTAATCTGGAAATGAGGTGTAATTTCAGGGGATCTCCAAGTCCCATTGGGAGAATGACACCCCTGCCTGCTCCTCATATAGAGCCAAGCCTGTAACTATATATTTACCCTCAAATGGCTGGCATCATTGTGGTTTTCTGTAAACTCAGCAAAAATAATGTTTTTTTTCAGCTATTAAGCTATGTTCCCATAGGCAGCAGTAGTCAAACGGTGGCTCTCCAGATGTCCAGGAACTGCCAGCAATGTGCATTATGCTGGCAGAGCCTCATGGGAATTGTAGTCCATGGATATCTGGAGAGACACAGTCTGGCCACCCCTGCACAGAGTTTGCTAGAGAGTCCTCGACCACATTCTGCTTTGCCAACGACCTCTCACATAGTTTAAATCAGCTTACTGCTTCGAGCTATGAAGTTGGTTTATCAGCTCAAGCTATGCACACTTAAAAGGTAAAGATATCCCCTGTGCAAGCACCGAGTCATGTCTGACCCTTGGGATGATGCCCTCTAGCATTTTCTTGGCAGACTCAATATGGGGTGGTTTGCCAGTGCCTTCCCCAGTCATTACCGTTTACCCCCCAGCAAGCTGGGTACTTATTTTACCAACCTCTGAAGGATGGAAGGCTGAGTCAACCTTGAGCCGGCTGCTGGGATCGAACTCCCAGCCCCATGGGCAGAGCTTCAGACAGCATGTCTGCTGCCTTAACACTCTGCGCCACAAGAGGCTCTCATGCACGCTTAAACTAGCACTAATTTTAACCATCGTGATACCTTACCGATCAGTCTCCCAAAAACCGAACCGGCTCTAAATCGGATACTGCAACTCTAATACCGCAAAGGGAAATGCAACTAGATACTGCAGACCGCCTGTCCTGAGCAAAGGTAACTTATGCCTCGTTTTCTTTTCCAAACAGACACAGATGTATTTTTGGCAACCAGCAGATTGGATTTCGCCCGATTCATGAGCTGTTCTCCCCGCTTCCAAGGCACGGAAAGAATCCCTGCGCAGCTCTCCTAGCTGGTGGGAGAAGCTGCATTCTCGGGAATTCTCCCTCGGTCAAAAACAGGGGTAGACAAACTGTGGCCCTCCAGATGTCCATGGACTACAATTCCCATGAGCCCCTGCCACCAGGCAGGGGCTCATGGGAATTGTAGTCCATGGACATCTGGAGGGCCACAGTCTGCCTACTCCTGGTCAAAACTGTCACAGGGACAAGCGCTCCGTCCTGCTTCGCATCTGATCAGAGTTATATATATATAAAAAAATCGCCGAGGGGGATTTTCCATTCAAGCCAACGCTGCTGACCACACGCCGCCGGTCTGCGATTCTGGAAGGATCCCGAGTTTGGCATCCCAACGCCGGCTGGCCTCGCCCGTCCCGGTTTCCCTTTTTTGCACCCAGCAGCGATTTGCCCAAGCAGGGCGACTCACTGCAAGAACGCCGAGGATGGCTTGAAAGGGGAAAACGAAACCCGACGGCTCGAAGGCAGGCAGGCAGGCAGGTGCAAAGTCCATGCAAAGTCCACCTTTTGCTCCCCACCTGCCGTCCAGGGACGCTCCGGCCGCTTGCAACCGGCCCTCCGGACCCCCGCCCACGACCGCCCCCAGGTTCCCGGCCAGATCCCGGCACCGACCCCCGGCCCCTTTCCCGAACCGCGGCACTTCTGCTCCTCAAAGCCTCTTTGCAACTATTCTTGTCTTTGGCGGGGGAGCTTTTTGCAAAGCCGCCCGGACGGGGCTGCCCCCCGGGGTCCTGCACCCCCGATCCCGGCCTCGCCCTTCGCCCCCACGCGCGCCTCTCCCCCAGCCCGGCCGCCGGACCCGTCGGGAGCAACTCCACGGGTCGCCCACGGAGGGCTCCGACGGCGCTTCGCGGGAGAGCCCAGGCGCCGGGACCCCGCTTGCCTTCGCTTCCTGCTTCGGTGCAGCGGACCGGCGCTTTCGGGCCGGGGGTGCGTGCGCACGAATCGTCGTCGTTCGGCTCCCGGCTGACCCCTGCTGGCAGGCACGCGTCGAAAGCGCCTCTGTGCGCTGCGTGGGGGAAAGGCGCGGGTTTTCAGGGCGGCCGTCGGAGCCAGCGGGAAAGCCCGGCGAAAGTCCGCGGCCAGATCCGGATTCGTCCGCGAAGCCTGCCGCAGGCGGATCCCGACTGCGTCACGTGGAATGGACGAAAGTGAAAGTTACACGGCTTTTTTTCCTCCCAGGGGCGCGATTTCCCATCAACAGGGAGGAAATGGCCAAAGGGGTGGCTGGGCTTCTGTGAGTACCAAATTCGGCAGGAAGATTCGATCTACGATTCGTTCTTTCTTTCTTTTTAAGGGGGTGTCGAGAATTCTGCAATGGTGCGAATTGTTAACATCCCACCGCCCGACCTGTCGCGGCCCCCAAAGCGGTTTGCAGGATCTCCCTCCCCCTATTTGTACCTTTGAAAGAAAATCTTGCCAGGGAGAGGTGGCCGATGCATGCTTCCCCCATGTAAAAGATCGCGCATAGCCGGCGCAAGAAAGTCTGTCTCATCCTTAACTGCTGTGGGCAGGTTTTAAGATATTTGCACGATTGCTCTTAAAGTAAGGTGACCCGATTGTCCAACTTTTGGAGGGACATCTGGGGGCACCTGGCAAATTTTATTTATGTTGAAATTATAATGCCATACTGTACTTATTTGCAGCCAGGGTTTCTCCAAACCCCTGGAGGGATTACTTGGTGTATGTGTGTGTGTGTGTGTGTGTGAGGGGGGGTTAATTTGGTGTGTGTGTGGTCTGCAGTAGCCTTATGCTCACACACAATGGAAAATGGATGGAAGGGAAGAGCTGAATCTGCTGCACTCCCACCATTGGCTCCTCCCATTCCTCATTCAAAGAATTATTCTCAGAGCCCCACTAGCAGAAAGTGGCTGGAGAAGGTCGGTTGCAAGCAAAGGGCTTCAGGTATTGATGTAGGAAAGGACTGTGTCCAATGCCACAAAGTCCAACCCTCCAACAAAACAGCTCCTTTCTCTAGAGAAATTGATCTCTGTAACTTGGAGGTAAACTGTAATTCCAGGGGATCCCCAGGTCCCGCCTGGAGGCTGGCATCCCTAGCCAAGAGCTACTACACTTGGATCTAGTGCAAGGACTGTGCACATACTACACAAGGATGCCTTTCTTCCCCCGCTTCACCTTGCCCTGGCAGCTATTTCTGACCTTGGGGAAGTGTAATCTCAGGTCTTGCTTGGATTGCCAACCTCCTGGTGGTGCCTGGAAATCTCCCAAAGTCACAAGTGATTTCCAAATCACACAGGGGAAATTCCCTTGAGGGGAAATTCCCGCTTTGTCCTTATGACAGCTGAGATGAGATGAACACTTCCTTGTGTGGGTCAAGCAAGGTACTGCACATGTACATATAAAGCTAGTTTCTTATTTCACAAGAAATTTATTTTATTAGTGATAGTGTTATGCAGAGGGTCCCCATGCCGAAGGGCCACCCTCCAACTGGAATATCCAAACTCCACTTATCAAACTGGAAACAAAGAGTCGCACACCAAGTTCTCATATTAAAGGCGTTTTATATGGGAGCATGTCAGCAAAGCCAGCTCATACAGGAATATTTTCCTTTTTATATCCTCTTCTATTGTCTCATTCCCTCATCCCTTCTCCCACTGTCTGAGAGAGAGGAGCTTACAGTCTACGCGTGTCTGCCTTAGGGGGCTAATGCCTTTCAAAAAGTTACAAAAGGAACGTTTTCAGCAAAATCAGAAGATAAGTTTCCACACCTGTTTGTGTTGCGCTTTAGCTCATCAAGTGTGACAGCTAAACTATTTCAGAGAAATCTCCTGAAAATGGACTTCTGCTTTTAAGAAACATCTCCGTGTTGCAGGGTTTGAGTTATGTTGAAGTATAGAGAGGGAATAGAAAGCAAAGAAATTCTAGCATCTAACATTTAATAGTCATTAAACAATGTTGCATGACCATCCATTTTATGCTCTGGTTCCCAGCCAAGCAAGCCAGCCTCCCTTAATTACAGGTGTTACAGAGATCTCACCCTCCCCAGTGTGGAACGAGACCAGCCTCTATGGGTGCTACAAAAGACTTTGTATTATCTACTTGTAAAAAGGGACTCTGAGAATTCACCTCCTTATTGTTAAAGGTAAAGGTAAAAGGTAAAGGTATCCCCTGTGCAAGCACCGGGTCATGTCTGACCCTTGGGGTGACGCCCTCTAGCGTTTTCATGGCAGATTCAATACGGGGTGGTTTGCCAGTGCCCCAGTCATTACCGTTTACCCCCCAGCAAGCTGGGCACTCATTTTACCGACCTCGGAAGGATGGAAGGCTGAGTCGACCTTGAGCCGGCTGCTGGGATTGAATTCCCAGCCTCATGGGCAAAGCTTTCAGACGGCTGCCTTACCACTCTGCGCCACAAGAGGCTCATGTTACCACAAGCAAAATGGATTCATAATTTTTCATACGCATCAGTAGTGAAGTGATGTGATGATGCTATGCACACTGTAAGCATATGATTCCCGAGTGGCAGGGAGGCATGGCCAGCTTGCATCACTTCCAGGCTTACTCCAAACGTGAAGAATATTCCAGAGGTTACTCCATGGACAAAAAGTGTGTGTGTGTGGGGGGAGTTTTCCAGAGTGATCCAGTGGAGAGCACGTGTACGACCAATGCTCTCACCGCTGTATTGACCCCAGATTGGAGAACGGCTGAGATTAAAAGTTTTGGCTATTACCTTTAAAATCCTAAACAATCTAGGACCAGTGTATCTACGAGACCGCCTCTCACACTGTGTCCCCCACGCCACCCAAGAGCACTAAGGTCTAGTGACGAAAATCTGCTGAGCGTACCTGACCCTCAACCAGGCCCAGTGGAATGCTCTTCCTGGTGACTTTAGGTCCTGCAGGGCTTGCAAAACAGAGCTCTTCCACCAGGCTTAGGGCTGAGGCCAAAACATCTAACACTGAAATACTGCTGGCCTCCCTCCCCAGATCTGCCCAATCAACTGTCTTGAAGTGCACTTTAAGTCACCCCCTCCCAGTATTCCCCTGGACTAATGAGACAGATCGAGCGGACTGATATTATTCATCATTATATATATTGCTGAGCTGTGTTTTAAATTGTTACGTATGAATTTCAAGTTTTCGATGTACTTATAGAGACAGATGATCTTTCCCGGCATGAAAATAGATATATTATGATTGTATAGTTTCTTAAATTGTATGAACTGTCCTGAGCCTCCAGAGAAGGATGACATAGAAGTATAAAAATAAGAAAATCCCAGGGGATATCCCATTGTCATTTGGAAGTTGGCAAGTCTATAGATGATTTCCCCCCGCCTGTTCAGTCCCTTGAGCTCACTATCTGCTGCTTTCACTGGCAAACACTGCACAGGGAAACACAGAGAAACGAATTTCCTGACATTTGTTACTCCAAGCATAAGGGGATGCACACAGTTCCGGGGACAAATCTGGGACGGTAACCGTGGAATAGAAGCAAGTAATGGAGGAAAATTAAGGCGGGATCTTCTGGAGTATTGAATACAGGAGGCTGCCTTCTACTGAATGACTGGCTGATCCATCAAGGTCAGTATCGCCTACTCTGACTGGCAGCAGCTCTCCAGGGTCTTAAGAAAGGTCTTCCACGCTCCCTATTATCAGATCCTTTTATTTTGAGATGCCAGGGGTTGAACTGAGGACCTTCTGGCATGCACAGCAGATGATTTACCACTGAACCATGGCTCCACCCCCACCCCTGCAGAGCCACAGCACCGATAAAGCTGTTCTGACCGAGCAGTCATATGAAGGCTCTCTCAGCCTCACCTCCCTCACAGGGGGTCTGTTGTGGGGAGAGGAAAGGGAAGGCAACTGTAAGACACTTTGACATATTTGAGCCACTCAATACTAGAGAGCACCACCACAAAAATAGCCCCATTACCTCTCAAAACTGATGCTGTCAATTCCTCCCTTCCTTTAGGAATATGGCTCTCCAGACTGTCCTTGATGTATTCCTCGGATCCTTTATAACCCGCGTGAAGCGGTTGGTGATGTTTTCCATCACGATGACTGTAGCTTCCGTTCTCTTGTTTTCCTGTTGGCAGAAGGTGGCTCATTCTCCCTCAGGCAGTGGGCAGGATGTCGCTGTGCCCAGCCAGCATAAGTGGGCCTTTCGCGATGTCGTCCGAATCCTAAGGGACTTCCTGCAGTATGTCTCCGTCTTGATGTCCTTCTATGAACCACTCACCCTCGGGAACCTCTTGAGGCACCGCGATCAGTTGAGTGGAGTGAACTATATGCTCCAGGCTTGTTTCAACGAAGCCATCGACAAGTTTAGTCAGGAGCCCCTCCTGGTGCAGCAGAACTCCAAAATGGTCATCCAGTGCGATGGACAAACCATGCAGTTCCTCTCGGGCAGCGGGGACTGTGAGATTTCAGTGTATCTCTTGCGCAATGCCATCCAGTTCGACGTCCGGGAACGGACTGCCGAAATGTACCTCACCAGGCTCTCCATGCACCAGGAGCCGTTGACCGTTCGGGATCTTCTGAGAGTGAAAAGGGATCTAGAGTCCTGGGGGTTGCTTTCGGAAGGGCTGCGGGGCTGCCTGGAGTTCGCGGTGCAGGAATACGCCAAGGAGCCATTTTGCGCACAAGACAATGCCCAGATGGTTGTAGACTGCGGCGGCCAAGTGGTGACGTTTGCTTCCGGGAATCAGAATAACCACATCAATGTCTACGATGTACAGGATGGCGCCATTCACTACCGCATCAGGACCTCAAGCTTTTGGGTCCACATGGCACGGTTCTTCAGAGGGAACAAGGGCCACACCCAAACCCAGGGGAGGAAGGTTCTTGCCACTAGAGTGAGCAAACCGTTGGTCCCTGCGCAAACGGAAATGTGTCAGTATGGTATAGTCCTTCCCAGACAACACCATGTGGGGTGCCACGTTGAAATCTTCTGTGTTTTAAAAAAAATCCTAAAACTTCTTGCTCATTGAAAATCTCTATTCAGACTGCACGTGACTGTTGGTGCCATTTTGAAATTTGTTTCCATTTTGAGGGGAGGGGGAGGAAATCCCCCTTCCAACTCTTCTTGCTTGTGGGAATATAGTGCATCAAACAGAAGACCGGGACCGTTTCCACGCAGAGGGGTAAAAGGCGAGTGGTTTCCTGCTTGAAAACGCGGGGTTGTAAACCATGTGTTTGTAGCCCTCCATACAGGAGATCCTTCCCGCATTTTCCTGCCGCCTCCTCAAACCTTTTCCCTTCCATATGAGGCGACAGAGAAGCTTGGACAGCAACATGAATTTTACTTTCTGTTCCTTGGCTTGTCAATCATCGGAGATAACCAATCCTGTCTCAGCGGTGTTTTGGAGGATTCAAAAGTTCCCTCGAGTACCGAAATTAATTATTTTTTAAAAAAGAAGACATATGTGTTACTAGCACAAAATCAAAGCACTGATTTGATTTATTCAAGCTGGGAGCCAGCTTGGTGTCGTGGTTAGGAGTGCGGATTTCTAATCTGGCGAACCAGGTTCGATTCCCCACTTCTGCCCCACATGCAGCCAGCTGGATGACCACAGCACTGATAAAGCTGTTCTGACCGAGCAGGAATATCAGGGCTCTCTCAGCCTCACCTCTCTCACGGGTGTGGGTGGCAGGAGAAGCAACGACTGGTAGGAGAACTTTGTCCTGCCTGCTTGGAATGATGACGACTGGATCCTCAACCTTAGGATGACCAGAGGCGCCGTCAAGGAGCTGGTCCCCACGCACAGAGGGAAGCCGATGCGCCAGACCACCAACATGTGCCTGCCCATCATGGTGGACAAGAGGGTGGCCATGGGTCTGTGGTCCCTGGTCAACACCACCTGCTACAGAGTAGTCTCCCAGCATTTCGGGCTGGGCATGTCTACTGTGGGAGAGATGGTGCTGGAGGTCTGCTTCACGATGGAGGCAGAGCTGTATAGCAAGGTGGCCTGTCTGGGACAAGAGACTGGCAAGGTAGGTAGGCTGGAGTCCTGGTATGCTTGTAAATTTCTTTTGCCAAAAAGCCACACAGCGACGCAGACGTACAGCAATGCTCCACTGGGCATCTGCAGGGTAGACCAGCTGGGTTCAGGGTGTGAGGTTGTTTTGGGCTCAGCAGTACGTTTTTTGTGTTTGCCTCTCTGGATGGGTTCGGCCGATTGGGATTCGCCCACTGCATTGGCCCTGTAGATGGTTTCCATATCCTCATATGCTCCCCAAACAGGAGCATCCAGGAGTATGGCTACAGAAACTCCTTCTGCTTGGTGCTCCTGCAATGGACTGTGGACCACACCGGACGGTTGTTTGATGCAGAGGTGGCCTGGAATGGCCGAAGATGGCTTCATCTTTCAAGAGTCCCACCTCCGCAGTGCCTTGGATGCTGGGGTCTATGTCTCAGAGAACCCGACAGTCACCATAGAGGGGCTCAGGTGTTGGCCCTGATCTTGGCTGATGAGAACACACCTTGAGGAAGTGACTCATGACCCTTTACAAGCGGCCATGCACTGATTAGCAGAGTCTTTACAACTGGACGCTTTCCCGTACAAGGGATGTGGTGAAGCACGCCTTTGGGAGATTCAAGGCACGCTGCAGGTGTCTTCACATGCACCCTTGGACAGTGTCACCCCTGTGGTCATTGCATGCATGATCCTCCACAACATCTGCGAGGAAAAAGGGCACGAGATACCAGTGCACAATGAGGAGTGGGACACAATGGTCGTGGATGTTGTTGTTGTTGTTATGTGCGAAGTCGTGTCCGACCCATCGCGACCCCATGGACAATGATCCTCCAGGCCTTCCTGTCCTCTACCATTCCCCGGAGTCCATTTAAGTTTGCACCTACTGCTTCAGTGACTCCATCCAGCCACCTCATTCTCTGTCGTCCCCTTCTTCTTTTGCCCTCGATCGCTCCCAGCATTAGGCTCTTCTCCAGGGAGTCCTTCCTTCTCATGAGGTGGCCAAAATATTTGAGTTTCATCTTCAGGATCTGGCCTTCTAAAGAGCAGTCAGGGCTGATCTCCTCTAGGACTGACCGGTTTGTTCGCCTTGCAGTCCAAGGGACTCGCAAGAGTCTTCTCCAGCACCAGAGTTCAAAAGCCTCAATTCTTTGACGTTCGGCCTTCCTTATGGTCCAACTTTCGCAGCCATACATTGCAACTGGGAAAACCATAGCCTTGACTAAACGCACTTTTGTTGGCAGGGTGATGTCTCTGCTTTTTAGGATGCTGTCTAGATTTGCCATAGCTTTCCTCCCCAGGAGCAAACGTCTTTTAATTTCTTTGCTGCAGTCCCCATCTGCAGTGATCTTGGAGCCCAGGAAAATAAAATCTGTCACTATCTCCATTTCTTCCCCTTCTATTTGCCAGGAGGTCGTGGATGAGGAGGGGACAAACACAGACAAAATTAAAAAGAGGATTTACAGGGAGGGACAGAAGGTTAGAGATGCCGTAGCACAATTTATCTATAGGCAGTGTCTGGGGAGATAAGAGTTTATCTATATTTAGAATCATAGAGTTGGAAGGGATCTCCTGGGACATCTAGTCCAACCCCCTGGACTATGCAGGACACTCACAATTCTATCGCTCATCCACTGTAACTTGCCTCACCCTTGAACATTCACAGAATCAGCCTCTCCGTCAGATGGCTATCCAGCCTCTATTTAAAAATGACCAATGATGGAGAACCCACCACCTCCCAAGGAAGCCTGTTCCACTGAGAAACCACTCTGTCAGGAACCTCTTCCAGATGTTGAGACGGAATTTCTTTTGCATTAATTTCATCCCATTGGTTCTGGCCTGTCCCTCCAAGGCAAGAGATAACAACTCTGCTCCATCCTCTATGTGGCAGCCTTTTAAATACTTGAAGATGGTTATCAGATCCCCTCTCAGTTGTCTCCAGGCTAAACAGACTAAGTTCCCCCAACCTTTCCTCATATGTTTTGGTCTCCTCACCATGTTTGTTGCCCTCCTCAAGTCATGCTCCAGTTTGTCTACACCCCTCTTCTACTGTAGTGCCCAAAACACAACACAGTACTCCAAATGAGGCCGAACTAGAGCAAAGCGGTACCATCACGTCTCATGATCTGGACACGATACTCCGTTTGATACAGCCCAAAATCCCATTCTCCTTTTTAGCCCCTGAGTCACACTGCTGACTCATGTTCAATGTATGGTCTACTAAGATTCCTAGATCTTTTTTGCACATGCTACTGCCAAGACAAGTCTCCCCCTTCCTATATTGGTGTATTTCATTTTTCCTACCTAAATGCAGAATTTTACATTTGTTCATACTGAATTTCATTTTATTCATTTTAACCCACTCCTCGGGCCTATCAAGATCATACTGTACTCTGATTCTGTCTTCAGTTGTGTTTGCTACCCCTCCCAGTTTAGTATCATCTGCAAATTTAATAAGTACTCCCTCATTCTAATCATTTATAAATATGTTGAACATCTCAGGCCCCAGGACAGATCCCTGGAGAAGTCCACTTGTCACTCTTTTCCAAGAAGTTGCTGAAACCTTAACAAGTACCCTCTGGGTATGATCCGTCAACCAGTTATCGATCCACCTGACAGAATCATCTGCCTGCACGGGAGGAAGCTGCAAAAGATGAACGCCATGCTCAAGCGCATGACGTCTCACCTGGGGATGAAGGGGAGGAGGATTAGGGCCACAAAAAGTTGCTATGTTGGGGGTTTTTGGGTGGCTGGCGTTGGTTGTAGGCTTGTTGCTGCTGTTCTGTTTAAAAATAAAATGTTAATTTATAACCTTGCGTGCCTTTCTTACAAAAATGTCAATGCGTTCCCCACCCCCACCCCTTGGAACACCAGCGAGCATGCCACTTTCTTGCCCCAGCATTGAGGGCAGACTCCCACGACCACATCCCGTTTTGCCTCACAAAGACAACACTCTTAAGACACAAATTAACAATGGTTTTATTGGGGTAAAAAACAGAGGGGGAAGTTTTTGGCTATAGGGTTTGGGGGAATACTTGTCTCTAGGCTTGATAAGGCGCTGCCTTTTGTCCCTTGGTCCCCATCTGGACCACATACCTTGTCGGGGACCCTTGGCTTGTTCCAGGAGTAGGTGGGAACGGGTCAACTGCTTCGAGGTGGTGCCGGTGGCCACTTTGGGTTCCTCCTGAATGGTGGGGTTGGGGGTTCTCCCTCCCACTGCTCACTGCATGGTTGACTATTATCTCCATCCTGTTGAGGGACTTGACAGCCCCCATCAGGCAGTGTGGCTTCTCTCCAAGATGCTGAAGACCTCTCTGCCCAGCCTGGCCTCTTCCTTGTAGTGCCTGACCTCCTCCTGTGTGTTTTCCTGCCACTTGTCGAGCAGCTCCCTCTCCTGTCAAAGCTTTGCTTCTCCCAGCTCCCTGTCGTGGCACGTATCTTCTTCCCCCTTGCAGCAAGAGACTACGCCCCAGGGCAGTGAGGATGGAGATTCATCTCTGCCTCTTCCTTTCCCTTTCCAGCTGCTGCTCGGCGGACGCCCCAGTTCCTGTTCAGCCACCTCCTTTTCTGCCTCCTCTCCTGAGGTTGCAATTGAGAAAAGAAAAAAGGGTGGTGGTGGATGGGAGGGTCAGTGCATGCAGTTCTCCCCACCAACACTCTTTGTGTTCTTACTCAGCACCCGCCTCTGCCCATCCGCAGGCCTCTTCCCGCTGCAGAGACAAGCCCTTCCAGGGTAGACCAGTTGTGTTGCCCGTGACCAAAGGCACGGTCCCGTGACCATGACCTATTAAGTCTGCGGGTTCAGTGAACACAGACTCGTCTTTTCAGAACAGCTCTTTTTATTTAGCAACTCCAGCAACAAACTTCAGATACTGAACAGAGAAAAACAGGCAAACTCATGGACTTTGATACCTTTCAGGCAGCCCGCAGCTGCCTCTGATTGGCCCTAAGCAGAGCAATCCGATTGGCCCTAGCAGAGCAATCCGATTGGCTCTAAACAGAGCCACCTGGTTGGACCTTAACAGGTTCCTTTAATTGGTTAGTTCCTTGGCTGGCAGAAGTCCTCATTTGCATCAGTGGCCAAATACCCACAGACATAGTGAGCATCCCTCACTATGGTGGTCTGTTGAGGGATGCTTACCACCAGGCACCTATGGTGTGCTGGGGTATGGTCCCTACTGGCCAGATCTGCAGGCTGCACCCTCTGAGATATTGGTGGGATGTAGTCTGGAGAGAAAAGGGAGGTCAGACATCAGAAGCAGTTCAGGGCAAGCAAAGCACAGCTGAGGTTTTGCAAAGCCTTCCATTCAAATGGACTCCTGGTTGCATTGACAGCCAGGGACTCCTCCAGCTGCTGCTTGCTGCTCTCTTCCGTGGCCGGCTTCCTGACCTTTTGTTTCAGGCTGCGAGCCACATGCTTGGGGTGATCGGTGCCATCCCCCTTGCCGTAGATCCTCTGCAGCTCCTTGTAGTAGGGGCAGAATGGCACACAGGTCTCCAGCTGCAGGCTGACCAATGCAGTATACAGTGGGATTATGACATCTTGCAATTTTGATGTGATGCCTCCATTTTGATGTGATGCCTCCCAAGACTGCATTTGCCTTCTTTACCGCTGCATCACACTGTCTGCTCATATGTAGCTTACAATCCACAAGTACCCCAGGATCTTGTTCACACACACTGCTCCGTAAAAGCGTATCTCCCATCCAGTATGCACGGTTCACGTTTTAAGACCCAGTTGTGGAACTATGACCCAGATGTGGAACTCAGAGCCAGCTTGGTGTAGTGGTTAGGAGTGCTAGCTTCTAATCTGGCGAGCCAGGTTTGATTCTCCGTTCCTCCACATGCAGCCAGCTGGGTGACCTTGGGCTCGCCATGGCACGTATGAAGCTGTTCTGACTGAGCAGGAATATCAGAGCTTTCTCAGCCTCACCTCCCTCACAGGGTGTCTGTTGTGGGGAGAGGAAAAGGAAGGCGAATGTAAGCTGCTTCGAGACTCCTTCGGGGAGAGAAAAGCTGTATATAAAGCCCATTCTCTTTTTCAGTAATATCAGGACTCAGTAATATCAGGACTCTCTCAGCCTCCCCTTCCCCACAGGACTTTAATCTCAGTGAAAGCCTTCTCCCACAGAATGGCCTCCCTGTTTACTCTATCTCCCTGCTCCGCTGGTCAGAAAGAAAGACCAAGGCTGGGTGGATTCGCTTTCTCTTTCCCGTCAGTGGCTGCCTTGACAAGAAAAAGGCTGTGGAGTGAAGGTGTTTGCTATCTGGCTGATAGTAAAGAACTGCACAAACAGCCTGACTCATGAACTGGGTGTAAACTGCACGGAGCTTTTATTCCAGCCCCAGGTCGATTCAGTCCCTGCCCTCTACACAGAATGCGATTTCCATTTGGATTTGGGGCGATTTAAAATTTCCTACTGCAGCAAGAAGGATTGATCCGGAGTGACCCTACCTTTATTGTGCGATATCTCAGACTGCTTTTAATCCTCAATATCCATTTGGGAAAGAAAGCTCCGTGGTAGAGAACCTCTGATAGGCTACACCTGGTCATGTGACACGCTTGCCTTAAACGAGAAGCCCCTAATTTCCCTCAATTTCTGTTGGTCCTGGATTTTTCCTCCCTCCTCTGCCTTTTTCGATCCTCTCCCCCTCCCCTCCATGAAAAGAAAGAGGCTCCCTGCCTGGCTCCTCTTCCCCCCCCCCCTTCAAGAAAAGAAAGAAAGAGGCTTGGCTCCCCCCCCCCTTCTGAGCCTCCCTAACCACCTGCAGAAGACTTTCCTGTTTCAATGGGGGGGGGGGGGAGAGGATGACCCGAGTTCAAAGCAATCTGAATTCAACAGGATTGACAATGGAATAAAGAAAGTAAGTGCCGACTCTGCCCTGGACTCTACCTATCTCAGTACCTCAGGACTGAAACTAGACATCCCGGATTATCCACTGCTAGGACTCCCAACCCCCAGGTGGGTCCTGAAGGACTTACAATTGATCTCCAGATGTCAGAGGTCATGTCACCTGGGGAGAATAGCTGCTTCAGAAGCAATTTCCCCCTTCTGAGCTCCCTTCCAGCTTGGTTGTAGTGGTTAAAAGTGCAAACTACTACATCTGGCGAGCCAAGTTGGATTCTTTGTTCCTCTTCCACATGCAGCCAGCTGGGTGATCTTGAGCTCCCCACCAGACTGAGAAAGCTGTTCTGACTGAGAAGTAATATCAGGGCTCTCTCAGCCTCAACTCTTTTGTGTCTGTTGTGAGAAAAGGAAAGGAAAGGCGACTGTAAGCCGCTTTGAGACTCCTTTGGGTAGAGAAAAGTGGCATATAAGAACCAATTCTCTTCTTCAGTAATATCAGGGCTCTCTCAGCCTCACCTCACAGGGTGTCTGTTGTGGGGAGAGGAAAGGGAAGGCGATTATAAGCTGCTTTGAGACTCCGGGTTGAGAAAAGCGGCATATAAGGACAAACTCCTATTTATTGAATTGCATCTTGTTCTTGTGTGCCTCCTTTCCCAGCATGTTCAGATCTTGCTCAACTTCATCTGCTGGTAGAGGCAGAGAAAAGAAAACAGTGTTCTTTCCCAAGTGAATCAGTTGGTTTGAAAGCATCAGGAACCTTATGGTGGAGGGAGTTTTTTTTTAGTTTTCTCCGGTATAGTGATTTTTTAATATTAATTTTTAATATTGTTTTGCAGCTCAACTTTTGGGTTCCTTCTCTCCGGTATAAACCACCAAGAATTGGGCCTTGGTTCCAATGTAGAAAACAGCTAAGAAAGCAGAACATGAGCGATGAAAGGAGCTGAAGATTTTTTCACTCATAAACTTTTAATTTTTAAAAAAAAGATAAGAATATAATAATATAGGAGGAATACAGAAAAGGTTACACGTAACAATTCATGCTATTATTTAAAAATTACTATATATTAAAGGTAAAGGTAAAGGTATCCCCTGTGCAAGCACCAGGTCATGTCTGACCCTTGGGGTGATGCCCTCCAGCGTTTTTGTGGCAGACTCCATACGGGGTGGTTTGCCAGTGCCTTCCCCAGTCATTACCGTTTTACCCCCCAGCAAGTTGGGTACTCATTTTACCAACCTTGGAAGGATGGAAGGCTGAGTCAACCTTGAGCCGGCTGCTGGGATCGAACTCCCAGCCTCATGGGCAGACAGCTTCAGACAGCATTTCTGCTGCCTTACCACCCTGCGCCACAAGAGGCTCTATCTATATTACACAATATATATATACTAGTAATTAAGCCCGCTGCAGTTTAGATACAGCGGGCGCTAGGGTGGCAATGGGGGTGGGGGGTGGCTGTGCGGGCTGGGGTGGGGTGGGCGCGGGCGGTAGGCTTTGGATGGGCCGGGGCGAGGCCGTCCCGCGCTGTCTGGCGGCTTCTTGGGATGTCTTTGCGGGGCAGGAGCTACCTGATGTGTCCGTGGTCGTGGAGCGAGGCCGTCAGCTGCAGAGTCGAAGGGGTGGATGTCGTTGCGGCAGCGGCTCCAGCGTGGCGGCGGCGGCCTGTGGCAAGGGCAGCGGCTGGCCGCAGAGGCGGAGGCCGTACCGTCGCGGCGGGCGACATTGGTTGCGGGGCCAGCGTTGGAGGTGCGGGGCTGGGCGGCTGCAACTGGAGGCTTCGCGGGGCGCTGTGGAGGCGCTGTGTGTGGGCGAAAGTGGGCGCGGTGCTGGCGTGGCTGTTGGCAGGGCGAGTGCCGCGGGGGAAGGCGGCGCTGGGTCGGGCGCTGTTGCGGCTGTGGCCGGAGGGGGAGGCGCAGCCGCAGTAGGGAGGCGCATGGGGCGTGCGAGGCAGGCTGGCAAGGCAGGGAGGCCCCGGCAGCCGCGCTCCACGCGACTGCCGGGGTCTTTGTCTGGCAGCGGGCCGACGCAGCGAGAGGCGCTTCGCGCCTCTCGCCACGTCAGGCCGCCGGGCAGGGAGCCCCCAGCAGCCGTGCTCTGCGCGGCTGCCAGGGGCTCCCTCGGGTAGCCGGCTGACGCGGCGAGAGGCGCTTTGCGCCTCTCGCCGTGTCAGCCCGGGAGCAACTGCAAGCCACGCTGCCAATTGGTCCCTCCGATTGTCTGTCCTGAGGAAGGGTCCAATCCGGACCCTTCCTCATCACAGACAAATCCCACCTCAAGAGCCCTTAACCATTTATTTAGTCCGTGGCGCCACGGGCGGTTTAAAGATTACACTATATATATATATATATATATATATATATATATATATATATATATATATATATATATATATATATATATATATATATATATATATATATATATATATATATATATATATATATATATATATATATATATATATATATATATATATATATATATATATATATATATATATATATATATATTACTATATATTACACAATGTATTAAACAGAAATGTTCTTCCCAATGTATTCCTCATTATAATCTTCACAATGATCTTTACTTCAATTTTTTCCTTTTACTATCATTACTACCTATTATACCTCTCATCAAGCACGAACTAGGACCACTACCAAAATGCATTTAATGGGGGGAAAGGCCGTTAGATATCTTGCAATAAGAAATAGATCAGGAAGATTTAAGACAGGGGTAGTCAAACTGCGGCCCTCCAGATGTCCATGGACTACAATTCCCAGAAGCCCCTGCCAGCGAATCTGGAGGGCCGCAGTTTGACTACCCCTGATTTAAGAGATGCGGTGAACCACTAGCAGTCCAACAAGGACGGGGAAGGAGATGGCCCAGTTTGCTGAGACTCCACCTTTAGCATTGTTGCACGGTTTCCCCCCATTGTTATAAGGCTTGTAATTATAGCTCCCTCCAGTCCCATAATAGATTAATTCAGGTTTTGGCTTGGGTCTCCCCAGAGGTTTTAGGGGTTTATGCCATAAAGGAGGGCGTGGGGCAGGGTTGGGCTTGTTGCCAGGGCGGGCTGGGAAGGGACGGGATGGGACCCGACGAGGATGAGTTTGGTTCTGCTGCAACTGGGCTGACCCAGATCCCTGCCTATCCTCTTCTATTTGGATCCCATTCACTATTTCCTGCATGCTTATGTTTATGCCTGTTGTTACGGTGGGGCAGAGCATACTTCCAAAGCCTTCCAAATTGGGCCCAGGAGGAGACAACCCCTTTGCTTTCTGCACACTTTGAGCCAGGTTACTCCTTTGAGGATCCTCCAAAACTTGTGTCCTGAGAGTCTTCCAAAAGCACCCGTTGCCAATTGCTGGTCGGGGGACGGTGGGATGCACAGCACTGTTGGTCATCTCCCAGATGGTTTTGGGTGCTGTCTCCTCTTCCGGATTCTCCAGCTGCTTGGCTGTTCCAGAAGAGACGTCATGCCTACTTTCCCTGGGCTGAAATTGTGCTGCTGGGTGCCCTTTTGCAGAGGCTGTAGCTGCAAGGAAAAGGCATGCCTGAGTAACGCTTTCAAAAGAGAAGTTCAAGTCTGGTGGTCCAAATGTCCCTGTCCTAACAATTATTAATGTGGCATTCCATTCCTTACCCCAACTCTAAAGGCAATCTTGCATGACCATTCAACAGTACCAGGTGGAATGAGCTCATGGAACATCTCTGAGCCCTGTTGGGACGAACACAGTTCTGTAGGGCAGTGGTCCCCAACCTGCGGGCCGCGAAGGCCATGGCACCGGGCTGCGGCTCCCTCTCCCCGCCCCCCCACAGTAAAAAACATCCCAGGCCGCAAGCTTGCGGCCCGGGAAGCTTCTTACTGCGGGAGGGCGGGGAGAGGGAATCAGGGCTGCGCTGCGCACTGTAAACGCGCGGCCGGGCCGTGCATGCACACATGCGCCATGCATGACCGAAATCGCGCATGCGTGGCACTTTTGCACATGCGCGGTGTACGGGCAAGGCCTGCGCATGCGCGATGCGTTGGCGGGGCAGTTGCCCTGCCGGTCTCCAGCCTCAGAAAGGTTGGGGACCACTGCTGTAGGGCTTGTAAAGTAGAGCTCTCCCACCAGTCTTTTGGTTGGGGACAAAGCTAAACAACATCTGCCTATTTCATGGCTCTACCCAGCCACCTATCAGTTACCAATATTGAGTATCAGAGGGACCTTTTGCTTATTTATGCCCCCTGCAGGGCTCTTTGCTCCGTGGGTGCTAATCTGCAGGAGATCCCCAGACCCAGGGACATTCGCCTGTCTCCAACCAGGGCCAGGGCCTCTTCAATCCTGGCCCTGACCTGATGGAATGAGCTCCCGGGTGAGCTGAGGGCTCTGTTGGAGCTGGCACAGTTCCGCAGGGCCTGTAAGGCAGAGCTCTTCTGCCAGGTCTTTGGTTGAGGCCAGAGCAAGTGAGATCGGAGGCCCCTCCTCCAGCTGGGCTAGTCTAACTGTCTGCGCCAGTCCATCAGGCGACTCGCCACCTCCTCCCATGCCTGGCTGCAGGACTGGGGTGTGGGGAGGGTTATTATTTGCCACCAATCTTGTGGTTTTCATATGCTGGACTTTTAATGTGGGATTTTATCGGGGATTCTATTTGACCATTGTTACCGACCACAAACCATTCTGGGAATATTGGACTAGAAGTCTAATAAATTAATAAATAATAAAATTAAAATTAAATCACCGCCAGACTCTGCCTGGTCTGAGGGTGAGAGGCCACGGCTGTTGTTAACCTGTTGTGCCAGTGACCTTTGAAAATTAATTTAAAGTTTCTTTGTTTTAACTTCTGTATTTAAACTTTTAAAAGAGCCTCTTGTGGCGCAGAGTGGTAAGGCAGCCGCCTGAAAGCTCTGTCCATGAGGCTGGGAGTTCGATCCCAGCAGCCGGCTCAAGGTTGACTCAGCCTTCCATCCTTCCGAGGTCGGTAAAATGAGTACCCAGCTTGCTGGGGGGTAAACGGTCATGACTGGGGAAGGCACTGGCAAACCACCCCGTATTGAGTCTGCCATGAAAACGCTAGAGGGCGTCACCCCAAGGGTCAGACATGACTCGGTGCTTGCACAGGGGATACCTTTACCTTTACCTTTATTTAAACTTTTATATTGTTCACCACCTTGAGCCGGTTCTCCTGGATTAGGGCGGTGTAGAAATTAAATAAATAAATACCACAGAGGTGTGCTAGAGATCGCAATCAGGAAGGAGGCAAGGTCTCAGAAAAACAGCATGGTTTATTTGGCCAAGAAGCTCTACTGGACGGGTCTTCTCTCCACCAAGAGCAGAGAGAAAATGCCATTCAGGACATAGACCACAACGTATGACAGACATGAGTATTAGGTACTGACAATGAAGAGAGGATGTACAACTGAACTCCCTTGGCTCCCTTAGTCACAAGGAACATTTGAACTAACGATCAAAGACTTACCTTCTTTGTTCTGAGCACCAGCCGTGCCTAGAAGAGCCCAGAGAAAGAAAATGTTCCGTAGGGATAACATGACTTTAAACGTTTCCCAATCAGGATTCGGTGCTCCAGCCGAATGAGGGGAGAGAATGACCTGTCGATAAATACAGAGCCACAGAAAGGCAGGCAATGTCAAATCACCCCTGAGCATCTCTTAACTTGAAAGGGCTATTACAAACTTTTCATACTGGAAGTGAGCTGTGACTTGACAGCCAATATATCTATATCTATCTAGCAAATCTTCTGCAAAGATTCTAACAAGGTTGGGTTTTATACCTTGCTTTTCTCTGCCGCAAGGAATCTCAAAGCAGCTTACAATTGCCTTCCCTTCCCCGTCCCACAACAGGAATCTATGAAGTGGGAGGGGCTGAGGGACTTCTGAGAGAACTGGGACTGGCCCAAGGTCAACCTAACAAGCTTCACATAGAGGAAGAGTGGGGAATCATACCTAGCTCTCCATGTTAGAGGCTGCCACTTTTAAACACAATACCATACTGGGTACTTTCTGGTAGCCTCCATGTAGTTCTTACAAGCCCCATCCCAGCAATTAAAACCTTGCTTCAATTGCTGTCTTGAAAGCAGCAAACTATGCCCAAAGGCATGAAATGAAGCCCCTTTTTCTTTTTCAGGACGCTAGAATTTTGAGCAGGCTGGAGAGGGATGGAATGCTTTGTTTTATAGGGTGAGTTGTTCATTGTAGAGCTGTTTCCAATGGATGTTCATTTGATTTGGTATGGTAGTTTTAATTTCATGTTTGCGTACATCTTGGAGAATTATCAACTGAGAAAGGTCATATCGACAGAAACAATGATTTTCCTGTGAACACTTCAAGCAATGAAATGAAGTAAAAGACTTTGGATAACAGCATTCGTAGAAATTATTATACCTCGAGCCATTATTTGCAGAGGCATTTTTGGGTGTTCATATATCTCTATGCAAAGCCTTTTTCTAATTGTCCAGGGCAGGGGTAGTCAAACTGCGGCCCTCCAGATGTCCATGGACTACAATTCCCAGGAGCCCCTGCCAGCAAATGCTGGCAGGGGCTCCTGGGAATTGTAGTCCATGGACATCTGGAGGGCCGCAGTTTGACTACCCCTGGTCCAGGGCATTGTACCCAATTGAGTTTCCTGTCCTCCTGAAGCTCCACCCCCAAATCTCCAGAGCTTTCCCAACCTGGATCTGGCAAAGCTCCCCCCACCCCCGCCATGACTAGGAGGGACTTGGCAATCCTATTACGCATTTATTTCTATTTATTTATTACATTTTTATACCACCTTCCCTTGTGGCTCAGGGCAGTTCACATGGAAGATGAATCCCATTTGGCAGATACAACACATTCTGCAAATCAAACCAACACTATCTATCTATCTATCTATCTATCTATCTATCTATCTATCTATCTATCTATCTATCTATCTATCTATCTATCTATCTATCTATCTATCTATCTATCTATCTATCTATCTATCTATCTATCTATCTATCTATCTATCCATCTATCATTTAAATGTATTGCCCGCCTCTCCCTGAAGGCTCAAGGCGGGTTACAACATCTGAATAAACCCCCCAATAAAACCCCCTTAATACAGACATAAAAATCAAACCAATACAAATGCAATCCAAAGCCCCAGGGGGATAAAGAGGCTGTGGCAAAACCTCATCCCAGTCCCAACAATCCCAGTAATGCGTTCTAGAGGGGAAGGGTGAACAGAGGGCGCAGATGGAAATCGCTACCACCAGTTCCCCCAGTCACTGAACATTTAATCATTAACTTATTATAAAAGAAGAAGGGAAGTTTGGAAACACTGAAAATACATAAGGGTGCATTCATTTGTCTGCTGTACATTAAGCAGAGACTTCTGTTCATGTTTTAGAAACTTTTCAGGGAGGGGGTTCTGCAGCAAGCGTCCTTCTTGAATTTGCTTTAATTCTTAATGTTTAAAACAGCATTTCAAGCAACATATGATAAACCGTTTATGCACTGGAGGTTTCATGCCGGGCTGCAGGCTGGAGTTTTAGTTGTGGCAGGTTGCCCCACCTCTTCCTGCACCCACACAGGGGAGCATTTGGCCTGGTGCACCTCATCTGCCCCCAATTTGTGCTCCTTCACAGGAGCTGGGGCAGTGAAGTTCCCAGTGCATAAACGGTCATAGTGAGGCTTGGCATTGCAGCATACTGAATCTGATGCTTAAGGTTGCAAATGTTAAATTCCATCTTAAGCTTAGATCTATTCACATTTGGCCCCTGAAATTTTCAAAACGGTTTGAAATGGCTGCCTCGTTTCAAATGCATACAAAATGACATCCCCATCTACCAGAGGCAGGAGACCAGGCAAACTGGACCTAACTTCTACTTGTAACAAGATAGTCCCAAACCAAACAAAGACAAATTACCAGGCAGGTGCTCTTCAGAATACCAAGGATTCACTCATTCTCAGGTAAGGCACTTGGAGTAGGCTTTCAATTCCATTCCCTCAGCTTCCTCTGTAACCCAAAATTCATCAACAGGAAAAGCTATGGCCTCTCAAGTAGATAAACAAGCACAGTAGACCTGGTATACCTTATATAGCACCAGAAGGGAAGTTAGGTGAGTTTAAAACAGATTCCTGGTGGATGAATTTTATTTACCAAACTGAAACAAAGGAATAAAGGGGAATCCCATGTGATGCACTACTCCCAGATGCACTACTTCCTGGATGGTAATTCATTCCTGACTTTAATTGTTTGCAAAGATATTTGACGTTTCCTTCTCAGCTGTGAGCTTGTTAGCGGATTAACTTGACAATAGTGAGTGGAAAAACAAAGCTCTTCATTCTCACAGTGTGAGGTGAGTGTTCTCGGGGAAACGTTACAAGTAAAGTTTGTGAAAACACCGCAGCTTCCTTATACCCAGTCATAGTTTTGGTCTAGCAAGAGCCTGAGTGGGATTGTAGTAAGATAGATTCTAGCGGGTAGTCATGATGTCATGAAATAGCAGGGAGAACAATTAGTTCAGTTTCCGTCTTCTAGTGCCGCCCCACATTGGGACTCGCCTGCCCCTGGGCCCGGCAGAAGGCCGCAAAGCCCCCTTTCAGGCCACCTACCTGACTCTGTTCCTGCCTTCCTCCCAGCATTCCCTTTATCCTTTCCTTTCCTTCCCTTTCCTTCCTTCCTTCCTTCCTTCCTTCCTTCCTTCCTTCCTTCCTTCCTTCCTTCCTTCCTTCCTTCCTTCCTTCCTTCCCTCCCTCCCTCCCTCCCTCCCTCCCTCCCTCCCTCCCTCCTTCCTTCCTTCCTTCCTTCCTTCCTTCCTTCCTTCCTTCCTTCCTTCCTTCCTTCCACTGTTCTCTTCCATTTTCATCAATTTCCCCTTCCTTCCTTCCTTCCTTCCTTCCTTCCTTCCTTCCTTCCTTCCTTCCTTCCTTCCTTCCTTCCTTCCTTCCTTCCTTCCTTCCTTCTACTGTTCTCTTCCATTTTCATCAATTTCCCCTTCCTTCCTTCCTTCCTTCCTTCCTTCCTTCCTTCCTTCCTTCCTTCCTTCCTTCCTTCCTTCCTTCCTTCCTTCCTTCCACTCTCCTATCTGCCTCTTTCTCACTACCTGCTCCTCTTCTTCTGTCTCTATCTTCCTCCCTTTCTTTCTGTCTTTCTCTCTGTCTCTCCTTCTCCCTTTCCTCCTTCCTTCACCCCATCCCTCCACCCACCCACCATGCTAGAGCCCGCTGTATTTTGGCCACAGAGGACTTAATATCTAGTTCTCTATAATGGGGTTCCCTGCTGTTACCTGCAATGCATACACACATGTTCTGAAACACGTGAGTATGTAGCAACAGGGAATCGCTGAACGAGAGGTTGGTAACAGCGTTTGAGGATTGTTTGCCAATGTTTACAAAGTGATTACGCCCTTAAGTGCTCAAGGCAGACAACAGATAGTTATAGTAAAATAATAACAATCTTTATTGGAAGGAAAATAATAAAAATATAGGGACTCAAAGGGGGGGGGAGGGTTGAAGTCAGTATATTTACCAATCCTGGAGAGTGTGGGGGCAGAGATATGACACAGCCAGCCATTGGCATGAAGTGTGATCTGATTAGGTCCTGATCAGATGCATACTTTGGCTTGGCAAAGCCACTGTCCGTATAGGTTTTTGGGAGAGGGAGTATGTGACTGAGACCAGGTGAACACAGTATGGAGTTTTCCACAGGGCAGGATATTAGAAAAATGTCTCCTCTAGGTTAGGAGATGGGTGCTTCATGGGTAACCCATTTTGCCTCATTGTGTCTAGAAGTTGAGAAGTAATTTCCCTTGGCAGATAGACACAGAGTGGATTATAGATGAGAGATTGAGAATCTTGCCTAAGACGTTTTTAGGCAAACAGAACTCTGCCGGACTCCTTGCTCAGCAAATACAACAGGGTAGGGGGTCAGTGAGAGGTGAACTGGACATGTCTTGGATTGAGGCTGCTAGGTCGAACTTGTGGCAGAGAAGATGGAGTCTGGTTGTGGCAGATTTTAACAGTGCTTGGTGTGGCATAAGCCTAGACTATGGATGAGTGCTGCTGGTTGTTCATAACAGCTTGCCAACCCGTAGGGCAGGGTCCTGCCATCCTTAACGTGTCCCCCCCTTCTGGAGTGAACTTTCAAATTTGTTTGCTGCAGACCACCGTATGCTGAGAATGGCAGAGCCTAGAATGTAGGTTAGAAATGTACAGAGAGAAGAGGGGCCATCTCCTGCCACTATAAAACCTAATACCTACTAAACTGTTGCCAATCAAAACCCAAAAGGGGTGTGGGGAAAAAGGGGTCGCTGGAGGTCGCTGCTGGTCTTGCTTCATACCACTCAGAAGAATGTTTTACAATGAGCAATGGACTTGACACCACCCTTAACACCACCCCTTGGAACTAGCACATGCATGCTTTTTCACGCTTCGTGCCATGGCCAAAGTTTGTTTTGGGGGGCATCCTGCACTCCCCTCTGCATTCACTAGGACCCAGACGTCAGCATGCTGGGGTCACCAGGAGGGCCATCTCTCTAGCAAAACTCTATGGTAAGTTAGCTTCATTATCATACAGTTCCGCAAAAAGCCAGAGCATCATCCCCTGAGGTCTCTGACATGCTGATGTCCCTTCTGTGTGATGTCAGCATGTTGGATGCTCTTTTGGGGTTCGGGTAAGTGCAGTCCCCTCACAGCAGGGGAGTGACATCAGTGCATTTGGAGAGATCTCCCCCACCAGCATTGCCCAGGCCATGAGTGGAGATGAGCAGCTGGGAAGAAGGCAAGGAGCACATGGAGAGTTGCCAGCTAGGTGACGGTTTTTTCTTTTTCTGCCTCTTTTAATTGAGGCTGCTCTCTCTCCCTCTCTCCCCCCCCCCCTTTGTGTGGGACACTCTGTGTGGGTGGTTTGTAGCTTTCTAGAGAGTGGTTTCCATTAAGTGTTGTTCTTTTTTTTGTGGCTGATTGAGGAAGTATGCTGCTGAGGAAGTAAGCCCTGCTCTGTACTGGGCTGTGACTCTGTGAGCTAAAAGGGTCCTCCTTGCCAGAGGTGTGAACCACTGGTGCACGCTGAAGTGTGAGAGCCAAAGGGCTTTTGGCCTGTGGGATGTCCCTAGCCCCTTAATCCTATAGACAAAGATAGAGTGAAGGAAACTGTTTGGGAGACAATAATGGATACTCAAGGCCCAGATCCAGTCTCCTAAGAAGAAGACGACAAAGAAGAATTTTATATGCCGCTTTTCTATACCCAAGGAGCCTCAAAGCAGCTTACAGGCACCTTCCCTTCCTCTCCCCACAACAGACACCCTGTAAGGTCGGTGGAGCTTAGAGAACATCTAACAGGATTGCTCAGTCAGAACAGCACTATCCGGAATGTGATGAGCCCAAGGTCATCCAGCTGGCTGCATGTGGAGGAGTGGGAAATCACACCCAGCTCACCAGATTAAAAGCTACCACTCTTAACCACCACACCACACCATGTGCCATGTTTGTTTTCCTCCTTGAAGACAAGGTGGAATACACTTATCATAAATGTGAATTTACATTTAAATAATTAAATAGTGATTTACGATGGGAAAAGAAAAATAAAAAACTTGACTCCGATCCGGTCTCCAGCAGGGAGAGCACTGATGTAATATGTGCTCTCCATGAGGTTCTTGTTAGGAACCAAGCTGCCACCTCCTGGACCAGCTGGAACTTCTGCAACAACCTCATGGATAGCCCTGCGCAGATCTAGTTACAGAAGTCTAGTCTGAAGGTGACAGTTGCATGGATCACCCTGACTAGGTTGGGTCATCTGGTATGCTGCAACCCGCCATGCCTGGCACGGGTGGAAAACTCCCAGCATGCAACATCTGTCACCTGGGCCTCCATAGATAGGGAGGCATCCAGAAACACCCCTAGACAACTGATGGGGATTGCAGGTGTCAAATGCAACCCATCAAGGTGTACCATATCACCCTCCGTGTGTTGCAGGCTCATCCACAGGACCTCTGCCTTTGCCGGATTTAACTTCAGCCAGCTCCACTTGAGCGAATCCACCATGGTCTCCAGGCACCTGCCTTGAGCCACGGCTGAAGAAGCCTTGGTTCTAGTTGAGGCCAGGGACCATCAACAAGTTGGTGTTAGAAGACAGCCACCCAATGCCAGCTCTCAGTAGTTTGCTGCTCTGCTCCCAGCCTTGATGGGGAAAGTCTTCTCAGGTTCAGTTGGGCCTCAGCCTGCATACTGAGTTATTGGATTCCTTCACTGCTGTTTGTGGGGCCTGCTGGGTGGCCATAGGTGTACGGATGAGTTCTGCTCCGTATTTACCAGAAGATAGTTGCAGAGAGCGGCTGTGTCGGCCTGCAACTAGATTTCCGCCCAGCAGAGCCCGAGAGATGAAAAAGCTTTTCACAGCCTGAGATTTAAAGATATCCGACAAAGGGAATTTTGAAAAACTTCTTGGTCTCTTAGGTACTGCTGGACTCGAATCTAACTGAGGTTGCCACCTGTGATTTGGGGGGTGGAGCTGGGGGCAGGTGGGACGAGAGGCAGGGAGGAAACTCAATGGAGTCTAAGACTACAAAGCAACGGTTTTCTCCTGGGGAACTGATTTCTGTCACCTGGAGATGAGCTGCAAAACCAAGGGGGCCTCCAGGTCCCACCTGAGACTGACATCCCTAAATCTAGCTGGATTTCCAGAGAGAAATGATGGCTGGAGGCCAGGCCCTGAGCAGCCCTCCCTCACTATGCCCATGATTTTGGTAGCACACAGAAAGTTGCTTCCTTGTTTCACCATTGCCCCTCCATGAGTGCTAAGCCCAGGCCCATAGCGGGTGTGTGTGGGGGGAGGACATGAGTACATGGCGTGATCAGCCAACATTATATTTCTCTGCTTTACTTCAACACCTGAATGGGAGGCTGCCTCTGTGAGACTCAGATGTGGAAAGCATATCATGAATTTCAGCCTGGGAAACTTGGGGAGAAATCCCAAATGTGGAAAGCCTAAAGTTGACTTCAAGCATCCAAAGTAAATCAAAAGTGAGGCTAGAACAACGTATGTTTCCTAATGCGGAAACGGTCTGAGAGAAATTTGGTTCTGGGCTGTATAAAGAGAAGCCAAGAGAACATTTAGTGTGGAAGGTCCTCTGGAAAAGAAGGCAGCAGCACTTGGGAGGAGCATCCAGCTAGCAAAGCTGTTTGAAATCATATTGACGTGAGGGCTACTCTGAGATTATGGGGGGAGATATTAACCAGGTAGGAGGCTCTGGCACGGTCCCTTTTATTCAGTTTTCACAATGGGGAGAATTTAGACTGAGAAACTGTCTGCTGCAGCTTCACATTTCTTCTCTGAGTGTACTGGAAATGTTTCTGTGTATGTATGTGTTGATTTAGGAGCCTCTTGTGGCACAGAGTGGTAAGGCAGCAGACATGCAATCTGAAAGCTCTGCCCATGAGGCTGGGAGTTCGATCCCAGCAGCCGGCTCAAGGTTGACACAACCTTCCATCCTTCCGAGGTCGGTAAAATGAGTACCCAGCTTGCTGGGGGGTAAACGGTAATGACTGGGGAAGGCACTGGCAACCCCCCCCCCATACTGAGTCTGCCATGAAAACGCTAGAGGGTATCACCCTAAGGGTCAGACATGACCCGGTGCTTGCACAGGGGATACCTTTACCTTTATGTGTTGATTTTGGTTTTACCTTATCTGATTATGTATTTTTATCCAGATCTGCTGGCCCCAACATGGGTGCAAAGATGGGGTATAAATCTTGTTAATAAAATAAATGAGTGAACCCTTGCCATGACAAAACAACCTACTGTTACTGCAATGATGACCCAAATGTCATTGGAAGAAGTATTTTATTTGAATCATCTCTTGTAAAGTTAACAGGCATACTACAATCAGAAAGGGGAAAAGAAAGCTGCTACAAATGTTACCAATAAAACTGAGAAATAAAGTCATGCCTGGTTTTTATAACATTTCCACATGCTTCTGGTTTTTCTCTACACATTATTAAACAAAAATTCATAGGGGATATTTTAACATCCATGCTCCTTTATTCTTTCTAAATAAGTAATTATTTATGAGGATCATATGATTGGGGGAGCTATTTGCATATTGTGGACATTCAGAAGTTGGAAGGGGCAAACTGGGCCATGGAGGGTCTTTTCTCTCTAGTTGCAATAGCTTTCAAAAGCAGTATTTCTTTTATACTGCTCATCCCACCCTCAAATTAAATCCCAAATTCTAGATTTCACTGACTCACATCATTATTAGAAAATCCAGAACACAATTATGCAAAAAAAGAGAAACTGTTCAAATATATCATCTGCTTGCATAATTTACATGGGTCACAGAAACAAGTTTTTTTTCTTGGCATCAAGTTGGGATCGGAAAATTAGCAGATCATTTATGAGGACTTTGACCCTGTTTTTAATCATGTGGTCTAGATACTTGGGTTTTTGTTTTAAACAGATGTGGAATTCTGTGCCTAACAACTGTGCCTGCCAGTTTAAGTTTGCTAAATCTCAGTACCAAACCCCCACCCCATATGAATCTGGGAGAGAGAAGACTCACTCAAGTCTGTTGCTTACACAGGAAACAATTTTATGAAGAACATTACTCTTGATGGGAGCCTGAGAGTTCTCAAATTTCTCTCCCAAGCTGGCACACTGAACAGATACACAATTCCTTGTTATTTTATTTCACCATTACGAATTGGGCATAGATTTAAGAGAGCAAGCCGATGTTGACTCGATACATTTTGCAGATATTATATTCCTCCCTACCCCCTTTTAAATCTTTTCTTTCCCTCTGATCTCTTAGCACCATTCCCCCCATCAAGGTTTGTGTCAGGGTCTCTCCCTGAGTAGATGGTTTATGCCTTGTTTTCCTTTTCTCTCTGCTAGGAACGTGGATGTCCTCTAAGCAGAAGGGAGAATCAATTATATTTGGGTTCAAATGAGGGAATGTTTGTCAAAACAACAGTAAATGTCTTCGGTCTCCCAGATTGATCTTGGAGAAAAGGGGGTGTGTGCTGGGTTTTAGCCAACTTCCTGACACTAGTAACTGTTTAAATCAATTCTAAATTTAATTTTACCTACTGTTATTGTATATTTTATATCTTTGTACACCACACGGAGCCAGCTTGCAAAGACGGCATCAACAACCCAGGATCCTTCTTCCTGGGCCTGATTGCAATTTCACCGAATGCCCCATGATGGCATCCGTTTCTAGATCAGCGTCCTCTAGACTGATGTCCTCTCTTTGCTTTCTAGAGCTCTGTCAAGGACATTTTTGGTGTCATTGCTCACATTTGTTAGGAATCTACGCAGCATGTAGTGGGTGGTGAAAAATGAACAGCCTCCTGACAACAAGGAGCCAGCAAAGGGGAAGCGATTCCACAAACAGTATTCTACGATCATCAGAATGGCTCCCATGAGGTCAGGAAGCTTCCAGAGCAACACGGGCACTAGCTTTCTGGATGTCATCACTTCTTGAAGTGTCGCCACCGGCTTTCCGACATCCCTCGCCAACACGGTGAGCGACAGGTCATCCAGGCCAAAGACTCTGTAGCACTGCGAGCGGAACTTCACAAAGGAGAACATTGCGATGACGAAGGAGAACCCTGGCACAGGCAGAAAACCCAAAAGCCCTGAGTAGAGGACATAGAGCCAAATCTTGTCCTTCATCATGGCCTTCTTCCTCTCTAAGACAGGCTCACAGAGGGAAGGCAGCCTGGAAATGAACGCTTGCCTCTTCAACCACAAGAGGTCACTCTTTAGCTTCTCCAACAGGAGGGGGAAATCAAACCTCTGGGAGTCCCAGTTGGACACCAAGAAGACTTGAGGGCCAATCACACTTTCGTCCTGCAGGCACGTCATGCAGTTCTCCCTGATGCGTTGGAGGACCTTCTCTTCATCGTAGCCAGAGGGCTGCCGTCTCTGAGATGCCTCCACGTCGAGATCTGTTTTGGCCCACACGAAATAGAATCTCTTGCCCATTGTCTGGATCTCATGGACCAGATCGGCGTGGACGGTCCGGAAGCGCTGGTAGCCGACGATGATAAAGAAGTCAAAGCGGTTCAGATCCACCCAATCAGTGTGGGAGACGAAAGAATCTTCCCGCCCAGGTAGGTCCCAGAGGGTGACCTGTGGGAGTGTTGGATGGGGGTAATCCTTGGCCTTTGTAGTCGTCATTTGGATGCCAGTCTCAGCGGCACCCGGTTCACCAGAGCGTTTGCCCAGCATGCTGTTGACGAAGGAGGATTTCCCCGAGCCCGGCTCTCCCACCACGGCGACACTGAGCGGCACATCGGTGAAAAACTGCAGCGGTTTTGCCTGCACTATGGAGATGGCATCCGACAGCTTCCCCTGATGAATAGCGACCTGAAATTCTTCCATAGTCTTAAATCCGGATGTTCTGCAGTGAAAAGAAAGAGGGATGTTTCGGCTTCCCTGAGTCCTAATTCCATTTTAAAAATATAGAGACAAGTATCCAAAGATAGAAATACAGGTTAAGAAGTACAAACTGTTTCCACATAGAAGTGCCAAAACATATTTCGGCTAAAAGCCTTCCTCAGTAGTTAATTTCAAACTGAGCACTGCATAAAGTAAAACATAAAGATATATAAAAAACTCATCATGTACAGATTGGACAAAAAACTCATAAAATGCAATGCAAATATCATACTCTGATGTTTAACCATGGAATAAGGTTATTTATTGACCCCATAATGCAATCTAGGCAAATAATTCAGCTGTGCGATATTTCATATAGCCATGGATCTGTTTCAGCCTGATCTGCAATGGTCAAAATTATAATGGAGTGCTCAGATATGCTCTGAACAGACCAAAAAAGACCCCAGTTCCAGGTCTGGCTAGATCCCTGAGGAGTTAATGAGCCAAGAAGAGAAAGGAGCTGCTTTGGTGTGAGGCTTGTGCAATGCTACCTCCTTGGGTTGCCAACTGGCCTGGAGAGAAACAAAAACCGTTTGCCCTTCAATGGGGACTTCAGGGCATGCCATTCAACGACCAAGGACAAGGGTTTTGTTTGACGTCTGCCATCTTGGGACCCTGACCGGGTAGAAACGAGGCACAAAAACGTTTCTAATAAATGGAGGGATTTAATACCGTGCCTCAACTGGCCGTTTTCAAACTTTTTATTCGTGGGAGGGTAGTAAAAGGGAGGGGGGCATATTTCTCCCGGCCTGTTGGCTACCTGCCCCTTCAGATCCCTCTAGGGAAGCCCCAGTCCGGGCTTTCCTGTCCAAAATACCGCCGGACTGTGGGAACCACCTTTCTTTCTTTCTTTCTTTCTTTCTTTCTTTCTTTCTTTCTTTCTTTCTTTCTTTCTTTCTTTCTTTCTTTCTTTCTTTCTTTCTTTCGGCCCACCTCCCTATCTCCCTCGGCCGCGCTTGCAGCCACTTGGACGGGAATCGGGTCCCCTTGGCAGCCCCGGGCGCATCGACGGGCGGGCAGAAGCGATCCCTAGAGGACCCCACGCCCCGTATTGCACCGAAGCCCCCTCCCCGCAAACACACATAGAAGTCATCCAAACTCCTGCAACAAGTTGAGCCGCAGCCGCCGACCCGCGGGGCAAGGAAAGCGGCGGCTGGCCAGCCCCCTATCGCCCAGCCCCTTCGGGATCCCCCTGTTCAGGTCGGCAAAGGCGACACGGACCTTGCCCTAAAACCAAACCGGAGGTTCTTATTTCTCAGCCCCCCTCCCCAGTGGGCGTCTGGTGCCCAACGGGCTTGAAGCGCCGCCGCTGCTGCTCCGCGCAGCCCGGCGAGGACACCCGGCGCCTTACCTGTCTCCCCAGGTGAACGACTGCGGGCTGGACTCTCCGTTCCCGAGGCTTGCCTTCCTCCCGTTCCTCGCCGGCTCTTCCCCTCCTCCTCCGATCTTCAGCCTCCGCGCTGCCCTCCCGCCGCCTTCGGAAAGAGAAATCGGTTCGGCTCCGCCTCTGCGGAGAGCCACCAGGGGGCGCGAAAACGCCGGACGGATCTTGATCCCCCCCCCCTCCCCCGGGCTCGGCAGTGGCCGGATCTGGTCACCGGATCGGACCGAGGAGGTTGGACAACACAACAGATTCCTGCAGTAGAGGGAGGGGGGGGGGCGCATTCCGAAATTTTCCAACGTGGATTTGACGTAACGAAAGCGAAACCGCTGGGCTTCGAGCCCCTTGCGGGGAAATGGGCTGATTGAACGCCCCAGCGGCTTTCCTGCAGCCAGTGTGAAATGTCAATGGTGTCGCGCGGCCGCCTCTAGCGAAAAACAACCTTGTTTGGCAGCCTTGGAGAGTCTGCAGCTGGTCTGTTGGCACCGCTTGGATTTCTATTTCAGATCCGAATCCTTATCGCATTCATTTGCTGTTAGGTTCAGGTGGGTCCCCCTGTTGGAGCAATAGAATCTAGTTTTGATGTGATGCGAATATAGCATAATGCCAGGTACTATAGAGCAGGCGTAGTCAACCTGTGGTTCTCCAGATGTCCATGGACTACAATTCCCATGAGCCTCTGCCAGCAAATGCTGGCAGGGGCTCATGGGAACTGTAGTCCATGGACATCTGGAGGACCACAGGTTGACTAGCCCTGCTATAGAGTAATACCAGGAAATAGAAGCGAGAAGCAAATTAATGCAGGAGTCATGCAGTATTGAGAAAATATACTGAGATGTTATATATATAGGCTACACATTTTTATTTTAAAAGAAAACCAGAATTTCTATTCGCTACTTAAATGGAACATAGGGTAAGTTGCTGTGACTGATCATTTCATTTATGGCTGTTGTGCGGAATTTGGCTATCTGCTTGCATAGAGTAGCACATTCTGCTGGATTTTCCTGTGTGGAACACAATAATCTACTTCTAAAGTGCACTGGAAGTACATTATCCAGTGTGTGCAGAATGGGTCCTAGTTTTTTCTTGGTCAATATGGCCCATTACATCCCTGAGCAGAAGAAATTCTGTATTAGAGCAAGGTGCCTCATAAAGAGAACATCTAAAGAAGACATGCTCTAGTGCAGATGTGGCTAAGTGATGACTCTCCACATGCCTATGGACTACAATTCCCATGAGCCCCTGCCAGCAAAGGAAGGGGCTAATGGGAATTGTAGTCCACAGGCATGTGGAGAGCCACTGTTTGGCCCCCACTGCACTAGCAACTCCAGCTCCCCCTGCCACAAGGCAGAGCCTCTCAGCTCTTGGGATTTTCTTAAAGTGCCCTGCTGGCAGATGGGAGGAGGTTGCCCCTTGTTTAAGGTGATCAGATTGTCCCACTTTGGAGGGACATCTGGGGGTACCTGGCAAATTGTACTTATGTTGAAATTAAAAAATATGCTTGCTAGCTTTGGCTTGTAGAACAAAGTTTTATTCCAGAGGTACCTTTAAGGCCAACAAAGCCTTATTCAGGGCAGAGGCTTTTGGGTGCATGGTCGTACATACATGTAGACTCCTTGAATAAAACTTTGTTGGCCTTAAAGGGACCACTGGGCACAGCATTCGTTCATTTGCTATTAGTTTTGGTTCTTCTTGCGATCAAGTTGTAGCTAGTTCATGGCGTTCCAGTGGGCTTTCCAAGGCAAGAGACGCTCAGAATTGGTTTGCTGTGCCCTGCCTCCAGGTCATGACGCTGGTATCTCATGACTCTCCATCCAAATACGCTTACAGTGTACATTTTATTTTCTTTTAAAGACAGGCCTACCCATTTTACAGTGCGCTTTTGACTATCTTGAGGTAGAGAACACAGGTATGTGTGCCGCTGGTTGTTCATAACAGCTTGCCAACCTGTAGGGCAGGGTCCTGCCATCCTTAATGTGTGCCCCCCTTCTGGAGTGAACTACTGTGAACTTTCACATTTGTTTGCTCCGGACCACCGTATGCTGAGAATGGCAGAGCCTAGAACAGGGGTAGTCAAACTGCGGCCCTCCAGATGTCCATGGACTACAATTCCCAGAAACCCCTGCCAGCATTCGCTGGCAGGGGCTTCTGGGAATTGTAGTCCATGGACATCTGGAGGGCCGCAGTTTGACTACCCCTGGCCTAGAACATAGGTTAGAAATGTACAGAGAGAAGAGGGGCCATCTCCTGCCACTATAAAACCTAATACCTATTAAACTGTTGCCAATCAAAACCCAAAAGGGGTGTAGGGAAAAAAGGGGTTGCTGGAGGTCGCTGCTGGTCTTGCTCCATACTACCCAGAAGAATGATTTACAATGAGCAATGGACTTGACACCACCCTTAACACCACCCCTTGGAACTAGCACATGCATGCTTTTTCACACTTCATGTGCAATGGCCAAAATTTGTTTTTGAGGGGGGGGCTTCCTGCACTCCCCTCTGCATTCACGAGGATCCAGAAGAGCATCTGGTGTGCTGACATCACCCAGACATTACGTCAGCATGCTGGGGTCACCAGGAGGGCCATCACCCTAGTTTTTGGGCAAATCTCTATGGTAAGTTAGCTTCATTACCATACAGTTCCACAAAAAGCCAGAGCATCATCCCCTGAGGTCTCTGACATGCTGATGTCCCTTCTGTGTGACGTCAGCATGTTGGATGCTCTTTTGTGGTTCAGGTAAGTGCAGTCCCCCCACAGCAGGTTAGTGACATCAGTGCATTTGGAGAGATCTCCCCCACCAGCATTGCCAGGCCATGAGTGGAGATGAGCAGCTGGGAAGAAGGCAAGGAGCACATGGAGAGTTGCCAGCACGGTGACGGTTTTTCTTTTTTTTGCCTTTTAATTGAGGCTGCTCTCTCTCTCTCTCCCCCCCCCCCCCCGTGTTGGGCACACAGGGCCATTCCGCACTCGTCCAAAATAGCACAATGGTTACAAATTGAAATCACTATTGTTTTGCTGTTATGCACAACGTCGTCGACAATCTGCAACATTCCTGAAACCGATCCGCAAGAAGCGCTTCGTTGTAGCACTTTCAGGGAAATCCCAAAAAGTGGATTCATCCTCCGGAAAGCGCTACACTCTTGCAACCAATCTGCAACACTAGCGGGAAAGTTCTGTGTGCTACCATTGTTGCGGTTTCTGCAAAGTTCCTCCCCCTGGCTCTCTCCTCTGATCTTCCGGTGAAGCAATCGCCATTTTTTTTTCTCTGAGCGAGCGGAGATCAACGCACCGGCGAGCCTTCATTTACCCAGTGAGGCTTCCCTGGCTGTAGAGCTGTCTTAAGTCACCAAGCACGAAACAACACACAGCCCCGTTTGCTGTTTTATTTTCCCTTTATTTTTCAGTGTATTTTCGGCCGAAAATCGCGCCCCCTGCCGGGGGGGGGGGTTAATTTTTTTTTCACTCGGGGGGAGCGTGGCAACGATGAAACGGCAGCTCAAACACCACCTGCTAGCTAGATGGGTCTCTCTGTTGCAATGAATCAACACAGATTCGTTGCAGTGTGTGTGTGTTTTTTAAACTTCCTTAAATGGAAAGGGGCTTTTTGGGAGCATGATAATGGCCGCCCATTGGCTGCTTGGCAATATCGCTTCCTGGCTAGTGATTTTTGCCGAGACCGGAAACCTGTGGGAAACGATAGAAACGCAACTGGATGCCACTACAAAGCCAGGTATGCGTAACAACGAATTCCACAATTTAAAATGATGTTTTTTCGTCCCGCAACCAATTTGCCACATAGATCCTGGTGCGGAATGGCCCACAGTATTTGTGGGTCGTTTGTAGCTTTCTGGAGAGTGGTTTCCATTAAGTGTTGTTCTTTTATTTGTAGCTGACTGAGGAAATATGCTGCTGAGGAAGTAAGCCCTGCTCTGTGCTGGGCTGTGACTCTGTTAGCTAAAAGGGTCCTCCTTGCCAGAGGTGTGAACCATTGGTGCACGCTGAAGTGTGAGAGCCAAAGGGCTTTTGGCCTGTGGGATGTCCCTAACCCCTTCATCCTATAGACAAAGATAGAGTGAAGGAAACTGTTTGGGAGACAATAATGGATACTCAAGGCCCAGATCCAGTCACCTAAGAAGAAGACGACAAAGAAGAATTTTATATGCCGCTTTTCTCTACCCAAGGAGTCTCAAAGCAGCTTACAGGCACCTTCCCTTCCTCTCCCCACAACAGACACCCTGTAAGGTCGGTGGAGCTTAGAGAACGTCTAACAGGATTGCTCAGTCAGAACAGCACTATCAGGAATGCGATGAGCCCAAGGTCATCCAGCTGGCTGCATGTGGAGGAGTGGGAAACCACACCCAGCTCACCAGATTAAAAGCCACCATCTTAACCAGAACACCACACCACCCTGTGCCATGCTTGTTTTCCTCCCTGAAGACAAGATGGAATACCCTTACCATAAATGTGCATTTACATTTAAATAATTAAAGAGTGATTTAGGATGGGATAAGAAAAATCAATGTAATATGTGCTCTCCATGAGGTTCTTTCTTGTAGAGCCTCTTCCATGCCAGCAGGCAATCTGTGCTTCTCATCGGCTGGCCTTTACCACCCCAGGCAGGCAGGAGAGAAGTGAATTGGTGAAAAGCCTCTTTCAGAAACAACGCTTAAAAGACGCTTAAAGCACCCAAGAGGCAGTTCACTATGCAGAGCAAAATCAGTTTTGTGGAGTAAAAATTCACTCTTCTGTGCAGAGATCAGAAAAACAACGATGTATTTAGTGAGTTTTCATCAGCGTATCCATCATGCAGAAGAGGCCCTGGTTGGGGATCCGTGACCCAGATCCTCACATTTGTGTTGGAGTCAACTGTCCTCCCTTCTCATGCCCTGTGGAAGTCCCCAAGCTCAGGAAATTTCTTTTGTTCTCTCTTGAGAGATGAATGCCCAGATTTTCTTCCCAGTGCTGTTTTCCTGTGTGGCCATGGAAGCAATGGCATAAGGATTTTCTCTGAGCTATGTAAACTACCTTGAATGTTATCCTCCTTCCCATGAGGATCATGGGGAAATAGGGTTGCCTACTGGATGGGGGATACGCTTCTAGGTAACACTGTGTGTGAACGAGACCTTGGGGTACTTGTGGATTGTAAACTAAACATGAGCAGGCAGTGTGATGTGGCCGTAAAAGAGGCAAATGCCATTTTGGGCTGTATCAACAGAGGCATCACATCGAAATCACAAGATGTCACAGTCCCATTGTATACGGCACTGGACAGACCACACTTGGAGTACTGTGTGCAGTTCTGGAGGCCTCACTTCAAGAAGGATGTAGATAAAATAGAAAGGGTACAGAGGAGAGCGACGAAGATGATCTGGGGCCAAGGGACCAAGCCCTATGAAGATAGGTTGAGGGACTTGGGAATGTTCAGCCTGGAGAAAAGGACGTTGAGAGGGGACATGATAGCCCTCTTTAAGTATTTGAAAGGTTGTCACTTGGAGGAGGGCAGGATGCTGTTTCTGCTGGCTGCAGAGGAGAGGACACGCAGTAATGGGTTTAAACTTCAAGTACAACGATATAGGCTAGATATTAGGAAAAAAATTTCACAGTCAGAGTAGTTCAGCAGTGGAATAGGCTGCCTAAGGAGGTGGTGAGCTCCCCCTCACTGGCAGTCTTCAAGCAAAGGCTGGATACACACTTTTCTTGGATGCTTTAGGACAGTGGTCCCCAACCTTTATTAGGCTGGGGACCGGCAGGGCATTGGGCCGCGCCCGCAGGGACAGCGCGGGCCACGCCCACGAGCCGCGCCCGGCCGCGCCCGCGAGCCGCACCCGTGGATCGGGCCGCACCTGCGGGCCGCGCGGGCGCGGCCCGGCCCTGATTCCCTCTCCCCGCCCTCCCCGCAGTAAGAAGCTTCCCGGGCCGCAAGTCTGCGGCCTGGGAAATTTTTTACTGCGGGGGGGGCGGGGAGAGGGAGCCGCGGCCCGGCGCCATGGCCTTTGCGGCCCGGCTCCGGGCCGCGGCCCGCAGATTGGGGACCACTGCTTTAGGATGCTTAGGGCTAATCCTGCGTTGAGCAGGGGGTTGGACTAGATGGCCTGTATGGCCCCTTCCAACTCTATGATTCTATGATTCTAGGGTTCTTTTCCTCCCAAGTGTGCCTGGGAGCAAAGGAGGATAACCACCTTGTGGCTGACTCCGCCTCTTCTGGCAGCCATTCTGTGGTTGGCTCCACCTGTTCCCACAGCCAATTTGTGTTTCCATTCACTATCCCATGTCACAATCCCAAAGGTGCCCACAAGCTCAAAAAAGGCTGGGGACCCCAGTTTAGACATGGGAAATGAGAGATAAAACCCAAGGATGGGATGCAGAGAGTGCTAGCAAACATGGCAGTGATGGGTATAACCGGACAAACGAACAAAAATAAATGTGATACAACTAAGTTTATTGTTTATGGCCAAATACAGTGAATCACAAGTACAAACATCAACATTAAAACAATCTAAAACATTAGGTAAAGGTAAAGGTATCCCCTGTGCAAACACCGGGTCATGTCTGACCCTTGGGGTGACGCCCTCCAGCGTTTTCATGGCAGACTCAATACGGGGTGGTTTGCCAGTGCCTTCCCCAGTCATTACCATTTACCCCCCAGCAAGCTGGGTATTCATTTACCGACCTCGGAAGGATGGAAGGCTGAGTCAACCTTGAGCCGGCTGCTAGGACTGAACTCCCAGCCTCATGGGCAGATCTTTCAGACTGCATGTCGCTGCCTTACCACTCTGCGCCACAAGAGGTTCTCTCTCATTAGAATAATCTAGCCCAAAGAGGACTATTCAAATAAATGTATTGCCCTCTTACCATTCTCCCTCCCCTCCTTACAATCTGTCTTAAAAAATACCTGGGGAGATTGCGCTACAAAGCTGTTTCTAACAACAAAAAAATTCCCCCGACAGTCTGACTCTCAGAGGGTATGTGGAATACATACCTGTTGTGGGGCTACTTGGTCATGGCCCACTCCCTCCCTTGCAAACACGCATACACACAGAGAGAGACTCTCTTCCCCCGATTCCTGTTCCCTTCGCCCCATTCCTGTTGGTTTCCCAACCTCGTCCTTGGTTCCTCTTGGCAAACAAACACACACATACACAGACTCCCTTCCCTTCCTGTTTCCCCTCTTACCTGTTGGTTTCCCAACCTCCCCCTCCCTTCCATGCAAGAAAACCCAAACAAACACACACTCTCTCTCTTTCCTTCTCCCCTTCCTCTTCCTCTTCCTGTTTACCTTCACCTTGGGCCTCCACCAGTGCTGCTGTGGCCTCCAACATTGCCTCGGTCCCCGTTGGTGGCATAGGAGCTAGCTAGGCCCCTGGGGGTGATGCAGCTGCTGACAAGGCCTTGGGGGCAGGCAGCCACTGCTCCCACGGGTGGCACAACAGCTGGCAGGATGCTGCCAGCCTCCTCAGCTGCTTCAGCCTCCTCAACATCTTATGCCAGGGGTAGTCAACCTGCGGTCCTCCAGATGTTCATGGATTACAATTCCCATGACCCTCTGTCAGTGTTTGCTGGCAGGAGCTCATGGAAATTGTAGCCCACGAACATCTGGAGGGCCACAGGTTGACTACTCCTGTCTTATGCCATGCTCCATGGGCAGGACTATGGATGTTATGTCCACATTCGTATTCGTTTGAGGAGGCATGCCAGAATATGTTCCACATCAAAAATAGTGGCAGTCTTCCAGGTTGCACCACAGCAGCGTTGTAACGCAATACCCCACTTGAAAAAAACTACACACATACTCAGTATACTTGGGGGGAGTGATTGAGGGCACAGAATGGTGGAACTAAGGGATGCGACAAAAAGAAAGGAGCAAGCAGGCACCAATGGGGAGCAGATTTGAAAAAAGGGAGCAAAGCATGATGGGAGGCTGCCTCTGTCAGGCTCAGATGCGGAAAGCATATCATGAATTTCAGCCTGGGAAACTTGGGGAGTTCTGCTCCGTATTTACCAGAAGATAGTTGCAGCTGTGTCGGCTTGCAACTAGATTTCAGCCCAGCAGAGCCCGAGAGATGAAAAAGCTTTTCACAGCCTGAGATTTAAAGATATCCGACAAAGGGAATTTTGAAAAACTTCTTGGTCTCTGAGGTACTGCTGGACTCGAATCTAACTGGGGTTGCCACCTGTGATTTGGGAAATACCTGGAGTCTTTCGGGGTGGAGCTGGGGGCAGGTGGGACGAGAGGCAGGGAGGAAACTCAATGGAGTCTAAGACTACAAAGCAACGGTTTTCTCCTGGGGAACTGATTTCTGTCGCCTGGAGATGAGCTGCAAAACCAGGGGGTCTCCAGGTCCCACCTGAGACTGACATCCCTAAATCTAGCTGGATTTCCAGAGAAATGATGGCTGGAGGCCAGGCCCTGAGCAGCCCTCCCTCACTATGCCCATGATTTTGGTAGGCACACAGAAAGTTGTTTCCTTGTTTCACCATTGTCTCTCCGTGAGTGCTAAGCCCAGGCCCATAGCGGTTGTGGGGGGGAGGAAAGGAGTACATGGGTGATCAGCGAACATTATATTTCTCTGCTTTACTTCAACACCTGATGGGAGGCTGCCTCAGTGAGACTCAGATGTGGAAAGCATATCATGAATTTCAGCCTGGGAAACTTGGGGAGGAAAGCCCAAAAGCGGAAAGCCTAAATTTGGTTCTGGGCTGTATAAAGAGAAGACATGAGAACATGAGAAGACATGAGACCTGATTGCAATTTCACCGAATGCCCCATGATGGCATCTGTCTCTAGATCAGTGTCCTCTAGATTGATGTCCTCTCTTTGCTTTCTAGAGCTCTGGCAAGGACATTTTTGGTGTCATTGCTCACAGCTGTTAGGCATCTACGCAGCATGTAGTGGGTGGTGAAAAACGAACAGCCTCCTGACAACAAGGAGCCAGCTAAGGGGAAGCGATTCCACCAAAAATATTCCACAATCATAAGAATAGCACCGAAGAGGTCAGGAAGCCTCCAGAGCAACACGGGCACCAGCTTTCTGGATGTCATCACTTCTTGAAGTGTCGCCACCAGCTTCCCGACATCCCTCGCCAACACGGTGAGCGACAGGTCATCCAGGCCAAAGACTCTGTAGCACTGCGAGCGGAACCTCACAAAGAAGAACATTGCAGTGACGAAGGAGAAACCTGGCACAGGCAGCAAACCCAAAAGCCCTGAGTAGAGGACTTTGAGCCAAATCTTCTCCTTCATCATGGCCTTCTTCCTCTCTAAGACAGGCTCACAGAGGGAAGGCAGCCTGGAAATGAACGCTTGCCTCTTCAGCCACAAGAGGTCGCTCTTCAGCTTCTCCCACAGGAGGGGGAAATCAAACCTCTGGGAGTCCCAGTTGGACACCAAGAAGACTTGAGGGCCAATCACACTTTCGTCCTGCAAGCTCGTCATGCAGTTCTCCCTGATGCGTTGGAGGACCTTCTCTTCATCATAGCCTGAGGGCTGCCGTCTCTGAGATGCCTCCACGTCGAGATCTGTTTTGGCCCACACGAAATAGAATCTCTTGCCCATTGTCTGGATCTCATGGACCAGATCGGCGTGGATGGTCCGGAAGCGCTGGTAGCCGACGATGATAAAGAAGTCAAAGCGGTTCAGATCCACCCAATCAGTGTGGGAGACGAAAGAATCTTCCCGCCCAGGTAGGTCCCAGAGGGTGACCTGTGGGAGTGTTGGATGGGGGTAATCCTTGGCCTTTGTAGTCGTCATTTGGATGCCAGTCTCAGCGGCACCCGGTTCACCAGAGCGTTTGCCCAGCATGCTGTTGACGAAGGAGGATTTCCCCGAGCCTGGCTCACCCACCACGGCGACACTGAGCGGCACATCGGTAAAAAACTGCAGCGGTTTTGCCTGCACTATGGAGATGGCATCCGACAGCTTCCCCTGATGAATAGCGACCTGAAATTCTTCCATAGTCTTAAATCCGGATGTTCTGCAGTGAAAAGAAAGAGGGATGTTTCGGCTTCCCTGAGTCCTAATTCCATTTTAAAAATATAGAGACAAGTATCCAAAGATAGAAATACAGGTTAAGAAGTACAAACTGTTTCCACATAGAAGTGCCAAAACATATTTCGGCTAAAAGCCTTCCTCAGTAGTTAATTTCAAACTGAGCACTGCATAAACTAAAACATAAAGATATATAAAAAACTCATCATGTACAGATTGGACAAAAAACTCATAAAATGCAATGCAAATATCATACTCAGATGTTCAACCATGGAATAAGGTTATTTATTGACCCCATAATGCAATCTAGGCAAATAATTCAGCTGTGCGATATTTCATATGGCCATGGATCTGTTTCAGCCTGATCTGCAATGGTCAAAACTATAATGGAGTGCTCAGGTATGCTCTGAACAGACCAAAAAAGACCCCAGTGCCAGGTCTGGCTAGATCCCAGAGGAGTTAATTAGCCAAGAAGAGAAAGGAGCTGCTTTGGCGTGAGGCTTGTGCAATGCTACCTCCTTGGGTTGCCAACTGGCCTGGAGAGAAACAAAAACCATCTGCAACTTCAATGGGGACTCCAGGGCATGCCATTCAACGACCAAGGACAAGGGTTTTGTTTGACGTCTGCCACCTTGGGACCCTGACCGGGTAGAAACGGGGCATAAAAACGTTTCTAATAAATGGAGGGATTTAATACCGTGCCTCAACTGGCCGTTTTCAAACTTTTTATTCGTGGGAGGGTAGTAAAAGGGAGGGGGGCATTTTTCTTCCGGCCTGTTGGCTACCTGCCCCTTCAGATCCCTCTAGGGAAGCCCCAGTCCGCGCTTTCCTCTCCAAAATACCGCCGGACTGTGGGAACCACCCTTCTTTCTTTCTTTCGGCCCACCTCCCTATCTCCCTCGGCCGCGCTTGCAGCCACTTGGACGGGGATCGGGTCCCCTTGGCAGCCCCGGGCGCATCGACGGGCGGGCAGAAGCGATCCCTAGACTAGAGCACCCCACGCCCCGTACTGCACCGAAGCCCCCTCCCCGCAAACACACACAGAAGTCACCCAAACTCCTGCAACAAGTTGAGCCGCAGCCGCCGACCCGCGGGGCAAGGAAAGCGGCGGCTGGCCAGCCTTCGATCGCCCAGCCCCTTCGGGATCCCCCTGTTCAGGTCGGCAAAGGCGACACGGACCTGCCTTAAAACCAAACCGGAGGTCCTTATTTCTCAGCCCCCCTCCCCAGTGAGCGTCTGGTGCCCAACGGGCTTGAAGCGCCGCCGCTGCTGCTGCTCCGCGCAGCCCGGCGAGGACACCCGGCGCCTTACCTGTCTCCCCAGGTGAGCGACTGCGGACTGGCCTCTCCGTTCCCGAGGCTTGCCTTCCTCCCGTTCCTCGCCGGCTCTTCCCCTCCTCTTCCGATCTTCAGCCTCCGCGCTGCCCTCCCGCCGCCTTCGGAAAGAGAAATCGGTTCGGCTCCGCCTCTGCGGAGAGCCACCAGGGGGCGCGAATGCGCCGGACAGATCTTGATCCCCCCCCCCCCCCGGGCTCGGCAGTGGCCGGATCTGGTCACCGGATCGGACCGAGGAGGCTGGACAACACAACAGATTCCTGCAGTAGAGGGGGGGGGGGGCGTATTCCGGAATTTTCCAATGTGGATTTGACGTAACGAAAGCGAAACCGCTGGGCTTCGAGCCCCTTGCGGGGAAATGGGCTGATTGAACGCCCCAGCGGCTTTCCTGCAGCCGGTGTGAAATGTCAACGGCGTCGCGCGGCCACCTCTAGCGAAAAACAACCTTGTTTGGCAGCCTCGGAGAGTCTGCAGCTGGTCTGTTGGCACCGCTTGGATTTCTATTTCAGATCCGAATCCTCATCGCATTCATTTGCTGTTAGGTTCAGGTGGGTCCCCCTGTTGGAACAGTAGAATCTAGTTTTGATGTGATGCGAATATAGCATAATGCCAGGTACTATAGAGCAGGCGTAGTCAACCTGTGGTTCTCCAGATGTCCATGGACTACAATTCCCATGAGCCCCTGCCAGGAAATGCTGGCAGGGACTCCTGGGAACTGTAGTCCATGGACATCTGGAGGACCACAGGTTGACTAGCCCTGCTATATAGTAATACCAGGAAATATAAGCGAGAAGCAAATTAATGCAGGAGTCATGCAGTATTGAGAAAATATACTGAGATGTTATATATATAGGCTACACATTTTTATTTTAAAAGAAAACCAGAATTTCTATTCGCTACTTAAATGGAACATAGGGTAAGTTGCTGTGACTGGTCATTTCATTTATGGCTGTTGTGCAGAATTTGGCTATCTGCTTGCATAGAGTAGCACATTCTGCTGGATTTTCCTGTGTGGAACACAATAATCTTCTTCTAAAGTGCACTGAAAGTACATTATCCAGTGTATGCAGAATGGGTCCTAGTTTTTTCTTGGTCAATATTGCCTATTACATCCCTGAGCAGAAGAAATTCTGTATTAGAGCAAGGTGCCTCATAAAGAGAACATCTAAAAAAGACATGCTCTAGTGCAGAGGTGGCTAAATGACAACTCGCCACATGCATGTGGACTACAATTCCCATGAGCCCCTGCCAGCAAAGGAAGGGGCTCATGGGAATTGTAGTCCACAGGCATGTGGAGAACCACTGTTTGGCCCCCACTGCACTAGCGACTCCAGCTCCCCGTGCCACAAGGCAGAGCCTCTCAGCTCTTGGGATTTTCTTAAAGTGCCCTGCTGGCAGATGGGAGGAGGTTGCCCCTTGCTAGCTTGCTAGCTTTGGCTTGCAGAACAAAGTTTTATTCCAGAGGTCTCTTTAAGTCCAACGAAGTCTTTTTCTGGACAGAGGCTTTTGGGTGCATGGTCTCCTTACATGTAGACTCCTTGAATAAAACTTTGTTGGTCCTTGGTAGCTCCGGGCGGGCAGAAGCGATCCTTAGAGCACCCCACGCCCCGTATTGCACCAAAGCCTCCTCCACTTCTCGGGAGGCGGTATGATGAACGACACAAGGCAGGAGTCTGGTGAAAGAAGCCTGAAGATCAGAAGGCACTTCTTTATTTTATATCTCCTCGTTAGCCAGTACAGACAAAGAAAAAAAAGACACTTGCAAGCCCCTGTGTTCTAACGGGATTGGAATTTCTAGCTGCCGTGCCATATATGGCAACTCTAAGAAAACTGTGAGGTGATTGGAAAAAGTTTGGTGCAAAGGTTTGGTGCACTAGGGAGGGCTAGAGGCAGAGGTAGATCATGGGGGGTGGGGTTTGCCAACACCTACGTAGCGTGGTTTGTCAACACTTACGTAACCCAGTCTCTACATCCTTCCCTTCCTCTCCCCACAACAGACACCCTGTAAGTTCGGTGGAGCTTAGAGAACTTCTAACAGGATTGCTGAGTCAGAACAGCACTATCAGGAATGTGATGAGCCCAAGGTCATCCAGCTGGCTGCATGTGGAGGAGTGGGAAATCACACCCAGCTCACCAGATTAAAAGCTACCACTCTTAACCACCACACCACAACCCACCACCCTGTGCCATGTTTGTTTTCCTCCCTGAAGACAAGGTGGAATACACTTATCATAAATGTGAATTTACATTTAAATAATTAAAGAGTGATTTAGGATGGGAAAAGAAAAATCAATGTAATATGTGCTCCTCCATGAGGTTCTTTCTTGTAGAGCAGTGGTCCCCAACCTGCGGGCCACGGCCCAGTGCCCGGCCGCAAAGGCCATTGTGCCGGGCCGCGGCTCCCTCTCCTCCCCCCCCCGCAGTAAAAAACTTCCCAGGCCGCAAGCTTGCGGCCCAGGAAGCTTCTTACTGCGGGAGGGTGGGGAGAGGGAATCAGGGCCGGGCCGCACATCACGCATGCGCGGCCTGTGCGGGCGCGGCCCGCAGGCGCGGCCCGATGCCCTGCCGGTCCCCAGCCTCAGAAAGGTTGGGGACCAGTGTTGTAGAGCCTCTTCCATGCCAGCAGGCAATCTGTGCTTCTCATCGGATGGCCTTTACCATCCCAGGCAGGCGGGAGATAAGTGAATTGGTGAAAAGCATCTTTCAGAAACAAAGCTGAAAAGACGCTTAAAGCACCCAAGAGGCAGTTCACCATGCAGAGCAAAATCAGTTTTGCGGAGTAAATTCACTCTTCTGTGCAGAAATCAGAAAAACAACGATGTATTTAGTGAGTTTTCATCAGCTTATCCATCATGCAGAAGAGGCCCTGGTTGGGGATCCGTGACCCAGATCCTCACATTTGTGCTGGAGTCAACTGTCCTCCCTTCTCATGCCCTGTGGAAATCCCTAAGCTCAGGAAATTTCTTTTGTTCTCTCTTGAGAGATGAATGCCCAGATTTTCTTCACAGTGCTGTTTTCCTGTGGAAGAATAATTCTTTCAGCAGTGGCCATGGAAGCAATGGCATAAGGATTTTCTCTGAGCTATGTAAACTACCTTGAATGTTATCCTCCTTCCCATGAGGATCATGGGGAAATAGGGTTACCTACTGGATGGGGGATACGCTTCTAGGTAATACTGTGTGTGAACGAGACCTTGGGATACTTGTGGATTGTAAACTAAACATGAGCAGGCAGTGTGATGCGGCCGTAAAAAAGGCAAATGCCATTCTGGGCTGTATCAACAGAGGCATCACATCGAAATCACAAGATGTCATAGTCCCATTGTATACGGCACTGGTCAGACCACACCTGGAGTACTGTGTGCAGTTCTGGAGGCCTCACTTCAAGAAGGACGTAGATAAAATTGAAAGGGTACAGAGGAGAGCGACGAAGATGATCTGGGGCCAAGGGACCAAGCCCTATGAAGATAGGTTGAGGGACTTGGGAATGTTCAGCCTGGAGAAAAGGAGGTTGAGAGGGGACATGATAGCCCTCTTTAAGTATTTGAAAGGTGGTCACTTGGAGGAGGGCAGGATGCCGTTTCTGTTGGCTACAGAGGAGAGGACACACAGTAATGGGTTTAAACTACAAGTATAATGATATAGGCTAGATATCAGGAAAAAATTTTCACAGTCAGAGTAGTTCAGCAGTGGAATAGGCTGCCTAAGGAGGTGGTGAGCTCCCCCTCACTGGCAGTCTTCAAGCAAAGGTTGGATACACACTTTTCTTGGATGCTTTAGGATGCTTAGGGCTAATCCTGCGTTGAGCAGGGGGTTGGACTAGATGGCCTGTATGGCCCCTTCCAACTCTATGATTCTATGATTCTAGGGTTCTTTTCCTCCCAAGTGTGCCTGGGAGCAAAGGAGGATAACCACCTTGTGGCTGACTCCGCCTCTTCTGGCAGCCATTCTGTGGTTGGCTCCACCTCTTCCCACAGCCAATTTGTGTTTCCATTCACTATCCCATGTCACAATCCCAAAGGTGCCCACAAGCTCAAAAAAGGCTGGGGACCCCAGTTTAGACATGGGAAATGCGAGATAAAACCCAAGGATGGGATGCAGAGAGTGCAGGCAAACATGGCAGTGATGGGTATAACCGGACAAACGAACAAAAATAAATGTGATACAACTAAGTTTATTGTTTATGGCCAAATACAGTGAATCACAAGTACAAACATCAACATTAAAACAATCTAAAACATTAGGTAAAGGTAAAGGTAAAGGTATACCCTGTGCAAACACCGGGTCATGTCTGACCCTTGGGGTGACGCCCTCCAGCGTTTTCATGGCAGACTCAATACGGGGTGGTTTGCCAGTGCCTTCCCCAGTCATTACCATTTACCCCCCAGCAAGCTGGGTACTCATTTACCAACCTCGGAAGGATGGAAGGCTGAGTCAACCTTGAACCGGCTGCTAGGATTGAACTCCCAGCCTCATGGGCAAAGCTTTCAGATGGCTGCCTTACCACTCTGCGCCACAAGAGGTTCTCTCTCATTAGAATAATCTAGCCCAAAGAGGACTATTCAAATAAATGTATTGCCCTCTTACCATTCTCCCTCCCCTCCTTACAATCTGTCTTAAAAAATACCTGGGGTGATTGCGCTACAAAGCTGTTTCTAACAAAAAAAAATTCTCCCGACAGTCTGACTCTCAGAGGGTATGTGGAATACATACCTGTTCTGGGGCTACTTGGTCATGGCCCACTCCCTCCCTTGCAAACACGCATACACAGAGAGAGAGACTCTCTTCCCCCGATTCCTGTTCCCTTCGCCCCATTCCTGTTGGTTTCCCAACCTCGTCCTTGGTTCCTCTTGGCAAACAAACACACACATACACAGACTCCCTTCCCTTCCTGTTTCCCCTCTTACCTGTTGGTTTCCCAACCTCCCCCTGCCTTCCATGCAAGAAAACCCAAACAAACACACACTCTCTCTCTTTCCTTCTCCCCTTCCTCTTCCTCTTCCTGTTTACCTTCACCTTGGGCCTCCACCAGTGCTGCTGTGGCCTCCGACATTGCCTCGGTCTCCGCTGGTGGCATAGGAGCTAGCTAGGCCCCTGGGGGTGATGCAGCTGCTGACAAGGCCTTGGGGGCAGGCAGCCACTGCCACGGCTCCCACGGGTGGCACAACAGCTGGCAGGATGCTGCCAGCCTCCTCAGCTGCTTCAGCCTCCTCAACATCTTATGCCAGGGGTAGTCAACCTGCGGTCCTCCAGATGTTCATGGATTACAATTCCCATGACCCTCTGTCAGTGTTTGCTGGCAGGAGCTCATGGAAATTGTAGTCCACGAACATCTGGAGGGCCACAGGTTGACTACCCCTGTCTTATGCCATGCTCCATGGGCAGGACTATGGATGTTATGTCCACATTCGTATTCGTTTGAGGAGGCATGCCAGAATATGTTCCACATCAAAAATAGTGGCAGTCTTCCAGGTTGCACCACAGCAGCGTTGTAACGCAATACCCCACTTGAAAAAAACTACACACATACTCAGTATACTTGGGGGGGAGTGATTGAGGGCACAGAATGGTGGAACTAAGGGATGCGACAAAAAGAAAGGTGCAAGCAGGCACCAATGGGGGGCGGATTTGAAAAAAGGGAGCAAAGCATGATGGGAGGCTGCCTCTGTCAGGCTCAGATGCGGAAAGCATATCATGAATTTCAGCCTGGGAAACTTGGGGAGTTCTGCTCCGTATTTACCAGAAGATAGTTGCAGAGAGCGGCTGTGTCGGCTTGCAACTAGATTTCAGCCCAGCAGAGCCCGAGAGATGAAAAAGCTTTTCACAGTCTGAGATTTAAAGATATCCGACAAAGGGAATTTTGAAAAACTTCTTGGTCTCTGAGGTGCTGCTGGACTCGAATCTAACTGGGGTTGCCACCTGTGATTTGGGAAATACCTGGAGTCTTTCGGGGTGGAGCTGGGGGCAGGTGGGACGAGAAGCAGTGAGGAAACTCAATGGAGTCTAAGACTACAAAGCAACGTTTTTCTCCTGGGGAACTGATTTCTGTCGCCTGGAGATGAGCTGCAAAACCAGGGGGTCTCCAGGTCCCAAATCTAGCTGTATTTCAAGAGAGAAATGATGGCTGGAGGCCAGGCCTGCCCTCACTATGCCCATGATTTTGGTAGGCACACAGAAAGTTGTTTCCTTGTTTCACCATTGTCCCTCCGTGAGTGCTAAGCCCAGGACCATAGCGGGGGGGGGGGGAGGAAATGAGTACATGGCTGATCAGCCAACATTATATTTCTCTGCTTACTTCAACACCTGATGGGAGGCTGCCTCTGTGAGACTCAGATGTGGAAAGCATATCATGAATTTCAGCCTGGGAAACTTGGGGAGGAAAGCCCAAAAGCGGAAAGCCTAAATTTGGTTCTGGGCTGTATAAAGAGAAGCCAAGAGAACATTTAGTGTGGAAGGTCCTCTGGAACAGAAGGCAGCAGCGCTTGGGAGGAGCATCCAGCTAGCAAAGCTGTTTGAAATCATATTGACGTGAGGGCTATTCTGAGATTATGGGGGAGATATTAACCAGGTAGGAGGCTCTGGCACGGTCCCTTTTATTCAGTTTTCACAGTGGGGAGAATTTAGACTGAGAAACTGTGTGCTGAAGCTTCACATTTCTTCTCTGAGTGTACTGGAAATGTTTCTGTGTATGTATGTGTTGATTTTGGTTTTACCTTATCTGATGATGTATTTTTATCTAGCTCTGCTGGCCCCAACATGGGTGCAAAGATGGGATATAAATCTTGTTAATAAAAATAAATGAATGAACCCTTGCCTTGACAAAAACAACCTACTGTTACTGCAAAGGTGACCCAAATCTCATTGGAAGAAGTCTTTTATTTGTATTATCTCTTGTAAAGTCAAAAGGCATACTACAATCAGAAAGGGGAAAAGAAAGCTGCTACAAATGTTACCAATAAAACTGAGAAATAAAGTCATGCCTAGGTTTCAAAACATTTTCACATGTTTCTGGTTTTCTTCACATCATTTAACAAAAATTCATGGGGGATGTTTTAATATCCATAGTTCTCTCATTATTTTTTCTAAATAAGTAATTATTTATGATCATATGATTGGGGGAGCTATTTGCATACTGTGGGCATTCAGAAGTTGGAAGGGGCAAACTGGGCCATGGAGGGTCTTTTCTTTCTAGTTGCAATAGCTTTCAACAGCAGGTGAAGGATATTTCTTTTATATTGCTCATCCCACCCTGAAATTAAATCCCAAATTCTAGATTTCACTGACTCACACCATTATTAGAAAATCCAGAACACAATTATGTAAAAAAAGAGAAACTGTACAAATATATTATCTGCTTGCATAATTTATATGGGTCACAGAAATAAGTTTTTCTTGGCATCAAGTTGGGATTGGAAAGTTAGCAAATCATTTATGAGGACTTTGACCCTGAGTGTTTTTTATCATGTGGACTAGATACTTGGGTTTTGTTTTAAACAGATGTAGAATTCTGTGCCTGCCAACTCTCAGGAGTTTGCTAAATCTCAGTACCAATTCCCCACCCCAGATGAATCTGGGAGAGAGAAGACTCCCTCGAGTCTGTTGCTGACACAGCAAACAATTTTATTAAGAATAATCATTCTTGATGGGAGCCTGAGAGTTCTCAAATTTCTCTCCCAAGCTGGCACACTGAACAGATACACAATTCCTTGTTATTTTATTTCACCATTAAGAATTGAGAATAGATTTAAGATAGCAAGCCGATGTTGACTCGATACATTTTACAGATTTTATATTCCTTCCTACCCCCTTTTAAATCTTTTCTTTCCCTCTGATCTCTTAACACCATTCCCCCCATCAAGGTTTGTGTCAGGGTCTCTCCCTGAGTAGATGGTTTATGCCTTGTTTTCCTTTTCTCTCTGCTAGGAACGTGGATGTCCTCTAAGCAGAAGGGAGAATCTATATTAGGGTTCAAAGGAGGGAATATTTTTCAAAACAACAGTAAAAGTCTTCGGTCTCCCAGATTGATCTTGGAGAAAAGGGGGGCTGTGCTGGGTTTTAGCCAACTTTCTGACACTAGTAACTGTTTAAATCAATTCTAAATTTAATTTTACCTACTGTTATTGTATATTTTATATCTTTGTACACCACGCGGAGCCAGCTTGCAAAGACGGCATCAACAACCCAGGCTCCTTCTTCCTGGACCTGATTGCAATTTCACCGAATGCCCCGTGATTGCATCTGTCTCTAGATCAGCGTCCTCTAGACTGATGTCCTCTCTTTGCTTTCTAGAGCTCTGTCAAGGACATTTTTGGTGTCATTGCTCACATTTGTTAGGAATCTACGCAGCATGTAGTGGGTGGTGAAAAATGAACAGCCTCCTGACAACAAGGAGCCAGCAAAGGGGAAGCGATTCCACAAACAGTATTCTACGATCATCAGAATGGCTCCCATGAGGTCAGGAAGCTTCCAGAGCAACACGGGCACCAGCTTTCTGGATGTCATCACTTCTTGAAGTGTCGCCACCGGCTTCCCGACATCCCTCGCCAACACGGTGAGCGACAGGTCATCCAGGCCAAAGACTCTGTAGCACTGCGAGCGGAACTTCACAAAGGAGAACATTGCGATGACGAAGGAGAAACCTGGCACAGGCAGAAAACCCAAAAGCCCTGAGTAGAGGACATAGAGCCAAATCTTGTCCTTCATCATGACCTTCTTCCTCTCTAAGACAGGCTCACAGAGGGAAGGCAGCCTGGAAATGAACGCTTGCCTCTTCAGCCACAAGAGGTCGCTCTTCAGCTTCTCCCACAGGAGGGGGAAATCAAACCTCTGGGAGTCCCAGTTGGACACCAAGAAGACTTGAGGGCCAATCACACTTTCGTCCTGCAAGCACGCCATGCAGTTCTCCCTGATGCGTTGGAGGACCTTCTCTTCATCATAGCCAGAGGGCTGCCGTCTCTGAGATGCCTCCACGTCGAGATCTGTTTTGGCCCACACGAAATAGAATCTCTTGCCCATTGTCTGGATCTCATGGACCAGATCGGCGTGGATGGTCCGGAAGCGCTGGTAGCCGACAATGATAAAGAAGTCAAAGCGGTTCAGATCCACCCAATCAGTGTGGGAGACGAAAGAATCTTCCCGCCCAGGTAGGTCCCAGAGGGTGACCTGTGGGAGTGTTGGATGTGGGTAATCCTTGGCCTTTGTAGTCGTCATTTGGATGCCAGTCTCAGCGGCACCCGGTTCACCAGAGCGTTTGCCCAGCATGCTGTTGACGAAGGAGGATTTCCCCGAGCCTGGCTCACCCACCACGGCGACACTGAGCGGCACATCGGTGAAAAACTGCAGCGGTTTTGCCTGCACTATGGAGATGGCATCCGACAGCTTCCCCTGATGAATAGCGACCTGAAATTCTTCCATAGTCTTAAATCCGGATGTTCTGCAGTGAAAAGAAAGAGGGATGTTTCGGCTTCCCTGAGTCCTAATTCCATTTTAAAAATATAGAGACAAGTATCCAAAGATAGAAATACAGGTTAAGAAGTACAAACTGTTTCCACATAGAAGTGCCAAAACATATTTCGGCTAAAAGCCTTCCTCAGTAGTTAATTTCAAACTGAGCACTGCATAAACTAAAACATAAAGATATATAAAAAACTCATCATGTACAGATTGGACAAAAAACTCATAAAATGCAATGCAAATATCATACTCAGATGTTTAACCATGGAATAAGGTTATTTATTGACCCCATAATGCAATCTAGGCAAATAATTCAGCTGTGCGATATTTCATATGGCCATGGATCTGTTTCAGCCTGATCTGCAATGGTCAAAATTATAATGGAGTGCTCAGGTATGCTCTGAACAGACCAAAAAAGACCCCAGTTCCAGGTCTGGCTAGATCCCAGAGGAGTTAATTAGCCAAGAAGAGAAAGGAGCTGCTTTGGTGTGAGGCTTGTGCAATGCTACCTCCTTGGGTTGCCAACTGGCCTGGAGAGAAACAAAAAACGTCTGCAACTCCAATGGGGACTCCAGGGCATGCCATTCAACGACCAAGGACAAGGGTTTTGTTTGTTTGACGTCTGCCACCTTGGGACCCTGACCGGGTAGAAACGGGGCACAAAAACGTTTCTAATAAATGGAGGGATTTAATACCGTGCCTCAACTGACCGTTTTCAAACTTTTTATTCGTGGAAGGGTAGTAAAAGGGAGGGGGGCATATTTCTCCCGGCCTGTTGGCTACCTGCCAATTCAGATCCCTCTAGGGAAGCCCCAGTCCGGGCTTTCCTGTCTAAAATACCGCCGGACTGTGGGAACCGCCCTTCTTTCTTTCTTTCGGCCCACCTCCCTATCTCCCTCGGCCGCGCTTGCAGCCACTTGGACGGGAATCGGGTCCCCTTGGCAGCCACGGGCGCATCGACGGGCGGGCATAAGCGATCCCTAGACTAGAGCACCCCACGCCCCGTACTGCACCGAAGCCCCCTCCCCGCAAACACACACAGAAGTCACCCAAAGTCCTGCAACAAGTTGAGCCGCAGCCGCCGACCCGCGGGGCAAGGAAAGCGGCGGCTGGCCAGCCTTCGATCGCCCAGCCCCTTCGGGATCCCCCTGTTCAGGTCGGCAAAGGCGACACGGACCTGCCCTAAAACCAAACCGGAGGTCCTTATTTCTCAGCCCCCCTCCCCAGTGGGCGTCTGGTGCCCAACGGGCTTGAAGCGCCGCCGCTGCTGCTCCGCGCAGCCCGGCGAGGACACCCGGCGCCTTACCTGTCTCCCCAGGTGAGCGACTGCGGGCTGGCCTCTCCGTTCCCGAGGCTTGCCTTCCTCCCGTTCCTCGCCGGCTCTTCCCCTCCTCCTCCGATCTTCAGCCTCCGCGCTGCCCTCCCGCCGCCTTCGGAAAGAGAAATCGGTTCGGCTCCGCCTCTGCGGAGAGCCACCAGGGGGCGCGAAAACGCCGGACAGATCTTGATCCCCCCCCCCCCCCCGGGCTCGGCAGTGGCCGGATCTGGTCACCGGATCGGACCGAGGAGGCTGGACAACACAACAGATTCCTGCAGTAGAGGGGGGGGGGGCGCATTCCGGAATTTTCCAATGTGGATTTGACGTAACGAAAGCGAAACCGCTGGGCTTCGAGCCCCTTGCGGGGAAATGGGCTGATTGAACGCCCCAGCGGCTTTCCTGCAGCCGGTGTGAAATGTCAACGGCGTCGCGCGGCCGCCTCTAGCGAAAAACAACCTTGTTTGGCAGCCTCGGAGAGTCTGCAGCTGGTCTGTTGGCACCGCTTGGATTTCTATTTCAGATCCGAATCCTCATCGCATTCATTTGCTGTTAGGTTCAGGTGGGTCCCCCTGTTGGAACAGTAGAATCTAGTTTTGATGTGATGCGAATATAGCATAATGCCAGGTACTATAGAGCAGGCGTAGTCAACCTGTGGTTCTCCAGATGTCCATGGACTACAATTCCCATGACCCCCTGCCAGGAAATGCTGGCAGGGGCTCCTGGGAACTGTAGTCCATGGACATCTGGAGGACCACAGGTTGACTAGCCCTGCTATATAGTAATACCAGGAAATATAAGTGAGAAGCAAATTAATGCAGGAGTCATGCAGTATTGAGAAAATATACTGAGATGTTATATATATAGGCTACACATTTTTATTTTAAAAGAAAACCAGAATTTCTATTCGCTACTTAAATGGAACATAGGGTAAGTTGCTGTGACTGGTCATTTCATTTATGGCTGTTGTGCAGAATTTGGCTATCTGCTTGCATAGAGTAGCACATTCTGCTGGATTTTCCTGTGTGGAACACAATAATCTTCTTCCAAAGTGCACTGAAAGTACATTATCCAGTGTATGCAGAATGGGTCCTAGTTTTTTCTTGGTCAATATTGCCCATTACATCCCTGAGCAGAAGAAATTCTGTATTAGAGCAAGGTGCCTCATAAAGAGAACATCTAAAAAAGACATGCTCTAGTGCAGAGGTGGCTAAATGACAACTCGCCACATGCCTGTGGACTACAATTCCCATGAGCCCCTGCCAGCAAAGGAAGGGGCTCATGGGAATTGTAGTCCACAGGCATGTGGAGAACCACTGTTTGGCCCCCACTGCGCTAGCGACTCCAGCTCCCCCTGCCACAAGGCAGAGCCTCTCAGCTCTTGGGATTTTCTTAAAGTGCCCTGCTGGCAGATGGGAGGAGGTTGCCCCTTGCTAGCTTGCTAGCTTTGGCTTGCAGAACAAAGTTTTATTCCAACGAAGTCTTTTTCTGGACAGAGGCTTTTGGGTGCATGGTCTCCTTACATGTAGACTCCTTGAATAAAACTTTGTTGGTCCTTGGTAGCTCCGGGCGGGCAGAAGCGATCCTTAGAGCACCCCACGCCCCGTATTGCACCAAAGCCTCCTCCACTTCTCGGGAGGCGGTATGATGAACGACACAAGGCAGGAGTCTGGTGAAAGAAGCCTGAAGATCAGAAGACACTTCTTTATTTTATATCTCCTCGTTAGCCAGTACAGACAAAGAAAAAAAAAAAACACTTGCAAGCCCCTGTGTTCTAACGGGATTGGAATTTCTAGCTGCCGTGCCATATATGGCAACTCTAAGAAAACTGTGAGGTGATTGGAAAAAGTTTGGTGCAAAGGTTTGGTGCACTAGGGAGGGCTAGAGGCAGAGGTAGATCATGGGGGGTGTGGTTTGCCAACACTTACGTAGCGTGGTTTGCTAACACTTACGTAACCCAGTCTCTACATCCTTCCCTTCCTCTCCCCACAACAGACACCCTGTAAGGTCGGTGGAGTGTAGAGAACTTGTAACAGGATTGCTGAGTCAGAACAGCACTATCAGGAATGTGATGAGCCCAAGGTCATCCAGCTGGCTGCATGTGGAGGAGTGGGAAATCACACCCAGCTCACCAGATTAAAAGCTACCACTCTTAACCACCACACCACAACCCACCACCCTGTGCCATGTTTGTTTTCCTCCCTGAAGACAAGGTGGAATACACTTATCATAAATGTGAATTTACATTTAAATAATTAAAGAGTGATTTAGGATGGGAAAAGAAAAATCAGTGTAATATGTGCTCCTCCATGAGGTTCTTTCTTGTAGAGCAGTGGTCCCCAACCTGCGGGCCACGGCCCAGTGCCCGGCCGCAAAGGCCATGGCGCCGGGCCGCGGCTCCCTCTCCTCCCCCCCCCGCAGTAAAAAACTTCCCAGGCCGCAAGCTTGCGGCCCAGGAAGCTTCTTACTGCGGGAGGGTGGGGAGAGGGAATCAGGGCCGGGCCGCACATCACGCATGCGCGGCCTGTGCGGGCGCGGCCCGCAGGCGCGGCCCGATGCCCTGCCGGTCCCCAGCCTCAGAAAGGTTGGGGACCAGTGTTGTAGAGCCTCTTCCATGCCAGCAGGCAATCTGTGCTTCTCATCGGATGGCCTTTACCATCCCAGGCAGGCGGGAGATAAGTGAATTGGTGAAAAGCATCTTTCAGAAACAAAGCTGAAAAGACGCTTAAAGCACCCAAGAGGCAGTTCACCATGCAGAGCAAAATCAGTTTTGCGGAGTAAATTCACTCTTCTGTGCAGAAATCAGAAAAACAACGATGTATTTAGTGAGTTTTCATCAGCTTATCCATCATGCAGAAGAGGCCCTGGTTGGGGATCCGTGACCCAGATCCTCACATTTGTGCTGGAGTCAACTGTCCTCCCTTCTCATGCCCTGTGGAAATCCCTAAGCTCAGGAAATTTCTTTTGTTCTCTCTTGAGAGATGAATGCCCAGATTTTCTTCACAGTGCTGTTTTCCTGTGGAAGAATAATTCTTTCAGCAGTGGCCATGGAAGCAATGGCATAAGGATTTTCTCTGAGCTATGTAAACTACCTTGAATGTTATCCTCCTTCCCATGAGGATCATGGGGAAATAGGGTTACCTACTGGATGGGGGATACGCTTCTAGGTAATACTGTGTGTGAACGAGACCTTGGGATACTTGTGGATTGTAAACTAAACATGAGCAGGCAGTGTGATGCGGCCGTAAAAAAGGCAAATGCCATTCTGGGCTGTATCAACAGAGGCATCACATCGAAATCACAAGATGTCATAGTCCCATTGTATACGGCACTGGTCAGACCACACCTGGAGTACTGTGTGCAGTTCTGGAGGCCTCACTTCAAGAAGGACGTAGATAAAATCGAAAGGGTCCAGAGGAGAGCGACAAAGATGATCTGGGGCCAAGGGACCAAGCCCTATGAAGATAGGTTGAGGGACTTGGGAATGTTCAGCCTGGAGAAAAGGAGGTTGAGAGGGGATATGATAGCCCTCTTTAAGTATTTGAAAGGTTGTCACTTGGAGGAGGGCAGGAGGCTGTTTCTGTTGGGTGCAGAGGAGAGGACACGCAGTAATGGGTTTAAACTTCAAGTACAACGATATAGGCTAGATATCAGGAAAAAATTTTTCACAGTCAGAGTAGTTCAGCAGTGGAATAGGCTGCCTAAGGAGGTGGTGAGCTCCCCCTCACTGGCAGTCTTCAAGCAAAGGTTGGATACACACTTTTCTTGGATGCTTTAGGATGCTTAGGGCTAATCCTGCGTTGAGCAGGGGGTTGGACTAGATGGCCTGTATGGCCCCTTCCAACTCTATGATTCTATGATTCTAGGGTTCTTTTCCTCCCAAGTGTGCCTGGGAGCAAAGGAGGATAACGACCTTGTGGCTGACTCCGCCTCTTCTGGTAGCCATTTTGTGGTTGGCTCCACCTCTTCCCACAGCCATTTTGTGTTTCCATTCACTATCCCATGTCACAATCCCAAAGGTGCCCACATGCTCAAAAAAGGCTGGGGACCCCAGTTTAGACATGGGAAATGAGAGATAAAACCCAAGGATGGGATGCAGAGAGTGCTAGCAAACATGGCAGTGATGGGTACAACCGGACAAACGAACAAAAATAAATGTGATACAACTAAGTTTATTGTTTATGGCCAAATACAGTGAATCACAAGTACAAACATCAACATTAAAACAATCTAAAACATTAGGTAAAGGTAAAGGTATCCCCTGTGCAAGCACCGGGTCATTTCTGACCCTTGGGGTGACGCCCTCCAGCGTTTTCATGGCAGACTCAATACGGGGTGGTTTGCCAGTGCCTTCCCCAGTCATTACCATTTACCCCCCAGCAAGCTGGGTACTCATTTTACCGACCTCGGAAGGATGGAAGGCTGAGTCAACCTTGAGCCGGCTGCTAGGATTGAACTCCCAGCCTCATGGGCAGATCTTTCAGACTGCATGTCTGCTGCCTTACCACTCTGCGCCAGAAGAGGCTCTGTGCCACAAGAGGTTCTCTCTCATTAGAATAATCTAGCCCAAAGAGGACTATTCAAATAAATGTTTTGTCCTCTTACCATTCTCCCTCCCCTCCTTACAATCTGTCTTAAAAAATACCTGGGGTGATTGCGCTACAAAGCTGTTTCTAACAAAAAAAAAATTCCCCCGACAGTCTGACTCTCAGAGGGTATGTGGAATACATACCTGTTCTGGGGCTACTTGGTCATGGCCCACTCCCTCCCTTGCAAACACGCATACACACAGAGAGAGACTCTCTTCCCCCGATTCCTGTTCCCTTCGCCCCATTCCTGTTGGTTTCCCAACCTCGTCCTTGGTTCCTCCCCCTCCCTCACTCGCAAACAAACACACACATACACAGACTCCCTTCCCTTCCTGTTTCCCCTCTTACCTGTTGGTTTCCCAACCTCCCCCTCCCTTCCATGCAAGAAAACCCAAACAAACACACACTCTCTCTCTTTCCTTCTCCCCTTCCTCTTCCTCTTCCTGTTTACCTTCACCTTGGGCCTCCACCAGTGCTGCTGTGGCCTCCGACATTGCCTCGGTCCCCGTTGGTGGCATAGGAGCTAGCTAGGCCCCTGGGGGTGATGCAGCTGCTGACAAGGCTTGGGGGCAGGCAGCCACTGCTCCCACGGGTGGCACAACAGCTGGCAGGATGCTGCCAGCCTCCTCAGCTGCTTCAGCCTCCTCAACATCTTATGCCAGGGGTAGTCAACCTGCGGTCCTCCAGATGTTCATGGATTACAATTCCCATGACCCTCTGTCAGTGTTTGCTGGCAGGAGCTCATGGAAATTGTAGTCCACGAACATCTGGAGGGCCACAGGTTGACTACCCCTGTCTTATGCCATGCTCCATGGGCAGGACTATGGATGTTATGTCCACATTCATATTCGTTTGAGGAGGCATGCCAGAATATGTTCCACATCAAAAATAGCGGCAGTCTTCCAGGTTGCACCACAGCAGCGTTGTAACGCAATACCCCACTTGAAAAAAACTACACACATACTCAGTATACTTGGAGGGGAGTGATTGAGGGCACAGAATGGTGGAACTAAGGGATGCGATAAAAAGAAAGGTGCAAGCAGGCACCAATGGGGGGCGGATTTGAAAAAAGGGAGCAAAGCATGAGGGGAGGCTGCCTTTGTCGGGCTCAGATGCGGAAAGCATATCATGAATTTCAGCCTGGGAAACTTGGGGAGTTCTGCTCCGTATTTACCGGAAGATAGTTGCAGAGAGCAGCTGTGTCGGCTTGCAACTAGATTTCAGCCCAGCAGAGATGAAAAAGCTTTTCACAGTCTGAGATTTAAAGATATCTGACAAAGGGAATTTTGAAAAACTTCTTGGTCTCTGAGGTGCTGCTGGACTCGAATCTAACTGGGGTTGCCACCTGTGATTTGGGAAATACCTGGAGTCTTTCGGGGTGGAGCTGGGGGCAGGTGGGACGAGAAGCAGGGAGGAAACTCAATGGAGTCTAAGACTACAAAGCAACGGTTTTCTCCTGGGGAACTGATTTCTGTCGCCTGGAGATGAGCTGCAAAACCAGGGGGTCTCCAGGTCCCAAATCTAGCTGTATTTCCAGAGAGAAATGATGGCTGGAGAACAGGCCCTGAGCAGCCCTCACTATGCCCATGATTTTGGTAGGCACACAGAAAATTGTTTCCTTGTTTCACCATTGTCCCTCCATGAGTGCTAAGCCCAGGACCATAGCGGGGGGGGGGAGGAAATGAGTACATGGGTGATCAGCCAACATTATATTTCTCTGCTTACTTCAACACCTGATGGGAGGCTGCCTCTGTGAGACTCAGATGTGGAAAGCATATCATGAATTTCAGCCTGGGAAACCTCGGGAGGAAAGCCCAAAAGCGGAAAGCCTAAATTTGGTTCTGGGCTGTATAAAGAGAAGACATGAGAACATGAGAAGACATGAGACCTGATTGCAATTTCACCGAATGCCCCGTGATTGCATCTGTCTCTAGATCAGCATCCTCTAGATTGATGTCCTCTCTTTGCTTTCTAGAGCTCTGGCAAGGACATTTTTGGTGTCATTGCTCACAGCTGTTAGGCATCTACGCAGCATGTAGTGGGTGGTGAAAAACGAACAGCCTCCTGACAACAAGGAGCCGGCAAAGGGGAAGCGATTCCACCAAAAATATTCCACAATCATAAGAATAGCACCGAAGAGGTCAGGAAGCCTCCAGAGCAACACGGGCACTAGCTTTCTGGATGTCATCACTTCTTGAAGTGTCGCCACCAGCTTCCCGACATCCCTCGCCAACACGGTGAGCGACAGGTCATCCAGGCCAAAGACTCTGTAGCAGTGCGAGCGGAACCTCACAAAGAAGAACATTGCAGTGACGAAGGAGAAACCTGGCACAGGCAGAAAACCCAAAAGCCCTGAGTAGAGGACTTTGAGCCAAATCTTCTCCTTCATCATGGCCTTCTTCCTCTCTAAGACAGGCTCACAGAGGGAAGGCAGCCTGGAAATGAACGCTTGCCTCTTCAGCCACAAGAGGTCGCTCTTCAGCTTCTCCCACAGGAGGGGGAAATCAAACCTCTGGGAGTCCCAGTTGGACACCAAGAAGACTTGAGGGCCAATCACCCTTTCGTCCTGCAAGCTCGTCATGCAGTTCTCCCTGATGCGTTGGAGGACCTTCTCTTCATCATAGCCTGAGGGCTGCCGTCTCTGAGATGCCTCCACGTCGAGATCTGTTTTGGCCCACACGAAATAGAATCTCTTGCCCATTGTCTGGATCTCATGGACCAGTTCGGCGTGGACGGTCCGGAAGCGCTGGTAGCCGACGATGATAAAGAAGTCAAAGCGGTTCAGATCCACCCAATCAGTGTGGGAGACGAAAGAATCTTCCCGCCCAGGTAGGTCCCAGAGGGTGACCTGTGGGAGTGTTGGATGTGGGTAATCCTTGGCCTTTGTAGTCGTCATTTGGATGCCAGTCTCGGCGGCACCCGGTTCACCAGAGCGTTTGCCCAGCATGCTGTTGACGAAGGAGGATTTCCCCGAGCCCGGCTCTCCCACCACGGCGACACTGAGCGGCACATCGGTGAAAAACTGCAGCGGTTTTGCCTGCACTATGGAGATGGCATCCGACAGCTTCCCCTGATGAATAGCGACCTGAAATTCTTCCATAGTCATAAATCTGGATGTTCTGTAATGAAAGGAAAGAAGGAAGTTTCAGCTTTCCTGAGTCCTAATTCAGTTTAAAAAATAAGAACCTGTTTTGCAATAGATTAAAAAAAAAATGAGTTATTGATAGCCCACCTTCCTTTCTGAGACTCGAGGATAATACAGGGTGAGTCAGTACGATCAACAGGGTGGGATGTCCGATAAGCAATGCCACAGGATTAGGGTGGCAGAAATCCAGAAATCTAAAAACAGAATTGGAGCAAAGTATTAACGTGGCACATTAAATGATTCAGAAATCCATAGCAGTATCCGACTTTACAAGCAAGCTCTATGTATAGTATGTAGACTACGGTTGATCTAAGTAACACCATGGATCATTTGGGACACAAACTGAATGTGCATATAGTCAGAAGCCAGAACGGGCCACCTTTCTGCAGCCAAGCAGATCAGTGGAAGTTCAGGGGTTCACTTTGGGCCAAGCACACTCTCTCAGCATACCCTACCTCATAGGGATGTTGTGAGTATAAAAGGAAGAAGAGGGAGCAACGGAATCCACTTTCAGTTCCAACTGGAAAGAAAAGCAGGCTACAAATTAACACGGGCCCTATTGGAGCTTACTCAGTTCCGCAGGGCCTCAGTTTCTATAGGTGCTTTTCACCTGGCTATGCTGGGGATTGAACCTGGGACCTTCTGAGTGCCAAGCAGATGTTCTGCCACCAAGCCACAGTCCCTCTTGGTTTGTACTTAGTTGTGGCTCCCATGATGTATTCTCAGAATTCCAAATGTGCCTACAAGTTCAGCAAGGACTGATCTCTCATCTGAGGCATAAAACAGTGCCTGCCATTCTGGACTTGGGTGTGTGAAAATGACCCCCCCACACACACACACAGAACTCAGTAGATGGGGCCAACAGCCCTTTTCATCATAAAGACTAAATTGGGAAGGTAAGTTGTTTTATATGTGCCCCCCCTCCTACCAAAGAACTCTGATTCTTTTCTCAGCTTGTCCCGAAGCATTAATCACACAGGAAAACCATTGGGTGGCTCTGTTGATCTGTTTGAGTCCAGTGGGACCTTCGAGGCCTACAAGATTTTTGGACTATCTGGCAAAGGGGAACTCTAAGTTTCTAAAGCTGGTACCCTGAAACTCTTGTTAGCCTCTAAAATGCTACAAGGCTCAAATCTAACTATTTGTTCTACTTAAGGCATTGGAGGAAGAGCATATCTCATGTTTTAAGTGCCTCTCAGTGCTGAACACCCACTCAGGGTGGCTGTCCCGCCCTTGAGGGCCTCCTCCATCAACCGGCTTGCATGACTGTTCAGCAGCCAGCCAATTGCCTTCTGTCCCCCACCCCTGACCATACCCTCCTATTTCCACTTCCCACTGAGGCTCGGAGGCTGCAGATCCCTGCCGCATGAGAGCTACCCCTGCTGGTGAGTTCCCTAACAGCTGCCTGTAGCCTTTCCAGGTCCTGGGGAAAAGAAGAAACTGTCAGCAGAGTTCTTCTCCCCCCCCCCCCCAATCTAGTGCCTGTGGTATTCCTGAATGCAACGGGCTTGGCCCCTAGTTCACCAATAATCCCAGTCTCAGGAAGAGTGTCAGGATCAGTCCCTGCTCTCTGCCATGTTTGAGTTTCCAGTGAACCTAAGAGACTCCATCTTGGAGTGCTGTGCCTTTACAGAAACATTCCCATGTAACCCGAATGCTAATGCCTGTAGTTTTCCTTTGATTCCCCCTCTCCTTTGATCCTTGCATTTTCACACTGCATAGTCTCCCGGCTGTGATACAATGTTGCCCAGTTCTTGTAAACATCTTATCTGCTAGCCCGAGGCGCCGGCCTGATCAAGGCCGTGCTAACTTCAACACCTTGGCAGGAAGCCTGGGATGGCACCTGGGTGAGGGGTCTTTCCCCTTCCCTTGGGAACGCTTGGGTTTAGGCGGGAGAAATGTATTGATAACTCTTTGCTGTCCTAGTATCGAACAGTCTTGACTTCGAATGTTATAGTGTACAGAGCTACTTCCAATTAAAGCTTTCTTTCTATAGAAGTTTGTTTGTGAGTTTTGTCTGCGCTTGACAAAGAGAGGCAGAGAGATCTGCAGCTTTGTTTGCAAGTTACAATGAAGACATGTCCAATCTGTGCACACCGTATACTAGATACTTCTTTACACATGTGTTCATTCTTGTGTTCCATTAAATGTATGTACATACTCAACATTTGACTGAAACCTCCTGTTTCTCCAGGTATGAGCCCCTGGTTTCATTTGTGGAGCCAACACATAGAATCATAGAGTTGGAAGGGGTCATACAGGCCATCTAGTCCAACCCCCTGCTCAACGCAGGATCAGCCCTAAGCATCCTAAAGCATCCAAGAGAAGTGTGTATCCAACCTTTGCTTGAAGACTGCCAGTGAGGGGGAGCTCACCACCTCCTTTAGGCAGCCTATTCCACTGCTGAACTACTCTGACTGTGAAAATTTTTTTCCTGATATCTAGCCTATATTGTTGTACTTGTAGTTTAAACCCATTACTGCATGTCCTTTCCTCTGTAGCCAATGGGAGCAGCATCCTGCCCTCCTCCAAATGACCACATTTCAAATACTTAAAGACGGCTATCATGTCCCCTCTCAACCTCCTTTTCTCCAGGCTGAACATTCCCAAGTCCCTCAACCTATCTTCATAGGGCCTGGTCCCTTGGCCCCAGATCATTTTTGTTGCTCTCTTCTGTACCCTTTCTATTTTATCTACGTCCTTCTTGAAGTGAGGCCTCCAGAACTGCACACAGTACTCCAGGTACAATGGCACTATGACATCTTCTGATTTTGATGTGATGCCCCCGTTGATACAGCCCAACAAGGTATTTGCCTTTTTTACCGCATTTGCCTTTTTTACCACATGTGAACACAGGTTGGATAGATTTTTGACATGTGAATTGGGCTCATGTGTCATCATCTTCCTGGCGGTTTTTGAAGGTCAGCCACAGTTGCAATGTGGCAGGTGGGTTGAGAACAGTGTGTGTGTGTGTGGGGGGGGGGGAGAGGGGTTGATCAGAGTGTTACTTCAGTGGAGGAAGACCCTTTTCTCTCCCCACCCTGCAGTCTCAATAACCAGCTGTCATTTGCTTTTAGCATCCAGTGGTGGCAGTGCTTGTTCACTGTAGAAGAGCCAGCCTTTAGGCCCAGTGGAACCAAAAGAGGGAAGGAAAACAGAACTCTGCACAAGACAAGTAGCCAAAAGAGGCCAAAACCCGAAATTAACATGTAGCTAAGTATACAGTGCGAATGTACAAAACATCAAGTATATTTTTATTATACATTCAAAAGTGTAAATGTCATTTAGAAGCCATATTCTAAAGGTTCTGCACATATACCTCCTTTACCTAATATAGAGACAAGTATCCAAAGATAGAAATACAGGTTAAGAAGTACAAACTGTTTCCACATAGAAGCGCCAAACATATTTCGGCTAAAAGCCTTCCTCAGTAGTAAAATCCAAACTGAGCACTGCATAAACTGAAACATAAAGATATATAAAAAACTCATCATGTGCAAATTGGACAAAAAAACCTTATAAAATGCAATGCACATATTATACTTAGATGTTCAACCATGGAATAGGGTTATTTCTTAACCCCATAATGCAATCTAGGCAAATCAATCCGCTGTGCAATATTTCATATGGCCATGGATCTGTTTAAGCCTGATCTGCAATGGTCAAAATTATAATGGAGTGCTCAGATATGCTCTGAACAGACCAAAAAAGACCCCAGTTCCAGGTCTGGCTAGATCCCAGAGGAGTTAATTAGCCAAGAAGAGAAAGGAGCTGCTTTGGTGTGAGGCTTGTGCAATGCTACCTCCTTGGGTTGCCAACTGGCCTGGAGAGAAACAAAACCGTTTGCCCTTCAATGGAGATTTCAGGGCATGCCATTCAACGACCAAGGACAAGGGTTTTGTTTGTTTGACGTCTGCCACCTTGGGACCCTGACCGGGTAGAAACGGGGCACAAAAACGTTTCTAATAAATGGAGGGATTTAATACCGTGCCTCAACTGGCCGTTTTCAAACTTTTTATTCGTGGGAGGGTAGTAAAAGGGAGGGGGGCATATTTCTCCCGGCCTGTTGGCTACCTGCCCCTTCAGATCCCTCTAGGGAAGCCCCAGTCCGCGCTTTCCTGTCTAAAATACCGCCGGACTGTGGGAACCACCCTTCTTTCTTTCTTTCGGCCCACCTCCCTATCTCCCTCGGCCGCGCTTGCAGCCACTTGGACGGGAATCGGGTCCCCTTGGCAGCCCCGGGCGCATCGACGGGCGGGCAGAAGCGATCCCTAGACTAGAGGACCCCACGCCCCGTATTGCACCGAAGCCCCCTCCCCGCAAACACACACAGAAGTCACCCAAACTCCTGCAACAAGTTGAGCCGCAGCCGCCGACCCGCGGGGCAAGGAAAGCGGCGGCTGGCCAGCCCCCGATCGCCCAGCCCCTTCGGGATCAGCCTGTTCAGGTCGGCAAAGGCCCTAAAACCAAACTGGAGGTCTTTATTTCTCAGCCCGCCCCCTCCCCAGCGGGCGTCTGTTACCCAACGGGGTTGGAGCGGCGACACTGCTGCTTCGCGCAGCCCGGCGAGGGCAGGAGCGCCTTACCTGCCTCCCCAGGTGAGCAGCGCGGCTCCGGGCTGGCCTCTCCGCTCCGCTCGCTCGCTGGCTCTTCCCCGCCTCCTCCAACCTTCAGCCTTCGCACTGCCCTCCCGCCGCCTGCGGAAAGCGAAACCGGTTCGGCCCTGCCTCTGCGGAGAGCCACCAGGGGGCGCGAAAAGGCCGGACGGATCTTGATTCCCCGCCCTTGCTCGGCAGTGGCCGGATCTGGTCACCGGATCGGACCGAGGAGGCTGGACAACACAACAGATTCCTACAGTAGAGAGGGGGGCTTATTCAGGAATTTCCCAACGTGGATTTGGGATACATGACAGGCGCACGCGCGGCTCCCCTTTCGCAGCGGCTGCTGGGAAAGCGAAAGCGAAACCGCTGGACTTAGATCCCCTTGCGGGGAAATGGGCTGATTGAACGCCCCAGCGGCTTTCCTGCAGCCGGTGTGAAATGTCAACGGCATCGCGGGGCCGCCTCTAGCGAAAAACAACCTTGTTCGGCAGCCTCGGAGAATCTGCAGCTGGTCTGTTGGCACCGCTTGGATTTCTATTTCAGATCCGAATCCTCATCGCATTCATTTGCTGCTAGGTTCAGGTGGGTCCCCCTGTTGGAGCAGTAGAATTAAGTTTTGATGTGATGCGAATACAGCATAATGCCTGGTAGAATAGAGTAATACCAGCAAATAGAGGCTGGAAGCAAATTAATGCAGGAGCCATGCAGTATTGAGAAAATATATTCAGATGTTATATACATGGTCTATACCAGGGGTAGTCAAACTGCGGCCCTCCAGATGTCCATGGACTACAATTCCCAGAAGCCCCTGCCAGCAAACGCTGGCAGGGGCTTCTGGGAACTGTAGTTCATGGACATCTGGAGGGCTGCAGTTTGACTACCCCTGGTCTATATGTTTCAATTTTAAAACAAAACCAGAATTTCTATTCTCTACTTAAATGGAACATAGGGTAAGTTGCTGTGACTGATCATTTCATTTATTCCACAACCTAATGGCTGTTGCGCAGAATTTAGCTTGCATTTAGTAGCCTTTGCTGTTGGATTTTCCTGCGCGGAACACGATAATGTATTTCTAATGTGCATTGAAAGTACATTTATCCAATGTGTACAGAATGGGCCCCAGTTTTTTCTTGAACAGTATTTCAAGTTACATCCCTAAGCAGAGGAAATATTATATTAGAGCAAGGGGCCTCATAAAGAGAACATCTAAAAAAGACATGCTCTAGTGCAGATCTGGCTAAATGATGACTCTCCACATGCCTGTGGACTACAATTCCCATGAGCCCCTGCCAGCATGTGGAAAGCCACTGTTTGACCCCCACTGCACTAGTGACTCCAGCTCCCCCTGCCAAAAGGCAGAACCTCCCAGCTCTTGGATTTTCTTAAAGTGCCTTGCTGGCAGATGGGAGGAGGTTGCCCCTTGTTTAAGGTGATCAGATTGTCCCACTTTTAGAGGGACATCTGGGGGTACCTGGCAAATTGTACTTATGTTGAAATTAAAAAAAATACGTATTACAATATTATTTTTGCATTCTGTGCATTCTATGAAACTTTTTGTTGCTCCATATAGACCAAATTTCTAATCAAGAACCCCCCCCCCCCCCGGTCAATGGTGTTCCGCTTTACCAATGTTAAAATCTGGTCACCTTACCCTTGCTAGCTTGCTAGCTTTGGCTTGCAGAACAAAGTTTTATTCCAGAGGTACCTTTAAGGCCAACGAAGTCTTATTCAGGGCAGAGGCTTTTGGGTGCATGATCGTACATACATGTAAAGGCATACTCCTTGAATAAAACTTTGTTGGCCTTAAAGGGACCACTGGGCCCAGCATTCGTTCATTTGTTTCGGTTCTTCTTGCGATCAAGTTGTAGCTAGTTCATGGCGTTCCAGTGGGCTTTCCAAGGCAAGAGACGCTCAGAATTGGTTTGCTGTGCCCTGCCTCCAGGTCATGACTCTGGTATTCCTTGGTGGTCTCCATCCAAATACACTTACAGTGCACATTTTATATTTTTTTAAAGACAGGCCTGCCCACTTTTCAGTGCGGTTTTGAGTATCTCGAGGTAGAGAACACAGGTATGCAGGTTAGCAAGCAAGCAATATAAAGAAAAAAGAATCCTGTAGCTCAGAGCCAAATTCTCCCTCACTGTCCTGCCTGGAGTAAAAAGGACATAGAAGGCTTTAAAGCAGTGGTTCTCAACCTGGGGGTCAATTGACCCTTTCATAGGGGTTGTGGCAGGGCAAGCAGCTTGGCTGCGGGGAGGGGTGCTACCCACACAGCAGCCTTGCGGGGTAGATCGAGATAGAGCATTCATTTGTCTGGAGCAGTGGAATAGAGAGAGATTGGCATGTTGGGACAAGAGTCAGAACTGAACTGAGAAACCCCAGAAAAAAAAAACATTTATATACAATCATGTACAATGGATCTTCACGCCATTGGTCAGTTTCGGTTTAATTTCTGTGAAAGAGCCCTTGCATCATTTTATGGTTGGAGGTCACCACAACATGAGGAACTGTATTAAAGGGTTGCGGCATTAGGAAGGTTGAGAACCACTGCCTTAAAGGTTAAATCCGGAATCTTAAACCTTATCTGGAGCTCCATTGGCACCTGGTGTAGCTGTTGGAGAACTGGTTGTACGTGCGCCCTCCAGGGGGCCCTTCATAGGACCTGTGCAGCCATGTTCTGGACCAACAGTAGATTCTGGATCAGGGATATGGGAAGGCTCACATCAAGTGAGTTACAGTAATCTAATCCTGTAAAATGCACTTGAAAGCTCACACCTTGAATAAATCGTTGTTGGTCTTAAAGATGCTATTGGACTCTGTTTTTGTTGTGCTACTTCAGACCAACACGGCTACTCACTTGAATCCATCCTGTACGATGGTCTTGTCACTTCGTTGCATCATTCTAGCCTTTCAGCTCCCAAGCTGCAAACATAAATAAAACCCTTTGCCAGTGTAATGTGACTATACCATCCCAAGCTGACAGCCTCTGGGATTAGGTGGGCTGGGAGACAACGGTGCCCCAAGACTGTGGAATGCCAACTGCAAGGGTGCTGAAAGGGACCTTATGGATTCAGGCCTTTATTTATTGAGTGATTTGTCTACATATGGTCAACGTTGACCTACCCACCTCATCCATAATGGCCAATGAGGGCCCTTGGGTGGGTGTGTCCACAGCTATGCCTCCCAATCATATCTTGCACGATCACATCACTTCTGGGATTTCTCAAAGCCTGAAGAATGTTTCAGGGGTCTCTCAATAGTAAAAAAGTTGAGAAAGACCGATCTAGGTTGTCAGAGGAAAATGATACACAAATAGAAGAGTTGGTTCTTATATGCCACTTTTCTCTACCAGGAGTCTCAAAGTGACTAACAGTCGCCTTCCCTTTCCTCTCCTCACAACAGACACCCTGCGAGGAAGGTAAGGCTGAGAGAGTCCTGATATCACTGCTTGGTCAGAACAGTTTTATCAGTGCTGTGGTGAGCCCAAGGTCAGTGGTCCCCAACCTTTATTAGGCTGGGGACCGGCAGGGGACCACGCCCATGCATCGGGCCGCGCCCGCGGATTGGGCCGCACCCACGGGCCGCGCCCACGGATCGGGCTGGCGCCCGCGGGCCACACCCGCAGATCGGGCTGCGCAGGCGCGGCCCGGCCCTGATTCCCTCTCCCCGCCCTCCCGCAGTAAGAAGTTTCCCGGGCCGCAAGCTTGCGGCCTGGGAAGTTTTTTACTGCGGGGGGGGGGCGGGGAGAGGGAGCCGCGGCCCGGCGCCATGGCCTTTGCGGCCCGGCATCGGGCCGCGGCCCGCAGGTTGGGGACCACTGCCCAAGGTCACCCACCTGGCTGCATGTGGAGGAGAGGGGAATCAATCCTAGGTCGCCAGATTATAAGCCTGCGCTCCTAACCATAGCAGCTTGAGTTAACAGTCACAATATTTGTGTTTATTTTTCAGAGCAGGTGAATGATCCAGAACAGCCATGGGTGGTAAAAGCTCAACTCAACCAAGTCTGGACGTTTTTGAAAAAAACACAATTGACATTGCTGTTGCAGGGATGTGGGGTACTGGTAAATCGTCCCTTGTCAATGCTCTGCGGGGTCTCTCAGATTTTGAGGAAGGTGCAGCCGAAACCGGTGTGATACAAACCACCCTAGAGCCAAGGCCTTATCCACACTCCATCTTTCCAGATGTAACAATATGGGACCTACCAGGATTTGGGACATCTATTTCAGAAGCTGAGGAATACCTCAGATGGGTAAATTACAGCCAATATGATATTTTCATAATTGTTTCCAGTACTCGTGTTACTATCTGTGACATCCAGTTGTCCTGTGCAATTCGGAAAATGAAGAAGCAGTTCTACTACGTGCGGTCCCAAATGGACTTCAGTATGACATGTGAAAAATGGTGTCCAAACTTCAATGAGGGGGCAGCCCTTCAACAAGTCAGGAAATATTGCCTCGATCACTTGGCGAAAGCTGGTATTTCTTCTTCACAAATTTTTCTTGTTTCCTCTTTCTACCCGAATAAGTACGATTTCCCTCTTCTCTGGTGCACCTTAGACAGTGACATCCATGAGCTCAGGAAACGTATCTCAAGACCAGCAATTCTACCAGACATGAGACACCACGACAGGTATGTTGAGCTTAGTTAAGGGTTTAATGTTTATGTTGATACTAGGGACGAAGCCCATTGTACCCAGGAATGCAATGGGTCCTAGCACACATGCCTGCACTGTGGCTTTCTTGGCTACTGACCCTCCCCCCTGTCCCGTTCCTGCTTGATCCTGAGATCCAACGTGTTGGAAGTGATTAAACAGTTGTTGTTGCTGTTAGGTGCGAAGTCGTGTCTGACCCATCGCGACCCCATGGACAATGAAGCTCCAGGCCTAGATTTGCCATTGCTTTCCTCCCCAGGAGCAAGTGTCTTTTAATTTCTTTACTGCCGCCTCCATATGCAGTGATCTGGGAGCCCAGGAAAATAAAATCTGTCACTACCTCCATTTCTTCCCCATCTATTTGCCAGGAGATTAAACAGTAGGAGGCTCTAATTTCAAGAACCCAATTTGATCCCCCACGCCTCCTCCATGTACAGCCAGTTGGATTGCCAACCTGTAGGTGGGGGCTTCAGGACTAACAATTGATTTCCAGGCACCAGTTCTTCTGGAGAAAACAGCTAGGAGGGAGGGAGCGCGTGAGAACAGAGGCTGCTCTGGGTTCCGTGGGGCTCCTTGCACCCACCCTCTTGACTCTTGAATCCCCACCTCCAAATGGCAAAGAACATTCCTAACCCAGTGGTCACCAACCTCCAGGTGTGGCCTGAAGACCTCCTGGATTGATATGCAGACTATAGAGATCAGCTTCCCAGGGGAAAATGGCTGTTTTGGAGAGAGGATTTTGATATGATAGCTCATCTTCAGGCAACAGTCCTTCTGGTAAAAAAGGGCTGCTTGGGAGGGGGACTCTGTGGCCTGCTTCACAAAGGTCGAAGGATGCCAGCCACCAGGGGAGACCTGGGCATCCCTCAGAAGGAAAGCTGTTCATCAGATGCAGAGATTAATTCCCCTGGAGAAAAGGGCTGGTTGAGAGCAACACATTGGGGCTTCCTCTGTTTCCACACAACAAGTTCTGAGGGTGGCAGAAGGCTGGGGGCAGAGGGCTGACTCCTTATCAGCCATCCCTGGCCAAGGGCTCCCTCCCAATAGGAGCTAAGGTACAAGGGAGGGCCATTCTTGGCTGAGGACCTATCAGGTAGCAAGTGACCTGTCGTTTTGGAAAATATATGGTTTATGATGGTATGTTTTTTTGATGAATAAAAGTTGGATTATTTTTTTTAAGAAGGCATTGGGGAGGGAATGGCATGGATCAGTTTTTTTTAAATGTAGGATTTGGCTTCCCTGTCACCATTTCTCCAGGCACCTCCCCCCAAAAACAACATAATTCAAAGGAATTATTTAAAAACAATTATTTAAAATATTTTTAAAATATTAAAATGCCCCACAACATTTGAGTCCAATAGCACCTTTAAGACCCCAGTAATAGTTTTATTTGCAGATATATTTCTAAAAATTGTAAGTATTACAGGAAAACAATTTCCATGTTTTATGACAATGCTAAAATTCAACATTAGAAGTTTTCCATTTGGCAACACTACATATTGGTATATATATCAATTAGGTATCTAGTGGACATTCTGTTTTTCTCGGACAGCCTTTCTTAACATTCTTACCATTGAGAACCTCCTAAAATAGTGGTCCCCAACCTTTTTCTGGTTGAGGACCGCCTCCGGGGTTGAGGGAAAGCTGCCGGCCCAGCCGCGCACATGCACGTTTTCTCCAGCAGGTGGCGCTAACTCACATGCGCAGAATAGCTGCACATGTGCATTTTTGCCAGCAGGGGGGACTAATGCACATGCGCGGCAGCTCTGCCCGTGCACGATAGTGTCCGCTGGCATGCTGGAGGCCGCGCCTGCCTCTTCCCCCCACTCTCACAGCAAGAAGCTAGCCGGGCTGCGAGTGAAGTGGCCACTTTGGCAGCCGCTTCACTCGGGGCCTGGTGAGCTTCTCGCAGCGGGAGGGTGGGGTGGAAAGAGGCAGGTACGGTTGCTGGCGGACCGGGGGTTGCCGACCCCTGTCCTAAAACATTCCTCAGGCTTTGAGAAATCCCAGAAGTGGCACAATCATGCAGAATAGGGTTGGGAAGCTGAGCTGTGTATGCACCCATCCAAGGCCCTGCCATTTCCCACCCCCTCCAGGCCCATCATTGGCCATGGAGGGGGGTGGGGGTTCAACATGGACATATATGGTCATATCACCTGATAAATGTTTGACAACCTTTATATATTTATATTTAACAACTAGCATCTAACATTTAATATTTAATTTTTTTTTTGTATTTATATACCGCCACCTTCCATTTGGACCCACAGAGGTTCACAGTAAAATGATAAAAACAGTACGGCCCCATTTAAACCCATTAAAATTAACATTAAACACTAAATATTAAAAGATGGCATACAGTGTTCTAACCCCTCACCCTCTCCCTCTGTCCAGCTATAGAAGGTCAAAAGCTTTTCCTTGTTGGGTGCGAGGGTCCAGATGTGCCAGTGCAAATGGATAAAATTAACTCCCACGCATTCAGGAGACACTTCTAGGGCTGTCAAGAAACCCCAGGATTTCACAAAACCCCAGTTGAGAAAGCATGTTCTAGGGGGTGAAGAGTCCACAGAATGGTGCCTTATGAAGTCAAGACATCATTTTTGGCATAGAATTGGAAATGATGTTACTGGGTTGCTGAATGTTCTAGGGTTCATTCAAAACTCTATGGTAAATCCATAGAGTTTGGGTTGAATCCTACAGTGCCTGTGGCTTTCATTTAATGACCTGAATTTTAACAAAACCGTCGACAAAACAGCAAATAGATAGCTGCTGCACTTCAACATCATATTGAAAAAATAAATATGGAATAGAGATAACTTTCATATTGCTGTCTTTTCTTGGATGAACGACCTATTGGCTTTAAGACTTAGATAGGAAAGTTTTAATATCTATTTTACCCTACCGCTAAATCCAGATTCTCAGGGGGAAATGATTCTGACCTAGCAAGAGAACTGTTGCAACATTGTCTGTCTGTTTGTTTATTAAATCAGATCAGCTCATCAAGGACTGAATGTGATGAAAAAAAAATACATTTGACGTTGCCATCACAGGGGTCTCAGGTGCTGGAAAATCATCGCTGGTCAACGCCCTGAGAGGCCTGTCAGATTTTGCAGAGGGTACGGCCCAAGCTGATGTCATAGAAAGAACAACTCCCCCGAAGGCCTATTTGTACCCTACGTTTCCACATGTAACTTTATGGGACCTACCAGGAATTGGAACATCGAGTTTTAAGGGAGAGGAATACTTAGAAAAGGTGAATTACCACCAGTATGACTTCTTCCTCATTGTGGCGTCGAATCGCTTCACTGTCTATGACATCCAGCTGTCCCGCGCAGTTCAGGCAATGGGGAAGAAGCTCTTTTACGTGTGCTCCAAAATGGACATCAGTATTCAGAATGAAAAAATGAACCCAGGCTTCAATGAGGAAACCACCTGTCAAAAAATCAGGAACTACTGCCTCAGTAATTTGGTGGAGGCTGGCATTTCCTTTCCAGAGGTTTTCCTCGTCTCCAGTTGGTATAGGGAGAAGTTTGATTTTCCCTTCCTGCAAAGGGCTTTAGAGAATTTAATGGAAGAATTCAGGAGACATGGCTCAGTGGCTTGAGAGACCCGAGAAGTACGTCCAGTTTAATCAAGGCACAAAGATGTTTTATTTGCTGACCCTGTAATTGGGTAAAAGAACTCCGTCTTGTTTTTCCATCCCAGTTGTCAAGTGCTAAAAGAACTCACAGCAACACTTCTGTAATAAGAAAGTTTTAATGGAAGTTTACTTCAGTCACTATAACTAGCGAAGTCAAATCTAACCAATACAAATGCAAGCCCTTTTCAAGACAATTCTCCCACCCAAAACTTGAATGTTCCCGGGGGGAGGGTCCCCTCTTCTTTCCCAGGTGCCCAGCGAGGCACCCAGCCAGGGTGTGTTACATTTAGCGCGTCCTTGGACTGCCTGGCGCCTATTGACAAGATACACGGTTATTGTTACAATAAGCAGAGCTAGCTTACAAGGTTCAAAAGACAAACAGTTCACAGCGGGCACTACAAATCATGATAACATGAGGACAGCAGACAGGTTTCGGTTTTAGGCAGACAGCAAGAAATTGTGGGCTTGGGTTACACAGAGAGCCCAGCATTTAATACAGAGAATATCATAAAATGGAGGAACCCTTATGGCAGAGAACAGGCACTGATCCTGACACCAGTATCCCTAGTTTGACAGGGCTATGGGGGTGGCATTCGCAGATTTGCATGCCCAAATGGGCAGGCGGGGGGAGCTGGGGGGCTGGAGATTAAGATTGAACCATGCTTCCTAGGTGTGTAGCCTTAGCAAAGTTTGACAGATGTTAATATCATTGTGTACTCAATAAACAACTTTTCGTCAACAAAGTCTGCTTATTGGGAGCAATCAGCTGGACTGTCACACTATCATAATTTCATTGTCAGGGCCTGATTTGTCAATTAATGTGCTAGAGCAGGGGTAGTCAAACTGCAGCCCTCCAGATGTCCATGGACTACAATTCCCAGGAGCCCCCTGCCAGCGAATGCTGGCAGGGGGCTCCTGGGAATTGTAGTCCATGGACATCTGGAGGGCCGCAGTTTGACTACCCCTGTGCTAGAGAGTCATTGATGCGCCAGAGCAGCGGTTCTCATCCTTTTCCTTGCCGCGACCCCAACTTCGTTGGCGTCATTGGTGTGCGCATGCAACAGTCAAGGCAGCATGGAGGCAGCCAGTGCCATGGCTCCGTCGCCTCCACTGGCTCCCGGCCGCCACCAGCACCTGCCTCTGCCTGCTGCCACCACTCGCCTCCACCTGCTGCTGGTGTCTGCCGCTGCCAGGCAACTCCACTACTGCCGTGGTGGCCAGCAATGGGGCAACTCCACGGAAGGGGCCAAGGGACCCCAAATAGGGTGGCAACTCCAAGGCTGAGAACCCCTGTGCTAGAGAGTCTTTTGACTGTTGTCCTTTTAACCCTGTCACCTATTGCATCAGGGCTTCCTGCCCGGTCCCATGCCCTTCAGATGCAAAACTGGCTATAAAGGTAGACCAGAAACTCACCATTTTTGTTGTCATGTTCAAAGAAACCTACCCTGTAATACGGGCTGCCACTCCGGACCCCCCTCCCGCAGTTCTTCTGGATTAAGTAAATATTCATCTTCCACCTTTTATTTATTAGGAACCTGTATGTATGTGCTTGTGCGTGAACTCTGAATGTACCAGAAGGAGTCTCAAAGTGGCTTACAGTCGCCTTCCCTTTCCTCTCTCCACGACAGACACCCTGTGAGGGAGGTGGGGCTGAGAGAGCCCTGAGATTACTGAAGAAGAAGAGAATTGGTTCTTATATGCCGCCTTTCTCTACCTGAAGGAGTCTCAAAGTGGCTTCCAATCACCTTCCCTTTCCTCTCCCCACAACAAACACCCTGTGTGGGAGGTGAGGCTGAGAGAGCCCTGATATTACTGAAGAAGAAGAGAATTGGTTCTTATATGCCGCCTTTCTCTACCTGAAGGAGTCTCAAAGTGGCTTCCAATCACCTTCCCTTTCCTCTCCCCACAACAAACACCCTGTGTGGGAGGTGAGGCTGAGAGAGCCCTGATATTACTGAAGAAGAAAAGTCGGTTATTACATACCGCTTTTCTCTACCCCGAAGTATTCTCAAAGCAGCTTACATTCACCTTCCCTTTCCTCTCCGCACAACAGACACCCTGTGAGGTGGGCAATGCTGAGAGAGCCCTGATATTACTGATATTATATGCCCCTTTTCTCTACCCAAAGGAGGCTCAAAGTGGCTTACATTCGCCTTCCATTTCCTTTTCCAACAAAAGACACCCTGTCAGGGAGGTGAGGCTGAGAGAGCCCTGATATTACTGAAGAAGAAGAGTTGGTTCTTATATGCCCCTTTTCTCTACCCAAAGGAGGCTCAAAGTGGCTTCCATTCGCCTTCCATTTCCTTTTCCTACAAAAGACACTCCGTGAGGGAGGTGAGGCTGAGAGAGCCCAGATATTCCTGCTCGGTCAGAAGAGCTTTATCAGTGCTGTGGTGAGCTCAAGATCACCCAGGTGGCTGCATGTGGAAGAGGAGCAAAGAATCCTGCTTGGCTCGACAGATTAGAAGTCGGTGCTTCTAACTTCTACACCAAGCTGGAGGGGAGCTCCAGAAGGGGGAAATGGCTTCCGAAGCAGCTATTCCCCACAGGGGACATGACCTCTGACATCTGGAGATCAGTTGTAAGTCCAGGAGGTCTTCAGGACCCAGCTTGGGGTTGGGAGTTATAGCAGTGGATAATTTGGGATGTCTAGTTTGGGTCCTGACATAGTGAGATATGTAGAGTCCAGTTCATGAGTCAGACTGTTTGTGCAGTTCTTTATTACTTGCCACCACACACACACACACACAACCGGCACACACACACAAGTTCTAGGAATGTCCCATTTTGAATACCATACCCAAATTCACCATTTTGAGATTATTTCAGGTCCCAATCATGATCACATAGAACACATATATTTAAAAGTTGGACTATTTTAAAATGTACTTCTGAGTATCTTGAGATCGATTCTGCCACAGCCACACCGTGGCTCTCATCTCCAGTCATCGGAAATCAGTTCACCCGGGAGTAATCTGCATTACAGAAAAATTGGGGAAACATCGCTAAAAACGACGTAGTAAACCTTAACTCTGCGCATGAGTCATTTCCCCCCACTAAACCCACCGAGTTATAATTCCCTCTGCACAGTTAACTCTACCATGGGTGCTTTCAACATGTTACCACCGTAGTTTCCAAAATGCACTTTTCACCGACTGTTTTTCCTCTGACCGCCTCGGATGCTCTGTTAGCAATGCAGAACTTCAAATGTGTTATTCAACTCCTCCCCAGTAACGACGTGCGCCAATAGGCAATGGGATAACACCTAGTCTGTCCCTTGCCCAATGAGAAAACGGGAAGCTTTGCTCTGCCAACACAAAAAGGCTGCTGATTCCTGGCCTGAGAGATGTACGTTTGGGCTCAACCGAGGCCAGGGCCTTCTTGGTCCTGGCCCTCACCTAGTTGAATGAGATCCTGGAAGAGCTGCAAGCCGTGCAGTTCCAAAGAGCCTGCAAGACAGAGTTCTTCCACCAGGCATTCAGTTGGGGCCAATGACCATCACCAATAAGAGCCCTTTCCCATCCTAGACTGGATCCAAGCAGACTGACTGATTATTACACGTGGCAGCTATAGTGAGCGGATTCATTATTACAGCCTTGAAATTGTTTTTACTGTTTTCTTGAATTGTTTTATCAAATTGAAGAAGAGTTGGTTCTTATATGGCTCTTTTCTCTACCCGAAGGAATCTCAAAGCAGCTTACAGTCGCCTTCCCTTTCCTCTCCCCACAACAGACACCCTGTGAGGGAGGTGACGCTGGGAGAGCCCTGATACTACTGAAGAAGAAGAGAATTGGTTCTTATATGGCTCTTTTCTCTACCCGAAGGAGTCAAAGCGTCTTACAGTCACCTTCCCTTTCCTTTCCCCTCCACAGGCACCCAGTGAGGGAGGTGAGGCTGAGAGAGCCCTGATATTATTGAAGAAGAAGAAGAGTTGGTTCTTATATTCCACTTTTATCTACCTGAAGGAGTCTCAAAGCGGCTTACAGTCACCTTCCCTTTCCTCTCCTCACCACAAGCACCCTGTGAGGGAGGTGAGGTGGGGAGAGCCCTGATATTCCTGCTCGGTCAGAACAGCTTTATCAGTGCCGTGGCGAGCCCAAGGTCACCCAGCTGGCTGTATGTGGGGGAGTGCAGAATCAAACCCGGCTCGCCAGATTAGAAGTCTGCACTCCTAACCACTACACCAAACTGGTTCCCTAAGACAGCTATGCCAAGAGGGGCATTCACAGAAACTGAACTATAAGTAAATAAACCTAAGAAGCGAGCTACGATTCACAAAAGCTCACGTGGAAATTAATTTTATTGGTCTGGATTTTAACCTCAGTGAAGAATGACCTCCCTGTTCACTCTATCTCCCTGCTCCGCTGGTCAGGAAGAAAGGCCGAGGCTGAGTGGATTCGCTTTCTCTTTCCCGTCAGTGGCTGCCTTGACAAGAAAAAGGCTGTGGATATGGAGGGAAAGTGTATGCTATCTGGCTGATAGTAAAGAACTGCACAAACAGTCTGACTCATGAACTGGACTCTACATATCTCACTATGTCAGGACCCAAACTAGACAACACAGATTATCCATTGCTATGACTCCCAACTCCCAGGTGGGTCCTGAAGACCTCCTGGACTTACAACTGATCTCCAGATGTCAGAGGTCATGTCTCCTGTGGGGAATAGCTGCTTTGGAAGCCACTTTCCCCTTCTGAGCTCCCCTCCAGCTTGGTGTAGAAGTTAGAAGCACCGACTTCTAATCTGGCGAGCCAAGCAGGATTCTTTGCTCCTCTTCCACATGCAGCCACCTGGGTGATCTTGAGCTCACCACAGCACTGATAAAGCTGTTCTGACCGAGCAGGAATATCTGGCCTCTCTCAGCCTCACCCACCCCACAGGGTGTCTGTCATGGGGAGAGGAGAGGGAAGGCAAATGTAAGCCGCTTTGAGCCTCCTTTGGGTAGAGAAAAGGGGCATATAAGAACCAACTCTTCTTCTTCTTCAGTAATATCAGGGCTCTCTCAGCCTTACCCACCTCACAGGGTGTCTGTTGTGGGGAGAGGAAAGGGATGGTGAATGTAAGCCACTTTGAGCCTCCTTTGGGTAGAGAAAAGGGGCATATAAGAACCAACTCTTCTTCTTCTTCAGTAATATCAGGGCTCTCTCAGCCTTACCCACCTCACAGGGTGTCTGTTTTGGGGAGAGGAAAGGGATGGTGAATGTAAGCCGCTTTGAGCCTCCTTTGGGTAGAGAAAAGGGGCATATAAGAACCAACTCTTCTTCTTCTTCAGTAATATCAGGGCTCTCTCGGCCTTACCCACCTCACAGGGTGTCTGTTGTGGGGAGAGGAAAGGGAAGGCAAATGTAAGCCACTTTGAGCCTCCTTTGGGTAGAGAAAAGGGGCATATAAGAACCAACTCTTCTTCTTCTTCACTAATATCAGGGCTCTCTCAGCCTTACCCACCTCACAGGGTGTCTGTTGTGGGGAGAGGAAAGGGAAGGTGAATGTAAGCTGCTTTGAGACTACTTCGGGTAGAGAAAAGCGGCATAAAGGGATGAGCTTTTGTGTGCACACACACTTCCTCGGATATAACTGTGTGCACAGAAAAGCTTATACCCTGAATAAAACTTTGTTTTAACCTAGATGCAGAGTTCTCTTTGAATGCCACGCCTTATGGAGTCACAAGTTTTGATGCTTTTAAAAATTAATCTCATTCCTGATTTTTTGGGGGAGTGCACTTTACAGTGGCATGCTTTGTGTTACAACTTTGGGAGAAAAGTATTTTTGGCATCGCCTACACGCTTGTCCGCCTATTCGTTGCTCCAGGGTGTTCTTAATTTTTAAAAAGCCCCGTCCCCCAGAAGAAGGGAGAGGGAGGCAGTTGTGAGGGTGAGACATTGGAAGCAGAGGTAGCGCTTCTTCACCTCCACACATTTTTTTTGGCTGGTGGCCTGATGGTTGCTCTCCCTTAGCTCACACTAAATAGGTTGGGGAATCCACTGTATGACCGTTTATGCTCTGGGAACTTCAGTGCTCCAGCTCCCATGCAAGAGCACAAATTGGGGGTGGATGAGGCACACCAGGCCAAATGCTCCCCCATGTGGGTACAGGAAGAAGTGGGGCAACCTGCCATGACTAAATCTCCAGCCTGCAGCTCGTCATGAAACCTCCAGTGCATGATCGGTCCATGTAATTCCCCAGGTAGCACTTTAAAATGGAGGATGTAGTGAGCGGTTTTCTAGAGAGATATGGAATGTGGCCGACTTCATGCAGAGCGCCAGGAATATAGCGCCTTCAAAGGCTAAGTATTACGCTAAATTTATGATGTGCGGAAAGGGCCTCTTGCATAAAACAGTGTTGGTCTTAAAGGTGCCACTGGACTATTCGGCTGCTTCAGACCAACATGGCTACCCACTTGAATCTACCCTCTGTGGCCTATCTGTAGCTGCCAAACCAACTGATTTCCATATCAGGGCGTTTAGCTAAACATAATTTCCCAGTTGGAAAGCTGCTCTGTTTGCTCCCCTCCCAGTTCTGGCTGCTCAAAGACCTGATTTACAAGAAAGCGAAACTGAAGCCAGCCAGCTTGGCTTTTGATTTCTGGCTACTCCCCTGTTTGATCAGGAGATACTGTGAAAGGTATGTGTGTTTATATCTGTCCTCCAGGGAGATCTACAAGGGCAGAGCCTGGATTCAGTGCAGACTGGCTTGCCAATCTCCAGCCAAGACCTGGAAATCTCCAGGAATTACCAGTCTCCAGACACCGGTTTTCCTGGAGGAAATAGCTTAGGAGGGTTGGCTTTATGGCGTTATACCCCACTGATGTTCTCAAGCCGCATCCTCCCCAATCCAATTACTTACCTCAGCTTGTCCATCCCTCCCCATGACTGGGAGCAGGAGAAGCTACACATCACGTCTTCAGGGTTTCTCTGCTCAGTGGGGCTGCAAAGGAGAACAGCTCACCCATTGACGTCTCCACCCAAACTGGCAGTGGTGCAGAAGGCAACAATTTGTGAGCTGATACTAATTGCCATTGCCGATGAGCAGGTGGTGGCTGGATGTGTCTGGGATCAGAACTGATTTCCAGGCAACAAAGATCAGTTCCCGTGGGGAAAATGGAGGCTTTGGGGGGTGGGAATCTATGGCATTACACCCCCTTGAGGTCCCGCTACTCCCTAAACGCCACACTCTTCAGAGTTCAGACCCTGTCCCCAAATCTCGAGGTATTTCACAACCCAAGTGAAGAGGACTGTGAGCCTCTGAAGCAAGTTAGCAAGGTGTGGCTTTGCTTGCCCCGGGCCTAAGGTGGCCAACCTCCAGGTGATGGCTGGAAATCTGGGTTTATAATTCATCTGCAGGTGACAGAGGCTGGTTTCCCTGGAGAAAACTGTCACCTTGGAAGGTGCACTCTATGGCATTATTCCCTTTTGAAGTCCCTCTCGCCATTTCATCTTGGTTTTATGAGGAAGGATATTTTTATATGTACTGGTTTTTATATTGTTTTTATTGGATTATATTTTGGCTTTTTATGGAGGGATGTAACCTGCCTCAAGCCTTTGGGGGGGGCGGGTAATAAATAAAACAATATTAATAATTAATAAACAATAAATAATAATTAATAATTAATAATTAATAATATACCCTTCAGGCTCCATCCATAATATCTCCAGGTCTTTCTCAACTCAGAGCTTGTAACCAGTAGTCTTCTGGGCAGCCTCTCCTCCCCCCGGGAATTTCCCTGCAAGTTAAATGGCCTTTCCTTCCCTGCAGGGTTTAATTTTCAGCAGGAAGAACAAAAGAAGGGTGTGGAGCTGAAACGCCCAACAGATTTCCTTCTGCTGCCCGGCTGACTCTGGCTGTTCTTTCTCTTAAAAGGCAGCAAAGACCACAGAAGCATTTTACGGGGCAGAGGACTCTCTCTCCAGTACCAAGCCTCTGTCCACCCTGTGAGTTTACAGGCTCTGCCAATTCGTCAAGCTCTCCAAGAAACTTTGATTAGGAACGGTAAGCCAGGCTCCCTTTGCGGTTCATCCTCCTCTCCGCTTCTCGTGTCTTTCTGTGGCTGCTCATTTGTGATCAAAACTATTTCACATAGTAAGTTTTCTTTTCTTTTTAAAAGGTGGCTGCAAAGCCTGATTTCACTGAGGGCTGCAAGGTCAAAGAAACAAGCAGTGTCTTTTGAAACAATGAATTCTTTTGGATTGATAAATCCAGTGGCAGAACAGCCCTGCAGTGAGATTCACAGCCAGTCTGTCTGTTGTGTCCAGGATTCAGTTTCAACAATGTGGTGTAATTTTAGTGTGTTTCTTACTATTACTTACTGTTTGTGGTTCATGAACTAGACATGCCATGAACCATGAACAGAACTGAAGCCCTTTCTCCCAGTTTGTGCCCATGCCTAACCATGTCTGGTTAGAAATGCTTAGAAATGAAACACGGAACGACCAAAAACAACGGCTTTTCAGTAGGGTATTTCTGGGTATCTGTGCCCATTAGTGTTGATGCACACTTGAGGCAGGAACTTTCTGTTCTAATTTGTTTTTCAAACAGTTACAATATACCAAAAGATCACCAATTGTTTTGCGCTTACAGAATGATGTCTTATAGTAAGATTGCCTTCTGTTAAACTGCTTTGGGTGCAAGTTTCTTTCAGAAAAGTAGGGTAGACATACTGTGAATAAGAAATGGTACAGGCTTAATGCATTTGATAAAGGTCTGTTGTTCTACTCAGGGAGCCTAACCGAGTGACGGGAGCATCATGTAGAGGCGTTAACGATCATGATATTTGTATTTATTTTTCAGGTGTACCTTGTAGACGAGCCATGGGTGGGGAAAGTTCAACACCACTGGTAAGAAGTGAACCTGAAGAGAGGTCTGCCAGGGAAGAAGGAAACCTCTCACTTCTGACTGGATCAGGAAAAGCCACTCTTGACATTGCCATCACAGGGGTAACAGGTGCTGGCAAATCATCCCTTGTCAACGCCCTACGGGGAGTATCCGATTTTGATGAGGCAGCAGCCATAACTGACGTGATAGAAGTAAAAGCAGAGCCAATGTGTTATCCACACCCCATCATTCCAAATGTAACAATATGGGACCTACCTGGTACTGGGACATCTGATTTCAAAGCCAAGGAGTACCTAGAAAGAGTAAATTTCAGCCAATATGATTTCTTCATAATTGTCGCTTCGGAACGCTTCACTGTCTATGACATCCAGCTGTCCCATGCAATTCAGAGAATGAAGAAGCAGTTCTACTACGTGAGGACCAAAATGGACATCAGCATTAGCAATGAAAAACTAAATCCCGCCTTCAATGAAAAAGCAGCCATTCAACAAGTCAGAAAATATTGTTTTGGTAGTTTGGTGGAGGCTGGTATTCCTTCTCCGCAGATTTTCCTTGTCTCCAGTTGGTTTCAGAAAAAATACGATTTCCCCCACCTGCAAAAGACCTTACAGAATGAATACAAGACTCTGAGGAGATGTACCTTAAGACCAACTGACAAGTATGCTGGGTTAAACCCTTGATTTGATTTTCTGTGAACAAAAAGTGTGTCTAAAAATTGTAGTCCTGGTACAGGATTGTGGCAGGCAACAACATGAATCAGTATTAACTACAAACACAATACCTTTATTGGCATAATGCAGGTTAGCAAGACAAGCAGAGATAGTTAAAACACATCAGTCAGTTTGAATTTAAAAACTGAAGATAGAAATTCTGCCATAATAAAAGTTGGCAGATCTCTTGAATGGTTTCTCCATTTGGGTAGAAGAGGTATAATATTCCTTCGCTGGACAATAAACAAGGGACTATCCAGTAAGATATGTTGAATAGTGTCAGGGGAATTTGATTCGCAAAGGCATTGTCTATTTTCGAAAGGAATCTTGACAAATCTCCCTTGTAATACTTTGGATGGAAAGGCGTTGAGCCGAGCAGGTGAAAATGCCCTGCTATAAAGGGGATTGGCCAAGTTATAGAAATAAGCTGGCATGATCCCATGCTTCACTTGGAGACCAAGAGCATGGGTAGAACAAGTTGCCGGAACGGTTGGATGGATTTTTTGAAATTCCTGACCAAGAAGCCTTTGTTTAATTTGGCACATAACGGAATACTCCTTCAGAGATAAGATGTAATCGTAGTAGAATTAACTATTTTTCTATCTTTATCCCAATTTAGAAAGCTGCACAATACTTTTAAACATAATAAAATATATCCTATATATATATAAAGTATATATAAATGAACTAAATGAATTTAAGCTCTACTCCCATATGGCAAAATAAATGCACTATTTCACTTACTGTTTCCTCACCAGTGATACTTACGATTGCTGATTGGTGAAATGGCCATTGGTGGAGAGAACAGTGATGACTCTCTTTTCCAGGGTGTGGCTCCAATCCCCACTAGGGACACATTTTAGAGTTAGAAAGGACTTAAGGCAAGAGTTCCAGTTGCTGAATCTCATATCCTTATAGAGCAGAAAACTGACCAACAAATTTTCAAGTTTATCTTGGGACACATTTCAGCATTATACCGAACACGTCAAATCTCTGTAGATGTACCATCTGTATCTGTACATCTATATTTATATCTATCTATATCTATACATAGAAATAAAACAGTAAGAGGGTTCTGGGAGGAGTTGGCACTCATAGCCAACCAGTCAGGTACGTTGTTCCAGCTTTCCCATCCCTGATTGGCCATCCGTCCAACAAAGGGGCAATCGGGAAGGGTGTCTCGCTCCTGGCTACATCCCCCTCCAGCTTCTCCCATATGGAAGAAGTGCCAGCTGGTGAGTGGGAGCTGGAGGGAGGGTGTGGGGCCTGGGATTGTGAGCCATGTGGAAGTGGGGATGGGGAGGGAGGGAGCCCCCCGCCACTGCTTACTCCTGCCCTGAGCAGCCCTGGCCGTGGCCTTGCCAGGCATCGGTGGTGCTGCGGGGTTGAGCCAATCCCAGCCAGTGGTCCTGCCATCCCGTGCAGCTCCGGCTGCGTCCTTGCCAGTCTGTGGCGGGGCTGTCCAGGGCAGCCAGGGGAGGCATAGAGTCCCCTCAGCACTTCCCACTGCTGCTCCAAAATGCTCACCAAGCACTTCGCGCTGCCACCCTGAAAACGTCCACTGAAGCCTCAGTGAGTCTTTTTGGTGTGGCAGGGGGAGGAGTGGAGTCCCCACCAGCGCTTCTTCCGCCCCCCCCCCATAAATGCCATCCAAAAGCCTCTCCAGGCATTGGCTGGCCTCTCGGAGGGGGGGGGGGCTCTAGCACCTGTTGTATTTTGAAACACAACAGGCTTCTTTGCTAGTAAATCTATAAAACCTATTCTATTTTGAAGGGCACCTGGCAGTTGCATTGGATAGTTCTCCTAGTAAAATTCCTACTTAGGTGGCTTTTCTAATAAATGCTGACGGCTGCGGTTATTGTTACATTTATTGGTGTTATTATTGACATCTGTCTTGTGCTCCTCCTATTTCAAGTGGTTTCCTGTTCTTTTTAAGGCTGGCATTCTCTTTCTATTTTTTAAAAAAACCTTAATCTGTTTTTGCATAATAGGTGATGGTAGAGCTTTCTTAAAACTTCCTAAATATATTACACCTTTCTTTTTGTTTCTTAGATCAACCAAACCATCCCAAGGAATTGGAATGCATTTCAAACTTCTTCCAAAAACCTTAAAAACAGGCCTTGCAACACTGAAGGATACTCTGATGCACAGAAATCTTGAAGAGGTGACTGAGGAAGTTCGTCAAGAACTGGATGGAATACAAAACATCAGGCTTGACATAGCCATCACAGGGGTCTCAGGGGCTGGCAAATCATCCCTTGTGAATGCCCTGAGGGGCATGACTGATTATGAAGAAGGGGCAGCTGAGGTTGGAATAACGCAAACAACGATGGAGTGTTGTGCCTATCCACATCCCTCATTTCCGAATGTAACTATTTGGGATCTGCCAGGGATTGGGACACCTGAATTTAGGCCACAGAATTACCTAAAGAAGGTCAATTTTACCCAGTATGATTTCTTCATGATTGTCAGCTCAGAACGTTTCACTGAGAATGACGTCCTCCTGGCCCGTGAAATTCAGAACATGAAGAAGAAATTTTACTTTGTGCGCTCCAAAATGGATGCCAGTATAGCTGCTGAAATTAGGAACCCAAACTTCAATCTGGACAGATCCCTTGAGAAGATACGAGAAAATTGTTGTCATGAACTGACAGAGGCAGGAGAATCTAATCCAAGAGTTTTCCTCATCTCTAGGCGAGATTTGAATAGGTTTGATTTCCCGGATCTCCAAGAAACCTTAGAAGATGACCTAGATGAGCTCAAGAGACATGCTCTAATTCTGTCTATGCCACTTTTCTCAAGAAAAATCCTCAAAAAGAAAATGGCTGCTATGGAGTCCCATATATGGAAATTTGCTTTTCTATCCTGTGCAGTCGGGTTAATTCCTGTCCCAGGGCTTTCTACGGCTTGTGATCTTGGTATCCTGGTAATGGCATTGCTGTATTTCTACAAAGTCTTTGGCTTGGATGAAGAGTCCCTTCGCAGAGCTGCCAAAGTATTCGGCAAAGATTACCGAGTGCTGAAATCTGCAATAAAAAAGTCTCCGATGTCCAGCGAGATTACGCCTACACTTGTAGGTAGCCTCTTAGGCCGGTCAGTGCTTTGTGTAAGTCTGGCAGTAATAGAAGTGGTCTTCTATTTTGTACCAGTTTTGGGTTCTCTGTTTGGAGGAAGTAGCTCCTTCGTCACCACATTCTTCATGCTGAAGAGCTTCCTGAAGGACATTGTAGAAGATGCAGAGAGTGTACGGGCAAAAGCTACTGAGCCTTAACCATCATGATGTCCAGGCACCAAGACACCGGTTCAGAAAAAGAGTCACAGGACCAGAACTCAAGAATGAACAAGCAAGGACACTGGATTTGAATTTCAGACTTCAGATCAGAAGCTTATTTTTCTTTTTATTGATAACCAAGATCATTGAACCTTCAGTATGAAATAACAAATAAAATAATTTCTGTCTTGTTAGTTCCAGACCTGAAGCCTCCTTTCCTGTCTTCCTGCTTTTCCAGAGAGCCAGTCAGGGGCTCTGAAGAATGGTAGAGAGCCAGCGTGGTGTAGTGGTTAGGAGTCCGGACTTGTAATCTGGAGAGCCGGGTTTGATTCTCCGCTCCCCCACATGCAGCCAGGTGGGTGACCTTGGGCTCGCCATAGCACTGATAAAGCTGTTCTGACTGAGAAGTAGTATCAGGGCTCTCTCAGCCTCACCCACCTCATAGGGTGTCCGTTGTGGGAAGAGGGAAGGGAAGGCAACTGTAAGCCATGTTGAGACTCCTTCAGGTAGAGAAAAGTGGCATATAAGAACCAACTTTTCTTCTTCTTCTAGTACTCAAATCCTAATTTTTTTAATTTAAAAAATGCCTACTAGTAAATTGTATGTTCTTGTGACCTTACTTTACTTGTTTTCCACAACAACACTTAGTCTGTGACAAGCCTTTTAGCAAAGGTCACCTAGAGCCATGACAAATGTAAGAAATGTTAGGCTTTTATTTCTTTGATTTCTATACCAGTCTTTGCATTTCACTAATAAATCTAACTTGCTATTCAAGTAAAGTGTGTGTTCTTCTGAACGGGCTTGACTTGAGACCCTCTCCTTCCTCACATTTAACGCCTGGGTTCTCCCAACTAAGAAAGGCTTCCAGGATCATTAGGGAAGCAAGTGGTTGAAGATTCAAATCTCACCGAATGGCTTCTCAGTGGGATCTCCCCAGTAATCGATGCCAGTCTGACAGTTCTGTAGCTCAGTAGTTGGAAGCAGGCTTCCGTTTAGGGTGGAATCAGGTAGATTCAGGTCCAGAGGGAAAGCTGAAATGGTTAGATTCCCATCAAATCCTACCTCACACATTAATCCATGCAGAGGAGAGGGGTAAATATTCTTTGGCGAACCTCAGGGGCATGACAGATGTTTCCAGTAATTTACCTGGGGCAGGTATTAGTTTATCTGGCCTGTGATTTCCTCGGATGCTCCTGGCTTAGCAACAACATTGGCAGGGGATGAGGGGTGTGGGTTGGGTTGGGTTGCCAGATCCAGGTTGGGAAACTCCTAGAGATTTGAGGATGGAGACTAGTAACAACAGAAAACTCAATAGAATAAGGTGAAGGTAAAGGTATCCCCTGTGCAAGCACCGGGTCATGTCTGACCCTTGGGGTGACGCCCTCTAGCGTTTTCATGGCAGACTCAATACGGGGTGGTTTGCCAGTGCCTTCCCCAGTCATTACCATTTACCCCCCAGCAAGCTGGGTACTCATTTTACCGACCTTGGAAGGATGGAAGGCTGAGTCAACCTTGAGCCGTCTGCTGGGATCGAACTCCCAGCCTCATGGGTAGAGCTTTCAGACTGCATGTCTGCTGCCTTACCACTCTGCGCCACAAGAGGCTCTACTCAATAGAGTACAATAAGTCAAACCTCGAAAGCATCCATTTTCTCCTGGAGAATGAATCTTTTATCAGGAGGTGAGGTGTAATTCCAGCGGATCCCCAGGTCCCACCTGTAGGCTGGCATCCCTAGGAACCTCCCACCTTACCCACCTAACCCACCTTACAGTCAGATGTATTCTCAAGAACTCCCCTTAAAACCCACTTGGTCACTTCTTGTGGCTTGGATTGCTATGAACTCCTCAGACTTCATGTATGGTCGACCACATGATCCTGGTACACACGGAGACTGAAGAAGGGGCAAGCAGGGCCTTTGTGGCCATCTCCTCTAAGGAAAACAGCCTGAAAAACAAAAACAAAACTTCTGCTTTCCCAGGGAGGTGGAACGGCAGCAGCAGGGTAACAGGGGCAAGAGGATGCATTGAAAACTGCTGGGTTGATCTGGCTTTATTCTCCAGAGGGAAGAAACACAGAAAACCTTAGCTGAGTGGATGCTACTACATCTGCTTGTCTTCCATGGCCATATCCTAATTAGGTACCCACCCATGGATGCTTTAAAAAAATTACAAACATTGAGAGATAGCAGATCCTTCCTTAACTTAGATCACTCACCTGGTTATGCCCCCGCCCTCTCTCTGACTCTCTCTGTTGCAAAATTTGTTCATGGGGAACCAACTCTTGTTTGCAGTAGCAAACCTGCTTACTGGGGTTTTTGGACTTTTTTGCATGGTTCTACTGGGCTTGCCAGATCCCTTGGTTGCCCAGTCTTTATGTGGGATTGCCCAGAAGCTATATGATGAACAGCTGCAATCCCAGGAGATCTCCAGGCACCACCTGAAGATCATATAAAGAAACACCATTGGTTTCTCGCAGAAATACACCCAAAAGCAAACGAAACCAAGAGGCAAAAAGTGGTATCTTCTTGAGATTTATTATCCTAGGTGGTTTAAATAATATTGCAACCGGGTATTCAATCCCGCTTTCTGTTACTTCTTCAGGGCTTGCAATTGTAGTCTTAATATAAAGATTTAACATCACCCATATGGTACCTGGTCCACGTGATGCCATAGCAGGCAGCCTTCTGGTGTCTCCACCTGGTAGGAGATGGGTCCTGTAGCTTGTGTGACCATACGCAGCCAAAGCGGGATGCAAGGACTATGGACACGCATCTCCTTTGTGTCCCCGGTGGCAGCCTTGGCCAACAGGGCTTCTTCAAGGACCATTTTAAAATTGGGATCCTTCTGGGCGAGGACGTAGCACTGCGTGCGTTCCTCTCAGAGTCCACAGAGTAGGCGGTCCCACAGCATTTCTTTGGTGTCGCGGAAATTGCAGAACTGTGATGCACTGTGCAGGGCAGCCATGAACTCAGCCACAATCTTACCTGAATCTGGACACTCCATGCTATTAGGAGTTCGTGTTCTTTGTAAATAATATTCATATGGACTCTCTATGACCTTTTATGCACAGTGGCACAATGCCCCGCTGTTCCCCATGTACGCATGGGGTCAGTGCATGCTGGGTTGCCCTGGGGACAGGAGGGCCGGATTGCTGTCGGCCGAGGTAAGCAAAACAGTGGTGTGTGTGGGGGGGGAAGGATCGCCCCTGCCAGCTCCATGACTCCACAGAGCCCTGAAGGGACACTGCAGGTCGGGGCTGGGAGGACCAAAAGACCCGGTGCCAGTGATTATGCACAGCACCGGTCCGCCTCAGTCTCTGCCGGCCCCCGGAGTACCCAGGAACCTGTGGAAGTTACCGCGTTTCCTTAACGTGGGCCTTCTGTAGCCCTGGGCCGGGATGCGCCTGCACTGGCGGCAGCGGCGAGCATCATCGGGGATTTCCCCCCAAGCGCTGCCACCGCCAGCACGGGCATTATGGCCCGTGCATAATGGGCCTATGTCATGCATTTGTGCAGGACTTGTAAACTGCTGCAAGCATTCTCGGGGCAGAAAAGTGGTTAATAAATAGGACAGTTTTCAGTTGGGAAGCTGCAAGAATGACCCTGGTCATAGGGCCACACCCCCAGCAGAAGTATTAAAAGGGCAATAAAGCTGGGAACAGAGCGTCAGACACCAAATTCTGTTTTGGCACACAAAATACATTTTATATGGGAGCATGTCAGCATAGCCCACAGCTCAATAAACACAGAACCACACATCTAATCTATACCCTTCACCGATTGTAGAAAGTTCTCCCGTTTCCCCCTTTGGTTCGGGTACTCTGGGTTACACTCTGTCCGTCACACCTATTGTTACTTAACCCCCTTTCTTAATATTGGAAGGGGGCAATACATTTCTTAAAAATGGCAAGTTGAGGAGGAGATTCTAATATGTATTTCGTCAGTGTGCATGCCCAAATGGATGTCTATCTCATGATTTTTGTACTACGGTCTGGATTTCCCCTAAAACTCCTTGCATTCCCGGTTCTAACCAGTGTTGGTCAACTGTCTGTTGTACAGGTGGGCTGTGGTTGGATGTTAGCACACCCTGTTTCAGATGTCAGGGGTTGTGTTGTGCAAAGACTGTTCAGGCCCCCCTCTGTGTGCACGGCAGTTAGCTAGGAAGCTAACACTTCAGATTAAATAAGCTCAAATCTTGGTGTTTGTTTGTTGATTCATCTATAAATGCCACAAGCAAAATGGATTTGACATCCTAGGATTCTGATCTGCCCCAGAGGATCAACACTATCTGGAAAAGACTCAAACGGCTGGATTGTTCCTGTAAATCCCTTTCGTTTCCTTTCCAGAGGGGTGGAGCAATGGGAGGGAGTGGAGCTGAAACTCTGAACAAACAGCTTTGTTTTTACTGCCTGGTTGCCTTGGACTGTCCTTTCTCAGAAAAGGCAGTAAAGACCACAGAGGCCTCCCTTTCCAGAAGCAAGCCTCTGCTTGCACTGGGAGTTTAGAGGCTCTGCAGATTCTTCAACCCCTCCAAGCAAACCTTGATCAGGCACGGTAAGCCAGACTCTCTCTTTGCTATTTGTCCACCTCTCTGCTTCTGTGTTTCAATGACTGCTGGTTTGCAATCAGGGCTGACATTGTTTCAAATACTAAGGTTTTTTCCTTCAAAAATAAAGAAGAGTAATTTTTATACCCCACTTTTCTCCACCAGAAGGAGTCCTACAGGGGCTTGCAATTGCCACCCCTTCATTTCCCCACAACAGACAATCTGTGAAGTAAGTGAGAATGAGGGAGCTCTAAGGGAACTGCTCTTTGAGAACTGGCCTAAGTGAACTTTGAGTAGCCCAAGGTCACTGAGCCGGCTGCATGTGGAGGAGTGGGGAATCAAACCCGGCTTGCCAGAATAGAAGCCACTGCTCTTAAATCTGAAAAGTAGAATTCAAATGTTTTTTTCCCATGGATGGAAGCACCAAGATAGGTTTTTGCCCAGCAAGGCTCTGATTGGCTATTGGAGGTTTGAGTGGCTGTGCAGATTTTTTTTTTAATTACTTTATCAGCCACTCCCACCACAGCTCAAACACTGAAGGTAAGCTGCGGCAGCCATTTTGTGACTGCCAATGTGGCTATTTTATGGCAGCCATTTTGTGACTGCCAACGTGGCTATTTTATGGAAGCCATTTTGTGGTTGCACCATCATAATACGTCAGAATTCCGAAAGTTCCCACAAACTCAGAAAGGTTGGGCACTAATGAAGGGTTGGGCACTAAGGAAATCACTAATGGATTTTTTGCTTATCATGAAGATAATATATCTTAGTTTTAACACTTATGCATCACCCTGCTGTCTACTTGTTATTCATGCTAGGCCAACATAGGTCCCATTCCTGCACCATCCCCAAAACCTTTTCTGTCTTTAAGAGGGGAAATATTTGACGGCTGACCCTTGGTGGATTTTATACATCCTTTCATGCAAGTACTCTTTAAGCTAGAGGGGTGCATGATGCATGAATGAATAAATGCTTACAGCCAGGCTTCTCTGTTAATGGAATTTATTAGACAACATGAATACTTCTGCTTAATTCTTCCTGTATGCCAGAGAAATAGTGAGTGTTTCAATAAGTAACTGTAACCAAAAGGAAGTGTATTATTACCAAATTTACCTCAGTCAGAACCAGTAATCATAGATTCATAGAGTTGGAAGAGACCACCAGGTTCATCTAGTCCAACCCCCGTAAAATGCAGGAAATTTGCAGCTACCTGCCCACCCACAGTGACTCCAATCTCATACTTTGATGATGCTCTCCATCTGTTTGTTGTTACAATTAACCCATTGAAGAGAAAAAGAAACCCGTCAGACGTGCATACGTTTAAAAAAATTCTTCATCTAACTGTAATTAAATGTCTTTAATTATTATTCAAAGGAGATGGAACAATTACTCCAAGAGAAGAAAAACTATTCAAGGGAAAACATAAGTCCCACCTTTCCCTCTGGGATTTTGGTGCCTGGGATTTTGGTGAAAGCCTAACAGGTATCACATAGATTTTTCTCATGTTTGACAAGCAAGGATATTGATTGAAAGCAAGAACCCATCCTAAAACTCAATTTTTACAACCACCCTTTATCTGTCCAAAGGGGCAAAAGTCCTATCAGAAAGAAACTTGGTGACTTTGAGCTTCTTATCCTGGAAGTTGTAAATGTAAGAATGAGAATGTGAATGTCTGTATCTACCTTATGGCCCTTTACAGTGTATGTTGGTGAAAAGAATAAATGTAATATACAAGGCTGCTGAATACAGATTCCTAATATTGTCCATGTAGCTCATTCCTATATACTCTTAGAATCATAGAATCATAGAGCTGGAAGGGGCCAAACAGGACATCTAGTCCAACCCCCTGCTCAACGCAGGATCAGCCGTAGGCATCCTAAAGCATCCAAGAAAAGTGTGTATCCAACCTTTGCTTGAAGACTGCCAGTGAGGGGGAGCTCACCACCTCCTTAGGCAGCCTATTCCACTGCTGAATTACTCTCACTGTGAAATTTTTTTTCCTGATATCTAGCCTATATTGTTGTATTTGTAGTTTAAACCCATTACTGCGTGTCCTCTCCTCTGCAGCCAACAGAAACAGCATCCTGCCCTCCTCCAAGTGACAACCTTTCAAATACTTAAAGAGGGCTATCACGTCCCCTCTCAACCTCCTTTTCTCCAGGCTGAACATTCCCAAGTCCCTCAACCTATCTTCATAGGGCTTGGTCCCTTGGCCCCAGATCATCTTCGTCGCTCTCCTCTGTACCCTTTCAATTTTATCTACGTCCTTCTTGAAGTGAGGCCTCCAGAACTGCACACAGTACTCCAGGTGTGGTCTGACCAGTGCCGTATACAATGGGACTATGACATCTTGTGATTTTGATGTGATGCCTCTGTTGATACAGCCCAAAATGGCATTTGCCTTTTTTACCGCTGCATCACACTGCCTGCTCATGTTTAGTTTACAATCCACAAGTACCCCAAGGTCTCGTTCACACACAGTGTTACCTAGAAGCGGATCCCCCATCCAGTAGGCATGCTTTGCATTTTTCTGACCCAGATGCAGAACTTTACACTTACCTTTATTAAATTGCATCTTGTTCTCATTTGCCCATTTTTCCATTGTGTTCAGATCTCGTTGAACTCTGTCTCTATCTTCCGGAGTATTTGCCAGTCCTCCCAATTTGGTGTCATCTGCAAACTAGATGAGTAGTCCCTCCACCCCCTCATCTAGATCATTAATAAATATGTTAAAAAGTACCGGGCCGAGCACCGAGCCCTGAGGTACCCCGCTACTCACCTCTCTCCAGTCTGATGAAACACCAAGTCAATAGGCTTCAACAAATAGGCTTCTTAGAGCTCCTGCAGTGTTTTCGTCGGTGGCAACTGCTTTCCAGGATCTCCATCAATGAAAGATCTTGAATCTTGAATGAAAGAAGCAGTGCCCTTCTGCTTCTTCCTCTTGTCACCCCCTTCAGTGTGAGTGTAATAGCCTTGGGAAAGGCAAAGCTCTGTTACTTGAATGTACTGTGTAGGGCCGTTTACGCACTAGGAACTTCACTGCCCCAGCTCCCATACAGGAGCACAAATCAGGGGCGGATGAGGTGCGCTGGGTACAGGAAGAGGTGGGACAACCTGCCACGACTAAAATTACAGCTTGTAGCCCGACATGAAACCTACAGTGTGTAAACTGTCTAGGCGCAGCTAGCCAGAAGGGGAGATGCACTTAAATGAGCAGAAGGGGAGATCCACTTAAACTATCATATCCATGATAGTTAACTGGGCTCAGGAAAACATATTTTTTCTAAAATGTATTGTATGGAATGACAACATATAATTTACAAGCATGTCAAAGCATTCTCCTTGTCCATAATTCTCTCCTTCTCATAGTAGGCAACTGACAGAGGGTGGAGCAGCAGAGAAAACTAGCCTTCATATGGTAACCTGTCTCCATCATTATGCTGATGTCAGAACTGATGTCAACTGTTTTGGGACAGCAGTGTGACAATTTGGGCAAAACCTCTATGGTATATTTGGCTTCTACCACAGAGTTTTTGCCCGAATACCAGTGTTGCCCCCAATGCCCTGGAAGTGATGATATTACTTCCAGGACATGTGGGAAGGTGATATGCTGTATCTCTCTCTTTTTCTGGGTTAATTCCCTTGGCTGGCCATCTTACTGGCTGTGGGGAGGTGGGAGTCTGGGGTGGAGTGGGAGACCCCTGCCTTCATCATGGGATCTGGCGGCCTTATTTCATTGCTCTCCTCCCATTCTGGTCTTCATCAGAAGAGGCGGCGGGTGTGCTTGCCCGCCTGCAGGGAAGCCGCAGTGGGTGTTCTTGGCAGCTCGTGGGGAAGCTGTGGCGGCAGCGGGGGGGCCTTTCAAAGTCTGTTCTTATGAATGGGCTTTGTGCCTAGTAATATAATATTCTTATTAGCACGAACCAAAATTAAGCTTGCCCACCTGTGGGGAAGCTGCGAACTCACGGGGGGGGGGAGGGGACCAGGGATGGCTTCCTCGTGGCCTGCCAAGCACACCCGCCGCCACTTTAAGGCGGCGGGTGTGCTTGCCCGCAGGCTGGGAAGCCACGGGGTCACTGGGGAGGAGGGGCCGGGAAGGGCTTCTCTGTGAGCTGGCAAGCACAACCGCTGCCTTAAAGAGGCAGCGGGTATGCTTGGCAGCCTGTGGGGAAGCTGTGGGGTCACGGGGGGTTGGCACGGATTGCTTCGGCAGTGCTTCGCATGCCATGTTGATGCGGCTGCGGTGGCGGCGGGGGGCCCTTTTAAAGCCCGTTCTTGTGGCTAGTAATATAATGTTCTTATTAGCACCAACCAAAATTAAACTTGATTTCAGAGTACATTGAATTCATTTTCAAGTTGGGTGTGGGGAAGAATTATAAAGGGCAAATATTGTGTCTCAAAATGTTATGCTAACCTTTTAGCAGTCTCCTCGCAATTCCCATGGAATAGTAAAATCATTGGAAGAATCCAAACTCTCGGCCTCGATCCGAACCATCTAATAGAACTTGGCCTTAAAACAGCCAAAGCTGTCGTATGGCAACATCTTATTGATATAGATTCTCAGTAGGAATTCTCAATTCTATAGCACTCTGAAAGGATGGTCAGGCTCCATATCTCATAAACACCTCAATAGTAAAATACCGTTGGGACTTCTCAAGAGCACGTTTTAACTCATTCCCTTCAGCTTCCCTCGAGGGCAGGTTTCTCAATCGTCCACTGGAGTTTATGCCCCTGTGATAATGCCCGACCTGAGACAATTTCACATATCTTACTATATTGTCCTTTTTATGAAAGCATCTGAAAATATCTAATCCCACCTTTACTATCCCACTACACTAGACATTCATCTTTATCATCCCACAATAGTGACACTCTAGTTAAATTTTTGCTAAGGGATAAAGGCCCACTTATTTCTAACATGGTAGCAAAATTCCTTTACATCTCTACTAGAATTAGATCAAAAAGAATGTCTGAACGATAGTAATGGATAGGCCATCTTATCACTTGGGTTAATGGACTGTTCAAGAAGATGTATTGATTCCTTGTCCCTGCAGTTAACTTCCTTGAGGTTTCTTCCCCCTTCTTCTTTATATGTTATAACCCTTTCCCCCCACCTAGAATAACATATTATTTGTTTCCAACAACAGCATTGTTTTTAGCATTGTTTTATTCTTAATATATTTATGTAGCAATACTCTTGTATTTTTTTTCAAAACACATATCGATTAACTTTTATAATTGATGGCAGTTTCTATAGATGTATTATTTATATGGGTCAATTGACCGAATAAACATACTGCAACGGAGAGACCCATCCAGCTGCCTGGGGTGTTTGAGCTGTCGTTTGATCGTTTGATCGTTAACACGCTGCCTCAGAGTGAAAAAAAAATCCCCCCCTCTCACGGGCCCGATTTTCGGCTGAATGGAATGTGTGAAATGTGTGTGTGAAATGTGTGTGCTTAGTGACTGAAGGGGAGGGACTGAAGCCGGGAAGCCTCTGTTTGAGCTGTCATTTGATCGTGGCCACGCTGCCTCCGAGTGGGAAAAAAAAATCCCCCCCTCCCCCCCCCTCACGGGCGCGATTTTCAGCCGAAACAGTGTGAAAAATAAAGGGAAAATACATCAGCAAACGGGCTTCTGCGGGCTTCTTGTGCTTAGTGACTGTAAACAGCTCTGAGGAGGGACTGCAGCCTGGGAAGCCTCACTGGCTAAACGGAGGCTCGCCGGTGCTTTGATCTCCACTCGCTCGGGGAAAAAAAATGGCGATCGCTTCGCCGGAAGTTTGGAGGACAGGCTCAGGAGGAGGGACTTTGAAGAAACCGCAACAATGTTAACGCACAGGTCTTTATCGCTATTGTTGCAGATTGGTTGCAGGAGTGTATCGCTTTCCGGAGGGTGAATCCACTTTTTGGGATTCCCCTGAAAGCGCTACAACGAAGCGCTTTTTGCGGGTCGGTTTCAGGAGTGTTGCAGATTGTCTATGACGTCGTGGGTTATTCCAAATTAGTAGCGTTTTCAATTAGCAACCATTGTGCTATTTTGAAGCTGTGCGAAATGGCCCTGATTCTTTTCTGCTGGACTTCTATTGCCATGGCTTTTGGGAGAGATTGTTTCACCCCCTTCCCTGGAAACAATGGAGTGTGGGTATCTTCTTGGGGGAGCAGTAATTGATACCCTGTAAATCTAAAAACGGAGAGCAGGTAGAAGAAAGTCAGCAAGGGGAGTCTCATATACTGATGGAGGCAGGATTATATCGCTTCACAAACCACAGGAACTACACTAGTTTGTTTAAACCCTAAATATTCATGAAAGTTTGTGGTTGATGAACTGGACACACCATGAACTATGAACTGAAGCACTTTCTCCCAGTTTGTGCCCATCCCTAGCCATATCTGGGTTACCTTTGCCCTTGGAATTTAAATAAGGGATGACCAAAGATATGACCTTTTCAGTAGTGGAACCAGGTAGTTGGTAGTTGATAGCAGGTTGTCTGCCTCTGTTAGTGTTCCTACACACTAGGGGGAAGGAACTTTCCTCCTGTATTTGAACCAAGTTTAGTGGAGTTTTTAAGCTCCAATTCGTTTTTAACCAGCTACAATTTCTTGTCCTTCTAAAAAGTTGTTTTATAGGAAGATTGTCTCCTGGTAAGCTGCTTTGGATGCAAGTTTCTTTTAGAGAAATTGGATATACTTTTATAAATGAAAATTGTCAAGATCTGTATCTAATGAGGGTTTTTCCTCCCTCTAATGAGTGTAATCCAGATAGTGAGAGTAAAATGTGATGGGAGCATTATATACAGGAGTTAAGAATCACAATATTTGTATTTATTTTTCAGGTGAAAAAGCACCATGGGTGGGCAAAGTTCGACACCAGTGGTGAGGAGTGAACCTGAAAAGAAGCCAGGAAAAGCCACTCTTGACATTGCCATCACAGGGGTCTCAGGTGCTGGCAAATCATCCCTTGTCAATGCCCTGCGGGGTCTATGTGATTTTCATGAGGCAGCAGCCATACCTGACGTGATAGAAGGAACAACAGAGCCTGTGGGTTATCCCCACCCCACCATTCCAGATGTAATAATATGGGACCTCCCAGGAATTGGGACCCCTAAATTTAAAGCCGAGCAGTACCTAGAAAGGGTAAATTACAGCCAATATGATTTCTTCCTAATCATCGCTTCAAATCGCTTCACTGTCTATGACATCCAGCTGTCCCATGCAATTAAGAAACTGAAGAAGCAGTTCTACTTTGTGTGGTCTAAAATGGACACCAGCATTAGCAATGAAAAACTGAATCCAGCTTTCAATGAGGAAACAGCCCTTCAACAAGTCAGGAAATACTGTGTTGATAACTTGGTGGAGGCTGGCATTTCTTCTCCAAAGATTTTCCTCATCTCCAGTTGGTATCCAGAAAAGTACGATTTCCCCCTCCTGCAAAGAACCTTAGAGAATGAAATGGAAGCTTTAAGGAAACATATGTTAAGACCGGCTGAAAAGTACGTTGTTTCATGAATCTTTTATTTGATTTTCTTTGCGTTTGAACAAAAGTGTGCTTAAAAATGCAGACCTCCCCACATGTCCCCCAAAGAGCCTTAAGATCAAGTAGTCAGAACCTACTCAGGGAGCCCGGCCCCAAAGAAATAAAATTGAGTGGGTTATGCATTCACAGTTTTTAATCGTCAGATCTCTGACACTGTTAAATCTCCCCTATTTAAAATGCCCCTTCCAAAAACACAGTTTTTTTTGGGGGGGGGGGTTTACCTACCATAGTAGATCCAACTCATGGATTCTGCACTTGAGAGCGCTTTCCAAAAGTGGGAGAGTACTTCATCCACTGTTGTCAGAGCTCATTGGTAGGCTGTGGTCAGCAGCGAAGTCACCTGACTGACACATGCTGCTGGCAGAGCCTCATGGGAATCGTAGTTCATGGGCTTTCCATTCAGGCATTGATGTAAACAGCTCAGGGGAGGAGTCAAAAAACACAATATGTTTATGCATGCCAGAAACAACGTCCCTGGGAGCAGCTTACAAGGACTGCCACCCCCTCCCGCCACTGCCTACTGCCTGCTGCTATCACCCACTGCTGCTTCTGGCGTCCGTCACCTTCCCCTGCAGGTACAGGCTGGGCCCACCTTGGCCTTCTCTGTAGGGAAAGGGGCTTCCCCAGGCAGACCCAGCTTGTACCTGCAGGGGAAGGTGACGGACGCCAGAAGCAGCAGTGGGCAGCGGCAGCAGGCAGCACCGGCAGGTGGCTAGCAGCAGGGGACTTATCGCAATTATTATTATTATTATTATTATTAGATTTATAGCCCGCCACTCCCACAATGGCTGCCTCCATACCACCCGGACAATTGTGTGCTTGCTTGCGCGCCAACCCTGCCACCACTGCTGGGGTCACCATGGTTGAGAACCGCTGGGCTAGACCCTTCTCGGTCCTGGCCCCCATCTGGTGGAACCAGCTCCCAGAGGAGTTCAGAGCCTTGCCCGAACTTCCACAATTTGGCAGGACCTGCAAAAGGGAGCTCCTTCACTAGGCATTTCCTTGAGGCCGACCATCTCAGAACATCTGCTGGACCCCCCCTCAGATGCCCTTCCATGACTGAACCATTTGATCTGCCCAGGGATATGTCAGTGTTGTTATTCAGTGTTGTGTTGCGATTGTTATGCGAGAAATTGTTGTGATGTTCATTGAAATTTGTAGAGTGTTATAGATTGTAATAAGGTTGCATGTGATATTATGTAACGTTCCATGTAAGCTGCCCAGAGCAGCAAAGAATGGGCAGTATAAAAAATCCAAATAAGTAAATAAATAAATAAACATTTCTTTTTGTTTTCTTAGATCAACCAAACTATCCAAAGGAAGTGAAATACTTTTCATCCTCTTTCAAAAGGCTTTAAAAATTGACCTTGCCAAACTCAAGGATGCCCTGATGAATAGAACTGTTGAAGAGGTGGCTGAGGAAATGCAACAAGAATTGAATGAATTACAAAACGTCAGGCTTGACATAGCCATCACAGGGGTCTCAGGGGCTGGCAAATCATCCCTTGTGAATGCCCTGAGGGGCATGACTGATTATGAAGAAGGTGCAGCTGAGGTTGGAATAACGCAAACAACGATGGAGTGTTGTGCCTATCCACATCCCTTATTTCCGAATGTAACTATCTGGGATCTGCCAGGAATTGGGACACCTGAATTTAGACCAGAGGATTACCTAAAGAAGGTCGGTTTTAACCGGTATGATTTCTTTATGATTGTGGGTTCAGAACGTTTCACAGAAAATGACGTCCTCCTGGCCCATGAAATTCAGAAAATGAAGAAGAAATTCTACTTTGTGCGCTCCAAAATGGATGACAGTATAGCTGCTGAAAGCAGGGACCCAAACTTTAATCTGGACAAATCCATTCAGAAGATACGTAAAGCTTGTTGTTATGAACTGACAGAGGCAGGAGAATCTGATCCAAGAGTTTTCCTAATCTCCAGGCGAGATTTGAGTAAATTTGATTTCTCAGATCTGCAAGAAACCTTAGAAAACGACCTGGATGACCTCAAGAGACATGCCTTAATTCTGTCTATGCCACTTTTCTCAAGAAAAATCCTCAAAAAGAAAATGGCTGCTATGGAGGCTCTTATATGGAAACTTGCTTTTGTATCCTGTGCTATTGGAGTGGTTCCTGTTCCAGGACTTTCTTTGGCTTGTGATCTTGGCATCTTGGTAGGAGCATTGCTGTATTTCTACAAAGCTTTCGGCTTGGATGAGGAGTCCCTGCACAGAGTTGCCAAAGTATTTGGCAAAGATTACCGGGTGCTGAAATCTGCTATTAAAAAGTCTCCAATGTCCAGTGAGATTACATCCAAATTTATAATTGGCCTCTTAGCCCGGTCATTGGTTTGGGCAACCCTGACGTTAACAGAACTTGTCTTGGATTTTGTACCTGTATTGGGCTCTCTGTTTGGAGGAGTTAGTTCCTTCGTTACCACATTCTTCATGCTGAGGAGCTTTCTGAAGGACATTGTAGAAGATGCGGAGAACGTTCGGAGAAAAGCTACTGAGCCTTGACTGTCATGATGCCCTGGCCAAGGACCCAAGTCACGAACTGGTAAAAAATCCCAGGTGCAAAATGCATGTTATTATTCACGGGACCAGAACTCAAAAATGAGCAAACAAGGAAACTGGATTTGAATTTTAGATTTGAAGCTTATTTTTTTCAATGGATTCCCAAGATCATTACAGTATGAAAAACAAACAAAAAAATCTGCTTAGATAGTTCCGGATTTGACTCCGCCTTTCTCCCTCCCTGCTGGTCCAAAGACCTCTGAAGAATCGCCAACTCAAATCAGAATTTTCTTTAAAAAATGTATACCAGCTAATAATCCGTTCTTGTGATCTCACCTTGCTTACTTGGCATAGCAGCTCTTAGACTGTGACAAGCCTTTTATAATTGGTAGTCCATTTGGTTGGAAATGTAACCAATTTTGGTCTTTGAATTCTTTGATTTCCTTTCCAGTATTTGCATTTCATGAATAAATCTTACTCAAGTAAAGTGTGTGTTCTTCTAAGGAGATTTGATTTAAAACCATCTCCTGCCCCCACATTAACACCTGAGTTCCCCCAGCCAAGAAAGGCTTCCAGAGCCCTTATTAAAGGGGATGGTTGAAGACTCAAATCTCACAGAGTGGCTTCTCAGTTGCTTCTCTCCTCAGTCTCACTGTTCTGTAGCTCACTAGGTGGAAGAAAGCTTTAGTCTGGGGGTAGACTTAGGTCCAGAGGTAAAACTGAAAGAGTTAGATACCCATCAAATCCCATGTCACCAATCAATCCATGGCACGCTGGGGGAAGGAGAGGGGTAAAGATTCTTTGGATAACCCCAACATGACAAATGTTCCACTAATTTACCTGGGGCAGACATTAGTCATCTGGCCAGAAATTTCTGGGATGCTCTGCGTTCACTCCTTGGGAACAAGTATTATTATTGTTATTAATTTTCGTAATATCACCACTACAATCGTCTTTTGCCAGTCTCTGACTGAGACTCTAGGCAGATTACAAAATATTACAAATTCAGTCAAATGGCACAGATCTTGGATTTATAAAAATGCCAGTGCAGTGGAGAAAGATTAAACAGCAGAAAAAAAATGCAAGTAAAGACTTAAAAAACCCATCTTATGTAAAACCAAAAACAAACAAAAGAATACAGCAGATTTAAGCAAAGGTCTACCTAAGGCAAACTTTCTCAACTAGGGTTTCCTGAAGCCATAGGTTTCTTGACAGTCCTGGAAGGGTTTGCTGATTGGGTGGGAGTTAATTAATTATTAATATATTTTTTTAACATTTGTAAAGCATTTATGCGGTGCAGTGACCATATATGGTCATGTTGACCTGCCGCTGCCAATGGCAAATGATAGTGCTGGTGGGGATGGGAAGAAGAGGGGCCCTGGGGTGGATATGTACAGAGCCATGCTTCTCAATTATATTCAGTATGATTGAGCCACTTCTTGAAGCTTGAAGAATGTTTCAGGGGTTTCTCAGCAGTAAAGAAGTTGAGAAATGCTCACCTAAGGGGGCATATGGATGATACACGGACATGAAACGGTTTGGGGTTGCTAGGTCCCCTCTCGTGACTATTTGGGGGCTGCCAGGTCCTGGAGATTTGGGGATGGAGTCAGGGGAGGGCAGGGGACTCATTAGGGTGCAATTTGTTTTGTAATTCCAGGGGATTACCGGGACTCAACTGGAAACTGACATTGTTGGTGTGAGGATCTTCATTTACCAAGAAAAACAAACTCCTGACTTGAAGCTAAAAATTTCATTTATTGAGTAGGAAAGCACACTTGGCAAAGAAGAAACAAAGTTCCATGTATTGTTTATGTTCCATGTGAACTGCCCTGAGGCTCAGGGGAGGGCAATATATAAATGAAAGAAAGAAAGAAAGAACTAAAGAAAGAAAGAAAGAAAGAGGAAAGAAAGAAAGAAAGACATAACTGTATATGATCATATTCTTAAAATTAATTAACACCCATGTAATCGGAGAAACCCTTCCAGGGTTGTCAGGTAACCCCAGGGTTTCATGAAACTCTGGTTGACTGTTGAGCCAGTTTGGTGTAGTGGTGTAGGAGTGCGGACTTCTAATCTGGCATGCTCGGTTCGATTCTGCGCTCCCCCACATGCAACCAGCTGGGTGACCTTGGGCTTGCAGGGCACTGATAAAACTGTTCTGACCGGGCAGTGATATCAGCGCTCTCTCAGCCTCACCCACCCCACAGGGTCTCTGTTGTGGGGAGAGGAATGGGAAGGCGACTGTAAGCCGCTTTGAGCCTCCTTTGGGTAGGGAAAAGCGGCATATAAGAACCAACTCTTCTTCTTCTTCTTCTTCTTCTTCTTCTTCTTCTTCTTCTTCTTCTTCTTCTTCTTCTTCTTCTTCTTCTTCTTCTTCTTCTCTTCTTCTTCTTCTTCTTCTTCTTCTTCTTCTTCTTCTTCTTCTTCTTCTTCTTCTTCTTCTTCTTCTTCTTCTTCTTCTTCTTCTTCTTCTTCTACACACTGGAGGTTTCATACCAGGCTGCAGGCTGAAGTTTTAGTCATGGCAGGTTGCCCTACCTCTTCCTGCACCCACACAGGGGAGCATTTGGCCTGGTCATCTCATCCGCCCCCAATTTGTGCTCCTGTATGGGAGCTGGGGCAGTGAAGTTCCCAGTGCGTAAACGGTCGTTGAGAAAACCTGCTCTAGGACATCAGTTCAGGCCTTCTGGGACTTATTGCTGCAGAAGAACAAGGAGGTACTTGTTTGCTCATGCCTCTGTTGGGTTTCTGGGTGCAACAAAGAAAGTTAACTGGGTTTGAGAAGGGCCATGGCCTTTTTGGCCCTGTTCCCGGCCTGGTGGGACACTGTCCCTGGGGTGATAGAGGCCATGAAGGATCTGAAGCAGTTCTGCCAAGCCTGTATGATAGAACTGTTCTGCCAGGCCTATGGTTGAGGCCTTGGAAACATCTGATTTCAGCTGCCCCCCTCCCTATATCCATCAAGTCAACTCTGTTAGGAATATTTTTTTAAATATATACATACATACTGGCCCCCTTGGACAAACTGGCCCCCTTTCCAGACAAACTGTGACATCAATATGGAGCAAACAACCTTGTCTCTTTTTTATACCTTGGCACTTTTCCGAGATATATTTTAATGTATTTTCAATTGTAAATTATTATTAGGATTTCATTTTTATTTTGTAAAATACTATCACTTATATGGAATCTGTATATCATGCATTTGTGCAGGGCTTGTAAACTGCTGCAAGCAGCCTTGGAGCAGAAAAGTGGTTAATAGACTAAATTAGTAAATACTAAAAGGATGGTTTTCAGTTGGGGAGCTGCAAACCAGGGGTATTCTTGTTAAGAATGACCCTGGCCGTAGGGCCACGACCCTAGCTGAAGTATTCAACTCTGATGAAACTGGAAACAGAGAGTCAGACACCAAATTCTCTTTTGGCATACAAAATGCATTTTATATGGAAGCATGTCAGCATAGCCGACAGCTCGATAAGCACAGAATCACACATCTAATTTATACCCTACTCCAGGAGTAATCAAACTGCAGCCCTCCAGATGTCCACGGACTACAATTCTGGCAGGGGCCCATGGGAATTGTAGTTCATGGACATCAGGAGTTTGACTACCCCTGCCCTACACCGACTGCAGAAAGTTCTTCCATTCTCCCTTTTGGTTCGGGTACTCTGGGTTACACTCTTTCTGTCACGCCTATTCTTATTTAACCCCCTTTCTTGATACTGGGAGGGGGGAGGGGCAGTACATTGCTTAAAAATGGCAAGTTGAGGAGGAGATTCTAATAAGCATTTCGTCAGTGTGCACACCCAAATGGATGTCCATCTGATGATCTTTGTACTGCGGTCTGGAGTTCCTCCGAGACTCCTTGCATTCCCGGTTCTAACCAGCCTTGGTCAACTGTCTGGGGCTGGATGTCAGCACACCCTGTGTCAGGGATCAGGCCAAGCCCTGTCAGCGAAGTCCGTGATAAATTAACATCCAGGATTCCCAGGCAGTTGAAATCCAAAGTATCCCCCTGTGCAAGCACCGAGTCATGCCTGACCCTTGGGGTGACGCCCTCCAGCGTTTTCATGGCAGACTCAATACGGGGTGGTTTGCCAGTGCCTTCCCCAGTCATTACCGTTTACCCCCCAGCAAACTCATTTTACCGACCTCGGAAGGATGGAAAGCTGAGTCAACCTTGAGCCGGCTGCTGGGATCGAACTCCCAGCCTCGTGGGCAGAGCTTTCAGACTGCATGTCTGCTGCCTTACCAATCTGCGCCACAAGAGGCTTGTGAAATCCAAAGTAGCTTTATTAAACAGACAACACGAAGGACACGAGGAAAGGTCTTGGCAGATACCAAGGCAGAATAGACATTAGGTGATTCTTATAGAGGTGATCCAATAGGGGAGGGGTGGGTTAAGGTTTAGACGGGAGAGCATGAGATACCAAGAGGTGCAAAGTTTCCCAGCTAAGTCAGATGGCTCCCCTTTGATCGGAACAGTTACATTGCTGTTTCGTCTCCGCCGGCTCAACAACGTCCTTGGAATTAGAGATGGCTGGGCCCCGCTGGGAACATCAGTGAAATGCAGAGGAGGCTAGGAGTCAGGGAAGCATTTACAGCTTTACAAATCTAGTCCAGGAGGACCGCAGGAAACACCAGGGAGGGGGGCGTGAATCGGGGTTCATGACACCCTGTTTCAGATGTCAGGGGTTTTGTTGTGCAAAGACTGTGCAGGCCGCCCTCTGTGTGCACGGCAGTTAGCTTCCTCCTAGACACTTCAGCTTAAATAAACTCAGATCTTGGTGTTCGTTTGTTGATTCATCTATAAATGCCACAAGCAAAATGGATTTGACACTCTTATCCTGGCATTCTGATCTGCCCCAGAGGATCAACACTATCTGGAAAAGCCTCAAACGGCTGGATCGTTCCTGTAAATCCCTTTCATTCCAGAGGGATGGAAAAATGGGAGGGAGTGGAGCTGAAACTCTGAACAGACAGTTTTCCTTTTACTTCTGGTTGACTTGGGCTATTCTTAGAAAAGGCAGCAAAGACCACAGATGCTTTATAAAGGGAGGAAGGAGAGGCCTCCCCCTCCAGAAGCAAGCTTCTGCTCGCACTGGGAGTTTAGAGGCTCTGCAGATTCTTCCACCTCTCCGAGCAAACCTTGATCCGGAACAGTAAGCCAGACTCTCTCTTTGCTATTTGTCAACCTCTCTGCTTCTGTGTTTCAGTGACTGCTGGTTTGTGAACAGGACTGACATTGTTTCAAATACTAAGGTTTATTTCCTTTCAAAAAAAGAAGAGTCATTTTTACACCCCACTTTCCTTTACCAGAAGGAGTCGAAAACAGGCTTGCAATAGCCTTCCCTTCCTTCCCCCACAACAGACACCCTGTGAGGTAGGTGGGACTGAGGAAGCTCTAAGTGAACTGGTCTTTGAGAACAGGTCTAACAGAACTTTGACTTGTTAGACTTTGTCTCTTAGCAAGAGTCAGCCACAGTCTGTCATTTAAAGGGTTAACTATTTGTTTACACTTGTTGCTAGTGGGGACAGAAGAGTGGGTCATGGGGTCTGTTTATAGATATGTAGATTTGTTTAAGGGCCATTGCCTCATGCTTGTTTACCACCTTTCCCCTATCCAGTTACCCTTATCCTGTTAGCTAATAAAATTGTCTTTTAATATGTATAGTATAACTGCCTTGTCTGGTCTCATCATTTATACATTAACTATGCAATTTTTTTTTACAACATAAACTCCCAGATTACACCAACATGACTAACCCAAGGTCACCCAGCTGGCTGCATGTGGAGGAGTGGGGAATCAAACCCGGCTTGACAGATTAGAAGCCACTGCTCTTAAATCTGCAAAGCAGATTTCTTTCTTAAAGAGAAACAAACAAACAAAAAGAAAATGGATGGAACCATCAAGACAGGTTTTTGCCCAGCAAGGCTTTTGATTGGCTATTGGAGGTTTGATTGGCTATGCAGATTTTTTTTTAATTAACATTACTTTGTCAGCCACTCCCACCACAGCTCAAGCACTGGGTGACTGAAGGAAGCTTCGGCAGCATTTTGTGACTCCCCATGTGGCTATTTTATGGCAGCCATTTTGTGACTCCCCATGTGGCTATTTTATGGCAGCCATTTTGTGACTCCCCATGTGGCTATTTTATGGCAGCCATTTTGTGGTTGCACCATCATAATATGTCAGAATTCCGAAGGTTCCCACAGGCTCAGAAGGGTTGGGCACTCCTGATCTGGATACTGGAAATAAAGAAAATCACAAATGGATTATTTGCTTATTATGAGGAGAATACATCTTAGTTTTTACACTTATTCATCACCTCCTGTCTTCTTCTTGTTATTCACCCTAGGTCAACATAGGCCCCATTCCTGCACCATCCCCAAAGCCTTTAAGTATGGAAATATTTGATGGCTGACCCTTGTTGGATTTTATACATCCTTTCATGGAAGCACTTTTTAAGCTGGAGGGGTGCATGATGCATGAATGAATAACTGCTTACAGCCAGTCTTCTCTGTTAATGGAATTTGTCAGTCAGACAATGTGGATACTTCTGCTTAAGTCTGCTTGTATGCCAGAGAAATAGTGAGTGCGTCAATAAGTAACTGTAACCAAAAGGAAGTGTATTATTACCAAATTTACCTCAGTCAGAACCCATAATCATAGATTCATAGAGTTGGAAGGCAGGAAATTTGCAACTACCTGCTCAGCCATAGTGACCCCAATCCCATGCCCATGCTCCCCATCTATGTTTCTTGATACAATTAACCAATTGGAGAAGAAGCCCATCACTGTAAGTAAATGTATTTAATTATTATCCAAAGGAGACAGTGCCATTTTTTTTCCAGGACCTGATCAATGTTGTTTGATGACTCAGTGTATTAGTAGATTTTCAGATTCCATATAATATTCTTATTAGTGTCAGAACTCCAAACTTGAAGACAAGAAAACTTCTATTTGGTAAGTTTCTTTATTCTCAAGCGGAAAGCATCTAACGTACTTGAAGACAGAACTAAATGCATAAGCAGGGGTTCACATATATAAAACGCCCTTTCCCCCCCTGAGGTGATGACTCAGGTTTCAAAACAGAGTCAACATTCTCCTTAATCAAGGTACTTTGCACAGAAGGGCAGTTGAGCTGAAGGGAGTACAGCCTTAGTGTGGGAAGCAACTAGAAATGTGGCCGTGAGGTGTGAAGGGAACCAGCACTGTGATGCATCACATGTCAGGCAAACCATACAGTATCAATCATCATTTACAGAGACCAATTAAAATCACGTGACAGAATGCCCAGGCTTCTGACAATTAGCACCAACCAAAATTAAACTTGCTTTCAAAGTGCATATAATTATTTTGCAAGTTGGTTGTGGGGAAGAATTATAAAGGGAAAATAATGTGTCTCAAAATGTTATGCTAACCCCTTGCATACATCTCCATGCAGCAGCGGAAAATTTTAAAGAATGTGATATAGAGCAAACATTGCCATATTGTCACTGGGTTCTGCTGGACACTAGAACATTGTGCTAGTTCTGCTGGGCTTGCAAAAATACCCGTGCCCCCTTCAGTTTCTAATGAAGAGATCCTTGGGAACTTTGATTCTTTTCTGCTGGACTTCTATTGCCATGGCTTTTGGGAGAGATCGTTTCATCCCCTTCCCTGGAAACAATGGAATGTGGGTACCTTCTTGGGGGAGCAGTAATTGATACCCTGTAAATCCAAAAATGGAGAGCAGGTAGAAGAAAGTCAGCAAGGGGGGGTCTCATATAATGATGGAGGCAGGATTATATCACTTCACAAACCACAGGAACTACACTAGTTTGTTTACACCTTAAATGTTCATGGTTCACGAACTGGGCACATAATGAACTATGAACTGAACTGATGCACTTTCTCCCAGTTTCTCCCAGTATCTGGGTTGCTGTTACCCTTTTCAGTAGTGGAACCATGTCTCTGGTAGTTGATTGCAGGTTGTCTGCAGATTGTCATACACACTAGGAGGAAGGAACTTTCCCCCCTGTATTTGAACCGAGTTTAGTGGAGCTTTTAACTTCTAATTTCATTTTTAACCAGCTACAATTTCTTGTCCTTCCAAAAGGCTGTCTTATAGTAAAATTGTCTCCTGGTAAGCTGCTTTGGATATTTATTTATTTTTCACATTTATATACAGTCCTCCCCGAGGGCTCGGGGCGGTTTACATAAAACTGAGAACTATACAAGAAACCATATAAATAACTATAACATTATTATGCAACTTTAACAGCAGGGTAACATTATAACATTAAACAATAATAATACAAACAGGTCCAGGAATCTTGATGGACTTCTGGGGGGAGGGGGAGGGGGTAGGGGCCCTGCTGATGTTGTTGATCGATTGTGCCTGGCCTCAGCCAAAGGCCTGGCAGAAGAGCTCCCTTTTGCGGGCCCTGCGGAACTGCTTTAGTTCCGTCAGGACCCTGATCTCCTCTGGGAGCTCATTCCACCAGGTGGGGGCCAGGACAGAGAAGGCTCTGGCCCCTGTTGAAGCCAGGTGGACATCTTTAGGGCCAGGGACCACTAACCTGTCATCTGCATATTGATGACAACCCAGCCCAAACTTCCATAACAGTTCTGCAAGAGGGCGCATGAAAATGTTGAATAGATCAGAGGAGAGAGCCAGGGGGAGGGACTTTGCAGAAACCGCAACAATGGTAACGCACAGAACTGTCCCGCTAGTGTTGCAGATTGGTTGCAAGAGTGTAGAGCTTTCCGGAGGGTGAATCCACTTTTTGGGATTTCTCTGAAAGCGCTACAATGAAGCGCTTTTTGCGGATCGGTTTCAGGAGTGTGGCAGATTGTCAACGACGTTGTGCATAACAGCAAATCAGTAGCGATTTCAATTTGCAACCATTGTGCAATTTTGAACGAGTGCGGAATGGCCCTCACTTTTGGACCTGCAGCATGAAGTTGCAAGTCACAGAATTTGCTCGAGGCATTTGTAGGGCCATCTCTGGACCTTGCCTCTGCAGGAAAGCTTCCGGATTACATCAGTAATTACAAGTGCTTCTATCATAGCAAAGGTCATTTGAATGCAATTTGGGAAACTGCGGTTGCCTTTTCGCAGCTACAACCATCAATTCACAGAAGCTGTATGAACAGCCCCAGTTCTAACAAACTGTCTTCAGTCAATGCTGCTGGACAACAAGCCAATCAGCAGCCACCAATCAGTTCCTGAATGCATAGGTGGGGGGCTGTTGTTAGTGGAAAATACTCTAGGAAGGAATAACTTAGTTAAGGGCCTCTGGTTGAGATAAATATTTTTATAAATAAATATTGTAAAGATCTGCATCTAATGAGCGGTTTTCTACCTTGGGAGCCTAAAATAAATCCCCCCCTCCAAGTTGAATCCAGATAGTGAGAGTAAAATGTGATGGAGCAATATATAGAGGAGTTAAGGATCAAAATATTTATATTTATTTTTCAGGTGAACCGAATCTCCTAGAAGCACCATGGGTGGGCAAAGTTCGACACCAGTGGTAAGGAGTGAACCTGAAAAGAAGCCAGGAAAAGCCACTCTTGAGATTGCCATCACAGGGGTATCAGGTGCTGGCAAATCATCCCTTGTCAACGCCCTGCAGGGTCTATCCGATTTTGATGAGGCAGCAGCCTTAACTGATGTGATAGAAGGAACAACAGAGCCTGTGGGTTATCCCCACCCCACCATTCCAGATGTAATAATATGGGACCTCCCAGGAATTGGGACCCCTAATTTTAAAGCCGAGCAGTATCTTGAAAGGGTAAATTACAGCCAATATGATTTCTTCATAATCGTCGCTTCGAATCGCTTCACTGTCTATGACATCCAGCTGTCCCATGCAATTAAGAGACTGAAGAAGCAGTTCTACTTTGTGTGGTCTAAAATGGACGTCAGCATTAGCAATGAAAAACTGAATCCAGCTTTCAATGAGGAAGCAACCCTTCAACAGGTCAGGAAATACTGTGTTGATAACTTGGTGGAGGCTGGCATTTCTTCTCCAAAGATTTTCCTCACCTCCAGTTGGTTTCCGGAAAAGTACGATTTCCCCCTCCTGCAAAGAACCTTAGAGAATGAAACGGAAGCTTTAAGGAAACATATGTTAAGACTGGCTGAAAAGTACGTTGTTTCATGAATCTTTTATTTGATTTTCTTTGCGTATGAACAAAAAGTGTGTTTAAAAATGCATACCTCCCCATATCTCCCCCAAAGAGCACTAAGATCAAGTAATCAGAACCTACTCAGGGACCCCGGCCCCAAAGAAATAAAATTGGGCAGGTTATGCGCTCACAGTTTTTAATCATCATCAGATTACTGACGCTTTTAAATGCCCCCTTTTACAACACAGTTTTTAATGTAATTTTGCTTACCATAGTAGATCGAAGTCATGGATTCTGCACTTGAGGAAGCTTTTGTCTAAATAAATAAATAAAACAAATTGTTCTGAAAATTCAATGGTAGGCGGGGGTCAGCAGCAAAATCAACTGACTGACACACGCTCCTGGCAGAGCCTCATGGGAATCGTAGTTCATGGGCTTTCCATCCAGGCATTGATGTAAGACAGCTCAAGGGAAGAGACAGAAAAGACAGTATGTTTATGCATGCCAGAAACAGCATCCCTGGGAGCAGCTTACAGGGATGAATCTGGCATAGCAAGTTTATAATGCTGCAAGGAAATGATTCAGAAAATGCCATGAAGGGTGAGTGCCATGCATATTCAAAAATACTCTGATGGCTTTTCCATGGCAAAACCACCATGATTAAACATTTGAAACATCTTTTTTTGCAGACTTTTAGTGAGTTTTCCTGTTGTGCATAACTGACCCTGGTCTCAACAAGGGCCAGGGCTTTTTCAGCTCTGTCCCTGGCCAGGTGGAACAATTTGCTTGATGAGATCAGGCCCTCTGAGACCTTCAACAGAGGTGAGGGCAGGATTTTCCTAAGACTCCCTAAATAAATTACCTATTTGTTTCTGTTTCCTAGATCAACCAGCATATCCAACAGAAGTAGAATACTTGGCTTCTTTCTTAATAAAGCTTTAAACATTAACATTGTCAAGATGAAGGATGTTCTGAGGAATAGAAATCCTGAAGTGGTGGCTAAGGAAATTCATCAAGAATTGAATGAATTACAAAACGTCAGGCTTGACATAGCTGTCACAGGGGTCTCAGGGGCTGGCAAATCATCCCTTGTCAATGCCCTGAGGGGCATGACCGATTATGAAGAAGGTGCAGCAGAGGTTGGAATAACGCAAACAACTATGGAGTGTTGTGCCTACCCACATCCCTTATTTCCGAATGTAACTATTTGGGATCTGCCAGGAATTGGGACACCTGAATTTAGACCAGAGGATTACCTAAAGAAGGTCAGTTTTAACCAGTATGATTTCTTTATGATTGTGGGTTCAGAACGTTTCACTGAGAATGACGTCCTCCTGGCCCATGAAATTCAGAAAATGAAGAAGAAATTCTACTTTGTGCGCTCCAAAATGGATGACAGTATAGCTGCTGAAAGCAGGGACCCAAACTTTAATCTGGACAAATCCATTCAGAAGATACATAAAGCTTGTTGTCATGAACTGACAGAGGCAGGAGAATCTGATCCAAGAGTTTTCCTAATCTCCAGCCGATATTTGAGTAAATTTGATTTCTCAGATCTGCAAGAAACCTTAGAAAACGACCTGGATGACCTCAAGAGACATGCCTTAATTCTGTCTATGCCACTTTTCTCAAGAAAAACCCTCCAAAAGAAAATGGATGCTATGGAATCCCTTATATGGAAACTCGCTTTTTTATCCTGTGCTATTGGAGTGGTTCCTGTTCCAGGACTTTCTTTGGCTTGTGATCTTAAAATCTTGGTAAATGCATTGCTTCATTTCAACAAAGTCTTTGGCTTGGATGAAGAGTCCCTGCACAGAGTTGCCAAAATGTTTGGCAAAGATTATGGCGTGCTGAAATCTGTTATCAAAAAATCCCCAATGTCCAGTGAGATTACAATCCAATTGGTAATTGACCTCCTGACCCGGTCCTTTGTTTGGGCGACCTTGACGACAGTAGAACTTGTCTTGGATTTTATACCAGTGTTGGGCTCTCTGTATGGAGGAGTTAGTTCCTTCGTCACCACATTCTTCCTGCTGAGGAGCTGCCTGAAGAACATTGTGGAAGATGCAGAGAATGTTCGGAGAAAAGCTACTGAGCCTTGACAGTCATGATGCCCTGCCCCAAAGACCCAAGATGCCAACTGGTAAAGAGTCCCAGGTGCAAAATGCATGGAATTGTTCATGGGACTAGAAATAAAAATGAGTAAACAAGGAAACTGGATTTGAATTTTAGATTTGAAGCTTATTTTTTTCAATGGAGTCCCAAGCTAATTCCAGCATGAAAAAACAAAAGAATTCTGCCTAGATAGTTCCGGATTTGAAGCCATCTTTCTCCCTCCCTGCTGGTCCAAAGACTACTGAAGAATCACAGAACTCAAATCAGAATTTTCGTTTAAAAAGCTAATTCCAGCATGAAAAAACAAAAAGAATTCTGCCTAGATAGTTCCGGATTTGAAGCCATCTTTCTCCCTCCCTGCTGGTCCAAAGACTACTGAAGAATCACAGAACTCAAATCAGAATTTTCATTTAAAAATGCATACCAATCTGTTCTTGTGATCTTACCTTGTTTATTGTGCATAGCATCTCTTATACTGTGACAAGCCTTTTACCTTATATTATTGGTACCTAATTTGGTAAGAAATATAACAAATTCTTTGATTTCTGTACCAGCATTTGCATTTCATGAATAAACCTGATACAAGTAAAATGTGTGTTCTTCTGAGGAGGTTTGATTTGAAACCCTCTCCTGCCCCCACGTTAACACCTGAGTTCCCCCAGCCAAGATACGCTTTCAGGGCCCTTAGGGAAGGAGATGGTTGAAGACTCATATCTCATAGAGTGGCTTCTCACTTGGATCTCTCCCCAGTAATCGATGCCAGTCTCACTGTTCTGTAGCTCCCATCTCACCAATCAATCCATGACATGCTGGGGAAAGGAGAGGGGTAAAGATTGTTTGGATAACCCCAAGGACATGACAAATGTTCCACTAATTTACCAGAGATTTCTGCGACGCTCTGTGTTCACTCTTTGGGAACAACTATTATTGTAATTAGTATTTGTAGTATCACTCATGAGAAAGGCGGGGTTAGATGAGTCACAAATTGGGATCAAGATTGCATGGAGAAATATCAACAACCTCAGATATGCAGATGATACCACTCTAATGGCAGTAAGTGAAGAGGAACTAAAGAGCCTGTGCAAAAGTTGGCTTGAAAGTCAACATCAAGAAAACAAAGATCATGGCATCCGGCCCTCTCAATTCCTGGCAAACAGATGGGGAAGAAATGGAGGTAGTGACAGATTTTATTTTCCTGGGCTCCAAGATGACTGCAGATGGGAACTGCAGCAAAGAAATTAAAAGATGTTTGCTCCTGGGGAGGAAAGCTATGGCAAATCTAGACAGCATCCTAAGAAGCAGAGACATGACCCTGCCAAAAACAGCACATCTAGTCAAGGCTATGGTCTTCCCGGTTGCAATGTATGGCTGTGAAAGTTGGACCATAAGGAAGGCCGAGCGTCAAAGAACTGAGGCTTTTGAACTCTGGTGCTGGAGAAGACTCTTGCGAGTCCCTTGGACTGCAAGGCGAACAAACCGGTCAGTCCTAGAGGAGATCAGCCCTGGCTGCTCCTTTGAAGGCCAGATCCTGAAGATAACACTCAAATACTTTGGCCACCTCATGAGAAGGAAGGACTCCCTGGAGAAGAGCCTAATGCTGGGAGCGATCGAGGGCAGAAGAAGAAGGGGGCGACAGAGAATGAGGTGGCTGGATCGAGTCACTGAAGCAGTAGGTGCAAACTTAAATGGACTCCGGGGAATGGTAGAGGACAGGAAGGCCTGGAGGATCATTGTCCATGGGGTCGCGATGGGTCGGACACAACTTTGCACCTAACAGCAACAACAACAAAGTATCACTACTACCACCACCATCGTTGTCTATAGCCACTCTCTGACTGAGATTCAAGGCAGATTACAAAATATTACAGATTCAATGAAATGGCACAATGTTGAATTTAAAAAAATGCAGGTGCAGCGGAGAAAAATTGAAAAGCTGGGAAAAAATACAAACCCATCTAATGTAAAAACAAAAAACAAACAAAAGAACACAGTAGATTTAAGCAAAGGTCTACCTAGAGCCTCTTGTGGCGCAGAGTGGTAAGGCAGCAGACATGCTGTCTGAAAGCTCTGCCCAAGAGGCTGGGCGTTCAATCCCAGCAGTCGGTTCAAGGTTGACTCAGCCTTCCATCCTTCCGAGGTCAGTAAAATGAGTACCCAGCTTGCTGGGGGGGAAACGGTAATGACTGTGGAAGGCACTGGCAAACCACCCTGTATTGAGTCTGCCATGAAAACGCTAGAGGACGTCACCCCAAGGGTCAGACATGACCCGGTGCTTGCACAGGGGATACCTTTACGTTTACCTTAGGCAAGCTTTGTCCACTAGGGTTTCCAGAAGCCCTGGGGTTTCCTGATGGCCCTGGAAGGGATTGCTGAATCATTGGGAGTTAATTGATTTTTATGTATTTTTAACATTTGTAAAGCATTTATGTGATGTGATGATCATATATGGTCATGTTGACCTTCCCCTGCCAATGGCCGATGATGGGCTTGAAGGGGATTGGAAGGAGAGGGGCCCGGGGTGTGTGTGGGGGGGAATGTGTCCACAGCCATGCTTCTTAGTCATATTCAGCATGATTGTACCACTTTTGGGGTTTCTTGATGCTTGAAGAATGTTTCAGGGGCTTCTCAACAGTAAAAAAGTTGAGAAAGTCTGACCTAAGGCAAATCATCTGTCTCAGGGGGCATCAGGATGATACATGGACATGAAAGAGTTTGTGGCTGCTATTCACTATTTGGGGGTGGAGTCAGGGGAGGACAGGGAACTCAATAGGGTATAATCTCTTTTGTCTTGTAATTCATAGAATCATAGAGTTGGAAGGGGCCATACTGGTCATCTAGTCCTACCCCCTGCTCAACGCAGGATTAGCCCTAAGCATCCTAAAGCATCCAAGAAAAGTGTGTATCCAGCCTTTGCTTGAAGACTGCCAGTGGATTCCAGGGGATTGCCAACTGGAAACTGACATTGTTGGGGTGAGGATCTTCAGTTACCCAGAAAAGCAAAAAATTTCATTTTTAGGAAGGAGCCTAAGGAAGCCCAGTGGGCTCCATAAGCAGTTGTGAAAAGATTTGAGGAATAAAAAAGAGTTGTTTAGGAAATGGAAGGAAGGCCTTATTACCAAGGATGAGTATAAACAAATAACCAATAATTGCAGGGGGGGGGGGTGTTAGAAAAGCTAAAGCTCAATATGAGCTCAGGCTAGCAAGAATTGCTAAACATAACAAGAAGGAGAAGAAGAAGAGTTGGTTCTTATATGCCGCTTTTCCCTACCGAAAGGAGGCTCAAAGCGGCTTACAGTCGCCTTCCCATTCCTCTCCCCACAACAGACACCCTGTGGGGTGGGTGAGGCTGAGAGAGCCCTGATATCACTGCTCGGTCAGAACAGTTTTATCAGTGCCGTGGCGAGCCCAAGGTCACCCAGCTGGCTGCATGTGGGGGAGCGCAGAATCGAACCCGGCATGCCAGATTAGAAGTCCGCACTCCTAACCATTTCACCATACTGGCTTCTTTAATTATATTTCAAGCAAGAAAAAGAATAGGAACACCATAGGACCACTGCGAGGACAAGAAAGTGAAATGATAACAGATGATGAAGAGAGGGCTGAACTGCTTAACTCCTATTTCTCCTCAGCCTTCTCTTGTGAGGGAAATAGTGATCAATGTGGCAAAAATGTAACACAGCATGGGGGACGGGATTGGTGGCCTAGGTCACTGTTGGAACAGTCCACAAACACCTAGTTTCTTTAAATGAAACAAAGTCTTCTTGGCCAGATGAACTACATCCAAGAACATACAGATGTCATCTCTGTCCATTATTTTTGACACTTCTTGGAGAACAGGTGAGGTACCAGACGATTGGAGGCGGGCAAATGTTGTCCAAATCTTCAAGAAAGAGAAAAAGGGGGATCCAGGTAATTATCGACCCATCAGCTTGATATCTGTAGCTCGCAAAATTTTGGAACAAATAATCAAACATTCAGTCCTTGAGCAGCTGGAACTGAGAGCTGTGATTTCTAAGACTCAGCACAGGTTTCGCAAGAACAAGTCATGACAGACCAACCTTATCACTTTTTTCGAGAAAGTGAATAACTTGCTGGATCAGGGGAATGTTGTAGACATAGTTTATCTGGATTTCAGTAAAGCTTTTGATAAGGTTCCACATGATATTCTTGTTGACAAGTTGGTATAATGTGGTATGGATCCTAATTCTGTCAGGTGTTTCCCGGCCATGAAGGCTATGTCCCGGGGCCGAAGTGTCTCTGCTGGGCTCTCCCATCAGCGGAGGCGACTTCGGGGCCGGGACAGAGTCAGGGTCAGCGCTGCCCCCCTGCCACCGCCTCCCCTTCCCTCCCCACCCCGGTGCCTACCTATCTTCTTGGCGGGGAGGCAGCAAATGGCGGCGGTTGGCTGAATTCAGCCGATGTTTGAGGGGGGCGGATCAGGAGTTGTGAAGCGCCTCCCAATTCATCAGTCAGGCGCCAAGGGACAAATCATGAGCCGCGCTCTGCATAGCTCGCAATCGGTCCCTTGGTGCCGGACTGACAATTGGGGGGCCACGGATTGTCAGTCCAGGAGAAGGGGCCAATCAGCACCCTTCTTCATCCCGGACAGGGCCCGCCCTCGGGGCCTTTACTGTTTTATTTTATCCGCTCTGCAGGAGTGGTTAAAGATTATTTGGATGAGGGATTAGAGGGGATATTTATTAAATTTGCAGACGATACTAAACTGGGAGGAGTAGCAAACACAACTGAAGGCAGTAACAGAATACAGGATGATCTTGATAGGCTTGAGAAGTGGGCTAAACTGAATAAAATGAAGTTCAATAGGGACAAATATAAAGTTCTGCATTTAGGTAGGAAAAACCAAATACACCAATATAAGATGGGGGAGACTTGTCTTGGCAGTAGTATGTGCGAATCTAGGAGTCTTAGTAGACCATACATTGAATATGAGTCAGCAGTGTGACTCAGTGGCTAAAAAGGCAAATGTGATTTTGGGAGTATCGGCCCTCAGACCTCCGAGGCCCTCACGGAAGTGCCAGGCAGCCGCCCAGCCGTGGCATCCTTCCCGTGGCCCTGGCAGCATGCTCACTCGCCCACCCTCCTCCTATGCCCATCCCCCTCCACGCAGCTCCCCTGCCCTCCCGCAGCCCGGGGAACATGCCGCTCGCCCGCCCTCCTCCCAAAAGGGAATGCCACCCTCAGGGCCGCTACAGGCTGTATTCTCTCCCAGTGATCCTCAGTATCTAAATGGAGGGGAGCTGTCTGATGTGTAGCTGCTCCCGGTTTGAGAAATGCCTGTTCTTTTCACTTTCTCCGTGCCCACTCCTATTGCCCGGACCATCTCAGGATTAATTAAAGTCCAGGTGCACCCTCAGTCCAGCACCCCTTGAACTCAGATCCTTACTGCTATCTCCAGGTCAGAAAGAGTCAGGTGAGTTAGCAGGAGAGGGATGGGACTCACTGATCTCACGCACCTGGCCGAGACCTGCTGGTGGGACTGTCTCACAGCAAGTTGGCCTTGTATACCACTAACATGCTGCTCTCAGCTGCTTCCTCCTCGGACGATGGCGATGCCAGGTGTTCAACCAGTGGAGTCCGGAGCACACAAGCTGCTTAAAGAGGCATCTTTTAGCCCCCAAATGGGTGGATGGCTTCTTTGAGGCTGGCGAAGAGCCTGGCACAGCACCTCCCACAGGCAGCTTCCCACCTTTCTTTGATGGGCAGTCAGTGAGGAAGTGGCCGGTTCCCTTGCATCCCAAACACAAGCCTTTCTCTTTGCATCAGTTGTACTCTGATGCATCCGAGAGGGGCATGCACCGGGGTTTGGTTTTCCAACCCACATCAGGTTGCTTCCTTGCAGCTTCCCCAGCATTCCAAGCATCACCATTTCCACAATCCAGAACCAAGCCTCTCCTGCGAGACGCACCCATCCCAGCAGGGGGGTGGGGTTTGTCTTCCCCATGCATTGCCGCAGTCCCTCACAGAAAAATGGGACCTTGGTGGCCTCATTCCAATCATAGACTTTGGTGGCCAAGCAGAGGAACTCAGTATACTGGGAGACTGTCTTGGTCCCCTGATGCAGGCTATGCAGCTGCGCTTGCATGGCATCCACTTGCAAAGGATCTTTGAAATGCAGCTATAAGGCTTGCATGTGCTGATCAGAGTTCAGCAGCTCTGGGGCACCCAGTTCGCTGCCTCTTTCTCCAGATAGGAACCCACATAGCACACTCGAGATACTCTGTCAGGGGAAAGGTGGCCACACTCACTCATGTAGGCTTGCACCTGAACCATGTTCATCTTCTCCACCAACCCATCTAAGTAGATGTGGAGCTTCCACAGCTCAGGGAACCTCTTGGGCCAGGGGCTCAGAGTGCAGATTACTCCTCTGAATAAAGTGGCATTGAGCTCTTTGAGGTGCTTACTGGCTATATATCAGCCATTTGGGCTATTTTATTTATTTATAATTTAGTTATAATTCTAATTATGTACTGCCGCACATGGGTGTCTCGCAGGAATGGTGTCTTTACAAGAATCGATAAAACACAAAAAAATCCCCAACAATACCCTTAAAATGTAACAATATAAGATCACACTAAACAAGATGGCAAACCATCAAACATCAGCCTTCCCCCCACCGTTCAGCATGTAGATCGGGAAACTGAGAGCAAGGATCCGAGCTGATCTTCGTTGGTATCACATGAAGATCTCAGATGATATCACCAGGGACGCCATCCTGGCCTCAACCATATGCTTTGCAGAAGAGCTCCGTTTTGCAGATTCCTACTCACAGAGTATAATGCTCTGCAGGGGGCATAAGCTGATAATTTCCAGATCAAAGCCCAGGGTAGGCCTGCATAGGGCGAGTTACAATAGTCTAGTCTGGAAGAGACCGTTGCATAGGTCACTGTGGCCAAGTGTTCTGGAGGCAGGTAGGGCGCTAGTAGCCTAGCTTGGCACAGGTGAAAAAACGCGATTCGGACTACTTTTGTGATCTGAGCCTCTGTGGCTATGAAGGTTAAACCCAAATTCCTGGCAGTTGGGGCCGGTGTTAATTTCACCCCATCTGGGTATGCATTTATGCAATTATCTCTCATAATGCGTTTGAGGCACAAGGCCATTTCTCTGAGGCCCATTCCGCACAGATTCATTGTAGCAGGAGTGTGGCAAATTGTAATCGCTACTAAAATGCAGTTATGCACAACGTCGTACACAATCTGCCACACTCCTGAAACCGATCAGCAAAACGCACTTTGTTGTAGCGCTTCCAGGGAAATCCCAAAAAGTGGATTCACCCTCTGGAAAGCGCTACACTCTTGCAACCAATCTACAACAATAGCAAAAAAATTCTGTACGTTACCATTGTTGCGGTTTCAGCAAAGTCCCTCCCCCTGGCTCTCTCTTCTGATCTTCCGGCAAAGCGATCGCCATTTTTTTTTCTCGGAGTGACCTTGGCCAAGGAGCATGCAGCAGTTGGGCCCAGCATGCACTGAATCTCCCCATGCTGAGACAACACCCCACTTTTTATCCCTAATCTTAAATCAGGTTGATTGATTACACCTGGCTCCAAATTCCTTATTCCAAGGATGCATAACACCTGGGCCAGTTGCCATTAGGAAAGATAACAGCAGGTTAATCCAATCCAACTTGGGACCCTTCTTAATGTTCTACACTTGTAAGTCCTTCCCAATTACAAGGACTTTGAGAAATGTGTTTTTCACTTAAGAAGAAGAGTTGGTTCTTATATGCCGCTTTCCTCTACCCGAGGGAGGCTCAAAGTAGCTTACAGTCACCTTCCCTTTCCTCTCCCCACAACAGACACCCTGTGTGATGCGTGAGGATGAATGAGAGAGCCCTGTTATTCCTGCTCAGTCAGAACAGCTTTATCAGCCCAAGGTCACCCAGCTGGCTGCATGTGAGGAATCTAACCTGGCTCGCCAGATTACTTGTCCACACTCCTAACCGCTACACCAAGCTGGCTCACTTAAGATACTGCATTTCTTCATGAATCAGCAAAAAAGGCAGAAGCGAAACATATATAAGATGTGAGGAAAGGCAAGATATGTCACTAGCTTCTAGGGACAATATCTTCCACATCGCTGCCTCCACACCGCCCTGTGAAGACGCAGATTCATAGGGGACAGCACAGAAACCACAAAGAATATTTCCAAGGTTAGTAACTGCTCCTCTTCAGAAGAAACCATGGCATGATGCTGACTCTGTGGCAGGTGATGGGAGTTGGGGTTGGGTTGGCTGATCTGGGTTGGGGAACTCTTGGAGATTTGGGGATGGAGGCTGGGGAGGACATTCTATGCCACAAAGTCCACATGCCAAAGAATCTGCTATTTCCAGAGGAACTGATTTCTGTAGATTGCAGGTGAGCTATAATCCCAGAGGATCCCTGGGTCCGAAGAGTAATGTAGTGGTCAGAAAATTGCCTTGGTAAAGGGGGTCTGTGATCTACTGTGACTGTGGCCAATTGGGGCCTATCACTGTAAAAATGCTCTGGACTAGGTAGGTTCTACACCACACATCATATTTAAAAGATTATACTTTCTTTCCGCTTTGGTTAAGACTTGTTTCCTGATTTCTGTAGTCCAGACCCCTCTTGTATTGCTCATGGGGTGCCCCTTGGTTGGATCCTACTTGATTTGTACCCTGTGATCTGTCTTGAGTCTCAGCCAGAGAGGCAGACCATAAATAACTACATCAGAGAAGCAAATAAATTAAGAAACAAAATTCTGTACAGGGTAATCTCAGTAAGAGGGATGAATGCTGGGGGAAACTTATTTCTGGCTGTAAAGCGTCCCTTTCATTATTCATGGTGATATGGACAATGCATGACACAGATGCATCACATGAGAGGACACAGGTATGAAGTTCTGGGCTTGGGGTTGGCAACCTCCAGATGTGGCCTAATGTTGTCCTAGGACTGCTCTCCAGATGTCAGAGATCAGTTCCCCTGGAGAACTTAGCAGCTTCCAAGGGCAGACCAAACAGCCTCACATCCTCTACCCTCACAACTCCAATGGCCCCCAGGCACTGTCTCTAGTCCTCTAGGAAATCCTCAAGTCAGAGTTGGCAACTGGGCTATATCTGAACAAGCCATGGAACTAAAGGAGAAAGCTTTTGATTGGGGAAAGTTCTGGCTCACAATTGAGGTTGTTTGTGAATTCTGGGATGCTTATCAGGTGAGAAGGCATGCTGCCTACTTCTGGGCTCACATTTCATGTCAAGGCAGCCGCTGACAGGAAAACGAAAGCTAAGCAGCTTGGCCTAGGTTTCTGTTTTTTGTAAATCAGGCAACTGGGCAGTGAAAGCATGCAGGAGGAGTAAACAAGGCAGCATTCCTGAGGGAGGGGTGAGCTGAATGTCCTTTTTCAGGAGCTGGCACTGGCCAGCCCTGATGTGCCATCTGTGCCTTCTAGATTCTGTTCCTGGCACCACTTTGCTATCTGTTTCAGATGCTTTGGAAGGGCCTGAGCAACCCCACGCAGAACATCCCCCCCCCCCGCGCTTTTGCTCTGTTTTATACATTTCATTGTTTAACATGAATAACATAGACCAAATCGAAGAAATACAAGAAAGATTATCAGGTTGCTACAGCTTCCACCTTATTATTATGGTACTTTATTAAACTGCTTCTTCACAAAGGCCATATACAGGTGCCAATTTTTCTGAAATTTTTCTGGCAGTCTTGTTTTTACAAAGCTTGTCAATTTTACTCTGTTTGCCAGTTTTGGCAAGCCAGCCAGTAAATCCTGGTGTGTGTGTGTGTGTGTGTGTGTTTTTAGTTAATATTTATTGATTAGATAAATATACACATACATAAGATTGTCATTGATTAATTGGTTCTCTTGAGAGATTCATCCCCCCTCCCTCCCTCACCTCCATTCAGTCATTGGTTAGTTTGATAGTCCGCGAAGAGCTTCCATTGATTCTGGAATTCATTTTCCGATCGGCTATTGATTAATACTGTCAGTCTCGCCAATTTAGCAAAGTCAGATAGCTTTTCTAACCAAAGTTCCCCACACAGAACATTTTGATTTAGGATCACACGTTTATTCAAGGCATGAGCTTTCGAGTGCAGGCACTTTTCCTCAGACTAAGACAGTGGAAATATAAAGTTAATTCTGTCAAATTAGTAAACTGTGTCACAACATCCAAAGACAGCCTTATGATAGTTGCCAGCTCAGCTTCTACTTCAGGAATGTTTCTCACTTTGGGGGAGACAGATGGGGCAAGCGACAAATGGTAAAGTGCAAGCTGTTTGTCACGTGCATAGACAGTTTTATTTCTCCCATGTTTTTGTGAACTACAACTGAATTCAAGGGGACTGATTGGCTGTTTTAGCAAAGAATGATCATGTGGCTGTATTTGGATGTTGTGACACAGCTTGCTAATTTAACAGAATTAACTTTATATTTCCTGTCATGATTGAAGTTCATAGTCTGAGGAAGAGTGCCTGGACTCGGAAGCCCACGCCTTGGATAAATCTTTGTTGGTCTTAAAGGTGCCCCTGGACTCTGATTTGGTTTTATTGTGCTGCTTCAGACCTACACAGCTACCCACTTGAATCTATCCTTATCATTATCATTATCATTATCATTATCATTATCATTATCATTATCATTATCATTATCATTATCATTATCATTATCATTATCATTATCATTATCATTATTATTTAATTTTTAGACCGCACTTCTCCAAATAGGTCTCAGGGCGGTTTACAACATAAACAGTTAAAACACAATAAAATCCCCATTAAAAAATCTCTCAGATTCCATGAGTCTCCGCGGACGGATGAGAATACGTCCGTCACCCAAATGGAGAGGGGGTGGTATCCTCAGTCGAGCCTTCAGGACATGGTGGTCTGACCATGGAACGATGTTATTCGCCACCAGATCTACTGCTACACCTGCACCAAAGATCAAATCGAGGGTGTGACCAGCCTGATGGGTGGGACCAGCAACAATCTGCGAGAACCCTAGTGTCTCCATGGCTGACACTAGATAGAGGCTAAGTCCTGAAGACGGCGCATCCGCGTGAACGTTGAAGTCCCCCAAAACTAAAAGTTTTGGGTACTGCAACGTCCAGGCAGCCACCACCTCCAGCAGGCCTGGTAGGGAATCTGGAGAGGCAGTGGGTGATCGATACACCAACCAGATCGCCACATTCTCGATCGATTCCCACCCAAGACCGACACACTCAATCCCCGGAATCGTTGGCGCAGGGAGAGCCCTGAAGGAGAAAGTCTCTCTGACCAGAATTGCCACCCCCTCCCCTCCCATGGAGCCGGGGTTGATACAGGATGGAAAACCCAGGCGGTGCCAGATCTTTCAAGGCGACGGTCTCACCTTTGTGCACCCAGCTTTCCATCACGCAAGCCAGGTCAGCCTCATGCCTTATGAAGTAATCCCACAGGGTTGAGGACTTGTTGTTTATTGACCTGGCATTGCATAGGATCAACACTGGTTCCACCCTAGCCCTCTCCCCCATGAATCTGGAGATGGGACGAAGATTTGAAGGGCAATGTCCATATCGACCAGGCTACCTGGTCGATTGTATGGGATACAATTTGTCAGTCTTTAAGGTGCTAATCTGGACTCTTGTTTGTTGGGAAGGCAGCCATGAATGGAGGGATGCCAGATTCTAGGTGAGAGCTTTTTCAGCTCTCTCCAGACTAGATCAGTTCCCTTGGAGAAAATGGTGCTTTGGGAGGTGAATTGTATGGTATTGTATGATACCCCACTGAGGTCTCTATCTTCCCCAAGCTCCATCCTCCAATTTTTAGAAGTTTCCCAAGTTTGTTTTGATGATTTCCTGGTTTGGAAAAATTAACAGCAGTTCATTCTCCACCCCCCCCCCCCTCCCCAGCTCAGGAGGACAGTCGGGTAGATTCAGGAGGAAAGTCAAGGGAGGGAGGAGGCTGAATTTCATCCTCCCTACTGTCCGGGCTTGTCCTTGCTCTTAGCTATATTCTCATTTAACCTTTTAGGGCGCAGACGTCTAAGTTTCAGAATCCAGCCTGCTTTTTCTTCCAAAGAATTCTGTCATCCCGTCTGTCAGACCTGAATAAAACCACAAAGTCCGCGTGTTTATGATTGTGCTCTAAGACAGGGGTAGTCAACCTGTGGTCCTCCAGATGTTCACGGACTACAATTCCCACGAGCCCCTGCCAGCATTTGCTGGCAGGGGCTCGTGGGAATTGTAGTCCATGAACATCTGGAGGACCACAGGTTGTCTACTCCTGCTCTGAGAAATGTTCTACCAGAGGAGCACGAGTTTTTTAATGAGCTACATTGCCTGTACATTGCGAGTCCTCTTCTAAGAGGCCTGCTTGTCTTGCCAGTATAAATTTTACGACATCCCCAGGATGTTGCATAGACCACAGGATCACCATTGCGTGTTGTGAATTGTTCGAGATAATATTTTTATTGTCGGTAGGGTTCATGAAATGTTTGGTAGATTTTGTGTTTTTGCAAGAGTAGCAATGCTTATAAGGAAAGTTAACCAATGGAAGGCTGGATCCTGGTAAATCAGATTGTGCATGAGTGTTGCAAAGAGATCTTTCTGACTGTTTTTCTTAAGCAACAAGAGGTCTTTTCTTGGACATAGGAACATCATCCAGTATGTTCCAATTCTTATCCATGTTGTGCTTTTTTTTTGAAGTCTGCACTTATCTGTCCCACTATATATTTCTGGTAAGGGCATGGAGATAGAGCGTGTTGGCTTAAGCACCAACGCCTACTCAGGGTGGCTGTCCCACCCTTGAGTGCCTCCTCCTCCAACCGGCTTGCCTGTCTATGCAGCGGCCAGCCAATCACCTTCCGTCCCCCACCCTTGACCACCTCCTCCTCCTTCCACTTCCCCCGGAGGCTGCAGATCCCTGCCGTGTGAGAGCTGCCCCTGCCGGTGAGTTCCCAGCAGCTGCCTGCAGCCTTTCCAGGTCCTGGAGGGACGGGCAGGCTGTCCACAGAGTTCTTCCACTCCACCCCCCTAACCTAGCGCTCCTTGTATTCCTGAATGCAACAGGCTTGGCCCCTAGTAGAAATATAAGTTAAATTACATACAAGCCTTCCAAGGTCACCTTTTTCTCACCTCTTAAAATTTCACTTTTTTCTAAAGCTGTTGTTTTGGTGTTTCTTTGTTGAACTTGCTGTAGGTATGCTTTGTTTGTTTTTCCTTTCCTGCAGTATTGAAGCCTCACTCTGAAAGTCCTGGGATCTAGTAACATTTCTCCTGATTCTAAGAAGTTGATCAAACGGTAAATTATTACTCACATATGGTGGGTTGTGGCTGTCATGTCTAAGAAGGGAATTTTTGTTAGTAGGTTTTCTGTGCAGGCTTGTAAAATGACCACAGTTTGGTCATTTTCCTTGAGAACAATAATGTCTAATGTGTATTTATAGAGAACCAAACCCAGGTATCTGTGTTTGCAATAGGGGTCCCCAGTGTGGTACCTATAGGGGCTGGCTCTTTCTCTTGATTTTGTAGGATCCATTTTGCAGCTGCTCCTGCCACCTTATGTTGGAATTCCAAAGATGCTTGTAGGCTCTAAAAGGATGGGGACCCTGGAATCCGACCACCGTAGGGACCATCTTTCTTGCTACATATGAAGTTTTAGAAAATCAAATTAATCTTCCAGTTTACATTCCACATCTGGATATACCATTCCCAGCTCTAGGTTGGGAAATATCTGTAGATTCTCCCCCTGAGCAGAGGATATCTTATTGTGTTTCCCACTCTGTTCTCCAGGGAGGCAGGAACAAACTCCTCCTCCTTCCCATCACCTGACACGTGTGCTTTTGATTCTGCCTTCTTCCTGCCTTTCAAAGGAGAGTGCTGGATCTCAGTCTATCCGTGCCATTATTCTTTAGCTTGCTACTTTCTTTCAATTTTAAGGTTGTTTCTTTCTCTAGGCTGTTTCCCTGATAGTTTTCTTCGTAGCTATTTTTTATTTCCTTTCTCTCTCTTTAGCTTATAGCCATTACTTCAACCCACCCTCCAAAGCAGCATTTTTATCCAGGGAAACTAATCTATATTGTCTGATGATCAATTGTAATAATAGGAGATCTCCAGGTTCTGTATAATATACTCTTCTTAGCACCAATCAGAATTAATTTTACTTTCAAAGTACATTTAATTCCTTTTCAAGTTGGGTGTGGGGAAGAATTATAAAGGGAAAACAATGTGCCTCAAAATGTTATGCTAACGCCGTGTATAAGAATCCTTGCAGTAGAACTGTGATAGAACTGGCATTGCCACATAGGCACTGGGTTCTGCTGGACACTAGTACATTGTGCTAGTTCTGCTGGGCTTGCTAAAATACTCCTGCCCCCTTCAGTTTCTACTGCAGAGATTTTTGGAGACTTTTATTATTTTCTGCTGGTCTTGTATTGTCATTGCTTTTGCAGGGGGATGTTTCCCCCCTTCTATTGGAAACAATGGAGTATGGGTACTTTCTTTAGGAAGCAATGACTTGTATCCCATAAATCGAATCCTCATCAAAAATTGAGTGCAGGTAGAGGAGCCTCTTGTGGCGAAGAGTGGTAAGGCAGCAGACATGCAGTCTGAAAGCTCTGCCCATGAGGCTGGGAGTTCAATCCCAGCAGCCGGCTCAAGGTTGACTCAGCCTTCCATCCTTCCGAGGTCGGTAAAATGAGTACCCAGCTTGCTGGGGGGTAAACGGTAATGACTGGGGAAGGCACTGGCAAACCACCCCGTATTGAGTCTGCCATGAAAACGCTGGAGGGCGTCACCCCAAGGGTCAGACATGACCCGGTGCTTGCACAGGGGATACCTTTACCTTTACCTAGAGGAGAGTCAGCAAGAGATTCCCTGTTTGGGGTCTCTAGTACACCAATGGAGGAGGGATTCTATCACTTCACAAACCATAGAAACGCCACCCATTTATTTAACTCCTCAATGTTCATGACTGTCTGTGGTTCATGAACCAGACACCTCACAAACCATGAAGTGAATTAAAACACATTCTCCCAGTTTGTGCCCATCTGTAGCCGTGTCTGAGTATCTTTGTCCTTATAAATGAAACGAGTGATGGCCAAAGATACAGCTTTTTCAGTGGTGGCACCATGCCTCTGGAAGCTGTTTCCAGGTTGCCCGCCTCTGTTACAGTTCATGCATACCAGCAGGGAGGTACTCTCCCCCTGTGTTTGAAGTGAGCTTAGAGGGTTTTTAAAACTCTGATTTTTAACCAGTTACAACATACCAACAAATCACTTATTTTTCTGTCCTTACAAAAGGCGGTTTTATATTAAGACTAGCGGCAAAGCCTATTGCACCCAGGAATATAATGGGCGCTTAGAAACACACCTGCACTGTGTCCTTCCTGTGTGGTGGCCCTCCTCCCCCTGCTTGAACTTGAGATCCAGCATGGTGCTGTAGTTAAAGAGAATGAGACTAAATCTCAAGGACTAGGTCTGACACCCCCACTCCAAGTGCAGAAAGCTGGATTATTAACCTCTAGGTAGTGGCCTCGAAATCTTAAGGAATAACAACTGAACTCCAAAGAACCAGTTCGTCTGGAGGAAACAGCTGGAAGGAAGGCAGGCTCTCCCAGGTCCCCAATTGGGGGTAGGGCATGCTGAAGTGTGTTCAAAGGCTGCCCTGGTCCAATGGGGCTAGTGGGAGGAATTTCCTCCATGTTCTGCACACACACTGCCCCCCCCCCAGTATGTACAGAGGAGTGTTGAAAGGCCCCACTGGACCCTAAGGGTTGGTGGGCAGCTTTTCCTGAATCTCCCACCCCCTGACTCGGGAGAGTGCAAAGTCTACACTTGGTCCCATTGGGGTTGCAGGGGGCTGGACCCTTTCTTCCCCCTTCACCTCCAGGATCTTGGGCAGGCATAGAGGCCACGCTCAGTGTCTTGGGGCTGGATGGCAGGCCAAGCCTCTTCCTCTCTCCCAGCCACCCCACTCTCTGGTCCAGCTTACCTTTGGGAAGTAAGCCAGCAGAGGGGGCTGGCTTTTATTCCAGCTGGTAGAAGGATGAGGAGGTGGTGGAGGAGGCTGAGGGTGGGACAGACCTGCCATTGGCCCTTCATGAGAGAGTGGACACTCCTGAGGGTTAATCAGGTATGGTGTCTGTCACACAACTTGAACTTCATTATAGTTAAAGACTAATTAAAGATGGTTAAAGATAAACATAAAGATCCGCATCTAATAAGAGAGCCTTAAGTAAATTGACCCGCCCCCACCCCAGTTCTATCTAGTCTCAGAGTAAAATATGATGGCAGCATTATTTAATGGAGTTAAGAATCACAATATTTGTATTTATCTTTCAGGTGAACTGAATCTTGTAGAAGAGTCATGGGTGGGAAAAGTTCAAGACCAGGGGTAAGGAGTGAACCTGAAGAGAAGTTTGTGAGGGAAGAAGAAAATCTCTCACTTCTGACTGCATCGGGAAAAGCCACTCTTGACATTGCCATCACAGGGGTATCAGGTGCTGGCAAATCATCCCTTGTCAACGCCCTGCGGGGAGTATCCGATTTTGATGAGGCAGCAGCCAGAACTGACGTGATAGAAGTAAAAACAGAGCCTGTGGGTTATCCCCACCCCACCATTCCAGATGTAATAATATGGGACCTCCCAGGAATTGGGACCCCTAATTTTAAAGCCAAGCAGTACCTAGAAAGGGTAAATTACAGCCAATATGATTTCTTCATAATCGTCGCTTCGAATCGCTTCACTGCCCATGACATCCAGCTGTCCCATGCAATTAAGAAACTGAAGAAGCAGTTCTACTACGTGCGGTCTAAAATGGACGTCAGCATTAGCAATGAAAAACTGAATCCAGCTTTCAATGAGGAAGCAACCCTTCAACGAGTCAGGAAATACTGTGTTGATAACTTGGTGGAGGCTGGCATTTCTTCTCCAAAGATTTTCCTCATCTCCAGTTGGTTTCCAGAAACGTACGATTTCCCCCTCCTGAAAAGAAGCTTAGAGAATGAAATAGAGGCTCTAAGGAGACGTATGTTAAGACCGGCTGAAAAGTACGTTGTTTCACGAATTCCTTATTTGATTTTCTTTGCGGATGAACAAAAAGTGTGTTTAAAAATGCAGACCTCCCCATATGTCCCACAAACAGCATTAAGATCAAGTAGTCAGAACCAACTCCGTGGTCTCTGGGCCTACAGGAGTAAAACTGGTCTCAACCAAGTCTCAAAGGTTTTAAAATCTAAATTATCCAACCTCTCTCTATGACTGTTCTATCCTGTATATCCTATATTGGATTGTTTTAATACATGTTGTTACTTGCTCTAGGCTGCAGAGGGAAAGGTGATTTAGAAGAATAAAGTAATAATAATAATAATTTTGTAGCTTTACCCCAATTTTAAAAGCTTTACAATACTATTATTATATTATGACAATTAAAGAACTCATATATGTTTAGTATAAATAAATATACTAAATGCACTTCCACATGGCAAAATCAATGTACTTTGTTTTTCCTCTCTAGGATTTAAATTTAAGTGACATGATTGCTGATTGGTGAAATTACTATGGGCCTGGCTGGAAATTGGAAGGGAGTTTTCCAAAGCATACCACGGTCGTGACTCAGGGCAGGCCATGGCAAACCATCTCCGAATGTTTCTAGCCTGACAGCCAGACATTCTCAGAATCTCCTGGCACGCTCTTAGAATCTCCTTGCACGCATGCCATATGATAAATCATAGAGAGCTGGCATGGTGCAATGGAAGCTTCTAATTCGCTCTTCCACATGGAACCAGCTGAGTGATCATGGGTTCATCACAGCCCTGATAATGCTATTCTCAGAGAGCAGTCCTGTGAGAGCTGTCTCAGCCTCACCTGAGTACCATATAAGTACCAAGTCTTCTTCTGTTCTGACCAAACAGTAATATCAGGGCTCTCTCAGCCCTACCTCCCTCACAGAGTGTCTGTTGTTGGAAGAGGAAGGGAAGGTGACTGTAAGCTACTTTGAGATTCCTTCAAGCAGTGAAAAGTGGGATATAGAAAACCAACTTCTTCCAAATAAGTCAGTCCTATGGGTGGAAAGAACAATTATGATTCTCTTTCCCAGGGTGTGGCTCCAATATACCTTGGGGCTACATTTTAGGATTTATATATTGATTGATTGATTATTGATTTATTGGATTTTAATACCGCCCTCCCATATTGCTCAGGGGGGTTCACATAAAACATTGTAGGGGTAATACATAGAACAGTCTAAGCATATAGCAGTCATAAAAAAACATAACAATAATCCAATAATTACTGTTCTAGAGTAACAGAATTTCAGTGTCTTTGGTTAACAGTAATATGGGATGGCAAAGAACTTACAACTTGAGTTCAAGTTAAAGAATCACATCTCTTTTTGATGCTGAAAACAGATCAACAAATTATCACATTTATGTTTGAATGCATTTCAACATAATGCATAACACGTCAACAGTTTCAGCGGCTCTGTTTAGAAAGGCACCTGGTGGTTGCATTGGACTGTTCTCCCAATAAGAACCTTGTTGTGGTGGCTTTTCTGTTAACTGCTGATGACTGCTGTTATCGCTAGATTTATTGCTCTTTCGTGCCATTGATATCTTTCCTGCACTGCTTCTACTTCCAATGTTTTCCTGTTCTTAGGCTTCTAAGGATGACATTTTCTTTCAAGTTTCTAAAACTATTATCTATAAGCAGCCTTGAGTACTCACTTAAAAAAGAGATGAGGGCTGGAAATCCCTAAGACTTCCTCAATAGATTACATATTTCTTTTTGTTTCTTAGATCAACCAAACCATCTAAAAGAAGTGATATTAGTTTCATTCGTCAAAAAACTTTAAAAAGTGACCTTGCCAAGATGAAGGATGCTCTGAGGAATAGAAATGTTGAAGAGGTGGCTAAGGAAATTCATCAAGAATTGAATGAATTACAAAACGTCAGGCTTGACATTGCCATCACAGGGGTCTCAGGGGCTGGCAAATCATCCCTTGTGAATGCCCTGAGGGGCATGACTGATTATGAAGAAGGTGCAGCTGAGATTGGAATAACGCAAACAACAATGGAGTGTTGTGCCTATCCACATCCCTTATTTCCGAATGTAACTATCTGGGATCTGCCAGGAATTGGGACACCTGAATTTAGACCACAGAATTACCTAAAGAAGGTCAGTTTTAACCGGTATGATTTTTTTATCATTGTGGGTTCAGAACGTTTCACTGAGAATGACGTCCTCCTGGCCCATGAAATTCAGAAAATGAAGAAGAAATTCTACTTTGTGCGCTCCAAAATGGATGCCAGTATAGCTGCTGAAAGCAGGAACCCAAACTTTAATCTGGACAAATCCATTCAGAAGATACGTAAAGCTTGTTGTTATGGACTGACAGAGGCAGGAGAATCTGATCCAAGAGTTTTCCTAATCTCCAAGCGAGATTTGAGTAAATTTGATTTCTCAGATCTACAAGAAACCTTAGAAAACGACCTGGATGACCTCAAGAGACATGCCTTAATTCTGTCTATGCCACTTTTCTCAAGAAAAATCCTCAAAAAGAAAATGGATGCTATGGAATCCCTTATATGGAAACTTGCTTTTGTATCCTGTGCTATTGGAGTGGTTCCTGTTCCAGGACTTTCTTTGGCTTGTGATCTTGGCATCTTGGTAAGAACATTGCTGTATTTCTACAAAGCTTTTGGCTTGGATGAGGAGTCCCTGCACAGAGTTGCCAAAGTGTTTGGCAAAGATTACGGAGTGCTGAAATCTGCTATTAAAAAGTCTCCAATGTCCAGTGAGATTACACTCGAATTTATAATTAGCCTCTTAGGCCGGTCCGTGATTTGGGCAACCCTGACGGCATTAGATCTTGTCTTGCATTTTGTACCAGGGTTGGGCAGTCTGTTTGGAGGAGCTAGTTCCTTCGCTACCACATTCTTCATGTTGAGGAGCTTTCTGAAGGACATTGTAGAAGATGCGGAGAACGTTCGGAGAAAAGCTACTGAGCCTTGACTGTCATGATGCCCTGGCCAAGGACCCAAGTCACGAACTGGTAAATAGTCCCAGGTGCAAAATATATGGAATTGTTCATGGGACCAGAACTCAAGAACAAGGAAACTAGTTTTGAATTTTAGATCTGAAGCTTATTTTTTCCAGTGGATTCCTGAAATCATTGAAGTTTCCAGTAAGAAATTTTTAAAAATCTACCTTGATAGTTCCAGCTTTGAAGCTGCCTTTCCCCCTTCCTGCTGGACCAAAAAGTCTTTCAGTGGCTGCTTTCCTTCCTACGGAACCGGACACAGAGGGTTGCGGTTGGGGAAGAGATGTCATGCCCCTATTAACTTCCTTGTGGACTTCCTCAGGTGCAGTCCTCTCCCCCACAGTTTTAAACATCTTTATGTGCCCTCTGGTCAGCTGGTCCAGAGTTTTGGGATGGGCTGTCATCAATACACTGATGACACCCAGCTCTGTCTCCTCATGGACAGGCACCAGAACTCCACACACACCCCGGATACATTTGCTAGGTGCTTGGAAGCCATAGCTGGGTGGTTAGAGAAGAGTCATCTGAAACTTATCTCCTCCAAGACGGAGGTCCTGTGGCTGGGAAGGAAGGGGGCAGACCAGGAAGAAGAAGAAGAAGAAGAAGAAGAGTTGGTTCTTATATGCCGCTTTTCCCTACCTGAAGGAGGCTCAAAGCGGCTTACAGTCGCCTTCCCATTCCTCTCCCCACAACAGACACCCTGTGGGGTGGGTGAGGCTGAGAGAGCACTGATATCACTGCCCGGTCAGAACAGTTTTATCAGTGCCGTGGCGAGCCCAAGGTCACCCAGCTGGTTGCATGTGGGGGAGCGCAGATTCGAACCTGGCATGCCAGATTAGAAGTCTGCACTCCTAACCACTACACCAAGCTGGAAGCGTGATTGCCCAACCTAGCTGGGGTGCATCTTAATATCTTGTCCTGTGCTAGGAATCAGGGAGTGATCCAGGATACCTTCCTTATTATGGAGGTCACAGGTCACAAGAGTAGTGCACCTGGCATTCTTCCATCGTCACCAGGCAAAGCTACTAATACCCTATCTGTCCACAGAGCACTTGGCCACAGTGATCCATGTGACCATCACCTGCAGAATTGACTGCTGTAACTCGCTCTAGGCAGGCCTTCCGTTGTTCTTGACACAGAAATTGCAGCAGGTACAAAATGCAGCAGCTAGGGTCCTCACAGGAACATCTTGGAGGACCCACATCCAGCCAGTGATGAGGCAGCTGCATAGGTTACCAGTTGCAGCCCAAATCAAGTTCAAGGGTTTGGTCTTGACCTTTAAGGCCCTTCATGATCTGGGACCCACATACCTGAGGGACCACCTATTGCCTTGTTCTCCCTGCAGGTACTTTGCAGGTACTATTTTTTTGGTGGTTCTTAGCCCCCAAGAAGTTCACCTGGTCTCAACCAGGACCAGGGCCCTTTCGGTCTTGGCCCCAACCTGGTGGAATGGACTCCTGGAAGAGCTGAGGGCCCAGTAGTAGCTTTTGTGGTTCCTCAGGCCTGTAAAACGGAGTTCTTTGCCAGGTCAATTGGTTGAGTCCAAGGTCCAGAAGATCTACTTGGAGCCCTTTCTCAAATTAGAACAGTAGAAATGAGTTTGATTTTTTTTTTGCTGTCAGAGTAGCTATCTTGTAAAGTTCATGTTTTTAATGTTGTTATTTGATGTGGGATTTTATTCTGTAACCCGCCACGAGACGTTTTACGAGAGTGCAGGTGATAAATAAACAAACAAATAAATACAATTAACCCCTGGGTCCTTTAAGCCAAGATAGGCTTTCAGGGTCCTTAGGGAAGGGGGTGGCTGAAGACTCAAATCTCACAGAATGGCTTGTTAGTTGGATCTCTCCCCAGTAATCGATGCCAGTCTCACTGTTCTGTAGCTCACTAGGGAGAAAAAAGCTTTGGTTTGGGGGTAGAATCAGGTCCAGAGTTGAAACAGTTAGATATCTATCAAATCCCATTCACAGATCCATCCATGGTATGCTGGGGGAAGGAGAGAGGTAATGATTCTTTGGATAACCCCAAGGACAAAATATTCCACTAATTTACCTGGGGTAGACGTTAGTTCATCTGGTCTGAGATTTCTTGGATGCTCTCAGCTCATTCCTTGAGAACAACTATAATGTTATTGATATTCATAGCAACATCATCATCTATAGCCAGTCTCTGACCGAGAGATTCAATCAAACAGCACAAATCCGATTTTTAAAAAATTCTAGTACGGTGGAGAAGGATCGAAGAGCTGGAAAAGGAATTGATTTGAAAACCCTTCTAACGCAAAACCCCAAACCGAACAGAACACCACAGCAGATTTCAGCCAAGGACTCCCTAAGGCAGGCTCTCTCAACCAGGGTTTTGTAAAGACAACATTGGTGGGAGAAGGGACATGACTTGAGATTTTTTGTGATACATCTATTCAAACAACACATTAAATCCAAGAGATCCTAGAACATTTTTGCCATTAGAATTTGCAAGTAGAATCTTTTAGACACAGTAGAAACACGTGGTTTAAATTCTTCTTTAGATCTATCTTGTTTTTAATGAGGTTTTTTTTGTGATTATCATTATCTGAGGGACCCCTGTTGCCTTATGCCCCCCACAGGGCTCTTCGCTCTCTGGGCACTAATCTATTGGTCGTTCCTGGCGCCAGGGAAGCTTGCCTGGCCGTGACCAGGGCCAGGGCCTTTTTGGTCCTGGCCCCGACCTGGTGGAATGAGCTCCTGGGCGAGCTACGGGCCCTGTGGGATCTTTTAGCATACAGCAGGGCCTGCAAAACAGAGCTCTTCTGCCAGGTCTATGGTTGATGCCAGGCGGCAAAAAAAGATCATGCCCCCCTCCCTACATAAGTGGCGGTAGCGATTTATATCAGTGCCCTCAGTTCACCCTCTCCCTGCTCGTATGTGTTTTATGGGATTGTTCGATTGGGTATGCATTTTCTGCTGCAGTATCTTTTCTGGTATTTTTTGACTCAGGCTTTTGTATTGTATTGAATGGATTTGTATGCCTGTTTTAAGGGGTTTTATGGGTTTTTTAATCGAACATTGTAACCTGCCTCGAGCCCTCATGGGGAGCCAGGCAATACATTTAAATATAATCTAATGATTATATTTAAATGTATTGCCTGGCTCCCCATGAGGGCTCGAGGCAGGTTACAATGTTCGATTAAAAAAACCATAAAGGTAAAGGTAAAGGTATCCCGCGTGCAAGCACCGAGTCATGTCTGACCCTTGGGGTGACGCCCTCCAGCGTTTTCATGGCAGACTCAATACGGGGTGGTTTGCCAGTGCCTTCCCCAGTCATGACCGTTTACCCCCCAGCAAGCTGGGTACTCATTTTACCGACCTCGGAAGGATGGAAGGCTGAGTCAACCTTGAGCCAGCTGCTGGGATTGAACTCCCAGCCTCATGGGCAAAGCTTTCAGACGGCTGCCTTACCACTCTGCGCCACAAGAGGCTCATAAAAAAACCATAAAACCCCTTAAAACAGGCATACAAATCCATTCAATACAATACAAAAGCCTGAGTCAAAAAATACCAGAAAAGATACTGCAGCAGAAAATGCATACCCAATCGAACAATCCCATAAAACACATACGAGCAGGGAGAGGGTGAACTGAGGGCACTGATATAAATCGCTACCGCCACTTATGTAGGGAGGGGGGCATGATCTTTTTTTGCCGCCTGGCATCAACCATAGACCTGGCAGAAGAGCTCTGTTTTGGCAGGATCACACCTTCTTTCATTTTGTATATTTACTCTTATGCCAGTAATGAGCTTTGTATCCCTTCTAAGAAGTACTTTAGAGCAGTGGTCCCCAACCCCCGGGCCGTGGTCCCGTGCCGGGCTGTGAAGGCCTCGGTGCCGGGCCGCGGCTCCGTCTTCCTGCCCCCCCCCACAACAAGAAGCTCGCCAGACTGCGAGCAAATCGGCCGCCAAAGTGGTCGATTAGCTTGTGGCCCAGCAAGCTTCTTGCTTCAGGAGGGGGGGGGGGAAGAGAAGCTTGCCGGGGGCGCAAACGCGCGCACAGCGCGTGCGCATTTGTTCCCCCGCCAGATGCGTGTTTGTGCTGGGGCTGCCGCATGTGTGCAGGACCCCGGGTCGCCCTCTCCCCCCACCCCAGCACAGCGGTCCGCGGCCTGCAAAAGGTTGCGGACCGCTGCTTTAGAGCTATTTCCTAAACTTTGAATGGGTAAGTTCACTTTATTATTTCATGTGTGTACTGTTAATCGAGCCCTTAGCAGTTTTTCATTGTAATAAAGAATACTTTTAAAATTATGTTTCCTTCAGATATTTAGGATTAGAATATTTTGAATGGGATCAAAGAATGTTTATTTCTCTTTTTGGTGTGTTGTGTATTTTTACATTTTATAATATACTAGAGGCAAAGCCCACTGCACTCAGGAATGCAACAGGTGCTAGCACATATACCTGCACTGTGACCTTCCTGGATTGTGGCTCTGCCTGCTCCCTGATGGATCTTGAGATCTGGTGTGGTGAAGTGCTTAAAGAGTAGCAGACTCTAATCTCAAGAGCTGGGTTTGATTCATGACTCCTCCTCCCTATATAACAAGCTAGGTTGCCAACTTCCAGGTGAGACCCTGGAGACCTTCAGGAATAACAACTGATCTCCAAGAAAGAAGGAGAATTAACCAGGAAGGAAGGAAGGAGGGAAGGAAGGGAGGGAGGGAGGGAGAAAAAGAGATAAAGAGAAAGAACAGATGAAAGGAAAGGAGAAAGGAAGGAAAAAGAGGGAGAAAGGATGGGTGAAAGAAAGGATGAAAGAAAAAGAAAAAAGAGTAAGAAAGAGGAAAAGTGGTAGGAGGTGTGGAAGGAAGAAGAGAAAGGAAGAAAGAAGGGAAGGGAGGAAAAAGGGAGAAAGGAGGAAATGAAGGAGAAAGGGAGACATGGAGGAAGGAGAAAGGAGGGAGGGAGGATGAAAGAAAAAGGATGAAGGGAGAAAGGATGAAAGGAAAGATGAAACAGAAAGACGGAAGGAAGGAAGGAAGGGTTTAGTTCTGGAGAAAACAGCTGCTTTCGAGGGGCATTGGCCTTCCTACCTGCCAATCAGGTATGGCCAATCAGGTAGGGACTGAGTTGTCTGCACACAACTAGAACTTTATTATGTTTAGTGCTACACGTGTGTTTTGTTTGGGGGGGGGAAGCATGTAACTATTTACATATGTTATCATTTGGAACTAGAATAAGAGTTTTGAATAGAATTAAGGAAGGCTGAATCATCCTGTTGAGCGACACTCCTTTTGGTGAGTGGCTTGAAAAAGAAATTCTTGGAATGGGGCGATTGATATAGCTGGCTCCCCCATTGCCACAACCACCAACAGCCATCCACAGCCATGATCTTCAACATCAGTTCTTCTCAGCTTCTTCAATCAAAACAAATCGGGGAGAGCCGTTGAAATGAAGGGACTTTGGTTGTTCATGTTTAATTTCTGAAGATAATCTCTGAATATAATCTCTGAATATAAATTTTGTTTGTAGAAATTGGAATATTTTGTTAACATAGGACATTGGATTCCAGATATTCTGGATTCCTTTTCTGATGTAGTTCTATTGCACACTCCCCTCTTTTTGGTTTCTGTCCAGATGTGTCCTGAAGTTCTTCCAGGGCTGCTCTCCAGGTGTCAGAGATCAGTTCCCCTGGAGAACTCAGCAGTTTCCAAGGGCAGATCAAACAGCCTCACATCCTCCATCCCCACAACCTCCACCCTCAAGACTCCCACGGCCCCCAGGCACTGTCTCCAGTCCTCCAGGAAATCCCCAAGGCAGAGTTGGCAACTGGGCTGTATCTGAACAAGCCATGGAACTAACGGAGAAAGCCTCCATTCCACGGGAGGAGGAGATTTGATTGGGGAAAGTTCTGGCTCACAATTGAGGCTGTTTGTGTAGCTCTGTGATGCTTATCAGCCGGGAAGGCATACTGCCAGCTTCTGGGTTCATTGACATTTCTTTTCAAGGCAGCCTCTGACAGGAAAACGAAAGCTAAGCAGCTCGGCCTAAGTTTCTGTTTCTTGTAAACCAGCCGACTGAGCAGTGGAAGCATGGAGGAGGAGTAAACAAGGCAGCATTCGCAAGGGAGGGAACAAAAGGGCAAGCTGACTGTCCTTTTCCACAGGAGCTGGCAACACACAGAGGTCATCCCAGGTTATCTCAGGGGAGGTCAGTTCAGAGTTTCCTCTGGCCAGCCCTCATGTGCAATCTGTGTCCTCCCGATTCCTGAAGGGCCCGAGGAACCCCAGAAACAAAATTTTGATTTAGGATCACACGTTTATTCCTTGGAGTATCTGCAAACTGAGTCACGGCTCACAAACACTGCTGTCGGGATACAATGTGTCAGTCTTTAAGGCGCCTCTGGATTCATTTGTTTGGGGGTGGGAAGTCAGCAGTGGATGTAGGGATGCCATCCTCCAGGTGGGACCTGTTGCAGCTCATCTGCAGCCTTGAGAGACCAATTCTCTTGGAGAAAATGGTGTTTTGGATTGTATGGCATGGTATGTTACCCCATGAGGTCTCTTTCTTTTCCACGCTCCATCCTACAATCCCAACCTGGATCTGCTGGTGGGCAGGGGGGAACTGACCACCCTAGGTGCATGCCCTCGGTCAAACACCCTGTAGAAACATGAAGCAAATCCCACCACTTATGTCTAAATGCACACTTTGTGTAGACGTGGAGTTTTAAACCATCTCTCCTAAATACCTGTTTATTTCCCAAAGACCACAACACCCCAACTCCTTTCCCACCATCCCAATCCCATCACTCTTCTACAGGGAAAAAATAATCCCTCTCCTCATCGCCATACACTTGGGACAGGGGGTGTCCACAATATTTCAAGTACTGAATTCCCATATCCTGAGGGCGTATTTTCCAAAAACAATTAAAATGCTTTGTTTTCTTTTTAACCGTTTTTCTCTGGTTTTTGGTGTGCATGGGGCTGCGGTGGGGTAAGTCTTGGCCAGCTTTGGGGTGGGAAACACCTGGAAACTTTGGGGGTGGCGCCAGGAGATGGGATTTAAAATGGGGAGGGACCTCAGCTGGCAGGGGCTCATGGGAATTGTAGTCCATGGACATCTGGAGGACCACAGGTTGACTACCCCTGATCTAGTCCATTCTCCCCTGCAGAATACAGGAATACAGGTGGAACACAACATGATAGTAGGGGTGCCAACCCCCAGGTTGCACCTGGAGATCTCCTGCTATTAAAATTAATCTGTAGATCAGTGGTCCCCAACTTTTTTATCACCGGGGACCACTCAACGCTTGACAATTTTACTGAGGCCCGGGGGGGGGGGCAGTTTACTCCTCTACTCTCAACCACTGCCTTAACGCTCTCTGATCGCTATGGTAATGTTTAAACATCCCTTCAAAATAAGATGCAGACACGCCACAACAATTTACATAAGGAACATTTTATTTTCATGGAAATTTTAACTCATGACAATGACAAATCAATGGGAACCCTGAGCTTGTTTCTCTGCAATGAGATAGTCCCATCTGGGAGTGATGGGAGACAATGACACCTGAAGTGTGTTGTAAAGGGCCGGAGGGGGGGGGGGAGAAGGCGTCCTTTGCGGCCCACCTCCAATTAGTCGACAGACCGGGGATCGCTACTGTAGATGACGAAGATCAGTTCCTCTAGGGAAAAAAAGATTTCTTTGGAGGGTAGGCTGAAAGGCATTATTCTCTGCTGAAGCATGTCCCATCCCCCACCCCCCAGAATCTACTCCCCCCCCCCCAAATCTCCAGGTATTTCCCAACCCACAGCTGATAAACCTGTGCCAAGGGGTCCACTCTCCAAAGCGCCCTTTTTCTCCAGGGAGACTCATCTCTGATGTCTGCAGAGGTGAAGTGGCATTTCAAGAGGGCCCCAGGGCCTGCCTGGAAGCTGGCAACCCTAGCTAGTTCATCCAGCCCATCAGCCTTTTGTCGATGAAGAACTTTCTGGCTTCCCTCCAGACAAAGACCAGCTGACTATGGCAGCATTGTTTGTTTATTGAATGCCACATGATGCCAGTTGTGCTAAAAAGACACAGGAGGTAAAAGGTAAGAAGGAAAAAAACATACTGGATACAAAATGACATCTTTAAACCGCTCTACGGGAGTGGTATAAATAAAATATTAAGGCCTGAAGGAGTGGGCGCTGTTTGGGATGTGGGGGGTAACGATTGGCCCCGGACTGACAAGCGGAGGGCCCAATCAGGAGGCACAAAGCCTCCTGATTCGGCCCTCCGCTTGTCAGTCCGGGGCCAAGGGGCTGTCAGTCCGGGGCACAGTGCAGCTGCCAATCGCCGTTCGTGGGCGCAACAGGGCTATGAGGCCACGAGAGAGGACTTCGAGGGGTCCTAGCGCCCGCTGTATATCAGGTACAGCGGGCTTAAGGACTAGTTGTTAATAAAATCCATTCTTAAAATGTTATATCTGGCACGTAAAATCATTGTCAAGCCATCTTAAAGCCGTTTAAAGATCAAACTAGATCCGTGTTTAAAAGGGACAAGGTAGATGGATCAAGCACTTTATTTTGTTTTCACATGCGACTGAGGTAGCCCTATGGATGTTGCACAGAATTAGCTACGTTTGCAAACAATGGTGTTGCCTTGCCATAGGAGAAACCGGGGCTGATTGGGCACTTACTTTGTTTATTCTGTTGTGGATCCTGCTGAATCCAGATTGATTTGAACTCTTCCCCCCCCCCTCCCCATTGAAACAGAAAAATGTTCTGCATGTGGTTAGGGGAGTTCAGAAGGGGGGGGGAGTAAAGCACAGCTGGAGTCTCTTTCTTTTCTTGAAGGGGGGGGAGAGGATTGGAGGCAGCAGAGGAGGGAGAAAAAACCCACAAACGTTAGGGCTTCTTTAACAAAAGCTGACAGCTTATAGCCTTGGCTGATTGGTGCCTTTCTACCATGGAGTCAGCCCTGGCCAATCAGGGCTTCTCTACCACAGATCTCAGCAGCAAAATTCGAAGCAGCTGGAGATCCACATGCTTTCTCAACCCGATTCTTCAAATATTGATGGTTATTTCCACTCCTAAATATTGCAGGATAAAGATAGGGTCACTCCGGATCAATCACGCTTGTTGATGAGGGAAAATTTAGATCGGACAAAATCAAAATGGAAATCACATTCAGTGGAGGTGGCAGAGACTGAATCAACCTGGGATTGGAATAAAAGCTCCGTGCAGACCCCACCCTAGTTTCCCCCTGGTTATCAATGCCATGGATTTCCTTAAGAAGTGTGTGTGGGGGGATGTTATTAACTTAGAACGAAGTTCCATCTAAAAAGAACATCTAAAAACAATATGTTCTAATGATCCCAACTTGCCGTGCCCACAGACAAAGCCTCCCAGTTCCTGGGATATTCTTGAAATGTCCTTCTAACACTGCAGAAGGGAGGGCATCGCCCCTCGCTAGAGTAGGGGCCCAGCAGCATTGATTCCGATTTATTCATTAGGGTTGCCAACCTCTAGCTGGTGGCTGGAGATCTCCCAGCTTTACAAAGGGACTTCAAGCTTCAGAGGACAATTCTCCTGCAGCAAATGGCTATTGGGAAAGGTGAACTCTATACTATAAGGAGGTCTCTCTCCAGGCTTCCCTCCCCCCAAATCTCCAAGAATGCCCCTACCCAGGTCTGGCAATTCTACTTCATATGAACCTCTGCCCATTCCTGTGTATAGAAAATGATGCCATCTTCCAGGTGCGGAAAAACAGAACCTTTCCAAGGCAATAATTTTTTATGGTTTCTAGATATACTCCGTTTTCACAATTTTTCTTCAGTGGTTGATTCCTAAATACAAAATGTATAAATTAATAAAATTAAATTTAAGTTTTAACAATGCAGTAAAGAATTACTCCCACATACCTCCATAACCAGTTTGTAGTATCACATCTTACCTTATACTCTTATCAAGCAATTTTTAGATATATAAATAGGCCACCGGCTCTGTAAAGTATTGTGGGGAATGTCAGTCTAGTGTCCCTTTAAGAATGTTGCTGTGGGGCCTGTTAAGATTTTGTTTTTATACCTGGATAGTAGCCCTAAACCATTGACTGACATTCCCCACAATACTTTACAGAGCCAGTAGCAATTCCTTGGGTATACAAGGAAGAGACTTAAGAGACAAAAGAGCCTCTTGTGGCACAGGGTGGTAAGGCAGCAGAAATGCTGTCTGAAGCTGTCTGCCCATGAGGCTGGGAGTTCAATCCCAGCAGCCGGCTCAAGGTCGACTCAGCCTTCCATCATTCCGAGGTCGGTAAAATGAGTACCCAGCTTGCTGGGGGGTAAACGGTCATGACTGGGGAAGGCACTGGCAAACCACCCCGTATTGAGTCTGCCATGAAAACGCTGGAGGGCGTCACCCCAAGGGTCAGACATGACTCAGTGCTTGCACAGGGGATACCTTTACCTTTAAGAGACAAACACTGGCACATTCGTTCCTGCCTACCCACTCACAATCTGCCTAAGTTCAGTGGATGTCACATTTCCTCTTTGGGCTATCCCCCATCCCCAAAAAAACAAATTAAGAAGAATTGGTTTTTACACCCCTTTTTTTACAGCCCAAAAGAGTTGCAAGGCAACTTACAATGGCCTTCCCTTCCTCTCCCCACAACACACACCCTGCGAAGTCGGGGTGGCCGAGAGAGCTCCAGCAGAATAGCTCTAACAGGACTGTGACTGGCCCAAGTTTACCCAGCGGGCTGCATGTGCCGAGAAAAGAAATCAAACCGGCTCCCCGGCTCAGACCGGCTCTTGACCACTACCCCAAGCCGGCTCTTGAGCCAGCCTGTTTTTCAATGGAACGGTTATTACCATCTCTTTACAAAGATTTCTCTCGCCTTTCTCCCGCAAAGAGTCCCCAAAGGAGCTGACGTCGTCCGCCTTTCCCTCTGCTTTATCCTCAACAACCACCCTGCGAGGGAGGCTCGGCCCCGCGTGCGAGAGAAGCTCAGGGACCCCCGGAGAGTTTCCATAGAGGAAAGCGATCTCCGGGCCTTGGCCGGGCGCTCCGATGGCTGCGCCTCGCTCTCCCTCCCTCCTTCCTCTGGCGGACCGAAGCTGAAACTGACCAAGTCGCTTTCGGTTTCGCTCTTCGCTTGCTCGCTCTGGTTTTCACGGCTCCCCAGAGCGCAGAGAAAACAGAGGGGCTTCGGATAAGTGGAGAGAGAGAGAGAGAGAGAGAGGAGAGGAGAGAGGAGATCTTCCCCGCCACCCCAAACCCACCGCCCGCCCGCTGCAGTCCTGTCCTCCCCGAGATCCTCCGGGCACGTTTTGCTGGTAAGCGGATTCCGCTTGCTCTCCTCCTCCGCCCGCCCTGCCTTCCCGCTGAGCCTGCAGCCGAGGTCCGGTGGCGCTTTTGGTGGACCGCAAGGACTCTGCCCCGCGGCCATCGCCTGCCCGGTTCGGGGCAAGCGGCTAGCCCCGGGCTCCTTTGGACGGGCAGGACGTTGTCGCCTCGGTGGGGAGAGACCCGGAGCGGAAGTGTTGGCGTCTTCTTGAGAAAGAGCATCCCAGTACGGCGAGGCAGCCTTTGGAAACCGGCCGCTACCTTTTAAAGAAGTCCGATATTTAGGAAAAACGGGAAGGGGAGTGGGGCAGAGTGCGCTTTGCAGGGTCTGAAAACCTTCTAGCGACATATAAAGATCGATCTGCCAACAGGGGTGCTGTTTTCAGGAGCCAGGGGGACCATGCTTAAGAGCCCCCCCCTCCCCCCGTGTGAGGTAGCCATCTTTTTTACAAAATAGTACATTGTTAAGAGCATTTCTTAGCGGTATAAGGCCATGCCCACAGTGGATAAAAAGGTTTCCCTTTTGAAAATCAAAGTTCTTTGTGCCTTTGGGACACTCAAGAAGAATTGTGTGTGTGTGTATGTAGTTGAGTCACCTCTGACTTTATTATGTATTAATTTGATTTATTCGCCATCTATCTATCTATCTATCTATCTATCTATCTATCTATCTATCTATCTATCTATCTATCTATCTATCTATCTATCTATCTATCTATCTATCTATCTATCTATCTATCTATCTACCTACCTACCTACCTACCTACCTACCTACCTACCTACCTACCTACTTACTTACCACCACTCTCATAACTGCCTTGTGGCGGGTTACAGTTTGTCTGTGTTAAAAGCCCCATTAAAACCATTGCAGACATTCAACCATATACAAAACGGACTCCAAAGACATTAAAAAAAACATGGCAGTCTACAACCCACTAACCCCTGCCCCCCCCCCCAATCTAGTACAGGAGTGGGAGGAGGGAACGCAGATCACATAGCGGGTGCTTGCGTTCTTGACACTGGGGGGGGCCATCTGATCTTCCTTGCCACACCGGTCTCAACCATAGACGTGCCAGAAGAGCTCCATTTTGCAAGCCCTGCAGAATGGTGAAAGCTACTACAGTGCCTGCAGCTCCTCCAGCTGCTCATTCCACCAGGTAGGGACCAGGACCTAGAAGGCCCTGGCCCTGGTTGTGGCCAGGCATGCTTCCCTGGGGTCGGGAAAGACCAATAAATTAGTAACCACAGAGCGTAAAGCCCTGCGGGGGGCATAGGGCGAAAAGCAGTCCCTCAGATATGTGGGAACCAGACTGCGGAGGGCCTTGAAGGTCAAAACCAGAACTTTGAACTGGATCCGGGTGGCAACTGGCAACCAATACAGCTGCCTCAGGACAGGCTGGATATGGGCCCTCCAAGATGTCCCCATGAGCAGGGGTAGTCAACCTGTGGTCCTCCAGATGTCCATGGACTACAATTCCCATGAGCCCCTGTCAGCAAACGCTGGTGCATTCAGCACCAGCTGCAATTTCAGGATCAAGGCCTAGGGAAGGTCCGCATAGAGCCTTACAATACTAAAACAATAAAACACAACACAAATTGAATTCAAAAGCACCTATATTTATATTTGTATTCGTATTTGATTCATATTCATATTCATATTTATATACCACCCTCCCCCGAAGGCTCAGGGCGGTTTACAGGCAACAGGAAAAAGATACAGATAACATGAGGTAACACATGTAACAACAGCAATAACAGTACAGCAACTATAATCCCAACATGATAACAGCAATGATAATATGATAGAACTGCAAAGGAGCCTTAGCTCAACTCTTACTGGGACCCAGTGGGTTAGGCAGATTAGTGGCGGTCGTAATGGGGGGGGGGGCTGAGGGCCAAGTGGAAGCGATCAACAAAGATTTATTCAAGGTGCGAGCTTTCTAGTGCAGGCACTCTTCCTCAGACTAAATGGAACAAGGATCATAAGCATACAGATAGAAGGCAAACGTAAATTGCGGCAAATTAATAAACTGTGTCATAACATCCAAATTAAGCCATATGACAATTCTTTACTAAAACAGCTAATCGGTCCTTTTGAGTTCAGTTGTAGTTCACAAAAACATGGGAGAAACAAAACTGTCCATGTTAGTCATTAATGGCCGACACTTGTGAAAAGAAATAATTAAAAGAGATGAGTTGTTGGTCCCATCCGTCTCCACCCAAGCAGGCAAGTGACAAGCGCTGCCAGCAAGTTATCCTGTCCTGAGACTAGAGAGATTCGAAATCCAACGCTTACATCCACATTCCTTACAATCCCCTCTTCTTAAAATAAAAACGTTATTTGGGACAATGTGACTGTAATGTGGTGTTTGTAATATGTAATGTCCTTTCGAATCTAACTCTCTGGTCTCAGGACAAGAGAACTTGCCAGCATGGCTTGAAGAGAAGCTTCTATGCTTGGGTGGAGGCAGATGGGGCTTATATCTGTGCTCTCATGAACCTTGTTCAATTTAGTCTGAGGAAGAATGCCTACGCTCGAAAGCTCACGCCTTGGAGAGCCAGTTTGGTGTAGTGGTTAGGAGTGTGGACTTCTAATCCTGCATGCCAGGTTCGATTCTGCACTCCCCCCACTTGCAGCCAGCTGGGTGACCTTGGGCTCGCCAGGGTACTCATAAAGCTGTTCTGACCGAGTAGGAATATCAGGGCTCTCTCAGCCTCACCCACCCCACAGGGTGTCTGTTGTGGGGAGAGGAAAGGGAAGGCGAATGTAAGCCGCTTTGAGCCTCCTTCGGGTAGAGAAAGGCGGCATATAAGAACCAAGTCTTCTTCTTCCAAATCTTGGCTGGTCTTAAAAGGTGCTATTGGACTGAATTTTTGTTGGGCTGCTTCAGACCAACACGGCTACCCACTTGAACAATAAAACACAATAAAACATTTCTTACAAAATTACGGTTACCCAGCACATGAAAGCTTGTGCCTTGAATAAAACTTTGCTGCTCTTAAAGGTGCCCCTGGACTCTGTTCAATCACCCAGCATGGCAGCAACGGTAATCCCCCAAGAACTATACCCACCCAAACAAACCCCCTCCTGCCCAAACCCTATGCCTCGACGGAGATGGTGAAGGCATGTAGGTGTCTGGTTGTCTCCCTAAGTGGGGAGGGGGACACCCCACGATTTCCCTTGCCCTGGCCTCAACCAAATGTCTGGAGGAAGAGGCTCTGTCTTGCAGCCCCTGCAGAAATTATGGGGGATCCTATGAGCTATTAATAGCAGCCTTGCACGAGACTTGTGACTGTGACTTCCTTAACCGAATCAATCCATCTCAGCTTGAGTCTTCCTCTTTCTTCGCTGCCTTTGATTTTTCCTTGTTTTACAGTCTTTCCCAGTGGAGGTAGATTCAGGTGCGTGGCCATGTTGGGGTGAAGCAGCAGGAAAAGAGGGTACCATGGGCCACCAAAAAGACCAAGAGCTCTAGGTCAAATCGAGCTTGATCTCTCCCTAGAAGCTAAAAGGACTTCATGGAGGCCGTCAGGAAACCCCAGGGTTTCACAAAATTCTGACCGAGAAAGCCAGATCTAAGATCCTCAGGACCTTCCTCAGGAGGTGGTGGGTTCTCCATCTTGGAAATTTTTAAACAGAGTCTGGATAGCCATCTGACGGAGAGGCTGATTCTGTGAAGGTTCCAGGGGTGGCAGGTGACAGTGGATGAGCGAGAGGGTTGTGTGTGTCCTGCATAGTGCAGGGGGTTGGACTAGGTGACCCATGGGGTCCCTTCCAACTCTATGATTCTGGGAAAGGCCCCGTGTCCAAATAGGAATGTTGAAATAAATAAATCCTGTGTTTCCAAAGAGCAGACTTCTGGTAGAACTGAATTTTAAATTGTCAACGATAATTTTAAAAAGATAAAGAAGTGTAAAATGAAAGGACTGGAGCCTTTTGAAAGTGCTCCTTATCAAGTTGCTGTGTTCCCTAGAGCAGGGGTAGTCAACCTGTGGTCCTCCAGATGTTCATGGACTACAATTCCCATGAGCCCCTGCTGGCAGGGGCTCATGGGAATTGTAGTCCATGAACATCTGAAGGACCACAGGTTGACTACTACCACCCTAGAGGACCCTGGGCTATTTGCCTACCCATAGAGCAGCCCTTCTCAACTTTTTTACTGAGGTATTCTTCAAGCTACGAGAAACCCCAGTAGTGGCACGATTGTGCAGAATATAGTTGGGAAGCTCACCTACCCGGGGCCCCTCCCCTTTCCAACCCCTCCAGGCCCATCAGTGGCCATTTTAGGAGGGTGGGAAGGTCAACATGACCGTACATGGTCATATCCCCCAATAAATGCTTAAGATATATTAACATTTTTAAAGATATATTAACATTAATTAATTTCCACGCATTTGGGAAACACTTCCAGGGCCTTCAGGAAATCCTGGCTGAGAAAGCCTGCCACAGAGGAACGTCCTAAAGAAAATCATCTCCCAAGAAACACCCAAACCCAGGGTATCAACAGGAAGTCCTGTCGTGAATGGCATCTAACCAAAGTAAACAATCCCAATGCTTGTGTTTATTTTTTAGGTCAACTGAAAAGCAGCCATGGAAGGTCAAAGTTCAACACTAGTGCCAAGTCCTGCATTCAAAGAGATGAAGACTGAGACAGAAGATTTTGAAGACTTGACAATTGAAGTTAATCGCGGATTGAATAAATTGGTGAACATTGCCATCGCAGGGGTGCAGGGCGCCGGTAAATCATCCCTCATCAACGCTTTGCGGCGCCTGTCAGATTTCGATGAGGGTGCAGCCCCAATTGATGTGACCCAGGTCACAGATGATCCACAGAGTTATCCACACCCTGTGTATCCAAATGTCGCATTATGGGACCTGCCAGGAATCGGGACATCTAATTTTAAAGTTGAGGAATACCTAGAAAGGATAAATTACGGCCAGCATGATTTCTTCATCCTTGTGTTCTCTGAGCGCTTCACCACACAAGACTTCCAGTTGTCCCGAGTGATTCAGAAAATGGGGAAACGCCTCTGCTACGTGCGCTCCAAAATGGACACCAGCCTTGAGAATGAAAGAAACAAGCCAGACTTCAATGAGGAAGCCACCCTTCAAAAAATCAGGAAATATTGCTATGATAATTTGATGGCGGACGGCAATTCTTCCCCCAAGGTTTACCTCGTCTCTAGTTGGTACTGGGATAAGTTTGATTTCCCCCTCCTGCGAAAGACCTTGGAGAATGAAATTGAAGAACTCAAGAGATGTGCCTCAATGTCAGAGGAGGAGGAACCCAAGAGGTATGTTGGATCTAGCTAAGGTTCAACAATATTTTCTTGGCTGATGTGTTGGCTCAGTGGGGCTCTTGGCTCAGTGGGTTTGAGAGCCCTGACCTGGAGGGCCCAGTCTAGTTACATTTTATCGTATTTCAGAATCTAGGCAGGAGTGGCCCTGGTTAGTATCTGGTTAGAATCTAGGGAGGAGTGGCCCTGGGAGATCACCAAGGAAATCCAGGGTTGCTATGCAGAGGCAGGCAACGGCAGCTAGCTCTGGATGAGTGTTTCCTTGAAAACCCTCAGATTGCCATAGATTGGGGACCTGTTTGATTGAAAACCCAATCTAGTTAGCCTCTCTTTCCCCCTTTTCGGTATGGTCTTTGGTGCATTCTTCAGTGATGCTTTGCAGATTGTGTCTCCGTGTGTCTGCTTCTTATATATCATTAATTAATTCATTCAGTTTATAGCCCATGTAAAGGAAGGTTTACGGGATCCCCCTTCAAATCTCTGTGGCTTCACCACAGAGGGCCAGGAACCATGTTGGGACCAGCCAGTTGAAAGAGAGAAAGGATTTTACTTGAGAAATCATTCCAGAGTTACATAAAATCAGAGGGCCAGTAAAGGCACACAGTGTGACAGAAAGCAAAAGGAGACCATATAATCCCATCTCCACCTACAGCTGGGAGATAAGTGAGGATTAGACATGTTGTTCTCTAGCAAGATCCCTCCTGATGGAAATTAGGATCTGCGAGAATGAGGCTGTCTGTCTGAAGAGCCATTGCCATTTTTATCTCGTGGGGCCCCTTTTTGAAGTGTCGAAATAAAGCAATAGAAAAAATGTGTTGCCCTGTCTATTTGGCCCTGTTGTTTTGACTTGACCCGCACAGGAAGAGACTGGCCTTTAAATCAGGGGTAGTCAACCTGTGGTCCTCCAGATGTCCATGGACTACAGTTCCCATGAGCCCCTGCCAGCATGCTGGCAGGGGCTCATGGGAACTGTAGTCCATAGACATCTGGAGGACCACAGGTTGACTACCTCTGCTTTAGATGACACACTGTTTGAGTTGGCATCATGGAGTGTTTGTGTTGGGGAAATTAGATGCGAGCTAGCCAGGGTGTTTGCAAACTTAAATGGACTCCGGGGAATGGTAGAGGACAGGAATGCCTGGAGGATCATTGTCCATGTGGTCGCGATGGGTCGGACACGACTTCGCACCTAACAACAACAAAGCCAGTGTGTTTGTCTTGGGGACGTAGAGGCGCATGGTGGGTAACATCATAAGAAAACGCACAATAAAACCCCAAATAAAACAGAGTAAGATGCATATAGTGGAATCGTTGAAAGATCTTGATTACGGTCTGATTGTCCAAAGATAGGGCTAGCTTGGCTGCTCCCTTCAATAAGTAGGTTGATGCCCCAACTTCTTCTGCTAGTTCGCTGTCTTTTAGTGTGACAGTGGACTTGTCCATTTAGCCTGTTGAGACTAGCAGAAAGAAACTCATCCTGCATCAAAATGGAAGGAAGAGAAAGCCAAATCACAAATGGAGGCTGGATGGCAACAGAGTGGGAATTTCAACCCAAGACTTCCCAGTCCGACACTTAGTTATTCTGATCCATGTGCAGACTTGGCATCCGTGTCTGGTTTCTCAGTCTATGGAAAAAGCAGAATATTGAAGCTTTGTCCAATGCTATCATACATAAGTTCCGAATGTTCTATGTTTATCAGGGATAGTCCTTCCTTCCTGGTCCCTTTGAAAAGGTCAGCACTTGGACATTCATCAAGATCCAGATTCTGCTCCACCCACCCATCCACCCACCCACCCATCCATCCATCAGATTTCTATACCGCCCTCCCCTAAGGCTCAGAGCGGTTCACATACAACATTGCAGGGGTAATACATGGAACTCTCTGAACATACAACACAGTCACAATATAGATCTTGGATCTGCAGTGTAAAACCACACACATTCATACATACATGAACACTGTGTGCTGTGCAGTGCACGGCATGCCCTTTCAAGTACTTTGTAGCTGCCAGGGTATATTTTGCACAAATGATAGCTTTCTGACAAATTATTTCCTTTCTCCAGTATCTCCCAAGATCAAAACCTATGTTGGCTTTCAAATGAATGGAGGACTATTTCTCACGGAGCAAATTCATGGCTTGTACATCAGATCCACTAAAGCCTATCGCTAGGTAGAAGTTACGAAAGTGGGGGAGGAACGCGCTGAATAAATAACTGTCTTCCTTTCTAGGTTTAAAGCAGCATCAGTGATGAGTGGAATTGCTGGTTACTTCTCAGGGTTTCCCTTTGCCAAGCTGAAGGATGCAATGGCGCAAAAAAGTCTTGAAGAGGTGGTTGAGGAAGTTCACCAAGAATTGGATGCATTAGAAAATGCCAGACTTGACATAGCCATCACAGGGGCGTCAGGTGCTGGTAAATCATCCCTTGTCAACGCCCTGAGGGGCATGACCGATTATGAAGAAGGTGCAGCTGGGGTTGGAGTAATTCAAACAACTATGGATGTCCACGGCTATCCTCATCCCTTATTTCCGAACGTAACCATATGGGATCTGCCAGGTATCGGGACACCTGAATTTACACCGCAGAATTACCTAAAGAAGGTCAATTTTAGCCAATATGATTTCTTCATGATTGTCAGCTCAGAACGTTTCACTGAGAACGACGTCCTCCTGGCCCAGGGGATTAAGAAAATGCAGAAGAACTATTATTATGTGCGTTCCAAGATGGATCTCTGTATGGATTCCGAGAAAAGGAGACCCAACTTCAATGAGAACAAGACCCTTGAGAAGATAAAGAACTATTGCTGTGAGAATCTGAGAATGGCAGGAGAGCCTTCGCCAAGGGTTTTCCTCATCTCCAGGAGGCACGTGAATATGTACGATTTCCCTCTCTTGCAGGAGACCTTGGAAATGGAACTAGATGGACTCAAGAGGCAGGCGCTTATTCTGGCTATGCCTATTTTCTCAAGAGAAATCCTGGAAAAGAAGGAGGCTGCTATGGAGGCCCATATCTGGAAAATAGCCCTTGCATCTTGTGCTGCTGGGGTCGTTCCTGTCCCAGGGCTTTCTTTGGCCTGTGATCTTAGCCTCTTGGTAGGAGCGCTGCTTAGGTTCTACAAGGCCTTTGGGTTGAATGAAGATTCCCTCCGAAGAACTGCAAAGCAGGTCGGCAAAGATTACCAAGTGCTGAAATCCGCCGTCAAGAAATCTCCAATGTCCAACGAGATCACTCCAGAATTTGTAGCTGGTCTCATGGCCAAGTCGCTGATATGTGGGACCCTGATGGTGATAGAACTGGTCTTTAATCTTGTGCCAGTATTGGGCTCTCTGGTTGGAGGAGCTAGTTCCTTTGTCACCACTTTCTACATGCTGAAGAACTTCCTGAAAGATATTGTGGAAGATGCGGAGAACGTTCGGGCAAAAGCTGCTGAGCCTTCTGAGCCCGGCAACACAGGATCAAAGACCCTCATTCGGGAAGTGAGTCCCGGAAACGAAAAATATGAATGAGCGCACAGGATCAGAACCTGAGCACAAGAAAGACTTGCATTTCTGGCTGGTTTTTTCCCCCTTATAATCGACACCCAAAGAGAACAATAGAACCGAACAACCTTGTGTGAAATGAAATTTTCTCTGCATGCATTTCAAGAAGAGGACTTTTCCAAGTGTGCCGGTTCAATCAATCTGACATCCGGAAGCCCTTTGAAGCATCTTTGCTAATCCACATGGCAGATCTGGGGCTATGTAGAGCAGCACGAGCCACAAAGCTCTGAAGAGAGGGTTCTGGCTGATAGCTCATTCTTGTGATACTTTTTCCAACTAGGTATGGCCTGGCAACGGTGGTAAATGGGAGGAGGTGTGGGAACTTACTGGGGAAGGGGGTTGGGATCATAACTTCTATGCAGTGATGCAGCTTCTGGCAAGACTTCCGTTGTGACCCAGAAGTGGTAGTGCACCAGGGCAAGGGTTTAGCACTCACCCCTACGGCAGTGGTTTAGCACTTGCCCCCAAATTCCATGGTTTTTATGGAGTTTCAGGCCATGTGTTAGAACAGTCTTCCCCAAACCCCAGGCCCTCAGTACTGGGCCAAGGGGGGGAGGGGGGAGATGCTGGCACCAATGCGCCAGCAGGCGCGCCTCCCTCCCCCTGCAGTGCTAAATGAATAACCCAAGCCTAGCCGTGCTGCGGGAAGGGGAAGGTCTGAGCACAAGCGCGCAGGCATGGCAGCTCCGCATATTTGTGCCTGCCAGTGAACGCCACGCTGCACGGGGGAGGCGCCGGCACCGGCTCACCAGCGGACACAAACGTGCAGGCGTGGCAGCTCCGCACCTGCATGTTTGCGTCTGCCGGTGTGCCGGCGCCCGGGCCCCTCTCTCCCCTTCCGGTCCCCAGGCCTCCCTCTCCTCCTCCCCCCCCCCGGTCCCCAGCCCGAAAAAGGTTGGGGACGACTGTGTTAGAAGGTCACTGCAGTGCCACAGCAACTCTTCTGGTTTGTGCTGGAATTTGCACCAAGTCTAACCACCTGAGCATCAGGTCTCCCACCATGTGGGTAAGTGCTAGGCCCGTTTCCATCTGTTAGCAGGGTAAATAAGTCATAGATATGCACACACTGTACTTTAGGATAAAGGAGATAAAAGGATTTATTTATACTCTGATATTTATACTCTGATTTATACTCTGATATTTATACTCTGATAGTGCAAAGGGGAGATATGAACAAGTGTCTGTCTATATGGCTACCTAAGAAGAGAGAGAGGAGAACTTTCCGAGAAGAAGGGAGATATTGTCCTAAGAGTAGCAATCTAGGAACAGACAAGAAGGCACACTTACCAGATAGAAAGGTCCTGACTCCTGAACTCTCTGACCTATCTAACAGTCTTCTTGCTGCCCCCTTCAGGGTCTTCTCTTCTTCTCTTTGTACACCAGACATGGTCTATTCCGACATCATCAAGGAGCATGACTGCCCTCAACATGCAAAGTGGCCCTGGATACTTGAAATGATGTTTTGTTTGTTGTAGTGAGCAGCTTAGATCCACTTAATGAAGGAACTCAACATATTTATTTACAAATTGCACATCGTAGTCCTACAGGCCCGAACTGTATTATCTCCAGATCTTACAGCATCAACTCCTGGTTCTTCCAGATTCTTCCAGGAGCCAGATGGCCTCTATTCTAAACATTCACTATTCATTAGCTGTATTTTTAATTTTATTTTTATGGAAAACATAGAAAAAATGTATAGCTAATACCCATACCTATGCAAACAGAATAAATATCTAGTCCACTCAAATATTTTCTAAAACATGCACCGAGATATAGATTTGAGGACTCAAGGGGGGATTATGCATTTGAAAAAGAGATGGATTTTTTTTGTTTATAATTTTAGAATATTAAGTTTTTGATTTTACATATAGAACCATAGGATCATAGGACGTGGCCATATCCTGGCTCAATATGGATAAGCCTAAAGTAGCAATCCCCAACCTGTGGGCTGCGGACCACATGTGGTGCGTCGACTAATTGGAGGTGGGCCGTGAAGGACGCCTCCCCCCCCCCGGCCCTTTACAACACACTTCGGGTGTCATTGTCTCCCATCACTCCCAGATGGGACTATCTCGTTGCAGAGAAACAAGCTCAGGGTTCCCATTGATTTGTCATTGTCATGAGTTAAAATTTCCATGAAAATAAAATGTTCCTTATGTTCATTGTTGTGGCGTGTCTGTATCTTATTTTGAAGGGATGTTTAAACATTACAATAGCGATCAGAGGGCGTTAGGGCAGTGGTTGAGAGTAGAGGAGTAAACTGTTCTTCAAGCTTTGAGAAACCCCAGAAGTGATGCCAGTAGGTCACACCTCCCTGCCAAGCTCCCAAAAATCACATCACCAGAAGTGACAATATCCAGACACTCCCACTGGATGTGACATTGTGCTCCGTGATCCCCCCCCCATGCCAGAAATGGCCCAGCAGCCAGCTCCACTGGACCAGAAACAGGGCTGAGGCAGGCATGCATCACTCTGTCATTCCCCGCCACCCCACCCCTCTCACTCAGTTAAGTTAAAATGAGAGTACTGACCTCTCTAGACTTAATTCACTATCATGTGTGACAAGCCTTAGCCAGCAAGGTTTTTTTGTGTGACCAGGACCCTTATGCTTTCCACCCCATCATTGGCCATTCATTCATTCATTCATTCATTCATTCATTCATTCATTCATTCATTCATTCATTCATTCATTCATTCATTCATTTTATGCCGCTGCTCTCCCATTGGACTTGCGGTGGTTTACACAAGGTAAAAACAGTCAAAATACAATACAACCCCATAAGACACCCCTTACAGCACAATAGCAAATAGCAAAATAAGATGGCGACCTCTGATTCAACTTGTCTAATATCCATCCCCTCCCCGTTCAGCCGGGTGGGGGGGGGGGTAGGTTGGCATAACCATATATGGCAGGGGTAGTCAAACTGCGGCCCTCCAGATGTCCATGGACTACAATTCCCAGGAGCCCCTGCCAGCAAATGCTGGCAGGGGCTCCTGGGAACTGTAGTCCATGGACATCTGGAGGGCCGCAGTTTGACTACCCCTGCCATATATAGTCATATCACCTGATATATCTGTAGAAAGTGGGTGGGGCCAGATATGGCATTTGTCCAGCAGGCCTTGTGATTGGGCATTGAAGATCTGATGAGCCATGCAGATTTTTACAAAGTTGCTCTTGCAAAGCTGCCGCCTCAGTATAAGGTGCTTCACTGTGAATGAAGGCAAGCCAGAAAACCTCTTCTAAACAGCATATTGGTTTGAAAAGATGTCCCTTTAAGCACAACTTCTACCTGAAAGGTTAGTTACGATTGCAGTTTTGCATGTCATCACTCCCTGATGCTTTGTGGTCCGTTCTGCTTCTTGTGACATCATCTTATAGCTGGCTTCTCCTCCCTCGGCAGCCATTTTGTACTTATGACCAACACACTGTATCAGATTTCAAAAGATGGCCACAGGCTCAGTAGGGTTGCGAACCCTGGCTTGAGGCCAATAACAGCACAATATCGCAGGGATTCCCAATTAGGGTTCTGTGAGCATTCCCTAATATGCTGTTTTAATGGCCACGAGATAGCCCCAATATTGTGAAAACGGAACCAATCGCTTCTATTGTCATGGGACTGGCATTCTCATACAGCTACTCTGCCTGGGAAAGAGGGGCGGAGCCTAGACACATACTCCTGCCTCAAACTTCATCCTTTCTCCCCATTCCAGTCCTCCCTGGGCATGGCAGGGAGGTGTAGTCAGCTGACATCACTTCCGGCAAAGTTCCTGGGCTCCTCAAAGTCTGAAAAATACTTCAGGGGCTTCTCCACAGTCAAAATGTAGGAAAAGGCAGATCTAACAATATGTGGGTGTGTCCCTTGACTTCACTCTTGACCATTCTCAGGACACATCTTCATTCAGTGGCAGGGTTAGGGGAGCCCTGGTGAAGAGCCAGATTGAGCATGGGTGGGATGTGGACTGAGAGGCCATGTGGCACAGGACTTGCCAGGTAGAGGTAACTGGCAAAGGGTATCAGGGGTAGAGTGGGGCCAGCCAAAACCTCCCTGTGGGGCAGATCTGGCCATACAGGCAATGGGTGGACACTGGCCATGAAGCAGGGTTGCTAACTGTGGATTGGAAAATACCTGATGTTGACCGTGGAGGCTGGGGACATCGGCAGGTTATAGTGTCATAGAGTCTACTCTCCAGGAGAACCGATCTCAGTCATCTGGCAGTCAACTGTAATAGCAGATTTCCAGGTGTCACCTGGAGGATGGCAACCCTCAGAGGGGAAAGAGAGTGTCCCTGGCCAGGGCTCAAGACACCTTTATTGGCATAGTAATTCACTCAATTAACTCAAGAGTAACATGACTAAATACCAAAAAACTGAGTTATTCTATACATAACTAAATGTGTCCCTTCTGAATGAGCAAATAATGACTGTTTACTCACGTACATCAGTAACTTTAACAAGCTTTATGAGATTCACATAGCATAGATTTTTTAATAAGGAACTTAGAACTGTGTCTTAAATTTAAATCTGACAAATAATCCTGATTGACAGCTTATTGGTTTGAAAAAACTGGACAATCTAGTACAATATGAAGGAGGAGGAGTTGGTTCTTATATGCCGCTTTTCTCTACAAGAAGGAGTCTCAAGATGGCCACAAGAGACACCCTGTGAGGAAAGTGAGGCTGAGAGAGCCCTGATATTCCTGCTCGGTCAGAGCAGCTCTGTCAGTGCTGTGGAGAGCCCAAGGTCACCCAGCTGGCTGCATGTGGGGGAGTGCAGAATCAAACCCAGCTCGCCAGATTAGAAGTCCATACACCAAACCACTACACCAAGCTGGCTCTCAGAAGGGACTGATAACAGGATGTAAAATTGTGCCTTGGATGGGAGACCATCCCAATGCCAGCTGCTGATGGAGGAGAATTGTGTCCTTATTCCCTCTCCCATTGTCCTTTCTTCATTGACTGGAGCCCCTAAAGTTGGTGGGCTGCCCCTTTTAAATGGGTTGTGTTATTAAGGCTCTCTGTGCTGGCCGGTGCCTTGCTGGTACAGCCCCTTTAAACAGGCACCACAAGGGAGCCTTCACCCCCTTCCTCCAAACATTGCCTAGAGCCCTTCACACTCTCATCTGGCTCCAGAATCAACAAGATCATCAGCACATTTTTTGGGGGTGGGGGAATGCATTCATGATGAACTGGTAGATTGTGAGACCCATCCTGTTCTTTTTTTTTTTAAAGATAACTTTAAATGCCTAGCAGTACTGAATAGTGGAAAAGAACTAAAAGTTCAGCAAAGATGGGTACATGACAGTAAACACAGCAGGGAGAATCTCTCTACAATTTTCACAATCATGCCCAGTGTGAACTTGACCAATAAGGAGGGACCAACGATGGGCATAAACTCCCCTCCTGCCCCCAGTGCTGCCACAGTGTCCTCTTTTTTCTCATGCTCCACCATTCCAAATAGAAATTCAGATTTTTTTTTTTAAGGGAGCAGAATGCAGGCACAGGATGCGAATTAAAGGAACACCTGGGGCCATTCCGCACACATAGGATAGTGCACTTGCAATGTGCTTTGGCAGCTGGATTTTCCTATGCGGAACAGGAAAATCTACTTCTAAGGTGCATTGAAAGTGCATTATCTATTGTGTGCAAAATAGGCCCAACTCAGGTTCAGTGATAATTGAAAGTAAGTTTTGCCTCCAGAAAGGGCCCTAGTTCCACCCAATTGTTCGTCGCCTCACATCACACCTAGTTAGGTTTTGCAACCCCTAGGTAGGGAGGGGGGACTTGAAATCTCCTGGAATTACAACTGATTACACAACTCTGGATTACACAGCTCAGTTCACTTGGGAAAGACTTCTGCTTTGGAGGCTGGACACTACCAAGGTCCCTGGCCTCCCTAGGCACTATCCCAAAATCTCCAGAAGCTTCCCACTCCGGATCTAACAAGCCTATTTCTTATCCCCTGCTAGTGGCCAGATGTGACCTGGTAACCCTAGGATGGGCTCTATGGCATTATACCCCACTGAAATCCCTCCCACCCTAGGCTCAATCTCCAGGAATTTCTCATCCTGGGATTGGCAACTCTATACCTTGTCAAGCAGCTGATGTACGGGAAAGTGAATCTTCACCCACAAAGAACAACATCTGGGCTTCCAAGGGAAATTTTTGCTCCTCTGCTTTCAGTTGCAGCTTAGTGTGTTGCAATAAGGAGAGTGAAGAAATTGGGGCTGCATGCTCTTTGAGTTCCGTTTTCATTATCTTATGAATTATTAATATTTATATGCCACTGCTCTTGGCCAGGCCAGCTTGTGGAGGCTCACAACAGTTTAAACGATGCAAAATAAAATATACAATACAACTTCCCAGTTTCCCCCAAAATCCCACCCTGCAGCTGCCAAACCATCTATGCAGGAAGATGTAGCTGGATACCATTGGAGGATATCAGCAGAAGGACCCAAGATTTCCTCCTTAAGCTGGCCTCAACCAAAACCCTGGCAGAAGAGCTCCGTCTTGCAGGCCCTGGTGGGTCTTAGAAGATCATGCTCCAAAGACCAAACGATTCAGTTTATGGAACAAGAGACAATGTTTTGATTTCCATCTCCATCAAGAAGCTACCGAGGGTATCTTTTCAAAAATTGCTCCAGGAACATGAACCTTAATGCACTGTGCAGTTAGTAATGTCCTTCCACTTTATTTCATAGAATCATAGAATCATAGAATCATATAGTTGGAAGGGGCCATACAGGCCATCTAGTCCAACCCCCGGCTCAACGCAGGATTAGCCCTAAGCATCCTAAAGCATCCAAGAAAAGTGTGTATCCAACCTTTGCTTGAAGACTTCCAGTGAGGGGGAGCTCACCACCTCCTTAGGCAGCCTATTCCACTGCTGAACTACTCTGACTGTGAAAAACTTTTTCCTGATATCTATCCTATATCGTTGTACTTGAAATTTAAACCCATTACTGCGTGTCCTCTCCTCTGCAGCCAGCAGAAACAGCATCCTGCCCTCCTCCAAGTGACAACCTTTCAAATACTTAAAGAGGGCTATCATGTCCCCTCTCAACCTCCTTTTCTCCAGGCTGAACATTCCCAAGTCCCTCAACCTATCTTCATAGGGCTTGGTCCCTTGGCCCCAGATCATCCTCGTCGCTCTCCTCTGTACCCTTTCAATTTTATTGAAATTTGGCAAAGGGGGGAGCCCGTTGCCAAGGGAAGAGCCTCTTTCTCTCATCCAAACAGGTCTTTCTGTGGGAAAAGACCCTTCTCCTCAATACCTCAAACGTGGCTTTCTCTTTGGGTATGGCAAGCCATGGCAACATTTTGTGAAATGTTTTTAGAAAATTAACCCACCTCCCTGGAAGAGAAATACCAGTGGATTAACAAACTCTACTTTGGGAGATGATGACTCCACTATCTTGCCACACCTTGTGGATGGATCAGTCATGGGCGTTGCCTGAAATGTTCTTAAAACCAGTCTGCTTTCTTCTCTTCCTGCCATTGTTCGACGAGCTCTGGAAATGCAGGAAAGGTGAGAGCGGAGGAAAAGCCCGGCAACCATCTACCCAGCTATTATTTTCTGCTTCTTCTTCTGAGCTTCAACAGCGAGTCCATTCCTCTTCAAATCGACTCTCCCAACTTGCTCTCCTCCACCCTAGTGCCTTTTGCTTTGTGTTTTGTACTGGAAATATTTTTCAGTTGAACACACATGACGCTGCCTCATAAGGAATTAGACTTTTGGTCCTTCTGAAGGATATTAATTGGTAGACTTGTGGCAAAGTTTTAATAATCTGAATGTCGGCAGTGTTTGGCTGTTAAGCACAGCATGCAGCTGAGTGCATGTAGCCAGAAAACAAAAACAAAGAAAAACACATTCTCCAAGGTTCTGCTTAAATAATATAGAAACTGTTTATTAGTAGACTTAATTCTACACATGAATTAAGTGATGAGGAGATTCGTATTCTAATCTAAATAGCTGGATGGAGAGAAATGCTGGAGGTATTTCTGCACCCACCATGTTGTAGGCTTGAAGGATGGAGAAGGGGGAAGCAGGCCAGTGTGGTAAGAAAGTGTTCCTATCTCTCACTAACTCTATGGTAAAAACAGCTTTCCAGGGGAGCTTTCCAGGCTCCACGGGGATGTTGAATATGAAGAACAAGGAGCAACCAACATGCTGTCCAATAACATATTTTTAATAGGACAAAAGTCTCAAGTCTCTCCGTAGCCATACGTAATGGTAAACCATAGCCTGGTTATTTGAGCCTGAAATTCATGCTCTCTGCTCTGCTTCCCTGCCCCCATCGTCCACTATTGAGCAAACAAAATTTGTTCTAGTTCTCCAGCTCCAGATAGGAAAAGTTGGCCTCAACGGGAATTTTTCAGCCCTGGCCTTGGTCCGGTGGAATGCTCTTCCAAGTGAGTCCAGGACTTTTGGGGACATTAAGCAATTCTGCAGAGCGGCCTTTGTTGACTGTTATTAAAATCTCTGCCAAAACTAACACTGAGAATCCACTTTATGTTCCCTCTCTCCCACCAGAGAGAAGGTAGAGACTTGATATAGCTATCAATTAAATTTAGTGGAGTGATCTTAAAATGTTTTAATGTATTTATAGGGATGTATTTAATATTATATGTTCTATAAAACGTAGTGAGCCACCCTAAGCCTTTGGGGAATGGCTGCTTAAAAATCAGAATATCTGTTTCACATAATATATCTCTGGTAAGGCCTGGGCTCATGGCTTAAGTGCCACTCAGTGCTTAACAGCCACTCAGGGCGGATGTCCCGCCCCTGAGTGCCTCCTCCTCCAACCAGCTTGCCTGTCTGTCCAGTGGCCAGCCAATTGCTTTTGATACCCCACTCCTGACCACCCCTCCTCCTTCCACTTCTCTCTGAGGCTCGGAGGCTGCAGATCTCTGCCGTATGAGAGCTGCCCCTGCCGGTGAGTTCCCTAACAGCTGCCTGCAGCCTGGGGGGAGGGCAAGGCCATCTGCAGAGTTCTTCACCTCCCTAATCTAGCACCCGTTGTATTACTGAATACAAAAGGCTTGGCCCCTAGTAAATAAATAAAATAAAGCCTCCCTTACTCCATCTGTCTTATCAGATCACATTTTGTTATTATTTACAAACCATGTTTTGTAGGATCACTGGGCCATTAACCCAATAAACTGCCTGGAGAGAGAGGCAACACAGGCAGCTACAAGGTATATCTTGTTTTTGTTAGATATTGTAAGTGAACTTGCAAGGGGATCTGGGAGCGAAAGGGTTAAGATAATTCTCTCTCTCTCTCTCTCTCTCTCTCTCTCTCTCTTTCTTGCCTTCTGTTTCATTTTACATTTTTCTTCTCTCTGTTACCTGGGGCTTGGAGCTGTAGCAAATTAATCTTTTTGGAAGTTAATCTGTTCACAATAAGTTAAAAGTCTCTTCTATGTTTTAAAGTAAAATTTCTTTTTCTTGTTACCCTTGAGTTCAGGTCATCTTTGTCATTTGTTCAAAGAACATTTTCCCCTTAACTAGGAAATGTGGAGGATTGGGAATACTGCATAAAGTTTCTGTGCTTTCAAGTCAAATGTGTTTTTTCCCCCACATTTGACCCAATAAAAGCTTGTTCCTATTTTCATGGGAGGAATTCAATTGGGACAGGACAGGAACATGGAAGAGTTTCTTCTGCCAAAACTCCTGTCCCTTTAACAGCAGCTTGAAGGAGGAAATTCAGCTATTATTTAGCCCATTTTGAAAGCCTATCTGCTATGTCCCAAGTTTCCCCCTCTTCCTTCAGTGTACTTCATAGTTGATGTAGCTGCTCCCAACATCACATGAACTCTATGACAAAAGAAAGAAAACCTCAGCAAACCATCACTGCAGTTTCTCATTCATTTGCAAGTTCATGCAACCTTTTACCTGCTAGCTCTGACTCAGTCTTTCTCTCCCTTACTGTACAAGCTAGTGTTGCTAACACCAGATTGTGGGTGGACCCAGGGGAGGGTGGCGATTGGGGAGGGGAACGACTTCAAAGGGATATAATGTCAGTGAGTCCAAAAGCAGCCATTTTCTCCGGGGGAAACTGATCTCTGTTTCATGGAAATCAGTTGTAATAGCAGGAGATCTCCAGCCACTATCTGGAGGCTGGCAACGTTAGCTGCTGGGCAGGCTCTGGGAAGCACTGGCAGTTGGCAGTGCGACCCTCTTGCTTCTGACGTACGTCTCCGTTCTCCTCTTTCACAAGCAGGAGCCAATACATCCTGTGATCCTTACCCCACCCTGGTTATTCACATGTCCCTTTGGGCCAGCCACCCTCCTTTTTCAGGGCTCCTTAGAGGAGCATTTGGAGACAGGATGCTTTTCTGGGGGCCCAGATGGGTGCCAGATTCCAGGGGCGGCTGGCATCCTTCTGGAATTACATCTCTAGGAGACTGGGGTCAGTTTCCCTGGAAAACTGGCATCTTTGGAGGGTAGACTCTCTCATCAGGCCAAACTGTGGCTCTCCACATGTCCATGAACTACAGTTCCCATGAGCCCCTGCCAGGATGTGGCCACCCACTCTGCTCAGAAATCTGTAGGAATTTTCCAGGATGAAGTTGGCAAACCTAAGCTGCACAACCCATGGACTCTGTTGTCATGCAAGGTTGGGGTTGGATTTGAGACCAACAAGTTGACAGAGAGGACATCTTTGCTTGAGGACTTCTGATGGCTCTCAACCATCTTTCTTCCTCTGCGGACTTGGCTTCCATTACCACTAAAAATGATATAACTGTTGGTAGAGTCCAAATATGCAAAGAGGAGTACAGGGACCGAGAGAAAGCAGAAAGGCTCAGTACCTAATTTATCTTTTCATTAGACTTTGACTGTAAATAAATATAGTCCTACTAAAATATTCTACTCTTTTGTCTCTGTTAGGAATGGTCGTAGGCGATGTATAATGTCTGGGTGGAGGACTGACATGGAAAGACAGGTGGTTGAGAGGCTGCACTCAAATCCCCTGTGCCGGAGAGCGTGATCTGCAAACATCTGAAGGACAGTCTGATGACCCCAGCCTTGGAAATCAAGCCCTGTGAGGAAAGGCTGAGGGACTTGGGAATATTCAACCTGGAGAAGAGAAGGTTGAGAGGGGACATGATTGCTCTCTTGGAGTATTTGAAAGCTTGTTTCATAGACAAAGTCAGGAAGCTGTTCTTGTTGACAGCCGAGAATAGGACCTGCAGTAATGGGTTTAAACTATATGTAGAACAGTACTGGCTAGGTTTCAGGAATTCCCCCCCCACACACACACACACAGATAGTTCAGCAGTGGAATAGGTATTTTGACTCTCAAAAGCTTATGCCCTCAAAATCATGTTGGAACCTCTAAGGCAGTGGTTCTCAACCTTCCTAATGCCACGACCCTTTAATACAATTCCTCATATTGTGGTGACCCCCACAACTGAAGATCCATTGTTCATGATTGTATATAAATTGGGTTCAGTTCTGCCTCTTGTCCCGCCATGCCAATCTCACTCTTTTCTGCTGCTCCAGACAGATGAACACTCTATCTTGATCTATCCCACAAGGCTGTTGTGCGGATGGGGACCCCCGCCAAGCTGTTTGCCCTGCCACAACCCCTGTGAAAGGTTTATTCAACCCCCAAAGGGGTCCCGATCTCAGGCTGAGAACCACTGCTCTAAGGTGTTACTGGACTTGAATCTAGCTACTACAGATCTAGTTTTCTACAGATGGTGAAATGGCCAAAGAAAGATTTCCTACACTGGGAAATCCTGCCAAAAGAAAATATAATTGGAACATTATCTGGCAGGATGAATGAACAATCAATATTATCTCCTTGTTTTTCAGATGAATTGAATCATCAGCATCCATGGGTCTTACCATCTCAAGAAAATTTGTAGGAAAAGAACTGGATGAGCTGAAGGCTGCTTTGAACCTAGGAAATATCCAAGAGGTAGAAAGTGAAATCCATCAAGAGTTGAGTTTATTAAAGAACACCAGACTTGACATTGCCATAACAGGAGAACCAGGTTCAGGTAAATCATCCCTTGTCAATGCGCTGCGGGGCATGACAGATTCTGAAGAGGGTGCAGCTGAAACTGGGGTCACATTAACAACAATGGAGACAAAAGGATATCCACACCCTAGGTTCCCTAAAATAACACTATGGGATCTCCCAGGAATTGGGATGTCCACATTAAAACCAGAGGAATACCCCAAGCAGATGAACTTGAGCAGGTATGATTTCTTCATAATTGTCGCTGCAGAACGTTTCACTGCCAATCACACCAAACTGGCCCAGGAAATTCAAGAAATGAAGAAGAAGTTTTACTTCGTGCGTTCCAAAGTGGATCTATGTATGAATTCTGAAGGCTGGAAACCCAATTTCAGTGAAGAAAAAACTCTTGAGAAGATAAGGAGATACTGCTGTGATATTTTGATGGAAATACTGGAGACTTCTCCAAGGGTATTCCTCATCTCCACCTGGCATTTGGACAAGTATGACTTCTCCCTCCTGCAAGATGCTCTAAATAATGAAATTGAATATCTTAGGAAGCGTGTATTGATCCTGGCTTTACCCAGTTTCTCAAGAAAAGCCCTGGAAAAGAACAAGGTTGCTTTGGAGCGTCTTATTTGGAAAACAGCTCTTGTGTCTTGCGCCGCCGGTACTACTCCTGTCCCAGGCCTTTCTCTTTTTTCTAGCACCATTATGTTGGTAACCATCCTGAAGCAGTTCTGCTTCTCATTCGGCTTGGATGAAGCTTCCCTCACTAGCCTTGCAAGCCGGGTTGACAAACAGGTGGAAATGTTGAGAGCTGCTATCAAGAAGTCTCCACTCGCTAGTGAGGTCACCACACTATTTGTAATCAACATTTTATGCAGGTCAAAGTTGTGTTTGACTCTGTCCACCATTGAACTGGTTTCGGACATGGTACCCTCGGTGAACTGTCTATTTGGTGGAGGACTTTCTTTTGTAACTACTTTCTACCTGCTGAAGAGCTTTCTGAAGAATGTTGAGGGAGATGCTGAGAATGTCTTGGCAAAAGCTGCCGAGCCATAAAGAGTCCCATCTAAAGATCCAAAACAGTCGTCCGGGATGGGAGGCCTGAGTGTATAGTAGATGAATGCCAGATGAACCTGGCAACGAGTGGCTGGCATGGGGCAGGGATATAGGAGGTTATGTAACATTGGTAAAGTCACCATTACATCTCTTCCAGGAAGAACAAGAAGTGCCAGTGGGGAATGGGAATGGGAAGGTGACTGTAAGCCGCTTTGAGTCTCCTTCAGGTAGGGAAAAGCGGCATATAAGAACCAACTCTTCTTCTTCTTCTTCTTCTTCTTCTTCTTCTTCTTCTTCTTCTTCTTCTTCTTCTTCTTCTTCTTCTTCTAACTCTAAGAAAAAGCTTTTTGAGATAAAGAATACCTTGGAAAACCTGTAGATTCAAAGGAGTAGCCATGTTGGTCTGAAGTAGCACAATAAAATCAGAGTCCAGTAGCCCCTTTAAAACCAACAAAGATTTATTCAAGGCGTGAGCTTTCGAGTGCAAGCACTCTTCTCAGACTATGGACTGACCATCATGACCTGTGTTTGATATTCTGCCCCAAATCCATAAAAATAAAATTCCCCCACCAGGAAGATTTATAATTTCAGGTTATAATTCAGTCCTTCAACCCTCGGTTGGCAAGTGCACAGCTCTGCTTCCCAACCATATTCTGCACAATCAAGACCCTTCTGGGGGTTCTTGAAGCCTGAAGAACATTTCAGGGGGTTCTCAATGATTTAAAAAAATTGATAAAGGCTGCCTTAGTCCATGTGTACCAATCTTACCACCATATATTAAGGATACTACCAATCTCATTAATAAATTGGGCCAATTGAAATATGTGAGTGCCAATTTTCTTTGAGTAACTCTAGATGTGGTCTCTCTATATACAAACATTCCACAACAAGAAGCACTGTCAGCTGTAGGAAATAGATTGATGAAGAGACATGATTCCCATCCGCCTTCTTTTTTTTCTTGTGGCACTGGCCACACTAATATTAAGCAAGAACTATTTTTTAAAGAGCCTCTTGTGGCGCAGAGCGGTAAGGCAGCAGAAATGCTGTCTGAAGCTGTCTGCCCATGAGGCTGGGAGTTCGATCCCAGCAGCTGGCTCAAGGTTGACTCAGCCTTCCATCCTTCCGAGGTCGGTAAAATGAGTACCCAGCTTGCTGGGGGGTAAATGGTAATGATTGGGGAAGGCACTGGCAAACCACCCCGTATTGAGTCTGCCATGAAAATGCCAGAGGGCGTCACCCCAAGGGTCAGACATGACTTGGTGCTTGCACAGGGGATACCTTTACCTTTACCTTATTTTTGATTTAATACCATTTTTAAAGCAGATTTCAAGATATTGCCATGGGTTCCTTGATGGCTCTGGAAATTGCTAACATGTTCATGGGTCAATTTGCGGAGAAATTGATATAGCTCTAGGAATTGCCAGAATTCACATCTTGGCTTGACCTGAAAATGATGTACCAACATCATGATGTTGTTGCAGGTTTGTCTCCTAATGCCACGGTGAGTGGGGGGTGGGAAATGAGGCTCGTCCGCAGTAGGCCTGGTGACCCTATGGATGAATTATACATAGTATAAGAAATGGAAGTTTACAGATGAGAAAAGGGGGGAGAGAGAATTTCTGTTTGAAACTCTTCCCAGAAAGAACCAATATGGACAGTGAACAACAGGATAATTGTGTGTGTGTGTGGGGGAGGGAATGGGTGCTACTAGATGCAAACTCTTGGAAGGGGGGAGTGGAGCAGAGTGCAGATGAAATGTCTTTCATATTCTAGTTGAGTTCTTATTGGGGAACCCTTTATTAAAGGGTTAACAAAGTAGGTACATGAAAGCTCTTTGCTGAAACTCAAGTTAGCAGAAACCCCTGTGGCTTTAAGGTTACTCCCAACCTGAGGTGCTCCTTGCCACCAAACCCCAGGTGTGAACTGTCACTTTCCCATGTAACAACCCTGCTAAAGTAAAGAGGAGAGGAGCACTATCTGCTACCCAAAGTCAGGAGAAAGTAGAGACATGAGGAGACTTTGGGAAAGTTACAAAATTAAAATAACATAGTCCACATTTTTAATCTACCTGTCATTATATGCTATTAAAGGCTTGTTGTTGTTGATCTACCTGTCAGAATCCATGTTCTTCATGTTGATTCTGCCATACATCTAATCACTTTCTGCATTTGCTGTTTGTATTCCTATACAGAATTGCCTGTTTGCATTGCTTGGGATAAAGGATTAGGTTATTATAGAGTTGGAAGGGGGCATACATGCCATCTAGTCAAATCCTCTACTCAATGCGTGATCAGCCTATAGCATTCTTGATATCTATCCACCGCCTAAAGACTGCCAGTGTGTGGGAACTCTCCACCTCTTTAGGCAGCTGATTCTACTGCTGCACTACTCAGAATATGAAATCCCCTCTCCATCCAATATGCAGCCAGCTGGGTTGCCAACCTCCAGTTGGGGGCCTGGAGACCCTCAGGGAGAAGGGGATCTTCAAGGGAGAAGGACAATAGACCAGGGCCCATTCCGCACACATAGGATAATGCATTTTCAATGTGCTTTGGCAGCTGGATTTTCCTGTGCAGAACAGGATAATCTACTTCTAAAGTGCATTGAAAGTGCATTATCCATTGTATGCAGAATAGGCCCTGGATGGAAGAAAGGAGGTGGGGAAAGAGTATGAAAGGAAGGAAGGGGGAAAAAGAGAAAGAAAAAGAGAAACAGAAACAGGAAAGAAAGGGAAGGAAGGAAGGAAAAGATGAAAGAGAAAAAGGGGAAGCAATGGAGAAAGGAAGAGAGAGAGGAGAAAAAGAAAAAGAAAAAGAAAAAGAAAAAGAAAAAGAAAAAGAAAAAGAAAAAGAAAAAGAAAAAGAAAAAGAAAAAGAAAAAGGAGAGAGAAAGGATGAAAGAAAGGATGAAAGAGAAAAAGAATGAGAAAGAGAGAAAGCAGGGGAGGGGATGGAGGGAAGGAGTGGGAAATGCAGAAAGAAGGGAAGGAAGGAGAAAAAGGAAGGAGGAAAGGAAGGAGAAATGGAGGAAGGCAGGAGAAAGGAGGGAGGGAGACTGAAAGAATGAAGGAAAAGAACAAGGATTAAGGGAGAAAGGAAGGATGAGGGAGAAGATAAAAGACATATAGATCTGGATCTTTGTAAATGGCAGACAATTTGGCAATTTCAGCATAATCCAACCATTTCCTTAACCACTTTTCAGTCAAGGGAATATCAGGGCTCCTCCATTTAGAGGCAAAAACAATTCTAGCTGCAGAAGTCACATACATAAATAAAACTGTAAGATTCTGATGGACCCTGCCCTCTAAAAAAATCCAACAGAAATAGCTCTAGGTTTTTAAACTTTTAAAAAATTCCTCAAGTATATTATCCCAATATTGTCTTGCCTTCTTATATTCCCACCACATGTGGAAAAAGTCACCCCTCTTTCTAAGATTTGTCACATATTTTATAATTCCATTTTGCTACCCTAACAGGAGTAAGATGCCAATGATAGATCATTTTATAAATGTTTTCCGTGATAGAATAGCAAGGGGTAAACCATATATCAAACTTCAATAAACTTTCCCAAGTATCCAAACTCACAGAGTAGCCAAAGAAATCAATACTTTGATTCTTTCTTCTTCCATATTCCATTCTAACAGCTGCTTATAGAGATTTAAAATTTCTTTACCCTCCTGTTTTAATATTTCTTTCTGAAATTAGAATTTTGTACATTGAAATCCTTTTCTGTGTGTTTTAAACAATTCCACCATTTAGTAATATAAAAAACCAATCTATCCTGTGATCTTTCTCTTGATCTCAGTTTAACAGTTTTTCCATCTCTCTATATAAATCAATTCCTTATAGGCATACCAGTTAAAAGTTTCTTTTAATCCCCAAAGTCTGTCTGTCTGTCTGTCTGTCCGTCCGTCTGTCATCCATCCATCCATCCATCCATCCATCCATCCATCCACCCACCCACCCACCCATCATCTATCTATCTATCTATCTATCTATCTATCTATCTATCTATCTATCTATCTATCTATCTATCTATCTATCTATCTATCTATCTATCTATCTATCTATCTATCTATCTATCTATCTATCTGGATTTTTATACTGCCCATTCGTTTCAGCTCTGGGTAGTTTCTTCTGGAGTGTTACCCAAATTGCGTGTACACATGTCCTCAGACATGTGTACTTGAGCTTGTGGGGAAGATTAGCCCAAATGCTAATGGGGGGTAACTAGCTTTATGGATCATTGCCTTTGTATACGAGGGTCGATTACACCCGTAGGAACTCAAGGCGGACAAGATTGTAAATGGTAAAATAGTAATATAAGCTTTATTGAAAAGAAAATAATAAAAGAGCATAAAATAGCTAACACACTAACAAGCAGTCAGATACAGAAGAATAGGGTGGAAAAGTGGGTCCAGCATAGTTACCATTTCCTGTAGAGATGAGAGGCAAGAGAAAGCAAGCTGCACGGAGACCGTGCAAGATGTTCAGATGAATCCCATATCCCAAATGCACACAGGGACTTGCTAAAGGCATTGTTTATATTGGGTTTGGGGGGAGCTGGCTAGACTCAGGTGAGCGTGTGCTGGAAGTTTCCAGGGTCCCCGGAGGCTGGGACAATGTGCGAGGATGGCCTTAAATGGGTCTGGACTATGGTTTTAATGGCTCTGAGGAAGAAAGCCATTGGGTCTAGCTAGTAGAATGTGGGGAGGAAATTTTCTGGTAGTGGGGCCCAGTGTGAAAACTTTATAAGACAGAGGGTTTTCCTAGGAGCCTCTGGGCAAACAGATGGCAGTCGGTTCACTCAATCAGAAATACAATGGGGTGGTGTGGGGGTTTAGGATGTGAACTTGAGCCTGGAGGCACCTAGGTCAGTCAGAGGCTGTCATTTCTTAACCTAAGGCAGAGAGCAAGATTTCTAAGATGGAGTCTGGCCTGGCTCGGCTGACCCTAGCAGTGTCCTAGCTTTGGCTAAAGCCTAGACTATTGTGGGGTGCCATTGGTTATAGAAGACAGTGTGCCTGTCAGTGAGGCAGGGGGTCTTGCCACACGTAACAGGAGAGAGCCATAATAACAGCATAAATGACAGGAGATAAGAAACTACATTAGTCACCTCCTTCGTACAAACTAATTGGTAGGAAAATTTTGTAAGATATGAATAAACTAGTAATCAAGCCCACTGCAGGGGAATGCAGCGGGCGCTAGGGCCTTACCGAAGTGGTCAGGGGCGGCGGTGGGCTGGTCGGCGGCGGCGGCGGGCTGGTCGCGGCGGCGGGCTGGTCGGCGGCTGCAAGCTTCTTCTGTTGGCTGCGGGCTGACGTGGCGAGAGGCGCTTCATGCCTCTCGCCGCGTCAGCCCGCCAGGCAGGCCAGCGTCAGCCCGCCAGGCTCCCTGGGTCGGCGTCCTGACGTCCCTGGGTCGGCGTCCTCTCGCCGCGTCAGACTGGGAGGAACTGCGAGCCGCGCTGCGCGCGGCTCGCAGTTCCTGGAGCTGGGAATCGGAGGGACCAATCGGCAGGTGCTTCGCACCTGCCGATTGATCCCTCCGATTGTCTGTTGTGAGGAAGGGTCCAATCCGGACCCTTCCTCATCACGGACTAATCCCACCTCTACATGCCTTAGCGAATTATTTAGTCCGTGGCTCCCGTGGCGCCACGGGCGGTTTAAAGATGGTAGTAGTGTATGAATGGAACTAGGTTTCTGGCCCAGTACTGTTTGTTTAGTGAGGGCCAGCTATTAGACGGAGCTGGGCTATCCTCTCTGGGGATGTCTTTGTGAGTGAGAGAGGAATTGAGAGAGGAAATGGTCATGAATCTGTGGGATGGAAGAGCATGTACAGTGTTTCTCCCAGAGTGGGAAAGAGCACAGATGTATAAAGTTGTAAAAAACTCTCAGAGTGGGAGAGGGGAAAATGAACTCGAAGAGGCCGTGGGTGTGCTTCTAGGCCTGTGGGGAAAGCCGGGCTGCTGTCGGGGAGGAGGGGGGGAGGAGGCCTTCCCACTGTGCCCAGAAGCACACCTGGGGCCTCAAGGAAGCTGCAGATGTGCTTCTAAGCCTGGGGGAAGGCCTGGCCACTGCCGGGGAGATGGGGGTGGGAATAGGCATTCCCCCCCAGGCCCAGGAGCTTCTGGGCCTGAGGGGAAGGCTGCGCTGTGGCCAGGAGGAAGAGGGTGGAACTCCGGCCTTCCCCCCAGTGCCCAAAAAGTCTCCTTCCCCCCTCCCCCCTTTCTAGTTCCCGTTATATTTAAAAGTACAATGGACTTTAAATCTAGTCTCTAGATAATAATGTCCAGCTCTGCAGGCAAAAATGGCTTCTTTGAAGTCCGGACTCTGAGACATTGTACTATTTTGATGTCCCATCTCCAAACCTCCAAGAATATTTCCAATCCAGGGGTAGCCAACTAACACGTGGGGTCTGGAGAGCTCCTGGAATGACAGCTCATCTGCAGCGTAGAAAGATCAGCTCCCAGGCAGAAAGAACTGCTTTAGATCAGTGTTGTTGTGGAGAAGAAACATGTAAGGCCTCCCATACAAGTTGTTGTTGAATTTAAAGACTTGAGGCCTGCTGCACAGGGTTGTTGTGCAGATGAAACAGGAGACAAAAGAACATCCACAACAGCATCCAGTTTCATCTGCAGAATAACGCTGTGCAGTAGGTCTCAAATCTGTAGAGAGTTGCAAAGAAGAAATTCACATGGCTTGGCTCTATCTAACCTCCAGCCAGAGCAGTATTTTAAGTGAGAAGGGGCTTTTCTGTGGCCTCCTTGTCAGCCAACTGTTTGGCAGAAGTGAAAGCTTCCCCCCCCCCAAAAAAAGGAATGCCCACACCCATGCCCTTAGACCTCTTCATTGCTCTCAGAAATGCCTCCCTCCCCTCATTCAGGGGTTGTTAGAAACTCCTTCGCAGCAGGCTTGAAGGTAGGGAGGGGGAGGGAGAGTACTCACCAGCCACCTGCCACGTCTGTCAATGCTCTTAGCCAAAGTGAGGGAAGTTGTTGGGCGTGACAGTTAGGACAGTCTTGGTGTGAAAAGGGCTGGTGCGGCCTGTCCAAGCCTCTGTTCTCATCCCTCTCGGCAGCCCTACCAACGTCCACTCCCTGCGGTGGTCAGGGGCAGACTGGCAGCGATGTCTCCATATGGCCTCTGGCTGGGCTAGGTGAGCACGCCCTGACAGAACTTTTGAGTGGGCATGACCTGTCTGGGGCTGGGCAAATCATGTCCCGATTGGCCCCTGCCTCTGACAGGCCACGCCCACTCTCTGCCCACTTAGCCCTTAGCAATTTGTTATAACAGCGAGCCCGCTGTTACAGATAACCAATCACGAGGGCAAGAAATGATATGAAATGTATAAAGAGAGCTTAATCGTTGTTTTTTCTAATAAATTGTATGTTTCGTCTGACAGAAGACATGGTTTTCTTCCTTTTGCCAGCAAAATAAATGTTTAACCCTTGGCTCTTTAGTGGTTTTGTCCCTCTGTTTGGCTGGGTGAGCAGGGGGCACCCCTTTTTGCATGGAACAGACAAAAAAGGATAAAGCATGAGAGTCAGTTGTAGAGGATGGTAAACACTCTGTGTTAGTGAAAAAAAGGGGTATCACATGTGTGTTTTAAATGCTTTTAAAAATGTCTTGATGTTTTAATGTAGATATGTTTTGATGCTTTGATGTTTGCTGACTTAGGAACTCCATTTGAGTGTAAAGGAGGAACAGTCATGTTCCAGTGAGCTTTTGGTTGAGGCCAATGATCTTGTAGCATCTATGTAAAGTTCTGCATCTGGGTCAGAAAAATGAAAAACATGCCTACTGGATGGGGGATACGCTTCTAGGTAACACTGTGGGCCATTTCGCACGGGGATCTTTGTTGCAAATTGGTCACTGAATGAAAAATCGCCATTTAAAATAGTGGAATTCGTCGTTTTGCATACCTGGCTTTGTAGTGGAATCAGTTGCGTTTTTTAGCGTTTCCCACAGGCTTCCGGTCTCGGCAGAAATCGCTAGAAAGGAAGCGCTATTGCCAAGCTCGTCCCGCCCCTGGCCGTCAAGCAGCCAATGGGCAGCCGTTAGCATGCTCCCAAACAGCCCCTTTCCCTTTAAGGAAGGTTTTTTTTTAAAAAAAACACACCCATTGTAACGAATCTGAGTAGATTCATTGCAATGGAGAGACCCATCCAGCTGCCTGGGGTGTTTGAGCTGTCGTTTGATTGTTTGATCGTTAACACGCTGGCTCCGAGTGAAAAAAAAAAATCCCCCCCCCTCTCACGGCCCGATTTTCGGCTGAATGGAATGTGTGAAACTGAAGGTCACTTAGTGACTGAAGGGGAGGGACTGAAGCCGGGGAAGCCTCTGTTTGAGCTGTCATTTGATCGTGGCCACGCTGCCTCCGAGTGGAAAAAAAAAATCCCCCCTCCCCCCCCTCACGGGCGCGATTTTCAGCCGAAACAGTGTGAAAAATAAAGGGAAAATACATCAGCAAACGGGCTTCTGCGGGCTTCTTGTGCTTAGTGACTAAACTGCTCTGAGGAGGGACTGCAGCCTGGGAAGCCTCACTGGCTAAACGGAGGCTCGCCGGTGCGTTGATCTCCACTCTCTCGGGGGAAAAAAAATGGCGATCGCTTCGCCGGAAGTTTGGAGGACAGGCTCAGGAGGAGGGACTTTGAAGAACGCGCAACAATGGTAACGCACAGGTCTTTATCGCTATTGTTGCAGATTGGTTGCAGGAGTGTATCGCTTTCCGGAGGGTGAATCCACTTTTTGGGATTCCCCTGAAAGCGCTTAAAACGAAGCGCTTTTTTCTGATCGGTTTCAGGAGTGTTGCAGATTGTCTACGACGTCGTGGGTTATGCCAAATTAGTAGCGTTTTCAATTAGCAACCATTGTGCTATTTTTAAGCCGTGCGAAATGGCCCTGAGTGTGAACGAGGCCTTGGGGTACTTGTGGATTGTAAACTAAACATGAGCAGGCAGTGTGATGCAGTGGTAAAAAAGGCGAATGCCATTTTGGGCTGTATCAACTGGGGCATCACATCAAAATCACAAGATGTCATAGTCCCATTGTATACGATACTGGTCAGACCACACCTGGAGTACTGTGTGCAGTTCTGGAGGCCTCACTTCAAGAAGGACGTAGATAAAATTGAAAGGGTACAGAGGAGAGGGACGAAGATGATCTGGGGCCAAGGGACCAAGCCCTATGAAGATAGGTTGAGGGACTTGGGAATCTTCAGCCTGGAGAAAAGGAGGTTGAGAGGGGACATGATAGCCCTCTTTAAGTATTTGAAAGGTTGTCACTTGGAGGAGGGCAGGATGCTGTTTCCGTTGGCTGCAGAGGAGAGGACACGCAGTAATGGGTTTAAACTTCAAGTACAACGATATAGGCTAGATATCAGGAAAAAAATTTTCACAGTCAGAGTAGTTCAGCAATGGAATAGGCTGCCTAAGGAGGTGGTGAGCTCCCTCTCACTGGCAGTCTTCAAGCAAAGGTTGGATGCACCCTTTTCTTGGATGCTTTAGGATGCTTTGGTCTGATCCTGCATAGAGCAGGGGGCTGGACTAGATGGCCTGTATGGCCCCTTCCAACTCTATGATTCTATGATTCTATGATTCTATCCCCCCCCGAAACCCCTCCCCCACCCCTGTTAGTAATATCTGGCTTGGGAGAAACTTATTGGCAGGGATGAACCTTCTGGCTGACAATGATACCTGTTGCTGCTTTCAACTTATTCCTTGGTTTTAGGTGTTAATGTATTAATGTATTTTTAATATCTAATTTTTAAATTATTTTAATTGTATGGATTATTATGTGTGTTCACCGCCCAGAGCGGGTCTAGAAATTTGATAAACCAATAAATAAAATATTACTCATATGTGCTTCGGAGATGGCTTATGAATGGAATGAAAGTCACTGTATGAAATTCCTGTCCCTGCATTGCTTTACTCAGAAACAGGCCAGTGGTGGATACAATGCCACCGAGTCCATTTTCCAAAGTATCTACTTTCTGCAGGGGAACCTCTCACTCATTTGGAGATGAGCTCAAATTCTGGCTGAATTCCCAGGCCCCATATGGAGGCTGGCATCCCTAGTATGTGTAGATAGTTTATGACGTGTTTTCGTTGAAACTATCCAGCCAGTTTACATTCAAGAAACCATGTGATTTATTTTCTCTCCGTTGCCTGACACCACAGAAGGCTGTTGGCTTCTGGTACTATATAAAGAGGAGCTTGCTTTCTTGTCCAGGGCAAGTGGGAGTAGCAAGGAGAAGAGAAGGCAGGAACCCTCACCCAACAGCTGGTCATCCCCATCATCTGAAGTCACCTCTGGGCTATAAAGGGTAAGCAGATTTCTCCTAATATAAAATTTCTTGATAGGCTTGGGGGGTCTTTCACAAGCCTCTGTGCTGGGCTTCAAAATCTCTGTGAATGTGTTTTAAGAACTCTTTCAACAAAGGAACGCCAAGCCCCTTTTGCGTGATTGGAAGGTCTGGTGGTTACAAAAACGTGCATACTTAAACTGAACAATAAGATCAGAGTTCAGCAGCATCTTTAAGACCAACGAAGATTTATTCAGATCATGATCTTTCGAGTGCAAGCACTCTTCCTCAGACTATGAACTCCCTGCATGACATTAGGCTCCACAATATCCAGCGTTGATATTCTAAATAATTGATACCACAAAAAACACCAGGGCGAATCCGCTCCTTTCAGGTAAGTGAAAATTGGGGTGGGAGGGAAGAGCCTCATTAGAACCACCATTTTGTATATGAGTCGGGGGCAGCAGGAGCCCAGATTGCTAGAAGGTGTGAAAAGGAAAACGAGGTGGTATCTTTGAAGAGCGTTTGTTCTCATTAGTTTTCTCCTTGTGGTGACTATAGTAAGGTTCTCTTTATAGATAAAAAAGAGAAGCTTATTTTGTAGTTGAAGGCTTTCACGGCCTGAATCAACTGACTATTGTAGTTTTCTCAGGATGCTGGAGAGTGTTCTGGCACCACCCTCCCCAATCTCCACCCACAAATCTCCAAGAATACCTCCATCCGGGGCAGTAACCCTATCAGAGAAAGATGTGCTCTTGAGCTCTTGTTCCTCAGACCGTTTCTGCATTAGGAGACACCCCCTCTTTTAGCCTCCCTTTGCATTTCCTTTGGAAATTGCAAGTGGATTCCAGTGTAGCTGCATGTGGGCTTTCCTCCCATTGTTTCCCAGGCTGAAATTCACAACATGCTTTTTACACTGAGTCTGATGGAGGCAGCTTCCCATCACGCTTTGCTTCCTTCCCCTTTTGAAAAAAAACATTGTTTTTGCAAAATGGTGCCTGCTTGCACCTTTGTTTTCATTGCGCCTCTTAATCCAACCATTCTGCACCCTTGATTTCCTCCCCCTCTTCCTTCCAAAGTGTCCTGAATGTAATTTTTAAAAATCCAGGGCTATAATGGTATCCTATATAATAAAACATGCAGGATACTTCTCAAAATGTGCCGGCCCACTGATTGGCCCTCAGGGGGAGGGCCCTTCTCCTCAGGGTCAATCAGAGGGCTGACACACCGTTGAGGCCATGCCTTCCTCCTAGCTGTTGCTGGGGTCTGGGTGGCTACCCGTTGCTGCCATGCACATGTCTCCGTGGCTGCTGCCTGCCTCCTGACCATGCCCTGTGCCCTTATGTCCGCGCAGAGACAGCCCACAGATACTGCCAGGAGGCCACCTGCTGCATCCAGGGTTGCTTTTAATGTGGCCTGGGAGTGGTCCCCGCCACCCCTGCCCAAGTTCCAGTTTCCACTCAGCCATGAAAGACACGTGGGCTCAATACATTTGTATGAGGGATGGAAAAGCCAAAGGAAACACCAATCCTGCAGTGTGCTTTAAAAACAACAATACTATCCCCTCTATTTCTTACTTTCCTGAATTTATAGGCTGCTCTTCTTCTGGTATGAAAATCAAAAGCATCAAGTGTGGATCTAAATCTTCACCAGTGGAGGAATGCTTTTTTATTGTAAGAAAAGACAATTCCCCACACAATGAAATCCAGAATTTTGAAAAAAAAAAGTTCATCTTTATCCTTCATGAGGTAACAAAAATTATCTTGCTGTTCATATTCAGGTCAACTCAACCATCGATAAGAGCAGCTATGGCTGGAAGCAACTCTAAAGAATCCATAAAAAAGGATCTTGCTGAGATGAAGGCCTTTTTGGGACAAAGATATCGCCAATATGCATTAGCAAGGGTTGAGAAAGAGTTAAGATTATTGAAGAACACAAGACTTGATATTGCTTTCACAGGGGTTTCAGGGGCCGGTAAATCTTCCCTTGTGAACGCCTTTCGGAATATCTCAGATTATGAAGAAGGTGCAGCTAAAACTGGGGTGAACCAGACTACTATGGATCCAGAAAGATATCCCTATCCTCAATTCCCAGAACTAACATTATGGGATCTACCAGGGATAGGGACCCGTGAATTTAAACCAAAAGAATACCTAGAAAAGGTAAATTTTAACAGGTATGACTTCTTCATCATTGTTGCCTCAGAACGCTTCACCATAAATGACTCAATGCTGGCCTCAGAAATTCAGAAGACAAATAAGAGATTTTACTTTGTTCGCACCAAAGTGGATCAGGCTATAGATGCTGAAAGAAGGAAGCCAAAGTTTAGTGAGAAACAGACGCTGGAAGTGATACGTAAATACTGCCTTGGCAATTTGAAAAAAGAAGGGGCGGTCAATCCAAGGGTTTTTCTCGTATCCAGCTGGCATTTGAATATGTACGATTTCCCAGATTTGCAGAAGACCCTAGCAGATGAACTGAATGATCTCAAGAGACCTCTTCTAATTATGGCAATGCCTGCTTTCTCAAGAGAACACCTGCGAAAGAAAAAGGCTGCTATGGAGTCCCTTATCTGGAAAAAAGCCCTTTTGTCTTGTGGCATTGGGGCCATTCCTATCCCTGGCCTCTCTCTTATTTTTGATATCACTCTCCTGATGGAAACAATGATACAGTTCTGCAAGGCCTTTTGCTTGGATGAAGATTCTCTCCATAACCTTGCCCAACGGGTTGGCAAACCTGTCGACATTCTGAAATCTGCTATCAAGAAGACTCCTCTGGCCAACCAGATCAACCCAGAATTAGTGCAGTCTCTGTCGTCCAAGTCACTGTTGGTTGTCTCTGCAATGGCGCTGGAAGAGTTTTCTGATTTCATACCTGTCATTGGCTCTCTAGTTGGTGGAGTAAATTCTTTTGCCACCACATTCTACATGCTGAAGCACTTCCTGGAAGATGCAGTGGAAGATGCTGAGAGTCTTCTGGCAAAAGTTACAGAGTACAATTCCTGCTGAGAATAACCTTCTCTCTCCTGTAGCTAGCAAAGAAAATATGTGCCTTTTATTGCAAATAATAATCTTCACTACCTTTTGCTGCCACATTTTGCATGCTGAAGATGCAGATGCTAAGAATGTTCTTGGAAAAGTTGCTGAATAAACATCCTGCTGAACAGTCCAAAGAAGCAAGTGACCCTTCTGAAAAGCTTCTCCAATTAAACTTCATTCTCACATGACTACCAAAGAAAATACAGGTTCTCTGAAACAATATTCTTCACCTCCTTTTAGGGAAAGCTGACTGTTCTTGTTGAACTCTTGAATGGTGTTTCTGTATCTGACCAGAATCAAAGTGTAGGCCTTGAAAGGAAGTAGAGTTTCGCTGGGCTCTGTAGTTCATTGTACGATAGCGGTGGGTTTTTTAATATGTAACCCTTAAAGGTACTAGAATCCTCTCAACCACTGAATTTGTCCACTCATTCAGAAAAGTGCAGTTTTAGGGTGTGTTTCTTTGGGGGCGGGAAAACAGGGGTCTACACCTCACGATTATGTGGTTGTGCATTTTTAGCAATTGTTTTAAAAACTCATTCACAATCTGAATCATTCTTAATCAGTTGGTGATGCTCTCTTTTGTTTGAGTTCTGTGCCACCTTCAGGGGTAGTCAAACTGCGGCCCTCCAGATGTCCATGGACTACAGTTCCCAGGAGCCCTTGCCAGCATTCGCCAGCGAATGCTGGCAAGGGCTCCTGGGAATTGTAGTCCATGGACATCTGGAGGGCCGCAGTTTGACTACCCCTGTATCAAGACGAACAAAGTTTTATTACCGCTATAAGCTTTTGTGCATGCACATGTATCTGAAGATAGGCAACTAGATAGGAGAGGGTGGCATCCCACACATGTAGAAGACTCCAGAAAGGTTTAACAGCAGAATCATTAATTTATTTTAATTTATTCTTGTTATTATTATTAGAAGATTTCTATCCCGCCACTCTCGAAGGACTCATGGAGGGTTACAAAGATAAAACCCATCGAACCCATCAAACCCAGTAACCCCCCCAACACACACACACTAACAATACCCTCCCTTCAACAGCAACCAGAAGATTGGTGGCAAAACATAACTCCACAACCCACAGCAGCCACCCTAGGGGCGAGATGCACATATATCAATACAGCACCCGATCCTATAGAGGGGCCCAGTTGATCTTAACCTTGGTCTCTACCAAAGACCTGCTGGCGGATCATGCTTCACTGCGGTACACTGTTTCAGATCCCAGTTTGAAATTACCCATCTGAAGTCTCCACACTGAAGAAGAAGAAGAAGAAGAAGAAGAAGAAGAAGAAGAAGAAGAAGAAGAAGAAGAAGAAGAAGAGTTGGTTCTTATATGCCGCTTTTCCCTACCCGAAGGAGGCTCAAAGTGGATTACCGTCGCCTTCCCATTCCTCTCCCCACAACAGACACCCTGTGGGGCGGGTGAGGCTGAGAGAGCCCTGATATCACTGCCCGGTCAGAACAGTTTTATCAGTGCTGTGGCGAGCCCAAGGTCACCCAGCTGGTTGCATGCGGGGGAGTGCAGAATCGAACCTGGCATGCCAGATTAGAAGTCCGCACTCCTAACCACTGCACCAAACTGGCTCTGGTATGGTCCGAAGTCCCCAGGATAGAGGCTTGCACCTGCATTTCTGACAAAGGAGATGAAGAAGAGGAGAAGGTGGTTTTTATATCCTGCTTTTCTCTTCCAGAAATAGTCACCTTCCCTTCCTCTCCCCACAACAGATGCCTTGTGAGGCAGGTGAGATCTGAGAGAGCTTCTGACAGGACTACTCTGTGAGAACAATACTAGAAGGGCTATGATGAGCCCAAGTCAACCCAGCTGGCTGCATGTGGAGGAGCAGGGAGTCATATCCGGCTCACCAGATTAGAAGCTGCCCCTCTTAACCGCTACACCAAGCTGGCTCTCATGAGCTCCAACTGGCATCTTGTTCTGGGCAACTGGAAGGCATTATGGGGAATGGGGATTTCCAGTCCCCTGGGTGCCAAAGTGAGCAATAAACAATGGAAGAATTAAGTCCATGCATGGTACCACCAACCAATGGAAATGAAGAAAAAATTCAGGAGGAAGGGAATTGGGCAGCAGCATCTACCTTATAGGGTCCACCTGCATGAAAGATGTTTTTCTCCAATGACTTTTTCTCACCTTGTCCTTCTTCCTCCTCAATTTTCAGGAGACCGATAACCATAAGCCTGATGGAAAATCCTGTCCTACCAACCACTATAGATCCTTGCATAGGTCGTTTTGCTAGGTAACAGGGCAGGGCAGGAGGGTGGTGGAGTGGCAGCTGGAATTTTTAGGATTTAGACTGACTAACATGCTTTCCAGTCATTCAGGAAGCTCTCATAGTTGTAACCTTTCATTTCAAGAGTATTAGCAATGCATGCATGTTTCTGGTTTATGTTTTGACTGCCCAATGTGTTTTCCATGGAGGATGAGTTGAAAACTGTACTGTAGATCCATAGTTATGTATACCTATATACTCCTACCATATACATATCTTTCTGGGCTTTCTCTATCCATGGCCATTACCATTCATTCATGGATTCTGCAGTACCTTCCAATAAACCATTTTTATTCGTATCAGTAAGACCTTGGAGTCTGTCTTCCTCCTGACAGTTGCATACTGTGTTATACCTACCGACAATGATACAATGCTGGCCTCATAAATTCAAAAGATGAATAAGAGATTTTACTTTGTTCGCACCAAAGTGGATCAGGCTATAGATAATGAAAGAGAGAAGCCAAACTTTAGTGAGAAACAGACTCTGGAAGAGATATGTAAATACTGCCTTGGCAATTTGGGAGAAGGATGGGTGGTCAATCCAAGAGTTTTTCTCATATCCAGGAAGCGTTTGAATATGTACGATTTCCCTCTCCTGCAGAAGACCCTAGCAGAAGACCCGTGTGTGTGTGTGTGTGTTGCTAAAGTGAACTGCTGAACACGCTGTCATCGCAATGCAAGTAGAAAGCACAAAGAACAATAGCTGCTTGTACGCTTACATGCAAGAAGCTTCTGGGTTTGAGTACCGGCCTGAAGGCCAAAAGAGATACATGTTATGTGCAAGTGACGTTAATAAAAGGTGCCGTTCTTCGGGGGGAGCGTGGCTGAAAGTCAGCAGACTTCCCTTACACTCGGATACCTGTGTGTGTCTGAATCTCTCTCATCCCAACCGCAAATAAATGTAATTAATTAATAAATAAGAAAGACCAGCCTGAGACAGGGGTACTTTCAGCTGCAGAGAACAGACTGCCTATGGCACTTGAGGGCACCACCACATTTGGAGATGAAGCACCATTGCCCCATGCAGTTGTTTCGGTGTCCCAGCCTCATGGGAATCTCTGTCTGATTCAACAGGACTGTGCCTCTTCTTCTAAGGGGAAGATTGTTTGCTCAAGAGGTCAAAAACTACAGTTTTGCTTGCACACTGTGACTTAGCAAAGCTGTGAGTTTTTTACAGCTTTATAGATCTGTATTACAGAATTAATTTGTATACTGCTTTATATTATGGATATAATATATTATGGATGCCATTAAAGGTTTTTGTATTGCATTGACTTAGCAAAGCTCTTGTCGATTCTTAAAAACAGCATTTAAAACACGTGTCATACCCCTTTCTTCACTAACATAGAATGCTTACCATCCTCTATAACTCCATGCTTTATCCATGTGCATTTCCCTCCCTTCTACTCTGGGAAGTTTTTACAACTTTATACATATGTGCTTTTTCCCACTCTGGGAGGAATGCTATCCATGATCTTACATCCCATAAATTCCCACAGAAGGCTCCTACACTCTTTGCTGAGGATGAGGAATTTAAGAATAGTTGGGTGGCGGTACTTAATAAGTGTTCTCGTGGTTTGATGTTGCTTATGATCGAGAAGTCTGTAGCAAAAATGCCTAAGTTGAAGGCAGAATATCCATCTAAATTAGACGGCATTAAATCCCAGGTGACATCTGAAAGCTTTGAAAGATCTTTAGAATTAGAACTGACTGTTAAGAAGATTTCAGATCAAATTCTAGAGGTAAAGAAAAATAAATTTCTGCAGGACACCCATGATTATTCAAGCACAAATACATTCCGTTGGTTGTCTGGAATTCGTCCTATTAAAACAAATAAGAGGGTTACTTGTCCTGATACTAGTACTGAGCTTGACTCTACCAAGGAGTCTACAGGCACTTCAGGGGATGGAAGTGGACAGTGAAGACCATACCTTGAGAGGAAATTTACAATCTCCTCTGGACCATTTATAATGTAATGACGGGAATTTTGGGAATGTCACAACAGGGGGAAAAGGAGAATTTAGTAGTTAATCTTTCTGATACAAGTCTAACTAGAGAGGAATTAGAAGTGTTACAATATGGTATTAATTTTGTTCCTACACCTAAATATCATGCTTTCAATACTCAAGTTGATTTATATAAATTGATTAGACAACTCAAGCTCAGAGTACATTTTGGATGAAGTGGAACAATCTCCATTTAGACCTTATACCACCTGTTGACTTACCAGCTATAAATAATTTCTGTCGATGCTTTCAAAATGAAATGAAGACCATTTAACAAGAACAACCTTTGCCCGTTTTGAACAATGTATCCCAAGAACGCAGGGAAATTATTTCAGAGTTATCCAAAAGAGAGGACATCGTTTTTAAACAGGCAGATAAAGGGGGCACACTAGTAGTTATAAATATGGAAGATTACATAAAGATGGTGGATGAACTTTTAAGTGATTCCACTGCATATACTCCCTTGGATAAGGATCCAACCCCTGAGGTATCACATCTTATTAGAATAGTTATTGATGGAGCAGTGGGGTCTGGAAAAATAGACAGACAGCACTGTTCCTTATTTGCAGATGCCATGGGGTACCATTATTCTATGCCCTCCATAAGATCCACAAGGAAGGGTTCCCTCCTCCCGACCTCCTGCAGGGTGACTTTTGAAGCCACTAGTGCAATTTTTGGACTCTTTTTTGTTGCCCTTTACTGCTGGAATTCCATCATGAATTAGGGATTCTTCGTATCTTATAAAGATACTTGAGGTGATGACAGTTTCTGTGGATAAGTATATCTGCCCAGCAGATATTCTGTCATTATATACTTCTATTCCATTAGAACAAGATAGCGTAGTGATTGAAGACACTTTGAATTCTAGACAGGTGATTGATCCCCTACAGATTTTTTGATGGATTTGACTGATATTATTTTGGAGCATAAGTTTTTTCCATTTTCAAGACCGTTCTTTTCTCCAGAAAAAAAGGTGTTAGGATGGGATGTTCAACAGCTCCACCCATTGCAATTCTCTTTATGGCTAATATAGAAAGGGAGTTCATCTTTAATCCTGAAAAAAATATTTATAAATGAAATGATTTACTTTGGGAAATTTATTGATGATCTGTTTAGTTTGGTTCATAATCGGGATCAGATTCCTTTGATTCTTCAGTGGGTTAATTGTTTTCATCCCAATATTCGATTTACTGGATATTTTGGTAAACAAAACATGCCTTTTTTGGACCTGGCCTTGATTGTTGTACCAAATGGAAATATTGTTTTGAACTGTATAGAAAATCTACATATAGGAATTCTTTATTGCATTATAGCTCTTTTCACCCCAGGCATTTGAAACAGAATTTACCCTTCAGCCCATTTCTGAGAACAAAATGATTCATCAGCTAATACGTATGAAGTTCAGGCTAATGATCTTTGCGGGAGATTTAAGGACATATAGAGTCATCTTATCTTCTAAGTAACGAGGTGGTGATAATGCCATTTATAATTTTTGGAGATTGGTTGAAGACCTTTTTGTGTGTTCTGAACCACCCCTAATAGCCTTAAAGAGACCTAAAATATTACAGATATTTTAATCCATATTGATTTAAGAAACATACAAAGTGATTCTGAGAGTTCTCTCAGAGTCACAGAGTTCTCTCAGCTCCACCTTGCTCACAAGTATCTGTTAAGCTTCTGCTGAGAGAAGTTAGGGCTTCTCCTTTAAGGGAAGCTTTGCAACATGGGAACCAGGAACGGATGCCCTGGTCAGTCAGGGCTTTTCTACATCATTGGAGGCTCGGCAGCAAGTTATTTCAGGGAAAGCAGAGACAGCTGCATGCTTACTCATGCTGGTCTTTCAAATATCGAGGGTGATATCCACTCCAGAATATCGCATGTTGAAGATGAAAAATTTAAATTGCCCAAAATAAAAATGGAAATCACATTCTGTGTAGACAGCACATACTGAATCAACCTGGGATTAGAATAAATCTCTGTGCAGATTCAACCCTAGTCAGCCTTGTGTCACAAACAATGGCATTGACGCATTTGCAATACTTCATCAGGAGCCACTAAGCAAGAGTTTAGTGTTACTCCACCCTGATGGGTACATATCCGTCAATAGAAAAACACAGAATGCAAGGTGTTACTGATACAAATCAAAAGATTTATTGGAAAGCAGTGTGGTACAATATACTGCACAAGCAATCTCACACTCTACAAAGAAATGGTCTAAGGCACAGAGAAAACCAAGAAAGATGCAGATATGGGACACATGTACACCAGTCACCATCTGGAAATGAAGATTAAATGAAGAAGAAGAATAGTTGGTTCTTATATGCCGCTTTTCCCTACCCAAGGGAGGTTCAAAACGATTTTTCAGTGGGATTTTGATTCAGCAAATTTTTGCCAGAACCCCCCCCCCCACATGGCTTTAAACAACTTGTTAAAAGGCTTGATATCAGGAAAGAAATGTTCACAGTCAGAGTCCAGCAGTGGAATCGGCTGCCCAAGGAGGTATTGAGCTCCCCCTCAGAGGCAGTCTTCAATTGGTGGCTGGACAGATACATTTAATGGATGCTTTAGGCTGTTCCTACATTGAACAGGGGAATGGACTAGATGGACTTTTTGGGAACAGATTTCCCAGCCCACTTAGCAAGATTACTGAGGGATTCTTCATCTAAGCCAAAGGCCTTGCAGAACTTTTTCATCATGTCCACCAAGAGGCCAATGACAAAAATAAGAGGGACCTGAGATTGGAAGCACCTCTAAGAAGCAGAACTTTTCCTTGCTGGCCACAGGGAAATGAAGGTTAATGGCAGAATCTTTTCAAGAGGAACTTTACTCAGCCAATTTTGCCAGAAGACTCTCAGCATCTTCCACTGCATCTTCCAGGAAGCGCTTCAGCATGTAGAATGTGGTGGCAAAAGAATTAGCTGCACCAACTACAGAGCCAATGACAGGTATGAAATCTGAAAGCTCTTCCAGCACCATTGCAGAGGAAACCAACAGTGACTTGGACGACAGAGACTGCACTAATTCTGGGTTGATCTGGTTGGCCAGAGGAGTCTTCTTGACAGCAGATTTCAGAACGTCGACAGGTTTGCCAACCCGTTGGGCAAGGTTACGGAGGGAATCTTCATCCAAGCCAAAGGCCTTGCAGAAATCCTTCAATGTTGACACCAGGAGAGCGATATCAAAAAGAAGAGAGAGACCTGGGACAGAAATGCCCCCAATGCCACAAGACAAAAGGGCTTTTTTCCAGATAAGGGACTCCATAGCAGCCTTTTTCTCTTGCAGGTGTTCTCTGGAGAAAGCAGGCATTGCCATAATTAGAAGAGGTCTCTTGAGATCATTCAGTTCATCTGCTAGGGTCTTCTGCAGGAGAGGGAAATCGTACATATTCAAATGCCAGCTGGATACGAGAAAAACCCTTGGATTGACTGCCCCTTCTTCTTTCAAATTGGCAAGGCAGTATTTACGTATCACTTCCAGCGTCTGCTTCTCACAGAAGTTTGGCTTCCTTCTTTCAGACTCTATAGCCTGATCCACTTTGGTGCGAACAAAGTAAAATCTCTTATTCGTCTTCTGAATTTCTGAGGCCAGCATTGAGTCATTTATGGTGAAGCGTTCTGAGGCAACAATGATGAAGAAGTCATACCTGTTAAAATTTACCTTTTCTAGGTATTCTTTTGGTTTAAATTCACGGGTCCCTATTCCTGGTAGATCCCATAATGTTAGTTCTGGGAACTGAGGATGGGGATATCCTTCTGGATCCATAGTAGTCTGGTTCACCCCAGTTTTAGCTGCACCTTCTTCATAATCTGAGATATTCCGAAATGCGTTCACAAGGGAAGATTTACCGGCCCCTGAAACCCCTGTGAAAGCAATATCAAGTCTTGTGTCCTTCAATAATCTTAACTCTTTCTCAACACTTGCTAATGCACTTTGGAGATCTCTTTGTCCCAAAAAGGCCTTCATCTCAGCAAGATCCTTTGTTATGAATTCTTTAGAGTTGCTCCCAGCCATAGCTGCTCTTCAGGACGGTTCAGTTGACCTGAATAAGATCAGAAGGATAATGTTTGTTACCTCATGAAGGATAAAGATGAAAGGACATTTCCCCCCCCCCCTGAAATTCTAGATTTCATTGTGTGGGGAATTGTCTTTTCTTACATTAAAAAAAGCATTCCTCCACTGGTGAAAATTTAGATCTGTACTTGATGCATTTGATTTTCATGCCGGAAGAAGGGCAGCATATAAATACAGAAAAGTAAGAAATAGAGGGGATATAGTGTTGTCGTTTTTAAAGCACACTGCAAGACTGGTATTTCCTTTGGCTTTTCCATCACTCATCCAAAAGTATTGAGTTACTTGGGGCAAAGCCCATTTTAGAAACTGGCTAGAAGCAGGGGGTAAAGGATACCTTAAAACTGGGTTAGAAGCAGGGATGGTCTCCCTGCAGCTGGAGCCGCATTTGTGAGGTCGGGGAGAGGGGGTCGGAGGTCAAATGTTGTAGCATGCCCCAAGGCAGCCTGTAAAGTGGCACTTAGAATTGCATCCCACACGGCGCTCCCCCCATGCTGGTCTTGGGAGCACGGGAGGAAGGGCGGAGGCCACTCCTAGTCTACATTTAAAGCAACCCTGGAGGTAGAAGGTGCCCTCCAGGCTGTGGGGGGGGGGGGGGGGGGCTGGAGGCCACACAGGTCCCATGCTGGGTGCCGGAAAAGCATGAGTTTCCACTGGCTCTAGCTGCCAGTTCTCCATGCAGGTGCAGCCCCCAGCATCCACCATCACCACAGGAGCAGGGGGACCCAGGCAGCTGCCCGACATGGAGGAAGCAGGTCAGTGTGGAAAGCACTATCTTGCGGTCTTGACTGGAGGGCAGGTGGCAGTAGGGGCGGAGGAGATGGGTGGGCTGTCTCTGCATGGGCAAGAGGAGTAAAGGGCATGGTCAGGAGGCAGGCAGCATCCACAGAGACATGTGTGTGGTGGCAATGGGCAGCCTCCCAGACCCCAGCAACAGCTAGAAGAAAGGGGTGGCCACACTGTGAGAAGTACCCTGCACATCTTTACACAGCCCGCAGCGCCACGGGCGCCGCGGACTGAATAAAGCTGTAAGGGCTTAGGGGGAGGAGTTAGGGCGGGCTCTGTCCAGGATGAGGAAGGGTGCCGATTGGCCCCTTCCTCCGGACAGACCATCGGCTGGGCCAATCGGCAAGCGCTTCGTGGCCGATTCCCGCCCTGCCGACAAGGGAGCAACTGCGAGCCGCAAGGAGCGCTGCTCGCAGTTGCTCCCTTGTCGGTGGCCTGACGTCAGGCCGCCAGCCAAGGGAGCCCCCGCCAGCTGCGCGGCGGGGGCTCCCTGCAGGGAAAGGTTAGCGCCCATTATATTTCTGCATACAATGGGCTTTGCCTCTAGTTTTATTATATTAGATACCATTATAGCCCTGGATTTTTTAAAAATTACATTCAGGACACTTTGGGAGGAAGAGGGCAAAGAGAGCAAGGGTACAGAATGGTTGGATTAAGGGATGCAATGAAAACAAAGGTGCACGCAGGCAACGTTTTGCAAAAACCAAGCATGATGGGAGGCTGCCTCCATCAGACTCAGTGCAAAAAGCATGTTGTGAATTTCAGCCTGGGAAAACCCTATTTCAGCCTGAGGAAAGCCCAAATGCAGCTATACTGAAGCCCAAGTGCAGTTTTCAAATGAAATCCAAAGGGAGGCTAAAAGAGGGGGTGTCTCCTAATGCAGAAATGGTCTGAGGAACAAGAGCTCAAGAGTAGATCTTTCTTTGACAGAGTTACTGCCCCGGAGGGAGGAATGCTTGGAGCTCTGTGGGTGGAGCTTGGGGAGGGTGGTGCCAGAACAGGCCCCAGCATCCTGAGAAAACTACAAAAGCCAGTTGATTCCAGCCGTGAAGACCTTCGACTGCAAAATAAACTGTGTCTTTTTCATCTATAGAGACAACCTTACTATAGTTATCACAAGGGAAAAACAAATGATGACAAACACTCTTCAAAGGCACCACCTCATTTGCCTTTTCACACGCCTCCCACACCTTCTAGCAATCTGGGCTCCTCCTGCCCCTGACTCAAATACAAAATGGTGGTTCTAATGAGGGCCCTTCCCTCCCACCTCAATTTCCACTTTCCTGAAAGGAGTTGCATGACCTTGTTTTTTTTGTGGAATTAATTATTTGGAATATCAGCACTGGAGATAGCGGGTTCCCTCCCAACCTACCGAAGCAGCTACAAGAATATTCTTTTATGCCACAGCTGCTGCAAGACTAATTGTTGCGACCAGATGGAGTCAACCATCCCTACCTGGACCGGAAGAATGGATAGACAATTTGAATACGTTCGTATCAACAGCGAAACCGATGAGCATTTTAAATGAAGTCATCAAAAGAGTTTCAGCAATGCTGGGAATGTCTACCTAAAGTGCTAAGATTCATAAAGAACACTGTGTTGTAACTTAAGGACGAGACTGTAAAGGGAAAAAATCGTGAACCTCCCCCTACCTTCCCCCTTCCATATCTGACATTCGATCCCTGCATCTTCTACCTTTTTCCGTATAAAAATAAAACAAATATTTAATTTAAAAAAAAACAACCACTGGATATTGCAGGTTCTGATAAACTGCATGGCCTGTGAAGAAGTTTGGTATCAAGAGAGACTGGCTTACTGGTTTTAGCTAAGGGATGTCTTCTTCTTCTTCTTCTTCTTCTTTAATTTTTTTTTCTTAAGAAACAGGAGAATCCGTGGCCGTTAGGTATTTGTCTGGGTGGACTTTCTGAGAAATGGTCTCCTGTCTCTTCTGTGTTACTTAATAAATAAGAGTCTGGCGTCTGGATGAAAAGGAAAAAGAAAATACATACGTTTACAACCCAAAGCCCTGTGTGGCCCAGCCAAGAACAGAGCGATGATTTCCTGGAAGTAGCTTAACTTTTTGTCAGCCGCTATATTTATCTTTTGGGAATGCAGGTTAGAAACGTTATTGACTTTCTGATCCCGAGCACAAATATTCATTACTAAAGATACGAATTTCAGATAGGAGTGCCAGCCTCCAGGTGGGAACTAGGGATTTCCCAAAATTACCCCTCATCTCCAGACTACAGAGCTTGGGTTCCCTGAAGAAAATTAATGCCTTGGAAGCTGGACTCCCACTGAAGTCCCTGTCCTCCCCTGGGTCTATTCCCAAATCTCCAAGAGTTTCCCCACCTGGAACTAGCAACTGCATCCCAGCCTGCCCAGCCCTGCTGCCAGCCAGGGGGGATTTTGCAACCATCATTTCAAGGATGAAAAACAGCCTTACAAGAAAAGCACCCAGAGTGGCCAAGCCTATTAATAAACAGAACTACAATCCTTCAGAAAGCTTTTAAACTCTTAGTAAGATTGCCGTGCTAACTCTTCATACTAGGCCTGTCAGTCTGCCCCACATATTTAAAAAGCCCAAATTGTGCGGAAGGAACAAACGGGCAGGATGGAGAACTGAGGAAGCAAAGAGATCGAAGGTGCTGCCAACATTCTGCGTGGCATTTTGAAACTGGGCTGCCATAGGTACCAAAAATGGTGTGGAGATGGCCCAAAAATCAGAGAGATACTCTTGGCTTGAGGATGGAGGCCATGAAGAGAAAGGATATGCAGAGACACATGTCATGAAGGGAACATGCACTGTCAGGTGGGAGGGAGATCAGCAATGAAGTTGCACCCCTGGGACCTCCTCTCTAATTAGCAATTTGGGCGGGGGGGAACTACTCTGGCTTGCAACATTCCTAAGGTTTTTGGGCATGGATCCTGAGAAGGGGCCTCAGCAAGACATAATGCTTCAGCAACCATCCTCCAAAGGGTGCCTTTACTCCAGAGGAGCTGACAAATGTCATCAGGAATTCCCTTGTAGAAGAAGAAGAAGAAGAAGAAGAAGAAGAAGAAGAAGAAGAAGAAGAAGAAGAAGAAGAAGAAGAGTTTGTTCTTATATCCCGCTTTTTTCTACCAGAAAGAGTCTCAAAGCAGCTTACATTCGCCTTTCCTTTCCTCTCCCCACAACAGACACCCTGTGAGGGAGGTGAGGCTGAGAGAGGCCTGATATCACTGCTCAGTCAGAACAGCTTTATCAGCGCCGTGGGGAGCCCAAGGTCACCCAGCTGGCTGCATGTGGGGGAGCACAGAATCGAACCCAGCTCACCAGATTAGAAGTCCACACTCCTAACTACTACACCAAACTGTAATTCTGGGAGATTTCCAGATCCCTTCTGGAGGTTGGCACCCTTAGCTGTGCTTAAATGGAGCAGTAGGGATCCCTGCCAAAGGGATAAGTAGCCCCCTTTAATTGTCTGAGGAAGTGTGCATGCACACGAAAGCTTGCACCAAGAATATAATTTAGTGGTCTTAAGGGTGCCCTTGGACTCATACTGTGTTCAGTAAATCCCTTTGTCTGTTTCCTTTTGAGCAAAACCAGAAGCTTCCTGTTTTGAAGACCTATTATTATTATTATTATTATTATTATTATTATTATTATTATTATTATTATTGTTGTTGTTGTTGTTGTTGTTGTTGTTGTTGTTGTTGTTGTTGTTGTTGTTGTTGTTGTATTTATACCCCGCCTTCCCCCCCCCGAAGGCTCAAGGTGGCTTACATAACCCCATCCCCTAAAAACCATAAAATAACAATAAGTTCCAGTAAATTTACAATAGTTGGTAACCAATTGGTCACAGTGGCAACAATGATGGCTTAATCTTACTCATTTAGTCTCCGCATCCTCAACTATGGGAGGGGGGGGTGACACTCTCTACTGCCAGTTTGTTGGGGGGGGGCCTGATCTTCTTACTTAACTATAAGCCTGGCGGAAGAGCTCAGTCTTACAGGCCCTGCGTAAGTGTGGAAGTTCACTGCCTTTACAATTGAGCTTGCCATTTGCCCTCCCTGTGAGTCTTCCTTCTGCCCTCCCCCCCACCCCCAATATAAAATGTTGCCTGGGTTTAAGTACTGCACTGTTTTTTTTTAACCAGCAAACCTTCCAAGCATGTGAAAGGGGCATGGCGTGCCTTTGTTGAAAGAGTTCTTAAAATACGTTCACAGAGATTTTGAATCCCAGAACAGAGAGGCTTGTGAAGGACCCCCCTCCCCTGAGCCTACCAAGAAATTGGATAGCAGGAGAAATCTACTTACCCTTACAGCCCAGAGCTGATTTGGATGCTGGGGATGAGGGTTCCTGCCTTCACTGCTCCTTGCAACTCTCACCGAAAAAGAAAGCAAGCTCTTTATATAGCACCAGAAGCCTTCTGTGGTGTCAGGCAACTTAGAGAAAATAAATCACATGGTTTCTTGAATGTAAACTGGCTGGATAGTTTCAACAAAAACACATCATAAACTTGATTGGACATCCTAGGGATGCCAGCCTCCACATGGGGTCAGGGGATTCAGCCAGAATTTCAGCTCATCTCCAAATGAGTGAGAAGTTCCCCTGCAGAAAGTGGATACTTTGGAATATGAATTCAGTGGCATTGTCCCCCACTGAGGCCCCCGTCCTCCCCAGATCTCCAGGAGCAGCCCTATTCTACCCCCCCCCCCACTGGTGGCCAAAGGAGGGCACCTGGCAATCCTAACACACATGTGTCTGCTAAAAAGAATACTGCCCTTTCCCTGCTCCCTGCTGGGACAGTTTTGCTCCCCCTGAGCACCAGTGAGAAGCAGGAAGCCGGGTGTAAATGGCTCGAGACATTTCAAGGCTGCAATCCGCAGAAGAGGAAGAGTTGGTTCTTACATGCCGCTTTTCTGTACCTGAAGGGGTCTCAAAGCAGCTTACAGTCGCCTTCCCTTCCCTCTCCCCACAACAGACCCCCTGTGAGGTGGGTGATACTGAGAGAGCTCTGAAATCACTGCTCAGTCAGAACAGTTTTATCAGTGCGGTGGTGAGCCGAAGGTCACCCAGCGGGCTGCATGTGGGGGAGTGCAGAATCGAACCTGGCATGCCAGATGAGAAATCTGCAGTCCTAACCACTACACTAGACTGGGCTGAGTGTTTGCCTGTGGGGATGACCCTTTTCCCGGCAAGTAGAGGCGGGGATCAGAAAGCAAATAGTAAATGGCTCCAGCCATTGGAATCCTGCAGCCTGGGCCAAATCACTGATTGCAGAGACCGTTTACGCACAGGGGACTTCACTGCCCCAGCTCCCATGCAGGAGCACAAATTGGGGGGCGGATGAGGTGCACCAGGCCAAATGCTCCTTCATGTCGGTGCAGGAAGAGGTGGGGCAACCTTCCACAACTAAAACTCCAGGCTGGAGCCCGGCATGAAACCTCCAGTGTGTAAAGAGTCAGAGAGCAGATTCTTCTGCTGCAAAAGAGCTCAGAGAGATTTAAACCATCAGGTGGATCAATTTGCAAACCACCCTACTGGTTCATGGTTTGGCCATAAGCCACGGAAATATGGTTTGTGTGCATCCCTTGTTGACACTGCAGGTAAAGTAGTAAAGCGGGATTTTTTTGATCCAGAAATTGTGTCCGCTAGCTCTCACCAGGCTCAATGGTTTAGTGCAGCTGTCCCTAGCCCGGGGACCGGTACTGGTCCGTAGAACAGTTGGTACCGAGCCGCAGCTCCTCCTCGCCTCCTCAGGGGCTGCCCTGCCACTCTGCCGCTGGCTCACCTTTGGTGCTCTCCGGCGGCCACCATGGTTGGGACTCCCCCTCAGCGTGGCACTGCACAGCTGCTGCTGGCAGCACCCCCCAGTGGGTGGCGGAAAGTCAGGGGGGCTGGCGGGAAAGCCAGCAGAGCAGGGACTCAGGCAGCGGCAATGTCCCTTGGCAAAAGACTACCCCTCCCCAGGCCTTAGTAACATTGCCAAGCGTTGACCGGTCCCCAGTGATAAAAAGGTTGGGGACCACTGGTTTAGGGTATTCGGTCTCTTGTCACTTGGCTGGGATCTTCCGACTATGGTTGATACAATAAATGAATTGGAGGCCTGTGTGCTGCCTTTGGAGGTGACGTTTGATGGCTTCAAATGGCTCTCTTTACCCGAAGTGGACATGTTTCTGGGGTCAGTCAAGGCTTCCACTTGTCCCCTTGATCAGTGCCCATCTTGGCTACTCAAAAGCGTGTGGCCAGTGGATAGGAAGTCAGCTCAGGGATATTATAATCTCTCCCTGGTTACTGGGGAGTTCCCTGAGCTGTTAAAGTGGGCAGTGGTGCGCCCTCTCCTGAAGAAGCCATCACAGGACTGGCAAAATCCGGCCAGCTACAACCTGGTTTTGCATCTGGTGTTCCTGGGCAAGGTAGTTGAAAGGGCTGTGGTGGACCAGCTTCTGGCATTCTTGGAGGAAATTTCAGCTCTTAATCCATATCAGTCTGGCTTCCATCCTGGCCATGGGGTGGAGATGGTACTGGTCGCCCTGATGGATGACCTATGTTGCAAGCTGGATCAGGGTGAGTCACCCATGCTCATTTTGTTAGATCTGTCAGCCCCCTTTGATGTGGTTGATCATGAGTTACTGGCCCACCAACTCTCTGGGACGGGGATACGGGGCACAGCTCTCTGCTGGTTATGCTCCTTTCTCCATAACTGGACCCATAGGGTGGCTGTGTCACATTCATATCTACTCGCTTGTGGAATTCCCCAGGATGCAGTGCTCTCCCCCATGCTCTTTAACATCTTCATGCATCTTCAGCTGGTACAGAGTTTTGGGCTGGGCTGTCATCAATATGCTGATGACACCCTGCTACATCTCCTCAAGGATGGCCACCCGGAATCCCCCCTGGAACCAATTGCTAGATGTTGTCATGAACCCCGATTCATTCCATCTAGGTTTCGTTTCCAGCGCCCTCTCAGATCTCTCCGGCCGGTTCTGGCCAAGGCCATAAAGCAATAAACCTATCGCCGAGTTCTCAGCCTCCCTTCCTTTCCCAGCAGGAGATGCTCCATGCGAATGTATCAATCTTACTGTAAGTGTCCTTGTGGAGACAACTCTAAGTCTGCTTGATAAGATTCCGGGCCATCTGGTCGCTTGGGAATCTACCTACCTCTGCTGTTCCCTCGCTCTCCCGCCGAAATGCTTCCGTGCCCCCTCCCTTATTAGGTGGGCACTATAACTGCTTTGCTCATTTGTACTTTGTTATTATCAAGATCTTTGCTTAGGAAGATCTTGGCTTGCTTTAGCGTTCTGTGGACTCTGTCAAATAAAGCTCATCTTGGATTTGCAACTACCCGTTGGGTCTTGGATGTGTCTCTATCACGGACTCAGTGGGCAGGGCTCAGCCTGATTCCTGACAGATGTTTGGAAGCCATGGCTGAATGGCTAGAGAAGAGATGTCTGCAACTCAACCCCTCCAAGATGGAGATCCTATGGCTAGAGAACTGGAAGGTGTCATGAAACTCATAATTCCTGACCCGCATCCTTTGTTTACCTTGTTCATTCATGCTCCCGGATCTCCCACTGGGTTGTGGCACCTCCTTGGGTCCTCTCCACAGTGCCCCTCCCAACCTTTCCCTGCATTTCAAAGGCTTATCTTGCTGTACTTTCTTATCACTCAACTTCAAAGCTGCCTTCTCCTTCTAAATAGATGACCAACTGAGTGGACTTTTGCACCTCTGAAATCAGAGAACACTATTGCTCTTTTCCTGTGTGAACCCAGGTTCCCAGCAAAAGCCAATTCCCTGCTCCCCTCTCCATGCCCAGGTATATATTCTATGTGAACCCCATCCTGGTGTCTCTGCCAAGATTCCTGTCTGCGAGTACAGATGATGTGTAGAGCCTGAATTCTTCCAAATAAAGACTTTTACTTAAAGCTTCAACCCAGTGGCCAAGAGTGGTGTCTGGGGAATAATTCTGTGAGGCGTCAACCGCTTGGTTCCTGACAGAGGACAGGAAAGGAAGCAGGTTTACCCGCCCTGTCCAGGATGTAACTTACTACCGCATTCCAGGCCAGGAACTTGGGAGTGACCTTAGATGCTTCCCTGACTTTGGAGGCACAGGTCAAGAGTGTAGCCCGCCAGGCATTTTCCCACTTTTACCAGTGCCCTACTACTAGCACCCTACTGGTCTTCTGATCACCTGGCCATGGTGATCCATGCAACAGTCACCTCCAGACTAGATTTCTGTAACTGGCTCGACACAGGCCTGCCCTTGCCCTTGATCCAGAAATGGCAGCTGGTGTAAAATGTAGCTGCTAGGGTCCTCACACCTTGGAGGGCTCATATCCAGCTTGTGCTGAGGCAGCTGCACTGGTTGCCAGTTGTGATTTTATGTCCTTGCTTTGATTTTATTTTAATGGGATTTTATTGGGGATTTCAGTTATGAACTAGGTTGTAACCCACTACGAGCCGGTTCCGGGTGTGGCCGGAAATAAAAATCTGAGTAAATTGTGGTGCAGGCCTAGTGAAGCTTCAGAAGCCCTAACTTCTCTTGGCGGGGATTTGCCTCTTGGATTTATTTCCCCTCTTCTGCTGACTCCAATCCTCTCCTGCCCCCGCTTCAAGAAAAGAAAGAAAGAGACTCCTGCTGAGCTTGGCTCCCCCCTTCTGAGCTTCCCTAATCATGTGCAGAACACTTTTCTGTTTCAATGGTGGGGGGGGGGGGATAGAGGAAGACCCAAGTTCAAATCAATCTGAATTCAGAAGGATCCACAATGGAATAAATAAAGTAAGTACAGAATCAGGCTTTCTGGAGACAGCATGGAGATTCGTTTCCTGTTTTCATGTAATGGGAAGGGTGGAAGAGCTGTATCTACAATCAAGCCAAGCAAATACTGAAAGGGAGGTGAGCTAATCTTTTTCAAGATACAGTTTGCCGACCAGACCTTTTAACCAAGAGTAACAAACAAGATTTACTGCAGAACCCCTCCAGTATTTAGTGATTGCTTAGTTACTTCTGTATGGGCCTCTTGTGGTGCAGAGTGGTAAGGCAGCAGGTCCTAGTTTGACAGTCTAACCATGCTGGGAGTAAAGCGGTAACATCACCTTGCATGATCTGGGCACTATAGTTCTTTTAATACAGTCCAAAATCCCTTTTCACCACCGAGTCACACTGCTGACTCATGTTCACTGTATTGTCTACTAAAGACCCCCAGATCATAGAATCAAAGAATCATAGAGTTGGAAGGGGCCATACAGGCCATCTAGTCCAACCCCCTGCTCAACGCAGGATCAGCCCTAAGCATCCTAAAGCATCCAAGAAAAGTGTGTATCCAACCTTTGCTTGAAAACTGCCAGTGAGGGGGAGCTCACCACCTCCTTAGGCAGCATATTCCACTGCTGAACTACTCTGACTGTGAAAAACTTTTTCCTGATATCTGGCCTATATCGTTGTACTTGAAGTTTAAACCCATTACTGCGTGTCCTCTCCTCTGCAGCCAACAGAAACAGCATCCTGCCCTCCTCCAAGTGACAACCTTTCAAATACTTAAAGAGGGCTATCATGTCCCCTCTCAACCTCCTTTTCTCCAGGCTGAACATTCCCAAGTCCCTCAACCTATCTTCATAGGGCTTGGTCCCTTGGCCCCAGATCATCTTCGTCGCTCTCCTCTGTACCCTTGCAATTTTATCTACGTCCTTCTTGAAGTGAGGCCTCCAGAACTGCACACAGTACTCCAAGTGTGGTCTGACCACAGTACTCCAAGTGTGGTCTGATTCTTTGCACACGTACTACTGCAAAGACAAGTCTCTCCCATCCTATAGTGATGCATATGATTCTTCCTACCTAAATGGAGAACTTTACATTTATCATTATTAAAAATCATTTTTGCCCAGTTTTCTAGCCTGTCAAGATCATCTTGTATTCTGATTCTTCTGTCTTCTGGTGTGTTTGTTGCCTCTCCCAGTTTAGTGTTATCATAAAATGTTTTATAGACTTTATCTGACACCAAGGAAACTATAATTGATGTATAAGTCGATTTCTCTGATCTGCTGGAAATATAATTGTAAAAAAGGATCTTTATTCCATCTGTGAAGGCTATGCAAATCCACTAAAACAGTGGTCCCCAACCTTTTTATCACCAGGGACCGGTCAGTGCTTGACAATTTTACTGAAGCCCGGGGGGTGGGGAGTAGTCTTTTGCCACTGCCTGAGCCCCTGCTCCACTTGCTTTCCTGCCGGTGCCCCTGACTTCCCGCCGCCCACTGGGGGGCGCTGCCAGCAGCAACTGTACAGTGCCACACCAAGGGGGAGCCCCAGCCATGGTGGCCCCTGGAGAGCACCAAAGGTGAGCCGGCAGCAAAGTGTCAGGGCTGCCCCCGAGGCAGCAGCCGGGGAGGAGGACAAGGAGGAGCCGCGGCCCGGTACCGAATGATCCACGAGCCGGTACTGGTCCTTGAACCAGGGTTGGGGACCAATGGGCCAGAGCAGTGCCAACTGGATGTTTCTGTTTATTGTTACTTTAAGCAGAGAGGAGTCTGAGAAATGATATTGACCAAATAACATGAAACCTACCTGCAGGTAAAAGAGGGAACAATGTTCCACCAATGGTACAAGTGGCAAAAGGGTTTGGTACCAGTTCTGCAAGCTGGGCTTCAACCCAGTCCTATTCTCTTGATGATCAGTACGGAGACAATCCCACACTCTGGCTAAAAATGGTGACTCAATGACATTTTATTAGTATATACGTATAACTGTGCCTGTTCTAACACACTTTCATGGGCCACTTTGCTGTACAGCTAAAGAACTGACTAATAGCACAAGCCTCTGTAGGTTTACTCAGCTGAAAGTCTCACGCATCCCACATGGTTTACTCCCAAATAAGCCTACACCAAATTGCAATGACCAACGTATGATGTAGCACAGTGGTCCCCAACCTTTCTGAGGCTGGGGACCGGCAGGGCAACTGCCCCGCCCGTGCATCGTGCATGCACGGGCTGTGCCTGTGCATAGCGCATGCGCGGCCAAAATCGTGCATGCGTGGCACTTTCGCGCATGTGCAAAAGAGCAGCGCATGCGCAATTTCGGCAGCGCATGGCGCATTCGTGCATGCACGGCCCGGCCGCACATGCGCGATGGGCGGCGCGACCCTGATTCCCTCTCCCCGCCCTCCCGCAGTAAGAAGCTTCCCGGGTCGCAAGCTTGTGGCCTGGGAAGTATTTTACTGAAGGGGGGCAGGGAGAGGGAGCCGCGGCCCGGCGCCATGGCCTTCGCGGCCCGGCACCGGCCTGCGGCCCGCAGGTTGGGGACCACTGCACTAAAACATTTTAGCAAACGATACACACTAAGACCCTTTATGCATGGTGGCAGCTTCCCTGTGCTGGTGCCGTGCTGTTGCGGCGGGGCATGATACCCCCTGTTTCCCATGTACACACGGGAGTGGGGCATGCTGGGTTGCCCTGACGTAGCACGTGCACGCGCTTTACACCGGAGCCAGGAGGGTCGGATCGCTGCCGGACGAGATAAGTGAAGCAGCAGGGGTGTGGGAGGTGGGGAGGGGCCAGGCCCCCTCCACACACACTTGTGGGGCCAGGGGGCTGCCCCTGCCAGCTCCGTGGCTCCACGGAGCCCACAGGGGCATGCAGTGTCCCTTAAGGGACACCGTAGGGTCGGGCCTGGGCGGGCTGACAGGCCTGGTGCTGGTGATTATGCACAGTGCTGGCCTGCCACAGCCCCGGCTTACCCAGGAAGCTACGGAAGATCCCGTGTTTGCTTAATGCGGGCCTTCCGTAGCCCTGGGCACACTGGTGGCGGCGGCAAGCATTATTGGGGATTTTCCCCGAAGTGCTGCCACCGCCAATGCGGGCAGTACAGCCCGTGCATAATGGGCCTAAGATAGTTTCCATAACTAAAATAGAGATTCCTCTCACCCCAGAATTATTTGTATTGTACATGGTGAAAACAAATAACCAGATAAATTGATTCTGTTCATGATATCGGCTACTAGGTTACCTTTTGCGCAAAAATGGAAGGGAAAGGATATCCCTCCAATAGATCAGTGGTCCCCAACCCCCAGTCCGGAGACTGGTGCCGGTCCCTAGATCAGTCGGTACTGGGCCGCGGCTCTTCCTTGTCCTCCTTCCCAGCTGCTGCCTCGGGGGCTGCCCTGCCACTCTGCCGCCGGCTCACCTTTGGTGCTCTCCGGCGGCCACCATGGCTGGGGCTCCCCCTCAGCATAGCACTGCGTAGCTGCTGCTGGCAACGCCCCCCCCCAGAGGGTGGCGGGAAGTCAGGGGTGCCAGCGGGAAAGCAAGTGGAGCAGGGGCTCAGGCGACCGTGTTGTACCTCAGTCCTCAGTAAAATTGTCAAGGGTTGACCGGTCCCCGGTGATAAAAAAGTTGGGGACCACTTCAATAGATGATTGGCTCCTAAGAGCAATTTCAATGGCAGAGTTGGATAAGCTGTGAAATATCATGAAGGATCAAAATACAGACTCTTTTTTACAGACTTGGAACTCTTTTCTAAAGTTTATGGAACTAACCATGCCTGGAACAGTCTTGGCAGCTTTTAGATTCCAGGTTAAGAGATGGCAAAGATAGATTTGAAATAATATGTTATTTTTCTTCTTTTTTTTAAATTCTGCGTAGACACAAGAATCTGTTCTTCTTTCTTAGAGACTGAAGCACTCCCAATGCTTATTATAGATGATACTTTGAAGACTTAGTGGAGGGGGGAGGTCTTAACTAGGTTTTTGAAATTAGATACATTTCCTGTTTACTGTTCTGTATTCACATTTGTATATAACCACACTTTGCAATCGAAATTTATATCAGTTTGTTTCTTGATTGATTCAACATAACATGAAATATTTTGAAATAAAGGAAACTTGAAATTACATAACCTCCCCCAAAACAGTAAGACACATAACAGTAAGACTTCAGTTGCTTGGAAGGTTTGGTTGGTGGTAAAAATAGTGTGGTATTTAAACAGAGGCAGCATTTCCTGTTTGAGTTGAGGTCAGGCAGGAAACTCACCGAAAGCGTAAAAGGCAGTGTCTCTGTTTCACAGCAAGTTATCAAAACAACACAATACAACAAACTGTTTTTTTTTTAAAGCAAATGGGTTTGGCGTGGATCCCGTCGGCCCAGTCAGAATAATAGAATCATAGAGGTGGAAGGGACCTCCAGGGTCATCTAGGCCAACCCCCTTCAGAATACAGGAAACTACCTGCCTAACCACAGTGACACCAATTCCAAGCCCAGATGATCCCTCGCCTCCAATCAGAATCCTTGGCCAGTCTGGCCTGGAAGGAATTCACCTCCTGATTCCAAAGTGGTGATTGGCATTTCCCCGGGCATGCAAGGAAGGGCCACAAGAGCCAAGCACCATCCCTCCTGCCCATCCACTTACAATCTGCCTGTTGAAACGTAGAAGTTTGAGAAGTGTGAATCATTTTATGCACTTGTATTACACACTTTATTGCTCGATGTCTAGCCTCCAATTGTGCTATTGCTTTAGAAGTGGTCCCTGTGACATTATGCCCTTGTGAAGCATAATGTCACTTTATTGCTTTATTGTCAGCCTCCAGGGAGGGACCAGAGATCTCTTAGAATTACAACTCAGATCCAGACTACAGAGGTCTGTTCCCTCCAGAGAACACAATTGCTTTAGAGGGGGTCCCTGTGAGGTTATGTCCTTCTGAGGTCCCTCCCATCACCAAAATTGTTTTCTCCTACGCTCCAACCCCAGATCACCAGGAATTCCCCAACCCAGAGTTGGCAACGCTACCAGAGAAGGAAGTGCTCTTGGGAAATGTTCTTAGGGATGGGAAGAATCTCTGCAGGATATAATGCCACGAAAGACCATTTCTAAAGCAGATTCAAGTGGGTAGGCTTGTTGGTCTGAATTGGCACAGTAAAATCAGTCCAGGAGCATCTTTGAGACCAACAAAGATGTATTCAGGGTCTGAGGAAGAGTGCTTGCACTCGAAAGCTCACGCCTTGAATGAATCTTCATTGGTCTTAGAGGTGCTACTGGACTCTGATTTTATACTTCTTAAGCAGTTATTCAGAGGCACAACAGGCAGTTTCTACTGGCCTCCTCTCTGCAGGACAGCTCTTTCTTGTGCCTATTTCCAGAGAAGGAATTCATCATCAACAGTTGGCACCTTGCGTTCCAGCAGGGCTCCTGCTTCTGCCTTCATACAGTGTGGACCAGAGGAGAGTTATACTGTGCCCAGTCCACTGACCTCAATGATCTGAGAAGGGTCTAAGACAGCTTTTATCAACTTTTTTGCCATTGAGAAACCCTCATTCTTCAGGCTTCAAGATACCCCAGAAGTGGTGCAATTGTGCAGAATATGGTTGGGAAGCAGAGCTGTGGACACGCCCACCCGGGGCCCCTCCTATTCCCACCCCCTCTAGGTTCATCATTGGCCATGATGGGAGGTCTACATGGCCATAAATGGCTATAAACACCTGAATAACATTTAATAAATTTTAGAAATGTATATAAAAAAAATCAACTCCAACCCATTTGGGAAACCCTTTCAAAGCTATCAAAAAAATTATTATAGTTCCTAACACTGCCAAATTATATTATAGTGACAAATATATTTAAAAGCAAGCCAGGTTTCAGGCATTAGTCTCCCTGCTTTGAGGGATTATCCAAAAGTTTAACCACTTCTGCACGGAGGGCCAAATCACACTATATCTCCTATCCGCTATGGTGGGATAGTACATTGCACTATTTCTCCCCTCTACACTCTGCCGCCCATCTTGCCTTTTCACCTTCTCACTAGCAAGGAAAAAGGTTCAAGTGAGAGCAATGTGCTGTTGACTCACTGCTCATCAGCCTGTCCATCACTGGAGAGAACCAATCAGAAGTGTGTTTGTCTCCAAAGTTCCCCCAGCATGATCATTTAAAAATATATATATATGTATATTGACACCTAAGCGTGGCAATGTGTATGTGATGCAATGGATATACGTTGCCACAGAAAATACAGACAAAAAAATCCAAATGCATTAGCAGTGGCTTGGGTGGGCTGGCTGGCTCAGGAAATCATCCTGCCTGCTCCCAGTGAGAACAGGCATTCTCACTCCCTCCCCCCCCCCATGCCGGGATTTCCATGATCCTTCCTCCTCCCCTTGATGCCTCTGACCACCGCCTCCTTCACATTGCCAGAAGCCCAAGAGGAAGGAGGAGGAGGAAGCCCTCTCCTATCTGTGTTTACTCCAAAACCATGGGGGGGGGGAATCAAGCATTTCCCCCTCCATATAGTCTAATCCCTTCTTGCTAACTCCTTGCTCAGTGCTGGGACAGACAATAAAGGTCAAGGTAAAGGTATCCCCTGTGCAAGCACCGAGTCATGTCTGACCCTTGGGGTGACGCCCTCTAGCGTTTTCCTGGCAGACTCAATACGGGGTGGTTTGCCACTGCCTTCCCCAGTCATTACCGTTTACCCCCCAGCAAGCTGGGTACTCATTTTACCGACCTCGGAAGGATGGAAGGCTGAGTCAACCTTGAGCCGGCTGCTGGGATTGAACGCCAAGCCTCATGGGGAGAGCTTTCAGACTGCATGTCTGCTGCCTTAACACCCTGCGCCACAAGAGGCTCTGGGACACACAATAAAGGGTGGTAAATCCCCTTTCTTGGATTTACCGCATGGAGGTTTAAAAATGGCCAAATCGTGACATGCCCTCCAAATGTTGTTGACGTCATTTGGAGGGGCTCAATAAGTTGACAACATTAGGAGGCTGCGATGTGAGAAATTCCTTGTGCGGAAGTTGTCCTTGAGTCACAGGGACTCAGAAATCTCACCTCATTTTCTTGAGGGACTTTCGTCCAGAGAAATCTGATTTGCTTATATTATTAGAAAAATGAGTAGAAAAAAATATCAGTCTTATCTTTTTTTCCAATCTGTTCTACCATAATATTTTATTTATTTATATTTATATACAGCTGGTCTCAAATGTCTCGTGGCGGTTTACAAAAATCCATATATACAATAAAATCCCATTAAAACATAGTTAAAACACAATATCAAGATGGGGGATAATAAATATATAACCCACTCCCCTCCCCCTGTTCAGCAAGGCTCATCACTCTCTATCTGGGAGTGAGGTTGGTCTCAGCTAGAGACAATAGCTATTAGTAAAGCCTGTTGCATTCTGTAATACAATGGGCACTAGCTCATGGTTTGGTGTGGGTTTAGTGCCTGACTTGGAAGCTGGAAACCCTAAGAGGAGGCCTCTCTGTGCACAGCAGTCCTGACCCAAGACAGGTTCAATTCCACACCTAGGAAGTGTGGAATTCCAGAACATGAACCTACACCTATCTGGCAACCTTACCTCTTCTCTGCAATGCTTTCTTGACCAGCAAAGCATGGTCAAAGCACGCATTACCTTGTGGGGGGAGTGAGGGTTAATGATGAGAGCCCCTTCTCAGTTCAAGCAAAGAGTGTGATTGTTGTCTCTTCAATGTTACCTGGTAAAGAACTTGATTTCTTCAACTATGACTTCTTAGTGTCTGGGGGGGGGGGGGCTATCCTCAGAACAGCTATGCTCATGCCTACTTTCCTTGAATATGAGCCTCACCAGCCAAAAGTTACTGCTGAGACTGTGATGTATGTGGCAAACAGATCATCTACATTCAACCTTTGGAACAAAGGGTCTAGCCAAACATTATATGAGTCTGCCCAGGTCTTGCCAAATCAGCCAATTTTCAAAGCTAAATCTTGGGATTCCCTCTCCTGGCCTTCCTGGTCCTAGTATCACATCCCCAACTTGGAGCAGCTTCAGGGAGCTGCTGTCAGGATTCAAGCTGAGCCCTGCCAGTAAAGTCTGTGATAAAGACACATCCGAGATCGAACAGGTAGTTGAAAAGACAAGGGAGAACTTTATTGAACAGACGTGACAGAAATGCTAGACCTCCTAAGCAAGGGTCTTGGCAATAACGAAGAACAATGGACACTGCAGAGATATTATAGAATATTCTCGATAGGGGAGGGGGAACAGGCATTTTTGCGGGAGAGCAGAGGGCAGCAAAGGTGATGGAATTCAGAGGCGGCCAGATTGCCAGGATCTCATCTCTACAGCTATATTTCTGTTGAGTCTTTGCTGTCCATGCAAGGTCGCAGGAACAGCCCGATAAAGAAAAGGAAGGAGGACGCCCAACTGGGAAAGCAGGGAGAGTCTTGGATCCAAAGGACAGATTTACAGGTTTATGACAGCTGGCCTTGCCAGAGTCCAGGAAATGAAAAAGTCATGAATCGGGGCTCATGACAGCTGCTATTTGGCATATTAGGGAAATGTATGTACAGCCTGTCAGCCTACATAAGTTTCTCCAACAGGCAAATATCAGTTCTTTGAGGCAGTTTAGGAAAACAGTATGTGAGAACTTAGACCCTTTCTCCTCACTTAGGGTTACAAAGCTGACCCTGGCAACCAGTGGGATGATTGGAGAGAGGAAAATTGTGATGCCACCTACATCAATATGTTGTTTCTGGGGGGAAACCAAAAGTGATACAGGGATCTAGGAATCACTGGATGTAGAATGTTGCCATTGACTCTAATTGGTGCTGAAACGCTTCAGCCAGTCTGGCTGAGGCCGAAGCAGTCCAAGGCAGCTGCAGCCGCAGCCACAGCGGTCCAGATCGGGACCACTGTGAACAACCCTTCTCCCAATTTGCTGTTTTCTGCAAATTTAATTATTTCCTCCACCCCCTCATTCAGATCACTGATAAAAAATGTTGAAAAGTACCAGAGCCCTGTGGCACCCCACTGCTCACATATCTCGAATCCAATGAAACACCATTGACAACTACTCTTTGGGTGTGGTTTTCTTACCATTTCCCTGGCCACCTAACATCCCAAAATCCAGTCTGCAGTCTCCCAATTTGCCCATCAGAACATCATGGGGAAGCCTTGTCAGAAGCCTTAAGGGAATCCAGGTAAACAACATCAACTGAGTTTCCACGATTGTGTAAGCCCGTCACTCGGTCAAAGAAGGAAACCAGGTTGGTTTGGCTGGACCTGTTGGAGACAAATCCATGCTGACTTTCCCATATCAACAAATTGTTCTTCAGATCGTTGCCGATTAAAATCTGCTTCATTATCTTCCCTGCAACTGAAATCCGTGTCCTGGGTTATCTTCCCTTTTCTGAAGAAGAAACATTTATTCTCAGCTCACTCCCAGGTTTGGTGTCTCTGATGGCCGACCTACAGTGCCTAGTAACAAAAAAGACATGGGGGCCAAGAGTGATTTACCCTCCTCCATACCACACCCACATCGCACAAGGTTTAAATTATGGGTGTCACTGTCAGGTTTCTTGCCATTCTGATTGTTTGGCTCTTAAGTTTTAGACCTGATGTAAAACCACTGAACTGCTGGAATTCCAGGCTGGAATTCCCCTTTCTCTTTGCTACAGTGAATTTGGTCAATCAGTAAGTCAGTCAGTCAGTGTGTTTTCATAGATGGTTTGACCAGCTTGTTGCGGTTTCTGTTCTCAAGGTTTCGACCACCTGACCAACCCAGGAATCAATATTTGCACAGGGGACAGTAAATATGGCAACTTTAACCCTGAGAGATAAATCCAGGAGATGACCCAAGAAGTCCTGTAATTTATGCAAAACTCCCTCCACCACAGCAGTAGGGTAGGACTTCTGATTGGCACTTCAAGGCCTGATCAGGTAATATAGAGGGGGAACAGGGAAGACAGGACACCCGTTTGAAGCAAACCAGCCACTGCTGATCTCCAGCTTCTGAAAGTGGCATTTGGCCATAAACGGTAAGCACATTTCCCTTGGTTTTGTATCCTTCCCAGATTGAGCGTGGATGTTTTAAATAACTGTGTATAGCTCTTTCCCTCAAATGTGTAATACATAATTGTACAGGAGGACAATTTTATAAAGGCAATGGGGCCGGCTACAACGGAACGGTACATGAAGGTTCTTTTCACAAGGGTTGGACTGCTTGGACATATTAGATATTTTATCCCTGGCATTGCAAGTGGTTGAAGGCACGAGAGCCTTGCAAAAAGAAGAAAAGGTAGAGGATCAATAGAACACAAATTGTGGTGCCAAATGCATGGGTCTTGGTAAAGCATCCAGCATCCCCCTCCCCTGGTCACTAGCAGGGGATAGGGGTAACATTATCTGGTCCAGTTTGAGAAATCCTTGGAGATTTGGGGATGGAGCCTTGGGAGGACAGGGGCCTCAGCGGGGTACAATGCCACAGAGTTTACCAGGGGAACTGATCTCTGTAGTCTGGAGTAGAGAGGTCTCCAGCAGGTAGGTTCCGGGTGACTGCAGGGTTCATCCAAGGATCTCCAGAAGGCTCAGGGAAAAAAAAAAGATCTGTTCTGGGTCCCCCCCCTCCATGAGGTTTTTCTGTGTGCTGCTTAGTCTTTCTGGTGCTCTTCTGAGTCCAGCTCCTCCTTCTCCTTCTCCTTCTCCTTCTCCTTCTCCTTCTCCTTCTCCTTCTCCTTCTTCTTTGCTGCTTTTCTCTACCCAAAGGAGTAGTGGCTTCAAGTGGCTTAAATTTGCCTTCCCTTTTCTCTCCCCACAACAGACACCCTGTAAAGGAAGTGAGGCTGAGGGAGATCTGAAGAAGATCTGGTTCTTATATGCTGCTTTTCTCTCCCAAAAGGAGTCTCAAAGTGGCTTAAATTTGCCTTCCCTTTCCTCTCCCCACAACAGACACCCTGTGAGGGAGGTGAGGCTGAGAGAGCCCTGATATTCCTGCTCGGTCAGAACAATTTTATCAGTGCTGTGTCTAGCCCAAGGTCTCCTTCTTGCCTGTACATAATTCATTCCACTCCCCCTCACAGTGGAAAGGCTGCCGGGCTTCCAGTCTTTCCCTAGAGATGTTGACTTTGAAAAGTGTCAGGTCAATAACTCAGTTTCTGTATCCTTAATAACCTGAGGGGTTTGGTGTCTGCTGCACACCACTCAAAAGGGGATGTTTAGCAGGGACAAGAGAGGGAGCAGGAGAGCTTGGAGGTAGAGTTGCCACCTTTCCTTCTGGCTCCTGCTCCTGTGTCTGCCAGCAGTTTGATCTGCAGATGAGGTTGTCCCACTCCTCTTCCCACAACAAGCAATGGCATCTGCTGAATCTTGCCGATCACACTGTTAAAGGCCCAAGAGCGAGGCCGGATGTTTCCCTGTGCTGGTGGTAACTTCTCCTGCGACCCCACAAAGTCTGCCATAACCTCCTAGTTTGTGCAGATGAAAAAAGAGGGAGATGTTTGCAGAAATGATGAATGATTACTGCCTGGGCTTCCTCTGTGACAGGGACTAGCCATGTGTGATTCATTTTGGATAGTTCAAAAAGTACCTGAATCAGTGTCGATTCAGATACTTTTTGGATAAATCTGGTCCGAATCATGCTTCCCCTTAAGTTAAACTGGCCAATTCAGCCTTGGTTGAATCATCAAATCACAATTTGAGCACAATTAGGCCATTGGTTAGTTTAAAAGGGTAAAATAACTTGAAGAGCTGGAACTTTTTACTAGCCGAAGAAGTCACAGCTTAAAATCTGACTACACACCAAGAAATTGGCATGGACTACGATTACATCTTATCTCTGAATGAGTCTACCATTATTTACCAAATTAAACAAAGGCTCCTTGATCAGGTATTTCAAAAAATCCACCCAACTGTTCCGGCGACTTGTTCTCCCTGTAGTCTCCAAAACCATTTATGCACTGGAAACTTCACTGTTCCACCTCCTGTGCAGGAGCACAAATCAGGGGCGGATGAGGTACACAAGGCCAAATGCTCCCCCATGTGGGTGCAGGAAGAGGTGGGACAGCCTGCCACGACTAAAACTCCAGCCTGCAGCCCAGCATGAAACCTCTAGTGCATAAACGGTCCAAGTGAAGCCTGGAATAATGCCGGCTTATTTCTATAACTTGGCAAATCCTCTTTATCGCAGAGCATTTTTGCTTGCTCGGCTCAACGCCTTTCCATCCAAAGTATTACAAGGGAGATTTGCAAAGATTTCTTTCGAAAACAGACTATGCACTTGTGAATCAAATTCTCCTGACACCATCCAACATATCTTACTGGATTGTCCCTTGTTCATTGTCCAGCGAAGGCATATTATACCTCTTATACCAAAATGGAGAAACCATTCAAGAGACCTGATCTGCCAGTTTTTATTGAATGATAAGGAAGCCGATGTCACTTTTATTATGGCTGAATTTCTGTCTTCAGTTTTTAAATTCAAACTGACTGATGTATCTTGACTTTCTCTGCTTATTTTGTTAATCTGCTTTATGCCAATAAAGGTATTGTGTGTGTTTGACTAAAATGTCCCTTTTATGACTATTCCATGGTAGGGGGAGGTGGGGACGTGAGGTAGAAGCTCCATATTTGAAGCGTAGCTGTGGGAGTCTCTCCTCAAAAGAACCCCCAGGTTTCAAAAAGATTGGGCCAGGGGGTCCAATTCTACAGACACCCAAAGGGAATTCCCATGTCTGACCTCCCGTTTTTCCAATGGTGAGGAGAAAAGACAAGAACACAGAATCTTTTCCCTATGCCATTGGAAACAATGGAGGTTGGATGGGGGCATCCTTTTTAGGGGTCCATAGAATTGGACCCCATAGCCCAATCTTTTTTAAAACTTGGGGGATTCTTTTGAGTAGAGGCTCCTATAGCTACACTGCTAATTTGGTGCCTCTACCTCAAACCCTGCCCTCCAAGACCACAGTATAGACAGAAAGGGAAAAAGTTCTATCTATCTATCTATCTATCTATCTGTCTGTCTGTCTGTCTGTCTGTCTGTCTGTCTGTCTGTCTGTCTGTCTGTCTGTCTGTCTGTCTGTCTGTCTGTCTGTCTGTCTGTCTGTCTGTCTGTCTGTCTGTCTATCTATCTATCTATCTATCCATCTATCCATCCATCCATCCATCCATCCATCCATCCATCCATCCATCCATCCATCCATCCATCCAATTTCTAGCCCGCCATTCTCGGTAACCGGTTTGCGGTGAGTTGCATAAAAAGTTAAACAATAAAAACCCATTTGACTGGATACAGGCAAATTGATTCAGCCGAATCCAAGCCAGGGAAGGGTGCTTTGGGTCCTTAAAATTTGGGTCAGATCTGAAATAGTATGAATTTGTTGTTGTTATTGCTCATGCCTAGTCATGATACGGAGGAAGGCAATGGCAAGCCACCTCTGGATGTCTCCTGCCTTGAAAACCCTCTGGGGCCACTTTAAGTCAGCTGTGACTTGACGGCACTCTCCACCCCCACCACATGGTCAGACCATATGGAGGTGGGATGGCATTTGGGGTATGAGGAGAGCAATCACAGGAGACCAACAAATCTTAAAATCTTTTCCGCCAACTTTTCCACCATTAGAAATATCTCACATGGATTTTGTTCTCCAGCTCTGAAGAGCTTCTCTTAATGAATCCATGCCAAATCCATCCTTTCAAAGAAAATGTTTCAACAATGTTTAAAATTTCGTTAACCGTTGGCTTTTTTTTTCTCTCCCTGATCAGTATGCACGAAGAATCAACATGGGATCGGCAATCTCACAAGAAATCGTAAGAGATGAGCTGGGAAAGATGAAGGAAGCTTTGGATAATAACAGTCTCTCAGATGTCATAAAACAAAGTAACATTAACTTGAATTTGTTGAAGAATACCACCCTAGACGTTGCCATCACAGGGGTGTCAGGTGTTGGGAAATCGTCTCTTGTGAATGCCCTGAGAGGAATGACAGACTTTGAAGAAGGTGCAGCTGAGACTGGAACAGTGGAAACAACAATGAATGCAAAGGGATATCCACACCCCACATTCCCCAAAGTAACAATATGGGACCTTCCAGGAATTGGGACACCTTGCTTTAAAGCTGAGGAATACCTGCGGAAGGTGAATTTTGAGAGGTATGATTTCTTCATGATCCTTTCCTCAGAACGTTTCACCACAAATGACATCCTCCTGGCCCGTGAAATTTGTAATATGAACAAAAAGTTTTACTACGTGTGCACCAAAGTGGATCGCAGGGTAAAGTCTGCAAGAAGGCAACAAAGCTTCAATGAGGAGAGAACCCTTGAGACGATAAGAAAATACTACTGCGCTAATTTGGCAAAGGCAGGGGAATTCTGGCCAAGGGTTTTCCTCATCTGCAGTTGGGATTTCAATAAGTACGATTTCCCACTCCTGCAAAAGACCTTAGAAAATGACCTGGATGATCTCAAGAGGTATGCTTTAATTACAACGATGCCAAATTTATCAAGAGAAGTCCTGAAAAGGAAGAAGGATGCTATGGAGGGCCTTATATGGACACTGTCCCTTGTGTCCGGTGCTGTTGGTGTCATTCCCATCCCAGGGCTGTCTACTGTCTGTGATTTTGGCATCTTGGTAGGAACAATGATAGATTTTTGCAAGGTCTTTGGCTTGGATGAGGATTCTCTCCATAGGCTTGCGAGCCGCGTTGGGAAACCTGTTCCAGTGTTGAGATCAGCTATCAAGAAGTCTGAAGTGGCCAACAGGATCACACGTGAATTTGTCACTCGTCTTTGGCGGAGGTCAACTGTATGTAGAACAATGACAACAGCAGAAATTTTTCTTGATTTTATACCTGTATTGGGCTCTGTATTTGGTGGAATTGGTTCATTTGCCACTACATTCTACATGCTGAAGAGCTTTCTGAATGATGTTGAGGAAGATGCTGCGAATGTTCTGGCCATAGCTACTGCTCCATACCCATCTTTGCCCCCACAGAGGAAATTCAGACGGGGGGAACTCAAGGTGAATTGATGGAGGGGGCCTGAATTACACAGAAGTAGCACTTGCCCTCAAGGCCAATCTCCCATTTACTTCTATTCTTACCTTTTCTACTTCTCTTCTAAGATCTTGTACGATCTCTAATGCTAGGATAAGTAGTAGAGGTTACAAAGGACCTCCCTGTTATGTTTTACATGCCAGAACTTATTGAGTCCTTCAAACTTTCTGCTTATGCCCTCATGCTAACATGATAAATGCTCACGGGGAAATCAAGATATTAAAGATAAAGCAATAAATATTCAATGTTTGCTATTTTATCAATCACTTTCAAAACTAAAGAAGATCATTAACATGGAAGGTGGAGCTCTAAGAGATGCAACTGAGTTCAAATCGTTGATTGCAAAACTAAAAGACCATTAACTATAATGGATATATAAGATGAATCTTCAACTTGTAACAGAAGAAGTGAAAAATGTATTATCAAATCTATGCAGAATTTTAGAGAGCAGATAACTATAAATCAATGGGAATTCTTATGGGAGAAATAAATCAGGTTTACAGCTAGCTAGGAATTAAGACAAAAATTGGTACAAAATGCTTTTTAGATGGTATAACCTCAAAGGAGATTGAAAAAAATACAGTTAAATGTACAAAGGAAAATGCTGGAAATGCTAAGATGCAGATGGAATTTTTAAAAAATATGTGCTGGACTTGTAAAACAACAACAACAACAACAAAAATTGGAAGGACATAGATGGACGTTAGATGGTGGTACTGCCTAGAATTATCTACACAGCTAAATGGAAACTGCATGTCTATCCCTGCCTAGGAGAACGGGAAAATGAACTCATTGAATATACAGCAATGGCAAAATTAACATCTTATTTGAGAAATAGATGAATCAAAATATTTGAGGAGAGATGCAAATAGGAGACAAATTTAGGATGAGAAGTAGTTCAAAAAAGATGTACACAAATGTATTAAAATGTTGGTGCAGACCAAGCATATAAATGTATTTAAAAAGTGGATCCTGAGCAGAAATACCCTCTACTTATTATGAGACTAGGCAAAAAGCCCACTGCAGTAGTAAATGCAGTGGGCACTAGTGGTACATTGGGTGGGGGTGGGGGGGGGAGGCAGCAGGCACGTGGAGAGGTAGGACTCTTGAGGCATGGAGCGGCTTCCCTTCTGTGCCCTTTGCCTTGTACTCTGAGGGCGGCGGGGTGAGCATGTGGTAGCCTTGAGGCTGGGGCTCTGTGGCCTGGGTTCAGCTGCCACTGCCTCACTGCCATGACCACTCCTGCATGGCTGTCACTTTGCTGCCGTCTTCTTGGCCACCGCTGCACCGCCTGCTGCTGGGCAGGGCTCGGTGGCTGTTGGGGAATGTGTTGCGTGGGCGTTGGTGGGGTGGCCGATGCACAGGAGCATCTGGCTATGAGGCTGCCAACGTGCCTCGTGGCTGGCTCCTGGGGGTGGGCACTGTGCAGACCAGCACAATCTGTGTGTACCAAGCTTCGCTGGGCATGCCCGGATTGGCCCACGCAGCCGGAAGCAGCGTCTGGACATGTGGACATGTCCTGGACACTGGTCTGCCCTTAGTGGCTCTTCCAAAATATTAGAGAGCCACTAACGTTTAAGATATATAACAGATTTTCTTTCAGTACTCTGATAGATTCCTTATTGTTAAAAGTTACAATGAGTGGCAAATTTATATAATCCCAATATGTAGTAAAGATGAAATCAATAATGTAGATGTAAAAAAGAGTATTATGGAATTTGAAACCAAAAATGTTGAATATAAACGTACCCCAATAATAGTAAGTGATGATATATTTTATGGGTAGTGTTTTAGAAGAAGAGTTGTTTTTTATAACCTGCTTTTCCCTACCCGAAGGAGTTTCAAAGCGGCTTACAATCAACTTCCTTTCCTCTCCCTACAACAGACGACGTATGAGATAGGTGGGGCTGAGAGAGCTCTGACAGTACTGCTCTGTGAAAACAGCTTTAACCGGACTGTGACTAGCCCAAAGTCACCGGGAATCAAACCCAGCTTGCCAGATTAGAAGCTGCTCTTCTTAACTACACCAATCTAGCTCTCAAAATTAAAAATTACAATGAAGGCGGTTTTGGGAAGGAATGCTTTTTTTCTTTCATACATCCTGTGTTACATTTTTAAAATAAAGTGACCAGATTTTAACATTGGTAAAGCGGGACACCATTGACCGGGGGGTGGGGGGTTCTTGATTAAAATTTGGTCTATATGGAGCAACAAAAATTTTCATAGAACGTGTAGAACGCAAAAATAAAATTGTACTATATATTTTTTAATTTCAGCATAACTACAATTTGCCAGGGTGCCCCCAGATGTCCCTCCAAAAGTGGGAAAATCTGGTCACCTTATTTTAAAATATACTTAACTGTGATATCCAACTCCTTTTTCATTTCTGTCTCCCCTTTTCATCTTTATTTTGTTTGTTTTTTTGAAAATAAACTTATATCTGAAAACGGCAATGATGATACACATGATCTAACTACTGGAAACAATTGGAAGCAAGGCTTGAATTTCTGAAAGCTCCAGACTTTTAAGTCATGTATGTATTCTATAATGGAGTACAATTGTGACTACAGTTCCTCAATGGATGCCCTTTCACAAGTGCTGATGGAATGTTAATGGGTCCATAGAGAACTTCAAGGGCCAGATGTGCACGATGTGTTCCACAGTTAATTCAGAATTAGTCCCTGCAGCCTCCCATTATGCATCTCATCATTCACATGGATTTTCTTTTACCCATGGTACTTGTCTGCTTTAGGAGAACTGGGTTTGCTTGTGTGTGTGTGTAAATAGCAATGGAGCTTTGCACTTCCTTTGAAAAAAATGCTTTAGTGCAGTGGTCCCCAACCTACGGTCTAGATACCGGTAGCGGGCCGTAGATCATTCGGTACTGGGCCGCAGCTCCTCCTTGTCCTCCTCCCCGGCTGCTGCCTCAGGAGCTGCCCTGCTATGGCCGGAGTTCCTCCTCGGCATGGCACTGTGCAGCTAATGCTGGCAGCACCCCCAGTGGGCGGCGGGAAGTCAGGGGCGCCGGCAGGAAAGCAAGTGGAGCAGGGGCTCAGGCGGCAGTGACGTCCCTCGGCAAAAGACCCCAGGCCTGAGTAAAATTGTCAAGCGTTGACTGGTCCCCTGTGATACAAAGGTTAGGGACCACTGCTTTAGGGAAAGTCTGACACACAAACACGCACACTCAGCAGAGGAAGCAGATACCTCAGTGGACAACTGGAGGGGGAGGGCTGGCAGGAGCTAACACACGGAAATGACACCAAAATGATGACACAAAATGGCAGCAGGGCAGGGAAACAAGTTTGAATGTGGGAATTCCTCACTTGGGTACTGTAACTCAAGATCCAAAGGAAACAAAAAATTGCTCTAAACAGGGATTCAGGGAACATGAGGCGAGGGAGGGGGCACCATTTGTCTACCACTGAGGAGGTAAAATTTTGTATGGAACTTTTTGTATTTGAGACATTACGAACACTGCTGCGGGGGGTTGCTGTACTGTGGAAATGGATTGGGAGTCTCAGTCCACTCCCCAAATCTCCCTGCCAAGTATTATTCTCCTGTCTCTGTAGAACTGCTTTCAGCTTTGGCTGGACCCAGACTCTTTAGTCAAAACTGCCTCTTCGGACTGAAATCTTTTCAGAGTATTCAACAGCTAAGGAACAGAATGGTCTGACGACTACTTGGCCCTTCTGCCATGGGGAATCTCTTCCCCAAACCCGGAACCAAACCTATTGAGATATGATGGCTCCCTTTTCTTAGACCCATTAAACCCATCAATAACCATCTCCGGACCTGGCCAGGACATTGCCCGACATTCTGACCCATGGAAAATTCCATCATGTGCTTCCCTAGGCCATATCACATAGCCCCTTCCCCAAAACCTATATAGCCTGTTTGTTTGTTTTTTTCATTGTTAGTTCCACTGGAAGGAAGGTTAATTACAGAATCTTTTCTGAAGGATGTAACCTCTGCTTTCGTAAGAACTGTTAGATTAGCAGATTGTGCCATCTCTGAGTTCCAACCTTCAGAGGGAGCTATGATCACGCCAGGCCCCCAAAGTTCCTGTTTACTCTCTGATCTTTATAGCTGTCCCTTTGAAGTTAGATGGATACCTCTCAGGCATAGAATCATAGAATCATAGAATCATAGAGTTGGAAGGGGCCATGCAGGCCATCTAGTCCAACCCCCTGCTCAATCCAGGATCAGCCCTAAGCATCCTAAAGTATCCAAGAAACATGTGTATCCAACCTTTGCTTGAAGACTGCCAGTGAGGGGGAGCTCACCACCTCCTTAGGCAGCCTATTCCACTGTTGAACTACTCTGACTGTGAAATTTTTTTTCCTGATATCTAGCCTATATCATTGTACTTGAAGTTTAAACCCATTACTGCGTGTCCTCTCCTCTGCAGCCAACAGAAACAGCATCCTGCCCTCCTCCAAGTGACAACTTTTCAAATACTTAAAGAGGTCTATCATGTCCCCTCTCAACCTCCTTTTCTCCAGGCTGAACATTCCCAAGACCCTCAACCAATCTTCATAGGGCTTGGTCCCTTGGCCCCACATCATCTTCGTCGCTCTCCCCTGTACCCTTTCAATTTTATCTACGTCCTTCTTGAAGTGAGGCCTCCAGAACTGCACACAGTACTCCAGGTGTGGTCTGACCAGTGTCGTATACAATGGGACTATGACATCTTGTGATTTTGATGTGATGCCCTTGTTGATACAGCCCAAAATGGCATTTGCCTTTTTTACCGCTGCATCACACTCCCTGCTCATGTTTAGTTTACAATCCACAAGTACCCCAAGGTCTCGTTCACACACAGTGTTACCTAGAAGCGTATCCCCCATCCAGTAGGCATGCTTTTCATTTTTCTGACCCAGATGCAGAACTTTACACTTATCTTTATTAAATTGCATCTTGTTCTCATTTGCCCATTTTTCCATTGTGTTCAGATCTCGTTGAACTCTGTCTCTATCTTCCGGAGTATTTGCCAGTCCTCCCAATTTGGTGTCATCTGCAAACTTGATGAGTAGTCCCTCCACCCCCTTATCTAATAAATATGTTAAAAAGTACCGGGCCGATCACTGAGCCCTGAGGTACCCCGCTACTCACCTCTCTCCAGTCTGATGAAACACCATTGACAAGAACTCTTTGAGTGCGGTTCTCTAACCAATTCCCTATCCACTTAACTATCTGAAAATCCAGATTGCAGTCCTTCAACTTATCCACCGGAACATCATGGGGAACCTTGCCAAAAGCTTTACTAAAATCCAAGTAAACTACACCAACCGAATTTCCCCGATACAGCAAACCTGTTACTTGGTCAAAAAAGGAAACCAGGTTGGTCTGGCAGGACCTGTTGGAGACAAATCCATGCTGACTTACTGGATTTGGATCACCTGGATCACCAAATGGTCCTCCAGATGTTTGCAGATCGCTCCCTTTAATATCTGCTCAATTATCTTCCCCACAACAGAGGTCAGACTCACTGGTCTGTAGTTTCCCGGGTCATCCTTCCTCCCTTTTTTGAAGATCGGAATAACGTTTGCTCTCTTCCAGTCCTCCGGGACATCTCCAGTCCTTAAAGAGGTTCCGAAGATGATGGACAAGGGCTGTGCAAGTTCTCTGGAAAGTTCTTTGAGCACTCTCAGGTGCATTTCATCCGGACCAGGGGATTTGAACTCATCCAGTGCAGCTAAATGCCTCTCGACAACCTCTCTATCCATGTTAACCTGCCACTCAGACACTATCCTTTGGCTATGGCCATCTCTAGATGTGCCTAAACACTCTGACCTGTGGGAAAAAAACAGATGTAAAATAGGCACTAAGCCTTTCTGCTTTTTCTGCATCCTCCATTAGAGTTTGTCCATCTGCACCCAACAGTGGGCCTATTGCCTCCTTTACTTTACGTTTGCTCCTCACATAACTGAAAAATCTTTTCTTGTTACAATGGGATTCCCTGGCCAATCTTAGCTCACTCTCAGCTTTGGCCTTTCTGATAATTGATCTACAGTGCCTAGTAACCTGTAGGTACACTTCTTTAGAGCTCTGTCCTTCCCTCCATTTCCTGAACATTTTCCTTTTCTTTCTTAGTTCCTCTTGAAGTTCTCTGTTCATTCAAATAGGCTTCTTAGAGCTCCTGCAGTGTTTTCGTCTTTCTGGGATAGTCATTGATTGAGCATGCAATAGCTCTTGTTTGAGTAGCGCCCACCCTTCACATGCTCCCTTCCCTTCCAGCATTCTCGTCCATGGTATGACACTCATCATGTCTCTGAGTTTATTAAAGTTTGCCCTACGAAAATCCAACATCCGTGTCTGGCTACAAGCTTCCTTGGCTCCCCATCTCAAAAGGAATTCTATGAGGACATGGTCACTTCCCCCTAGGGTCCCCACCTCCTTCACCTCATCCACCAACTATTGACCTGTTGGTCAGTATTAAGTCCAGTATGGCTGAACCTCTTGTGGGTTCATCTACCATTTGATAAATGAAATTGTCAGCCAGGCAGGTCAGAAACTTGCATGACTGAGGAATAGGCAGCTATGCTCTGTTTCCTTTCGATAACAGTTTATGCACTGGAGGTTTCATGCTGGGCTTCAGGCTGGAGTTTAGGTTGTGGCAGGTTGCCCCACCTCTTCCTGCACCCACATGGGGGAGCATTTGGCCCGATGCACCTCATCCGCCCCTGATTTGTGCTCCTGCACTGGGGCAGTGAAATTCCCAGTGCATAAACGGTCTTTGACAATCTTTTGTCCCCCTCTTGGAGAAGACTATTCATCTTTGAGAGCAAGGACGCAAACATGAAGTTGCATCTTCCTCCGTCGTAGACAGCTTAGTCTGGATTAGCTCATTCCCTGCCTATTCCCCCAGAAGAGCCACCTGCAAATGGCTACGGATCCCTGGCCCTAAAGAAGCACGTCGGGCCTCAACAAGGGCCAGGGCCTTTTCAGTCCTGGCCCCCACCTGGTGGAAAGAGATCAGGGCCCTGCTGGAACTTCCACAATTCCACAGGGCCTGCAAAAAGGAGCTCTTCCACCAGGCATTTGGTGGGGCCGACTGAGCCATAACACCTACAGGTGCCCCCCAGACTGAGGGACCAAACCTACTGAGGGATTGTCAAGTTATTGTTGAAGTGCCGTTCTAATTGTTCCAGTTGATGTGTTGTTATTATTGTTATACTGTTATATTGATTTTGATAGTGTTCTATGTGAATGTTCAAAAATGTTTTATGTAAACCGCCCAGAGCCGTAGGGAAGGGCGGTATAAAAATAGAAATACAAACAAACAAACAAATACCCTTTCTATCCATCTTGGATTTCCAATAATAAAGCAGATATATTGTAAAAGTGCTACATGGAGGGCGGTATGTGAATATACTAAATAAGCAAACAAATAAATGGAACATGTTTGTTTCCTTCTGTTTTGTAGATAGCCCTCTGCTATCTACAAGCAAGGACTTTTCTGTGTGCGTATTGCAATAGGTTTATTGGCAGAGACAATATTCCAAGAAGAACATCCTCACCATCTTCTGCAGCATCTTGCAGGAAGCCCTTCAGCATGTCATCTCTTTTGTCTTCATTCAAAAACATTCCGTTCTCATTTTAGGGTTGTTCAGGCAACCCCACTATAAGGAACTCTCAGATCCTAAGGTAGTATGTGAGAGTTTTTAACTAGATTTAACGAGAGCCAGTTTGGTGTAGTGGTGAGGAGTGCGGACTTCTAATCTGGCATGCCGGGTTCGATTCTGCACTCCCCAACATGCAACCAGCTGGGTGACCTTGGGCTCCCCACGGCACTGATAAAACTGTTCTGACCGAGCAGTGATATCAGGGCTCTCTCAGCCTCACCCACCCTACAGGGTGTCTGTTGTAGGGAGAGGAATGGGAAGGCGACTGTAAGCCGCTTTGAGCCTCCTTCGGGTAGGGAAAAGCAGCATATAAGAACCAACTCTTCTTCTTCTTCTTCTTCTTCTTCTAGATTCCGGTTCCAAGAGATATCTTTATTATTGTTCTTGGCTGGCTGCCCGAGATAAGGGTGTGTTGTGTGTTGGATTGACACAGCTTCCTGACTGCCCTCTGTTTTTGTGCTCTTAGAAGCCCTGTGGCAGGGACATCTGTGGTATCTGCTGGAGACCTCGGTTTAACCACGGAAGCCTCCAGAAAAGGTGCGGTGTTTGAACTGTCTTGACCTCTCAGAAATGACATCTGGCACTTGGCAAGGTCTGTTCAGAAAAACAATGCAATTACTTTCTGGAAAACATATGTGCTTTCTCTTTCCAAGTGCATGAGAATTCAGACTCTTATCAGGTCTCACAGCACATAAGAAGAGGGAGTTTCAGGGGAAGTGGAGGAGGAAACACCCTTGATCCCACAACTGATCACTGCTGATACTGTAGTTCTTCAAGAGGTCCCTTGGCCAAATCCCTTAAGGAAGGACTGCCCCAGGCCAAACAGCCCCTGAACAAAACATAATGGAGTCAGTCAACAGAGACCCTGTGGGTCATACTGAGGACGTGTAAATATCAGAGGGGTGGAGGGCTCAAGCCAGTATTCCTTGTGCCCTGTGCTCACAAAGAGAAAAGAGCTGGTGTGCATCCGGGGGCATAAAGGCCTTGTCTAGGTTACCAACTCAGGCTTTGGAAATTCCTGGAGGTTTGGGGGCATTGCCTGGGGAAGGCAGGATTGGGGGAAGACAGAGAGCCCCATGGGGAAATGATGCCATAGAGCAGACTTTTTCAACCTTTTGAAACTATTGCCTGTAAGGGTCATTGTATGCCCTTGAGTTCTAGTATTTGGGAAGAGGGGGGGAAATTCCCTTGTCATCTCTCCCTGCACCATGCAGAATTCTTAAAATCTCTATCATGTCACACATTAAAATTAAAACTCCCAGACTCTTCAGCTTTTCCTCGTAGGTGGTCCAAGCCAATCTAGCCACCGTGATTCATGCAGCATTCATCTTCTGCTTAGACTCTGGATTTTTAAGGAACACAAAACCAATGGTTTTCAGTATCTTTCTGGACTTTCATCTGTGCCATAAGATGTGGACTGTTTTATGGTCATTAGTTACTAGGGGCAAAGCCCATTGTATTTTCAAATACAGTGGGCACTAGCATGGGCGCTGGTGGGGCTGGGGGGCTCGCAGGGCTCCTTACATGCCCCCCAGCCAGGCCTTTCCGCCCCCCTGGCCTCGGCGTGGCAAAAAGAGCAGGCCCGACGCGTCTCCGACATGTCGGGCCTGGTCTTTGCATCACGCTGATGCCTTTCCCCCCCCCTTCCCCCTCCCCCTCGAGGTCCCAGCTTTGGCAGGCCCAGAAGAACAGGCCTGCCACGTCTCTGGGCACATCAAAGCCTCCCCCCCCCCAAGGTCCCTGGCTCGTCACTGGGAAAGGAGCAGGGCTGCCACGGCTTCGACAGGGCGGTCCTGCTCCTTTCCCGGCGGCAAAGCGTCTTCCCCTGGCCCACTCACCTTTTTGTCCAGGACGGGCAAAGTGGCCATTGGGGAGCCTCGCTGCGCACAGCTCCCAATTGGCCACTTGGCCAAAAAGTTACACTCGGATGGGCCAATCGGGAGCCATTTCACAGCTTCCAATTGGCCCATCTGAATTTTTATAATGGACTCGCCCCGCCCCTTTGTCCTCCCACCTAGTCCTTACTGTTGTATTTTTACAGAATAGAAATATAGCCCATTGAACTTTGTAATGCAATGGGTGCTAGCAGGGGGCTGGAAGGGGCCGGGGCAGGCGGACCTCCCTCCCCCGGCCTCCAGTGAGGGGCTGGCATGGGCGTGGGCGCTAGAGGGGACAGGGAAGGCATTGGGGAGGGCAGGCTGGCTCGGGCGCATACCTGAGGAGTTGTAGCAGCAGTGAAGTTTGGTCCAGGTGTGGCTGCATGTCGGGGCGGCGAGGAGGGTAGGGATGCAGCCAGAGGGAGGCGCAAGCAGCGTGGCGGCAATCTCGGGGCGATCTTCAGGTGAAGGTGGGTTGTTCACTGCGGCCAGTGAGGCGGATGGAGGGAGCAGGACGATGGGGGGGGGGGGGGGGGAGGCGCGTTGGAAGTGGGCTTGCTCTTGGGCACCGCCGCATTCGTGCCAGTAGCTGGGGGCGTCAGCACTGTGTGAGGAGGGTGGGAATGGAGGCAGCAGTGGCATTGATCCTGGGGAGAGGGCCAGGGGAAGGTGGGGTCCTGTCACTGCGTGTGGAGGCAGCTCGAGGGAGTCAACGCATGGGGGGGAAGTGGGCACGCGGGCATCCATGCATTCAGGGCAATGGCTGGGGTAGTCGGCTCTGTGCACTGATGGAGAATGCAAGGGGGGACCACGAGGGCAGACTGACATGCTTCGCTCCTCCCAATTGGCCTCTCTGAGTGTCAGTCAGTGGGCAAGGGCCGAATCCATGAGTTTTGATCACTGACTCGGCCCATCCCAACACCTCTTACTGCTTTATTAATAGAGGAAGATGTGAACTTTAAAACATTCGTGAGAATATTATGTGGGGGTTCTAAGAGTCGTGCTTAACTCTGCAGAAGAGCTACTTGTCCACTTGAATAGACTTTCCAGAAGGTATAAGAAGATCTGGTTTTTAAATTGTTTCACATTATTTGTTAGATTCAATTGATCTTCCCACTCTTCATTGGAGCCCTTGGCCCTTAAGGATCCACAGCCTCTGGTAGAACACACCTAAAATTCACCATAGCACCAAGAGAGACTCCGTGGGTCAGTCTGAAGCCATGAAAATTGTAGTGAATAATTGAGTTTGCGGCTGGGTTCTTGATTTTAATCAATATCCTTGTTAAATTTCAGAAAAATCTTTGTGATAACTATCAGGCTTTCACTGAAATCCCAGGCAGAGTAAGCAGGGAAAGTAAGACAATGTAACTCTATCAGTTAAGATTGGCTTGTTTTCACCTGGGTAGTTATTCTTTTCTTGAAATAACTATGCAGTCTAGAGATGGGCATGAGCCAACCCATGGGTGTCTGCGGACCCAAGAAATGGAGTACTTCGTGGTTCATGAACTGGGCTTATATGTCCACGTCCTCAATGACCGTGCACAACCACATACTGGTCTTACCCCTCTGTGCGTGTTCGCGGGCTTTTTCAAGGGTGGAGTTTCTTCCCTTGGTGCACACGTGTGAGCTTGTGAAGTTTGCAAAAATCTATCTTCCAGCATAGATGGGACTTCGGAGGGTTGTCCTTTGGTTTCCGTGGCTACTCCAATGTTTTCCCATCTAGCTTGATTGACATCCTTGTTAACGTCCCTTGGTTTCAGTGGGCGAGCCTTGGTATATATAGAGCCTGGGGCCATGTGAGAGATGCCATGGAGTCTACCCTCCAAAGACTCTGTTCTGTCCAGGGAAACTGATCTCCATTGTCTGGCCCAATAATTCCAGGGCATCCCCAGGTTTCTCCAGAGATCCTAAGTACTTGTGCCTGCTTAACTGACAAAAGAATCAGTTAAGTGGGCACAAGTACCTAAGATAGCTGGTCTAGCAAACTAGTGTGTACTTTTGAGGAGAAACTTGAGATTATAGCTGTTAAGGAGGTAAAGACAAAAGCGTTTTGACTTCTTCATGTTGTTCCACCACCATGAATTCACTTAGCTCTTCTGAGACCATCTCAGACACTAGGGTGACCTGCCCCTCCTTAGTATGGAAAGTGTCTAAGGTCACACCCAAGCTCCAAGGCCCTCCATCTTCAGAGGACTGCGCCTCAGGCAGCTGTGTTGTTGCCACTCTGTCAAGGCCTCCAGGCATTCGCCCAAATTTGTATAGACAAAGCCTGTTGACACCAGATTACAGCAGTTGTGCCTTACACGATAAGGGTAATACCCTTAATATTGTTCAGTAGCATCTCACTAAGCTCGATCACAATGCCACAGTAAATAGTCCCATAAATTTATGCAAGTGTCTTTCACAGAAATTAAACCAAAACTGACCAAATGGCGTGAAGATCCATTGTTCGTGATTGTACATAAATTGTTTTTTTCCCAGGGTTTCTCAGTTCAGTTCTGCCTCTTGTCCCACCATGCTGATCTCGCTCTATTCCACTGCTCCAGACAGATGAATGCTCTATCTCGATCTACCCCGCAGGGCTGTTGTGTGGATGAAATGGGAGTGATGTCGGCCACTTTGAAACCCATTTGGAGAGAAGGGGGGGTACGAACTGAGTAACAAAAACCAATGATTTGGAAGAACAAGAATTTAGTCCAGGGGCACCTTTAAGACCAACAACGGTATATTCAAGGTGTGATATTTCGTGTGCAGGCACCCTCTCTCAGAGAAAACTGATTTGGAGGCATCAGTTAAGGGATGTGGGCCACTTTGGGTCCCCCTTGGAAAGAAGGGTGGGGGAGAAGCCAAGAAAACCCATGATTTGGGGGAGGCAACAGTGCCCCCCCAAACTGCTAGCCCTGTGAAAGGGTCATTTGACCCCCAAAGGGGTCCTGACCCCCAAGTTGAGAACCACTGCTGTAGACTTTGTTCAACCTAATAATTTGGTATTCTAACACCTTGTTCCTTGACATTCCTTATTGTGTTGGGGTATTGCAGTGTAGCAATTTTTAACTGGCTGTCCTAGAAGATACAGGCAGTGGCTGACAAGAACTCACTCTTCTTACCGGAAATCATGCTGGGTTTACCAAGGCAAGATATTTGCTCCTACAAGCAGGCACATTTTCTCTTTCAATTCCAGTGAGGCTTCAGGGTCTTATCAAGCAACACAAACGGGACAAAAGGGAGTTTCTGAGAGCCAGTTGGAAAAGCTCACTCAGCCAAAGAACTGGCAGCCACCGATCCTCCAGTCTCTTAAAGTAGGCTGTGGTTACATCCGGTAAGCCAGTCTCTTTATTCTTTCTTGGTATCAAGTTTCTGCATAGGCTTTGCGGGGTGTTGGCAGCTACTATACCCGACATTCATATTACAAACGATTGTTTCACAAAAACCACAGGGGACGTCCGTTGGGTCCTGTCCTGAACTCAACCAGTGTGGAGGGGAAGAAGGGGCAGGTTAAAAAAAGAGGCACCATTTCATACTGGATTCGGGGGAAGGAGGAAGTGAGATTCACAGAAGGGCTAAAAGGTGTGCTGAATTGCAAAGGGGAAACGGGTCTTTGAAGAGTTTACAATAATTGCATCATGCGGTCAACACAGGGCAAAAAGGAAACTTTTAAGAAAGGTCTCCGGTGGAGATTAGGGTTGCCAGATCTGGGTTGGGAAGGACCTGGAGACTTTGGGGCTGGAGATGGGAGCAGGCTGGCAGGGACCTCCGTGGAGTATAATGCCATGGAATACACCCTTCCAAAGCTGCTGTTTTCTTCAGAGCAACTGATCTCTATTGTCTGGACCTTTAATTCCAGGGGATCCCCAGGTCTCTCCAGAGACCTTTAGTACCTGTGCCCGCTTAACTGATAAAAGAATAAATCAAGCGGGTGCAAGTACCTAAGATAGCTGGTCTAGCAAACTAGTGTGTGCTTTAGAGGAATAATCCCTCAGGGTCTGCAATACCAAAGGTGGATTATTCACCACCACCATGCCTCTGCCCTGCAGGGCCATTCCTGCCTTTCAGCTCTTTCTTGTCCTTGAGGAATTCAGATACAAATGGGCAGAAAACAGGAGATGCCAACATATCTTCTGGCAGAGCTTATGGCCCCTTACAGCACAGTCCTAAGAAGATCTCCACCTAGGGTTGCCTGCCTCCCCAGGTGAGATCTGGGGATTCCCTGTAATTTTAGCTCATCTCCAAGTGGCATTGATCATTTCCCCTTGGGGCAAAGGGCTGCGTGGGAGGGTAGATTAAGGGATGCCAGCCTCCAGGTGGGACCTGGGATTCCTTGGAATTTTAGCTCATATATTTGTAATTTAACATCCTGATTTATCTGGGATGCATTGTACCATTTCCTCTGCTATATGTCTGGTGCAAACCGTAATAAAATTTGTATCTATCTGGCTGCTTGGGAGGGTGGATTTAGGGATGCCAGCCTCCAGGTGGGACCTGGAGATCCTTGGAATTTTAGCTCAACTTCAAGAGACAGAGATCAGTTCCCCTGGGAATAATGGCAGTTTAGCGGTTTAACAACAGCCCCTTGGGGTTGACTTCACCAAATTAGTTGCTGATTGCAATTCTAGCACATCTGTCTTCATTAAAATCCAGTAACTTAGAAGTCAGTCCATGAAGCCAGTGAACTGAGAGGGGTGAGAAATCTGTTTACATTTGCAGTCAGTTGGGGAGCTGTGCTGGTTTGCAGTAGGCGAGCAAGACTGAAGTCCCGTTTTGGGTTGCCTGATCTGGATTGGGACATACCTGGAGACTTTGGGGGTGGAGCCAGGAATGGGTAGGATATGGGGCAGGAAGGAACCTTGGTGGAATCTAATGCTATGCAATCCATCCTCCAACCCAGCCATTTCCTCCAGAGGAACTGGCCTCTTTTGTCTAGAGCAGGGGTAGTCAAACTGCGGCCCTCCAGATGTCCAGGGACTACAATTCCCAGGAGCCCTTGCCAGCGAATGCTGACTGGGGCTCCTGGGAATTGTAGTCCATGGACATCTGGAGGGCCACAGTTTGACTACCCCTGCTCTAGAGATCAGCTGTAATTCTAGGGGAACTCCCACCTAGGACTGATATCCTTATGAACTACATTGCCTGTTGGGCTTGCCAACCTCCAGGTGGGGCCTGTGGAATCAGTTCCCCAGGAGGAAATGTCAGCTTTGAAGGGTGGTCTCTGTGTCATTTATACTGTTGAGGCCCTTCCCCACCCCAGCCTCCCATCTCCTCCCCAGGACTTTCTGAGAGCCCCTTTATGCTTTGGGGGAGTTCCCGTGGGTGAAGTTTCATTCCTGCCTTTGAGGGCTTCCGACCTTTCAAGGACCCCAGGTGTCTGCACACAAATGCTGCTGCGGTTTAGGAATGTGAGGCTTTTTCAGCTTGAGAGGGAACGGGAAGGGCTCGGGAAGTTCACCCCGTTTGCTCGCAGGATTCTGTTCTTGTGTCTGATCTGCAAATGTTCCTGCCGCAAAGAAAAACTGACCAGCTGATCTCTGCCAAACCAGCCATGCTTAGAGGCACAAGAGCGGGCCAGGTTGTTTTCCATGCTCCAGTGGACACCCCTTTGGGCCAAGATCTCAGCCAATAACGTCCTGTAACTGTGGATGAATGCAAAGTGGGCATGCAAAATGGAGACCTCGGAGGTGGACCTGGGAGGAGGCAGGATTAGGGGGCAGGGAGCAACTTCGGTGGTGTATAAAGCTCTGGAAATCACTTTCCAGCTATTTTCTCCGGGGCAACTGATCTCTTTATTCAGGAGATGACTGTAATTATGGGGGAATCCCCAGATTCCAACTGGGGGATGACATCCCTAACATTATCTTCCTTTCCTCTGCAGTAAGCAGGTTATCTTTGGGTCTGAAGATCTTTATTAATAACAACAACAACAACAACAACAACAACAATAATAATAACAACAACAATAATAAACTCTCTATCTTACAATATGGTATCAAAATTCATCTTGCTGTACGTGAAACAGAGGTCCAGGCACTGGGTATCCTGTGATTCTTTAGGGGCAGTTTGCAAGTAGTCCTTATGGCTACCAGGATGTAAGGCCTAGAAGTTCCCTGCTGGAAACCTAAATGTTTAGGCATCTGTGTGGAATTGCCAACAAGCCTTGAGAAGAATGTTCTGTCCCTTTAATAGAGGTTTGATGTGTGGAAATTGGAAGGTGGTGATTTCATCTGGGAAATCGATAGTAAATTAAGTCGCTGTTAAGTTTGGTGAGAGCCAGTTTGGTGTAGTGGTTAGGAGTGCGGACTTCTAATCCAGCATGCTGGGTTCGATTCCCCACTCCCCCACATGCAGCCAGCTGGGTGACCTTGGGCTCGCAACAGCACTGAGAAAGCTTGTTCTGATGGAGCAGCAATATCCGGGCTCTCTCAGCCTCACCCACCTCACAGGGTGTCTGTTGAGGGGAGAGGAAAGGGAAGGTGAATGTAAGCCGCTTTGAGACTCCTTCGGGTATAGAAAAGCGGCATATAAGAACCAACTCTTCTTCTTCTTCTTCTTCTTAATGGTCAAGGAAACTGTTTCTTCAAGCAGTTAGCAGTTCTAGTTAAGTGGGGTTTCCAGTTTGGATGTGGACTATCTTGTATAGGTAGAGAGGGCTTCAGCTTTACCCTCGGTGACGTTTTCCCTCTTGAGGAATCTTATGTAATTCACCATTAAATGATCTGGTAATAAAAGAGTGAAGAAGGTGGGAGGGAGTCATGATGTGATTTTGGATTTGTGAGGGAATCATCAAAAGATCAAAATACAATTTTTTTTTTAAAGGCTACCACAGTTTTCCACTATTATAAATTCCCAGTGAATGAAGTATATATTGAATAGCAGGTTCAATAAGGTGCAGAGTCGCTCATGGTGTGAAGGATCAGCTCCTTCTTACATCACACCAGCTGAACTAGCCAGCTTGGTGTAGTGTTTAGGAGTGAAGACTTCTAATCTTGCGAGCTGGGTTTGATTCCCCGCTCCTCCCCCACATGCAGCCAGCTGGGTGACCTTGGGCTCACCATGGCACTGATAAAGCTGTTCTGACCGAGCAGGAATATCCGGGCTCTCTCAGCTTCACCCACTTCACAGGGTGTCTGTTGTGGGGAGAGGGAAGGGAAGGTGGCTGTAAGCTGCTTTGAGACTCATTCGGGTACAGAAAAGTGGCATATAAGTACCAATTCTCTTCTTTTTCTTTTTCAGTAATATCAGTGCTCTCTCAGCCTCACCTACCTCTCAGACAATCTGCTGAGGGGAGTGGAAAGGGGAAGGCGATTGTAAGCTGCTTTGAGACTCCTTCAGGTAGCAAAAAGTGAAATATGAGAACCAACTCTTCTTCTTTTTCTTCTAAACCAATGGGACCATTCAAACCATCCAGAGGCAGGAGGGATCCTGTGCATTAACAAATGGGATTATATGTCCCCACTGTTTGAACCATGGCCAACAGGTAGCAGTCTACAGGCATGGCATAGGATTCCCACTTGGCTGGGAAGACTGGGTCACATTCCTTGATATGGCCACTGGTTGCCGTGGTGAGGACTGGCATGCAGATCCCACTGTAGGCAGATGAGATAAATCAGCAGCAGGGGATGATGTGCAGACCACCTCAGATGATGGGAGATGTGTGATTTAGCGCTCGCCCCTGGATGGCAGAGGATAGTTCCCCTTGGAAGGCAGAATGGGTTGACTGAGAGCCAGTTTGGTGTAGTAGTTAGGAGTGCAGACTTCTAATCTGGCATGCCAGGTTCGATTCTGCACCCCCCCACATGCAACCAGCTGGGTGACCTTGGGCTCACCACGGCACTGATAAAACTGTTCTGACCGGGCAGTGATATCAGGGCTCTCTCCGCCTCACCCACCCCACAGGGTGTCTGTTGTGGGGAGAGGAATGGGAGGGCGATTGTGAGCCGCTTTGAGCCTCCTTCGGGTACGGAAAAGCGGCATATAAGAACCAACTCTTCTTCTTCTTCTTCTCTGCAGTTTCTCCTCAGGAGACAGGAGTAAGTTCAGAAGTCCCTCCTCCGAAGGCCAGGAGCCAGTGATTCAGGGGATGCTAGCTGGGGTTGCATACAAATCTTAGAATCCCACCTCCGTCCCCAGTATTAAATTGTGGGTTCAATCAGGCGCGGAGTCACTTGTGGAGTGAAAGATCAGCTCTTTCTTAGATCACACCAACTGAACTAGAAAACAGCAGCTCATCACTCAAACCTATATACAGTCCCGAGTTCCCACCACAGCTCTGCATGTTGAACAATGATATTAAAAGACCCCACTCTTCGGTGGGTCTGTTTCCCTGCATACACAACAGTATAGATATAGTCTAGAAATCCCTCAAGGAATTAGATTTCTCATATATGCTACATTTATATTGTCGGAGGAAAAGTATTGCTCGGGTGTTATCTGATATTAAATTAAGAGTCACGGCTAACTGTTCCATTACCCATCTAAACCGGTTTTTCTTCCTTAAAGGCAATCAGTTTGTCCCAGCTGTCTGTCGTGTGTTTGACTCTAAAATTCTTCCCCAAATTTTATATGGTATCCCTCTGTGGATCTCAGGTTTTAACAAAAACATAGAGAGGTTACAGTCTGCCTCCTTCCGGCAGATTTTGAGAACTCCAAATTGCGTCCCTTACTCCTCTTTATGTCTTGAAACTGGACACAATCTTCTCGAAACTAAGGCCTGGATTTTCACCTTTAAATATTGGCTAAAACTGCATTTTAGGGTTCAATCAGATAGTCTATTGGCCTGTTTACTGAGAGACAATTTTAAATTTAAATGATTCTCTACCATCCTGACTACACTCCAACAAATTGGCATTGACTACGATTACATCTTATCTCTGAATGAATCCTCCATTATGTACCAGATCAAACAAAGGCTACTTGATCAGGAATTTCAAAAAATCCATCCCACTGTGCCAGCAATCTGCTCTCCTTGTGCGCTTGGTCTCCAAGTGAAGCACGGGATAATGCCGGCTTATTTCCATAACTTGGCAAATCCCCTCCATCGCAGAGCGTTTTCGCTTGCTCGGCTTAACGCCTTTCCATCCAAAGTATTACAAGGGAGATTTGCCAAGATCCCCTTCGAAAACAGACTATGCACTTGTGAATCAAGTTCTCCTGACACCATCCAACATATCTTACTGGATTGTCCCTTGTTCACTGAACAGAGAAGGCATATCAGACCTCTTATACCAAAACGGAGAAACCATTCAAGAGACCTGATTTGCCAATTTTTACTGAGTGATAAGGATGCCGACGTCACTTTTATTACGGCTGAATTTCTGTCCTGAGTTTTTAAATTTAAACTGTCTGACGTATCCTGACGTTTATCCTGCTTATCTGCTTTATGCCAATAAAGGTATTGTATTGTATTGTATTGTAAATTAAGAGTCTCACTTTCCCCCTTTTTCTTTTTGCTCAAGCGACGCTCAAGCGGACACTCAAGAAGAACAAACATGGGTGGTTCCATCACAAAAGCTCTCATCAGAGAAGAACTTCAAAAACTGAAGGATGAGATGCAAAACAAGAATCTCGCAGATGTGATCAAAGAAAGTGAAAGCAACTTGAAGTTATTAAATAACACCACTCTTGACATTGCCATTACAGGCGTGTCAGGTGCTGGCAAATCATCGCTTGTCAATGCCCTGAGGGGCATGACTGATTGTGAAGAAGATGCAGCAGAGATTGGGGTAACAGCAACCACATTGACTAGGAAGAAATACACACATCCCAGATTCCCCAAAGTAACATTATGGGATCTTCCAGGAACTGGGACCCACCAGTTTGTACCAAAGAAATACCTGAAGGACGTACATTTTGAGGAGTATGATTTCTTCATTATCGTTGCATCACATCGCTTCACTTCAAATGATGTTCTCTTGGTCCATGAAATTCAGAAGTTGAAGAAGAAGTTCTACTAGGTGCGCACCAAAGTGGATGTGAGCATAGATTCTGAAAGAAAAAAACCAAACTTCAATGAGGAGAAATACCTAGAGAAGATGAGGACCTACTGCTGTGATAACCTGAGAGATGTCAAACCTATCCCAATGGTTTTTCTTATCTCTAGGTGGGATTTGAAACTATATGATTTCCCCCTCCTTCTACAGACCTTGGAGAGTGACATGGGTGGCCTCAAGAGAGATGACTTAATTACAGCTCTTCCAGCTTTCTCCAGAGAAGTCCTGGAGAAGAAAAAGGCTGCAATGGAGGACCACATACGGAAAATAGCCCGTGTGTCTTGTGTTATTGGAGCAATTCCTGTCCCTGGCCTCTCTGTTAACTGCAATATTGGCATCTTGGTTGAAACAATGAGATATTTTTGCAACACCTTTGGCTTGGATGCAGGGTCCCTCAATAGACTTTCAAACCGGGTTGGCAAACCTGTTGATGTGTTGCGATCAGCTATCAAAAAGTCCCCAATGGTCAGTCAAGTTACCGCAGAATTTGTGATTGATCTTTTATCCAAGTCACTATTGTGTGGAACAATGCTGGTAGTGGAGATGGCTCTTGATTTTATACCCGTCTTGGGCTCTCTAACTGGCGGAGGGCTTTCTTTTGTAACAACATTCTACATACTGAAGACCTTTCTGCATGATGTTGTGGAAGATGCTGAGAATGTCTTGGCAAAAGCTGCAGAGTAAAGGGCTAAGGCACCCTTTGATAACTGACAATAATTGACAATTACCCTAAGATAATTGACTGAGGCAAACAGCATGTATTGCCTCTGCTGTAATGCTACTTGACCTCCGAAAAATCTCAATGCTGATGTGGAAAGACATAATAAAATATAAATATCAACTAAAAGTTAAGAACTTCGCAGCATTTATTGTATCACCAGCACACGAACGTAGCTGGTCGAAATGGCATAATGTTATAGACGCCAAAATGAGGAACTTGAGTCTACACAAAACAGAAAATCTAACTCAAAAGGGACAATCATTACCAAAGAGAAACTGTTTAAATATGAATAGATCCCTCTCCAAGGAGATGTTAGGTGGAAATGCTCTCCACTTTATCTTGAAATGAAAAATTCCACTGAATTTGATCTGCCCCTTGATTTCAGCACATTAACAGTTCCTAAATTGAGACTTTCATGTATGATTGTGTAGTGCAACACACTCACAACAGCGCAGATGAAAGGTCATTTTCTCCGAATACCTCCAAACCAATGTTATGGTGACTCCCAAATAGAGTTACTGGAGGAACCATTTTTCCTCCTATTGTCCAAAATATGAAGTAGAGGCAATTTTTTTGGAGAAAATAGATGCTGAAATATTCATCCTTTTCTGATATTACAAAATTAAGACTGTTTTCGATCAGGGTATACTATAAGTGCGTGGCAAATTTTTGTTTTTACATAAAAAAAAAAATCCCGAATTTTTAGTTATATGATTTATGAGCAATTAAGCCTTAAGAAACTGAAAACTTTCATGCAGAGGACAAGGAACCCAAACATCAGAACTGATTCTAGATATCATGCCCACATACCCTCCTGAGGAAAAAACAATTCCCTGAAAGGCAATTTCCAGAACGTTCAAGAAATCTGCTGACTATGACGAGTCCCGACTAAGAAGCCATCTGAATAGAAAAGCTCAGGCACTGAATTGCTGAATGATGATCATGTACTATATATTGGAAATGGAAGGAAAGAGGATTTCCATTTCTGATTGGAAGCCCAACCTCCACACATTGAACTGAAACTTCAGTGAACTATGGCCGAGTACCATAGTGGCAAATAAAGGCAATTTCCAGCTTTCTTAAAGGAAGCTCTTCCAGGTGCACTGTCTCAATGTCACAAACTCCCAAAGGGTCCCTGAGGAACTGTGAACATCCTGTGTTGGTTTCTCCTAGTTCTCACTGCAGATCAAGGACCAGGAAGAACAACACGTGTGAGCCAGCTCAAAATAGATTGTTTCTCCACAAGTCAATGATGGCTAGAACCTCTTCCTCTTGGGGTATCTTTTTCTCTTTTTAGCACTGCAGTACTAAATCTGGGAGGATCAATAATTGTGAAGTTGCCCATACTGATCCTCCTCAGCAATGTTATCTCCTAAGGGGAAGTGATTTTGGAAGTGACAATATTTGCCGGGGTGTTTCTTCTTTAGGTATCAGTTCTCTCTTCTGCCTTTCTAATTTCTTCTAATCATGAGAACCGTTTCCTGGAAATAAGCTCCAATCAATAGATCAGAACAGGATTCTGAGTACCAGCCCTTCGGACTGCTCTGTTTGCCTAGCAACCTCCTAGATCAGCCTTTCTCCACTTTTTTACCATTAAGAAAACTCGGAAACATTCTTCACACTTTGAGAAACCCCAGTAGTGTAATGTTGCAATATATGATTGGAGAGCAGAGTTGTGTACACGCTCATCCAGGGCCCCTCCCCTTCCCATCCCCTCCAGGCCCATCATTGGCCATTGGGGGGCGGGGACAGGTCAACATGACTATATATGGTCATATCACCCAATCAATCAATGTTTAACAGATTTTTTTAAAGAATGAATTAACTCCTCCTCATTTGGGAACCCTTTCCAGGGCCGACAAGAGAAAGCGTGTCCCAGACTAACAGCTCATACCACCTAGAAGTAATTATGAGTACAGTTAGGGCTTGGCTTTGCTTTATACTAGGTGGTCTGGAGGACACCAGGAGAAAGCTTGACTTCTAGAACACTTTGACTATTTGCTGTGATGTTATTAGCTTTGAATTGTTTGCACTGCTTTCTTCCTGCTATGTCTTGAAATGTCTTAGCTGTTCACCTGTAGTTATTGGCTTTAACCTTTTAACCTTCATTAATATGGTCCCCATAACACTTCTAAGCACCTTATTCATTGTAACCATTTGATGACTTGTCCATATTTTGGCTTTCTTCTTCTTCTTCTTCTTCTTCTTCTTCTTCTTCTTCTTCTTCTTCGTATTCGTATTCGTATTCGTATTCGTATTCGTATTCGTATTCGTATTATTCATATTCATTTTCGTATTCGTATTCGTATTGAATTTATTGCCCACCACTCTCATTTCTGGCTTGTGGCAGGTTACAGATTTGTCCAAAATTAAAACCCCCTTAAAAAGGTAAAGGTATCCCCTGTACAAGCACTGGGTCATGGCTGACCTTTGGGATGACGCCCTCCAGCGTTTTCATGGCAGTCTCAATATGGGGTGGTTTGCCAGTGTCTTCCCCAGTCATTACCGTTTACACCCCAGCAAGCAAGCTGCGTACTCATTTTACCGACCTCGGAAGGATGGAAGGCTGAGTCAACCTTGAGCCGGCTGCTGGGATCGAACTCCCAGCCTCATGGGCAAAGCTTTCAGACGGCTGCCTTACCACTCTGTGCCACAAGAGGCTCCTAAAACCCCCTTAAAACCCCCCTTAAAACTATTCGGACAAACAATATACATATATATGCATATCAGCTCCAACAATAAAAATCGTAACGGAACACCCCTCTGACCCCACCAGAACTAATAAAGGAGTGGGAGGAGGAACGCAGATCTTCAATAAGTATGTGCTCTTAATCCTAGGAGGGGATCCCATCAGATCTTCCTTGCCATGCTGGCCTCAGCCATAGACCTGGCGGAAGAGCTCCATTTTGCAGGCTCTGCAGAAAGCCGAAAGCTCCCACTTGTGTGACCATTGCGTTTATCTCTACTGCTCTACATATTTGGTATGGGCAGACATTTCATTTTATCTGTTCATTGATACTGTGCTTTAATAAACCAGTATGATTATTTCAAGAACCCTTGAATTGGCTTGTTGGCTAACACTGGGTGATAAAGGACCCAGCTATATCTGGTCTTGAACAGGACAAATAGAAGATTTAGAGCATGTCCTTTTGAGTTGCCCCTTCCATGGTAAGGCCCATGCCAAGTTTCACCTTTCTTTGGTGACAGTAATGCTGGGGCCAATAGCTGTAACCATCACAGCCACAGTGAACCAACTGCTGTCAGACAAATCACCAGCAATTACTAAAACAGTAGCCAGTTTTTGTCTCATAGTTCTTAGAGTTTGTTTAACTAGCTGGGTGCATCTTGTGAACTTAGAATTTCTCTATATAAATCTTAAGCCCTACTAAATTTGGCAAGATCAATGTTTAGATGTTTTCCAGATGTTCTTAAGTATGTATTTTTGTTAGTCTAGGGGCACCCTTAAGACCAACAAAGATTTATTCAAGGTGTGAACTTTTGTGTGTAGGAACTCTTCCACAGACAATGGGATAGGGATCATAAGAGTACAGATATAAGGAGAAAATAAGTTAGTAGCAAATTAGTACGGTGCATCATACGTCTGAATATCCAGTATGATAATTCTTTGCTAGAAAAGCCAATCGGTCCTATTCTATTTCTATTATTAATTAACCCATTTTCAACATTTTTAAACAAAGTTATAACAGGTATTCATTGTATCCTACTTCTCCTGTATTACTTTGGTGTGAACAAGTTTATTTTGTATTTTTATTATTCTGGTGTCATTCCATAAATAACTTACTACTACTACTACCCAGTCATGAAAGAACTTATTGAGCCAGCGGTAGGAATGCTCTCTCTCTCTTATTTCAACTGGGAGCCATCAAATGATATACACACACCTGTGAACCACTGTTTCATAAATCTCCATGCTGACAATACTGTATATCTTGCTGTATATCAGAATCAAATGAGTACCCAGCTTGCTGGGGGGTAAACGGTCATGACTGGGGAAGGCACTGGCAAACCACCCCGTATTGAGTCTGCCATGAAAACGCTAGAGGACGTCACCCCAAGGGTCAGACATGACTCGGTGCTTGCACAGGGGATACCTTTACCTTTACCTTTATATCAGAATCAATTACCCATAAAATCTGTATTTACAGAGGGTAATTTACATGACTGAATTTCTCAGATTTCTTCTTTTTCATTTGAGGTAAAAAAGGTAAAGGTAAAGGTATCCCCTGTGCAAGCACCGGGTAATGTCTGACCCTTTGGGTGACGCCCTCTAGCGTTTTCATGGCAGACTCAATAGGGGGTGGTTTGCCAGTGCCTTCCCCAGTCATTACCGTTTACCCCCCAGCAAGCTGGGTACTCATTTTACCGACCTCAGAAGGATGGAAGGCTGAGTCAACCTTGAGCCGGCTGCTGGGATCGAACTCCCAACCTCATGGGCAGACAGCTTCAGACATCATTTCTGCTGCACAAAAGGGACCTAGGCATTTGTGTTTCTGTCCATGACATTCACCAGAACATGTAACAAGAGCACATACTTCCATGCATATAGGATGTTTGGATCTTAGCTTGTCTTATATATATACATTTGAATTGAATTTTCGCACACTCTCATATTGCAATTGGGCAGAGAGACCCAACCTGGATTTCCACCATTCCTACAATGCTCTCATTTGCAGCTGGTGTGGCTGTCTTGAACTTTCCATTATGTACATCTTAGAAAATTTATGAACATTTAGGGAGTTGGGTGTGTGGGGAGGATGAAGTTTGGGAAAGGGGCCTGGGGAAGGGGGGGTAGAGTGAGGGATGCAGTGCCACTTTGTGATGTCACATCCTGTGAACCCATTTCCAGGTCAATGTCCTGTGCGAGCATGTGCCCCATGAGGAGTATGCACTTTGAATATACCCCAGCCTGAATCTGATTCCCAAATTAGCTATTTCAAGCCAGCTCAGAGACACCTCAAATGAAGAAAAACTATACATATTTCCAGACAAAGGGAAATAGATCTCCCAGAATTTGAGGTTGTTTTGGGAAGGCACAGAAGTGAAGAAGGAAAGAGAAGAAGCAACTGAAGTCAGTGTCCTGAGTCATCTCTGTTCCCTTTTTTGAAGATTGCACTAATCCACCACCCCAACACTATTGCTTGCCTAATACTATCCTTAGAGGTGTAGATATTTTTCTGAGAAAACACAGAGGCAAAATTCAGGGGCATTTCCCACGGCTTAAAAATAGCACAATGGTTGCTGATTGAAAACGCTACTAATTTGCCATAACGCACGACGTCGTAAACAATCTGCAACAATCCTGAAACCGACCCGCAAAAAGCGCTTCGTTGTAGCGCTTCTAGGGGAATCCAGAAAACTGGATTCACCCTCCGGATAGCGATACACTCCTGCAACCAATCTGCAACAGTAGCGCTAAAGACCTGTGCGTTACCATTGTTGCGGGTTCTTCAAAGTCCCTCCTCCCGAGCCTGTCCTCCAAACTTCCGGCGAACTGTTCGCCATTTTTTTTTTCTCCGAGCGAGCGGGGATCTACGAGGCAACGGGACAGCGACTGGCTTTCAAGCACGATCACTTTCGGAAATTCTGCCCGGACACCACAAGAGTTTTTCACAAGCACAGTGGCACACACCGTCACGTTCCCAAAATTTGCCCAAAGCTTAAAACCCCGTCTACCATCGGCCAGTCCTAGCGGAGTCAACGTACAGGGAGCATTTTAAAAAATTTTCCTCTGAGCGTGCCAACGAACATTCGCCGCTCGCAGTCTCCTGCTTAGCTTAGAGGGGTTCAATAGACATGATTCGTGGTGATTTCATGAGGGGCGGCTTATGTGTAGTGGGTCTTTGTGTGGTTCCCAGTGCGTGCTTGTGCTTGGGTGCGGACAACCCCTTCCATTGGCGGCTAGACCTCCGGCAAGCGGAGTTGCCGTCCCCCGTTCATTTTAAAAAATTTTCCTCTGAGCGTGCCAACGAACGGTCGCCGCTCGCAGTCTCCTGCTTAGCTTACAGGGGTTCAATAGACATGATTCGAGGTGATATCATGAGGGGCGGCTTATGTGTAGTGGGTCTTTGTGTGGTTCCCAGTGCGTGCTTGTGCTTGGGTGCGGACAACCCCTTCCATTGGCGGCTAGACCTCCGGCAAGCGGAGTCGCCGTCCCCCGTTCATTTTAAAAAACATTCCTCTGAGCGTGCCAACGAACGTACGCCAGTTACATGTCATGTTTGGTTGATTTATGCTGTGGCTGGTGAATATTATTGGGGAACTGCCGAGTACTGCCGCACTTGCTCTCGGTTGAACACCGGCATGCGTTTGTGTAATGGCGGACATTTTCCTAAAATGGCTCCCGCTGCATGTTCAAACTGCTCTTCTCGCGTGTAAACGAATACGCGCATGCGTTAAGTCAAACAACAAGGGCGCCAATCTGGCCATTAGGAGCAGATCCTGTTCCCGCGCGAGGAGTTTTGAACGTGACATGTGACCTGATGTGGCCAATGTGCGTGTCCCCTGCTGCCCTCCACCAATCAGGAGCCGGCTAGTCCCTTTGTCTTTGTGTGCGGGAAGGTATATGATCCGTTGCACCCTGCACCTCCCACCACCATTTTGCTCAGCTACTAGCAAAAGCAACATGGAATCGTCTTCTCAAGCCTCGTCCGTCCCTGCAACCGGCCGTGGCCCAACTTGGAGGGACGCGGAGATCAGGGACCTGATCGGGATTTTCTCGGAGGAGAAAATCCAGGACGCGTTCCAGTCCTCCCACAGGAATAGGGAGGTTTTTGAACAAGTGGCTATTAAGATGCGCGCCCTGGGCCACAACAGGACCGGCCTTGAATGCCGGTCGAAGACCAAGACAATGAGGGCAGAGTACATGCGTGCCGTGAACCATAATAAGGGTTCCGGCAACGAAAAGGTAACCTGCCCCTACTTCGAGGAGCAGCGCCAGCTGTACGGGGACGGGGAAGGATCCGGCAGGCCGAAGCGCGTCGGCCGGAGCCTTAAGGTGGTTCGGAAGCCGGCTGCCCCGGTCGAGGAACCACCCGCTGAGGAGGATCCCGGCGAGGGAACCTCCTCCAGCTTTCGCCCTCCACCCCCCGTCCAGCAACGAGCCGCGGAATCGGTAACGCTGGACCTGATCGCCATCGTTCCTGGGGAGCCAGAGGAGGCTCCTGAGCAAACGCCCCTTGCCTCCGGTAAGTGATTTTCTTTTTATTTTATATTTCCTTTTAAGCAAATGTGTGTTCTGACGTTTGGGCATCGTTTTCTCGTGTGTTCGTTGCAACGCATAAGACGGTAGGCTGTGGAGTGCTTGCTGTGGTTACTATTTGAAACGGTTTTAATTTTATAATTTTATAATTTAATTTTTAAAAGATTTTAAAAGAAGGTAGGCTGTGGAGTGCTTGCTGTGGTTACTATTTGAAACGGTTTTAATTTTATAATTTTATAATTTAATTTTTAAAAGATTTTAAAAGAAGGTAGGCTGTGGAGTGCTTGCTGTGGTTACTATTTGAAACGGTTTTAATTTTATAATTTTATAATTTAATTTTTAAAAGATTTATTAAGATGGTTGGCTGTGGAGTGCTTGATGTGGTTAGTATTTGAAACGGTCATGTTTAACCAACAGCCCCAAAATATTTGCAGCATGCCTCGCCCATAGGCCTTCTGCAGTACTTTGGCTCACAACTTTGGGAGCTTGCTTTGTGGTTCATGGTGTATGCTTGCTCGTTTTTCACTATTTTCTGCTCTTGTCCACAGAGACACAGTTGCCAGGGACGGGGCCCCTAGAGTCTCCAGCAGCACCTGACGTGGATAGTGATTCGGGGGCATCAACTAACATTGGTAAGTATTAGTAAAAATAGGGGGGGGGCTGTTTTAACTGCTTTGTGCTTTTCTGTTTGTGCAGGGCAGCAGCACTGCTAAGAGAAAGAAGAGAGTCCCTCTGCGTTGCTGGTGTAGGCTTTGAAGCTGGCTTTGCCACCCTTTGGTCCTAGATCTGTTTTTTTTCCTTTTTTTGCAGATTTCATACCCGGAACACAGGAGGAGGAACAGCCTAGGGTGCTTGGACCTCCTGCCCGGCGCAGGCGGATACAGATTCAAGATGGTGAGCGTGCATGACCTGTTCCTTTCGAGCCATAGCTGCAGGACAATGTCGCTAGGCACTAACCATGTGCTCCCTTTTAATTGTTGAGAGTCCTGCTGTGAAAGTAGGCAAAAGTAAAAGCACACCATGGGCAAACAAACAATAGCCATGTGCTCGCCGGGGATTGTTTAAATTCTTGGCAGGAAAACACGGGGACAAAAAAGAACACCATGTCCACCATGGTGTGTTTTGACTTTTTTGATGTTACTAACAGTTTTGTTTCTCATTTTTTGCCAACAGAGGTTCTTTCAGATGAGGAGGAGGAACCACCCCTGGCTCCAGGCAGCCCACCACCTAGAGGTGCGCTCCCAGCAGAGGAGAGGCTTACGAGGGAACGCGGCAGGCTGAGGCGCGTCTCCGTCTTGACAAGCGTGGGAGAGAGGCTCCTTGAGCACTGCTATGAGGAGTCACGGCGTGCCGCGGCCGCTGACCAAGCCATGCTCACACTCATTGCCCAGGAGGGGAGAAAATTGAGGGCAGTCCTTAGAGAGACAAACCAAATCCTACGCGAAGGCGTGGAGGAGGTGCGTCTGATAAGGAGACTCATGGAGAGGGCTGTAGCGGTCATGGAAAGGGCCTACCCTCCACAAATCGCCCCCCCACCACCACCCACACCAACACCACCACTTCCAGCACCCACCCCACCGACTCCCTCTCAGAATGCCTCCACCCAAACAAGAAGGAGGACTATTCTCGGAAAGAGAAAAATAAAACCAGCAGACAAGTACTCCCCCTCCTAGTTTTGCCCACTTTTTCTATTTCATGTTATCTGTGTTTTGTTGTTTGTTGAATAAAGTTTATATTTTTGACTCTGTCTCTGTGTACCCTACTGTAGAATCTGCAAGGCTGAAAGCGGCCTCTCTAGTGATTGTGTATATTGTGGTACTGCTGTGTGGGTTGGAGGTTGGAGGGGTGTTAGTTCAAGGAGTTTTAGGAGTGTGGTGTGGGGTTAAATATGTGCGAGTTTAAGAAGTCACACTGGAGTCTTGTTATAAAATTTGCAATAACATTTTATTTTAAAAAACATTTTAACAGGGGAAAAACATTAGGGAATGAAACTTGGAGCCCCACCAGCACCACCACCCCCCACCCCCCTGGAAAACCAATTTTTTTTAACAAAAGTATACATTTAACAGGGGAAAAACATTAGGGAATGAAACTTGGAGCCCCCCCCCCAACCCCTACCCCAAAACACAAACAGGAAACAAAACTCAGGTCCCACCGCTCCCCTCCCCAGCCCCTTCCATCGCCCTAACTCTCCTGCACAGCCGTCCCACGGTCCCCCTAACTTTGCGCCGGAAGAGCTCTTCGTCCTCCTTCTTCTTAACTGTGGGGAGGGAGAAAAAGTACACATTAGTACCACACATATTTTCAAATTTCTTTAGTTTACATGCATACACTTTTAAGTGGCCTTAGCCACAGTGTGAGAAGAGTTGGGCAGTGGGGAACATAACCTACGCTCTTCCGCCTCCCTCTGTTGCCTGTGCTGCTCAATCTCCCCTTTCAGCTCCGCCACTTGAGCCTCCAGGGAAGTAACTCTGGCCTCCATGGCACGCAGCCTTGCCTCCACAGTTTCAGCTATAGAAATCAAACAAAGAATTTGATCACACTCCAAAAGGAAGCATCACATCAGGCTCCCATATGGCTCCGTGTGGGTACACACACATGGGTCTCCCTCACAGACATAAAACTCTCACCTGCAGCCTGTCCCGAGGTGGAAGGTCCCTCTTCCTCCCCCTCCTCACGCTCAGGTGCTGTTGCCAGCTTGGATGGTGATTGTGTGGCTGGGCAAAGAAAAAGACAAATCATAATTAAAAGCACACAAAACAGAGATGAAACACAGCTGGTGGACACACCACAGTTAGAGTCTAAGCGCATAACCAAAGTGGTTCTACAGTACTGGCTGGCTAAGTCTGAGGGGGTTGACAGCATCTAAATACTTTCTCGAATTTCATTGGGGACAGTAGGGGAAAGAGGCAGCTAGTCATTCCATGCATGTTTAAGGGCAAAACACAACGAGGGCAGCACTCACCCATATGCCTCCTCATGTCCAGGGGGGGCTTCCCAGCCTTCTCCCATATTTTCACCATCTGGTCGTGGAAGACCGTCCTCCCACTTGGCTGCGGGATCCCCCCCCACTGTTCCAGACTGTTTAGGAAGTCCAGCTTAAGGCGCTTGAATTTTGTCCGGACCTGCTCCCAGGTCCGGACATAGCCCCTCTCCCTCAGCTTTGAAGCCAACACCAGGTAGGCACCCTTGGTGTGGCAATGGGTGCTGGCCATTAGGCGGCCAACACTTTTTGATTGTAGCACAAGCTCCAGAAGTGCCTCAGCCTCGGCGCGCTGCCAGAAGGAGCCCTTCCGTGGCTTCGGCATCTTCGGAATGACGGTTAGGGAACGAACGTGCGTTGCTCCGATCGACCACCCCGTTTTTTAAATGTATCAAAGCTGCCCACCAATAAAATTATTCCTTGGAACATGAGTGGATTGATCCTCCGGTTTGACAGGGGTCGCCAATACTTCCTGGCTACCCGCCTCCCCGAACTTTCCCCATTCAGCGCTTCCGTATTGTGTTTGTCAATTTCAGTGGGGAGTTAGCATTTAGGGCTGTCAAAGTGCTTTTGGACCAGAGAATCCCCGTTTTTTTGCTGGCAAAGTACACAAACCGCACAAGACAAGGTTAAACAAAGAACACAAAACTTTATTCAACAACAGAGTAGGAAAAACAATTAAACACGCCTCCTGTTTCTGTAGATGTGGGTGGCTATGGCGTCCCGAACCTTGCACCCCTCAGCATATATCCTTTTTCTCCTTGCTTCAGGGATGTCCTGTGTATCCTGAAGGACTACAGGTTCAGGTTCGTCCTCAGGGAAGGGGATGTTATGTCCCTTGTCCTCGCATATGTTGTGCAAAATCACACATGCGATTATCAGCGGAGTCACATTGTCAATATGTACATGGAGTCGTGACATTAAACAACGGAACCGTGACTTCAAACGTCCAAAGGCACGCTCCACTACATTCCTTGCCCGGGAGTGACTGAGGTTGTAGTGGCTCTGCACGTCCGTCCTTGGCCGCTTGTAGGGAGTCATGAGCCAGCGTCGTAATGGGTAGGCTCCGTCCCCGAGGACCAACGCCGGCACACGCACGCCCTCAATGGTGGCGGTGGGGTTTCCTGGAACAAAGACCCCTTCGTCCATGGCTTTCCTGAGGTTGGATTCCCTGAAAACAAGGGCATCATGCCTCCTGCCACTCCACCCCACCTCGGCATCGATAAACCGGCCGGAGAAGTCCACTGTTCCTTGCAGGAGAACAGAGCAAAAGTCCTTCCTGTTCCCGTACTCTTTTATGCTTCCCCCGGGGGCACGGATAGGGATGTGGCTTCCATCGACGGCCGCAAAACAATGCGGGAATCCAAGCCTGGCAAACCCGTCCATACTCTGGAATAAGGGAAAGAAAAGAATATAAGCCATGGCATGTCAGCGTGGGGTGTATCGCGTCTTCGTTGCTGACCTGTCAAACAAGAAAAAAAATTTAAAGGGCAAAGGGGATAGAATGACACTCACCGCTCCAAGCCGGTCTCCGAGGCACACGACTTTGCTGAACAATTCCGCCTCCATGGCGAGGCAGAACTCCTTAAGGATATCGCCAACCGTAGTGACTCCGAGTCCGAATTGCTGGGCTACTGTCCGGAAGTACTGAGGGGTGGCCAAGTACCACAATGCGGCAGCCACCCTTTTTTCAACTGGAACGGGGCGCCGCATGCCAGTGACTTGCCTCTCCATGCGTCCACGTAGAGCCTCCACGAGTTCAAAAAATGTCCCCCTCGACATCCTGAAGTTGGCAATCCAGTGGTCATCATCCCAGCGAGTCCACACAAAATTCTCCCACCAGTCAGAGGATCGTTCGTCCACCCAGAACTGTCTGGGGAACCGGACCTCTGCCAGAGCTTGCCAGCGTTTCTTGGCCGCCATGGTTACCCTTACAGAACGTCTTCTGCTGCTGGTCAGCGTTCCGGCCACCCGTTCTCGGTACTCCGCGATAGCAGACGTCCGACGCGACAAGGCGGTATTCATGCGCTGGACCACCGCGAGCATGTAAGCCAGCAATTGAAAAATAAGCCTCTCCATTGCAACGTTGACCTGTGCTGCGGGCAGTAGGCTACGCAAACAAAAGAGTGAGGCCGACCGCGTGTCTGCCCAGGTGCATATAAGCAGGTAACCTGTGGGCGTGTACTGTGGGCGGGGATTAACCAATCAAACATGTCAATGCATCTGGTTCCTAGAAAACAATAGAAAACACGTTCCAAGGGCGCCAATGATTGGACGATAACGCGTTGCTACGGGGTTTCCTGGGTTTTTTAAAAAAAAAGGGAACCCCGACAAGTTCGGCTTTAGGGTCGAGGTCAAAGGTGTGCCTGCAGTTTGATTGACGGGCACGGGAGGCCAGAAGCGCTAAAAAGGGACCTCCTTTGTAGCGATAAGACGGAGAACCGGAAGCCTGTGGGTTACGAAAGTGGCGAGAAGTGAAAGTGCCAAATTCCGCAAAAACCGCAGCTGTGCGTTACGGGCACGGCTAGTTACATTTCGCTACTTGAAGTAGCGCTTTCACAAACGGCAACCAAATAGCAACTTTGAGCTCTGTGCGAAATGGCCCTCAGTTTTTTTTGAGGTGGAAACACATCTACTGGTGTGGTCAGGGAAATGGAAGTAAATAAAGGTATGACATCCATTACTCCCAACGCCCTGACAGGAGGCCCGAAAATAACCCACAGGATTGTGGAACCGATCACAGAAGATGGGCAGAGGTAGCAGCAGCACAGTGAGCAGGCCTCAGCACCAACTCTGGCCAGCCACCACCTTGCCCATTATGTGGGACGTGTTTCCACATAAAGGGCGAAAATCAGATTCTCGCTTTTTTCCCATAAGATTTTTCTCTGTGCTGCTTAGTCCTTCTAGTGCTCTTCTGAGTCCATACTTGGTTTCTAGGACAGGACAAAAAATATTGCATGTCAAGGCTTGGGACCAATTTAGGATATTATTCATCAGTGAAATGTAACTCTGCTTAAAGGAAAGTGTGCAGACCCCTGATCTAACAGCTGTCATTCCAGGGGAACTGACATTACCACCAGGGTCTGATATCCAGCATCATTGCCAGTATTAAAGAGTGGGTTATATCAGGCACAGAGAAACTTGAGATTATAGCTGTTAAGAAGGTAAAGATAAAAGCGTTTTGACTTCTTCATGTTGTTCCACCAGCATGAATTCACTTAGCTCTTCTGAGATCATCTCAGACACTAGGGTGACCTGCCCCTCCTTAGTATGCAAAGTGTCTAAGGTCACACCCAAGCTCCATGGGCCTCCATCTTCAGAGGAGTGCGCCTCAGGCAGCTGTGTTGTTGCCACTCTGTCAAGGCCTCCAGGCATTCGCCCAGATTACCCTTATCATGTAAAACAGACTGCTGTAATCTGGTGTCAACAGGCGGTTGTATAGAAAAAGCCTGTTGACACCAGATTACAGCAGTTCTGTCTTACAGGATAAGGGTAATACCCATTGGCCATTTCCAGCAAATTGACTGTACAGTACAAAAGTCAGTTAAAATGGATTAATTAATAATAGAAATAGAATAGGACCTTAATATTGTTCAGTAGCATCTCACTAAGCTCGATCACAATGCCACAGTAAATAGTCCCATAAATTTATGCAAGTGTCTTTCACAGAAATTAAACCAAAACTGACCAAATGGCTTGAAGATCCATTATTCATGATTGTACATAAATTGTTTTTCCCCCGGGGTTTCTCAGTTCAGTTCTGCCTCTTGTCCCACCATGCTGATCTCGCTCTATTCCACTGCTCCAGACAGATGAACGCTCTATCTCGATCTACCCCCGCAGTGGATGAAATGGGAGTGATGTCGGCCACTTTGAAACCCATTTGGAGAGAAGGGGGGGGGGTACGAACTGAGTAACAAAAACCAATGATTTGGAAGAACAAGAATTTAGTCCAGGGGCACCTTTAAGACCAACAACGGTATATTCAAGGTGTGATATTTCGTGTGCAGGCACCCTCTCTCAGAGAAAACTGATTTGGAGGCATCAGTTAAGGGATGTGGGCCACTTTGGGTCCCCCTTGGAAAGAAGGGTGGGGGAGAAGCCAAGAAAACCCATGATTTGGAGGAGGCAACAGTGCCCCCCCAAACTGCTAGCCCTGTGAAAGGGTCATTTGACCCCCAAGTTGAGAACCACTGCTGTAGACTTTGTTCAACCTAATCATTTGGTATTCTAACACCTTGTTCCTTGCCATTCCTTATGGTGTTGGGGTATTGCAGTGTAGAAATTTTTATCTAGCAGTCCTAGAAGATACAGGCGGTGGCTGACAAGAACTCACTCTTCTTACCGGAAATCATGCTGGGTTTACCAAGGCAAGATATTTGCTCCTACAAGCAGGCACATTTTCTCTTTCAATACCAGTGAGGCTTCAGGGTCTTATCAAGCAACACAAACGGGACAAAAGGGAGTTTCTGAGAGCCAGTTGGAAAAGCTCACTCAGCCAAAGAACTAGCAGCCACCGATCCTCCAGTCTCTTAAAGTAGGCTGTGGTTACATCCGGTAAGCCAGTCTCTTTATTCTTTCTTGGTATCAAGTTTCTGCATAGGCTTTGCAGGGTGTCGGCAGCTGCTATACCCGACATTCATATTACAAACGATTGTTTCACAAAAACCACAGGGGACGTCCGTTGGGTCCTGTCCGGAACTCAACCAGTGTGGAGGGGAAGAAGGGGCAGGTTAAAAAAAGAGGCACCATTTCATACTGGATTCGGGGGAAGGAGGAAGTGAGATTCACAGAAGGGCTAAAAGGTGTGCTGAATTGCAAAGTGGAAACGGTCTTTGAAGAGTTTACAATAATTGCATCATACGGTCTACACAGGGCAAAAAGGAAACTTTTAAGAAAGGTCTCCTCCGGTGGAGATTAGGGTTGCCAGATCTGGGTTGGGAAGGACCTGGAGACTTTGGGGCTGAAGATGGGAGCAGGCTGGCAGGGACCTCAGTGGAGTATAATGCCTTGGAATACACCCTTCCAAAGCTGCTGTTTTCTTCAGAGTAACTGATCTCTATTGTCTGGACCTGTAATTCCAGGGGATGCCCAGGTCTCTCCAGACTCCTTTAGTACTTGTGCCCGCTTAACTGATAAAAGAATAAATTAAGCGGGCGCGAGTACCTAAGATAGCTGGTCTAGCAAACTACTGTGTGCTTTAGAGGAATAATCCCTCAGGGGATTATCTGCAATACCAAAGGTGGATTATTCACCACCACCATGCCTCTGCCCTGCAGGGCCATTCCTACCTTTCAGCTCTTTCTTGTCCTTGAGGAATTCAGATACAAATGGGCAGAAAACAGGAGATGCCAACATATCTTCTGGCAGAGCTTATGGCCCCTTACAGCACAGTCCTAAGAAGATCTCCACCTAGGGTTGCCTGCTCCCAGGTGAGATCTGGGGATTCCCTGTAATTTTAGCTCATCTCCAAGTGGCATTGATCATTTCCCCTTGGGGCAAAGGGCTGCGTGGGAGGGTAGATTAAGGGATGCCAGCCTCCAGGTGGGACCTGGGATTCCTTGGAATTTTAGCTCATATATTTGTAATTTAACATCCTGATTTATCTGGGATGCATTGTACCATTTCCTCTGTTATATGTCTGGTGCAAACCGTAATAAAATTTCTATCTATCTGGCTGCTTGGGAGGGTGGATTTAGGGATGCCAGCCTCCAGGTGGCACCTGGAGATTCCTTGGAATTTTAGCTCAACTTCAAGAGACAGAGATCTGTTCCCCTGGGAATAATGGCAGTTTAGTGGTTTGGGGTTAGTCCCCTTGGGGTTGATTTCACCAAATTAGTTGCTGATTGCAATTCTAGCACATCTGTCTTCATTAAAATCCAGTAACTTAGAAGTCAGTCCATGAAGCCAGTGAACTGAGAGGGGTGAGAAATCTGTTTACATTTGCAGTCAGTTGGGGAGCTGTGCTGGTTTGCAGTAGGCGAGCAAGACTGAAGTCCCGTTTTGGGTTGCCTGATCTGGATTGGGACATACCTGGAGACTTTGGGGGTGGAGCCAGGAGTGGGTAGGATATGGGGCAGGAAGGAACCTTGGTGGAATCTAATGCTATGCAATCCATCCTCCAACCAAGCAATTTCCTCCAGAGGAACTAGCCTCTTTTGTCTAGAGCAGGGGTAGTCAAACTGCGGCCCTCCAGATGTCCATGGACTACAATTCCCAGGAGCCCTTGCCAGCGAATGCTGGCAGGGGCTCCTGGGAATTGTAGTCCATGGACATCTGGAGGGCCACAGTTTGACTACCCCTGCTCTAGAGATCAGCTGTAATTCTAGGGGAACTCCCACCTAGGACTGTTATCCTTATGAACTACCTTGCCTGTTGGGCTTGCCAACCTCCAGGTGGGGCCTGTGGAATCAGTTCCCCAGGAGGAAATGTCAGCTTTGAAGGGTGGTCTCTGTGTCATTTATACTGTTGAGGCCCTTCCCCACCCCAGCCTCCCATCTCCTCCCCAGGACTTTCTGAGAGCCCCTTTATGCTTGGGGGGAGTTCCCGTGGGTGAAGTTTCATTCCTGCCTTTGAGGGCTTCCGACCTTTCAAGGACCTGAGTGTCTGCACACAAATGCTGCTGCGGTTTAGGAATGTGAGGCTTTTTCAGCTTGAGAGGGAACGGGAAGGGCTCGGGAAGTTCACCCCGTTTGCTCGCAGGATTCTGTTCTTGTGTCTGATCTGCAAATGTTCCTGCCGCAAAGAAAAACTGACCAGCTGATCTCTGCCAAACCAGCCATGCTTAGAGGCACAAGAGCGGGCCAGGTTGTTTTCCATGCTCCAGTGGACACCCCTTTGGCCCAAGATCGCAGCCAATAACGTCCTGCAACTGTGGATGAATGCAAAGTGGGCATGCAAAATGGAGACCTTGGAGGTGGACCTGGGAGGAGGCAGGATTAGGGGGCAGGGAGCAACCTCGGTGGAGTATAAAGCTCTGGAAATCACTTTCCAGCTATTTTCTCCAGGGCAACTGATCTCTTTATTCAGGAGATGACTGTAATTCTGGGGGAATCCCCAGATTCCAACTGGGGGATGACATCCCTAACATTATCTTCCTTTCCTCTGCAGTAAGCAGGTTATCTTTGGGTCTGAAGATCTTTATTAATAATAATAATAATAACAACAACAACAACAACAACAATAATAATAATAATAACAACAATAATAAACTCTCTATCTTACAATACGGTATCAAAATGCATCTTGCTGTACGTGAAACAGAGGTCCAGGCACTGTGTATCCTGTGATGCTTTAGGGGCAGTTTGCAAGTAGTCCTTATGGCTACCAGGATGTGAGGCCTAGAAGTTCCCTGCTGGAAACCTAAATGTTTAGGCATGTGTGTGGAATTGCCAACAGGCCTTGAGAAGAACGTTCTGTCCCTTTAATAGAGGTTTGATGTGTGGAAATTGGAAGGTGGTGATTTCATCTGGGAAATCGATAGTAAATTAAGTCGCTGTTAAGTTTGGTGAGAGCCAGTTTGGTGTAGTGGTTAGGAGTGCGGACTTCTAATCCGGCATGCCGGGTTCGATTCCCCACTCCCCCACATGCAGCCAGCTGGGTGACCTTGGGCTCGCAACAGCACTGAGAAAGCTTGTTCTGATGGAGCAGCAATATCAGGTCTCTGTCAGCCTCACCCAACTCACAGGGTGTCTGTTGAGGGGAGAGGAAAGGGAAGGTGAATGTAAGCCGCTTTGAGACTCCTTCGGGTATAGAAAAGCGGCATATAAGAACCAACTCTTCTTCTTCTTCTTAATGGTCAAGGAAACTGTTTCTTCAAGCAGTTAGCAGTTCTAGTTAAGTGGGGTTTCCAGTTTGGATGTGGACTATCTTGTATAGGTAGAGAGGGCTTCAGCTTTACCCTCGGTGACGTTTTCCCTCTTGAGGAATCTTATGTAATTCACCATTAAATGATCTGGTAATAAAAGAGTGAAGAAGGTGGGAGGGAGTCATGATGTGATTTTGGATTTGTGAGGGAATCATCAAAAGATCAAAATACAATTTTTTTTAAAGGCTACCACAGTTTTCCACTATTATAAATTCCCAGTGAATGAAGTATATATTGAATAGCAGGTTCAATAAGGTGCAGAGTCACTCATGGTGTGAAGGATCAGCTCCTTCTTACATCACACCAGCTGAACTAGCCAGCTTGGTGTAGTGTTTAGGAGTGAAGACTTCTAATCTTGCGAGCTGGGTTTGATTCCCCGCTCCTCCCCCACATGCAGCCAGCTGGGTGACCTTGGGCTCACCATGGCACTGATAAAGCTGTTCTGACCGAGCAGGAATATCCGGGCTCTCTCAGCTTCACCCACTTCACAGGGTGTCTGTTGTGGGGAGAGGGAAGGGAAGGCGGCTGTAAGCTGCTTTGAGACTCATTCGGGTACAGAAAAGTGGCATATAAGTACCAATTCTCTTCTTTTTCTTTTTCAGTAATATCAGTGCTCTCTCAGCCTCACCTACCTCTCAGACAATCTGCTGAGGGGAGTGGAAAGGGGAAGGCGATTGTAAGCTGCTTTGAGACTCCTTCAGGTAGCAAAAAGTGAAATATGAGAACCAACTCTTCTTCTTTTTCTTCTAAACCAATGGGACCATTCAAACCATCCAGAGGCAGGAGGGATCCTGTGCATTAACAAATGGGATTATATGTCCCCACTGTTTGAACCATGGCCAACAGGTAGCAGTCTACAGGCATGGCATAGGATTCCCACTTGGCTGGGAAGACTGGGTCACATTCCTTGATATGGCCACTGGTTGCCGTGGTGAGGACTGGCATGCAGATCCCACTGTAGGCAGATGAGATAAATCAGCAGCAGGGGATGATGTGCAGACCGCCTCAGATGATGGGAGATGTGTGATTTAGCGCTCGCCCCTGGATGGCAGAGGATAGTTCCCCTTGGAAGGCAGAATGGGTTGACTGAGAGCCAGTTTGGTGTAGTAGTTAGGAGTGCGGACTTCTAATCTGGCATGCCAGGTTCGATTATGCGCTCCCCCTCATGCAACCAGCTGGGTGACCTTGGGCTCACCACGGCACTGATAAAACTGTTCTGACCAGGCAGTGATATCAGGACTCTCTCAGCCTCACCCACCCCACAGGGTGTCTGTTGTGGGGAGAGGAATGGGAAGGCGACTGTAAGCCGCTTTGAGCCTCCTTCGGGTAGGGAAAAGCGGCATATAAGAACCAACACTTCTTCTTCTTCTTCTCTGCAGTTTCTCCTCAGGAGACAGGAGTAATTTCAGAAGTCCCTCCTCCGAAGGCCAGGAGCCAGTGATTCAGGGGATACTAGCTGGGGCTGCATACAAATCTCAGAATCCCACCCCCATCCCCAGTATTAAATAGTGGGTTCAATCAGGCACAGAGTCACTTGTGGAGTGAAAGATCAGCTCTTTCTTAGATCACACCAACAGAACTAGAAAACGGCAGCTCATCACTCAAACGTATATACAGTCCCAAGTTCCCACCACAGCTCTGCATGTTGAACAATGATATTAAAAGACCCCACTCTTCGGTGGGTCTGTTTCCCTGCATACACAACAGTATAGATATAGTCTAGATATCCCTCAAGGAATTAGATTTCTCATATATACTACATTTATATTGTCGGAGGAAAAGTATTGCTCGGGTGTAATCTGATATTAAATTAAGAGTCTCACTTTCCCCCTTTTTCTTTTTGCTCAAGCGACGCTCAAGGGGACACTCAAGAAGAACAAACATGGGTGGTTCCATCACAAAAGCTCTCATCGGAGAAGAACTTCAAAAACTGAAGGATGAGATGCAAAATAAGAATCTCGCAGATCTGATAGAAGAAAGTGAAAGCCTCTTGAAGTTATTAAATAACACCACTCTTGACATTGCCATTACAGGCATGTCAGGTGCTGGCAAATCATCGCTTGTCAATGCCCTGAGGGGCATGACTGATTGTGAAGAAGATGCAGCAGAGACTGGGGTAACAGAAACCACACTGACTAGGAAGAAATACACACATCCCACATTCCCCAAAGTAACATTATGGGATCTTCCAGGAACTGGGACCCCCCAGTTTGTACCAAAGAAATACCTGAAGGACGTACATTTCGAGGAGTATGATTTCTTCATTATCGTTGCATCAGATCGCTTCACTTCAAATGATGTTCTCCTGGCCCATGAAATTCAGAAGTTGAAGAAGAAGTTCTACTACGTGCGCACCAGAGTGGATGTGAGCATAGATTCTGAAAGAAAAAAACCCAACTTCAATGAGGAGAAATGCCTGGAGAAGATGAGGACCTACTGCTGTTATAACCTGAGAGATGTCAAACCGATCCCAATGGTTTTTCTTATCTCTAGGTGGGATTTGAAACTATATGATTTCCCCCTCTTTCTACAGACCTTGGTGAGTGACTTGGATGGCCTCAAGAGAGAAGTCTTAATTGCAGTTCTTCCAGCTTTCTCCAGAGAAGTCCTGGGGAAGAAAAAGGCTGCAATGGAAGCCCACATACGGAAAATAGCCCTTGTGTCTTGTGCTATTGGAGCAATTCGTGTCCCTGGCCTCTCTCTTGCCTGCGATATTGGCATCTTGGTTGGAACAATGAGATATTTTTGCAACACCTTTCGCTTGGATGCAGGTTCCCTCAATAGACTTTCAAACCAGGTTGGCAAACCTGTTCATGTGTTGCAATCAGCTATCAAAAAGTCCCCAGTGGTCAGTCAAGTTACTGCAGAATTTGTGACTGATCTTTTATCCAAGTCACTATTGTGTGGAACAATGATGGCAGTGGAGTTGGCTCTTGATTCTATACCCGTCTTGGGTTCTCTAACTGGCGGATGTCTTTCTTTTGTAACAACATTCTCCATGCTGAAGGCCTTTCTGCATGATGTTGTGGAAGATGCTGAGAATGTCCTGGCAAAAGCTGCAGAGTAAAGGGCTAAGGCACCCTTTGATAATTGACAATAATTGATAATTACCCTAAGATAATCGACTGAGGCAAACAGCATGTATTGCCTCTGCTGTAATGCCACTTGACTCCGAAAAATTTCAGTGCTGATGTGGAAAGACATGATAAAATATAAATATCAACTAAAGGTTAAAAACATTTCAGCGTTTAGTGTATCACCAGCACACGAACGTAGCTGGTCGAAATGGCATGATGTTATAGACGCCAAAATGAAATATTCATCCTTTTCTGATATTACAAAATTAAGACTGTTTGATGATCATGTACTATATATTGGAAATGGAAGGAAAGAGGATTTCCATTTCTGATTGGAAGCCCAATCTCCACACATTGAACTGAAACTTCAGTGAACTATGCCGAGTACCATAGTGGCAAATAAAGGCAATTTCCAGCTTTCTTAAAGGAAGCTCTTCCAGGTGCACTGTCTCAATGTCACAAACTCCCAAAGGGTCCCTGAGGAACTGCGAACATCCTGTGTTGGTTTCTCCTAGTTCTCACTGCAGATCAAGGACCAGGAAGAACAACACATGTGAGCCAGCTCAAAATAGACTGTTTCTCCACAAGTCAGTGATGGCTAGAACCTCTTCCTCTTGTGGTATCTTTTTCTCTTTTTAGCACTGCAGTACTAAATCTGGGAGGATCAATAATTGTGAAGTTGCCCATACTGATCCTCCTCAGCAATGTTATCTCCTAAGGGGAAGTGATTTTGGAAGTGACAATATTTGCCGGGGTGTTTCTTCTTTAGGTATCAGTTCTCTCTTCTGCCTTTCTAATTTCTTCTAATCATGAGAACCGTTTCCTGGAAATAAGCTCCAATCAATAGATCAGAACAGGATTCTGAGTACCAGCCCTTCGGACTGCTCTGTTTGCCTAGCAACCTCCTAGATCAGCCTTTCTCCACTTTTTTACCATCAAGAAAACTCGGAAACATTCTTCACACTTCGAGAAACCCCAGAAGTAGTGTAATGTTGCAATATATGATTGGAGAGCAGAGTTGTGTACACGCTCATCCAAGGCCCCTCCCATTTCCATCCCGTCCAGGCCCATCATTGGCCATTGGGGGGGGGGAACAGGTCAACATGACTATATATGGTCATATCACCCAATCAATCAATGTTTAACAAATTTTTTAAAAGAATGAATTAACTCCTACTCATTCGGGAACCCTTTCCAGGGCTGACAAGAGAAAGCATGTCCCAGACTAACAGCTCATACCACCTAGCAGTAATTATGAGTACAGTTAGGGCTTGGCTTTGCTTTATACTAGGCTTTGCTTTATACTAGGCTTTGCTTTATACACCAGGAGAAAGCTTGACTTCTAGAACACTTTGACTATTTGCTGTGATGTTAATAGCTTTGAATTGTTTGCATTGCTTTCTTCCTGCTATGTCTTGAAATGTCTTTGCTGTCTTCTTCTTCTTCTTCTTCTTCTTCTTCTTCTTCTTCTTCTTCTTCTTCTTCTTCTTCTTCTTCTTCTTCTTCTTCTTCTTCTTCATATTGAACTTATTGCCCGCCACTCTCATTTCTGGCTTGTGGCAGGTTGCAGATTTGTCCAAAATTAAAAAACCCCTTAAAACCCCATTAAAACTATTCGGACGAACAATATACATATCAGCTCCAACAATAAAAACCGTAACGGAACACCCCTCTGACCCCACCAGAACTAATAAAGGAGTGGGAGGAGGAACGCAGATCTTCAATAAGTATGTGCTCTTAATCCTAGGAGGGGATCCCATCAGATCTTCCTTGTCATGCTGGCCTCAACCATACACCTGGCGGAAGAGCTCCATTTTGCAGGCCCTGCAGAAAGCCAAAAGCTCCCACTTGTGTGACCATTGCGTTTATCTCTACTGCTCTACATATTTGGTCTGGGCAGACATTTCATTTTATCTGTTCATTAATACTGTGCTTTAATAAACCAGTATGATTATTTCAAGAACCCTTGAATTGGCTTGTTGGCTAACACTGGGAGATAAAGGACCCAGCTATATCTGGTCTTCAACAGGACAAAGAGAAGATTTAGAGCATGTCCTTTTGAGTTGCCCCTTCCATGGTAAGGCCCATGTCAAGTTTCATTTTTCTTTGGTGACAGTAATGCTGGGGACAATAGCTGTAACCATCACAGCCACAATGAACCAACTACTGTCAGACAAATCACCAGCAATTACTAAAACTGTAGCCAATTTTTGTCTCATAGTTCTAAGAGTTTGTGGAACTAGCTGGGTGCATCTTGTGAACTTAGAATTTCTCTATATCAGAAGGCCTATTCAATTTGGCAAGATCAATGTTTAGATGTTTTCCAGATGTTCTTAAGCATGTATTTTTGTTAGTCTAAGACCAACTAAGATTTATTCAAAGTGTGAACTTTTGTGTGTAGGCACTCTTCCACAGACAATGGGATAGGGATCATAAGAGTACAGATATAAGGAGAAAATAAGTTAGTAGCAAATTAGTACGGAGCATCATAAGTCCGAATATACAGTATGATAATTCTTTGCTAGAAAAGCCAATCGGTCCTATTCTATTTCTATTATTAATTAATCCATTTTCAACATTTTTAAACAAAGTTATACCAGGTATTCATTGTATCCTACTTCTCCTTTATTACTTTGGTGTGAACAAGTTTATTTTGTATTTTTATTATACTGGTGTCATTCCATAATAAACTTACTACTACTACTACCCAGTCATGAAAGAATTTATTCAGCCAGTGGTAGGAATGCTCCCTCTCTCTTATTTCAACTCAAACAGTCCATATCCAACTGGGAGCCATCAAATGATATACACACACTTGTGAACCACTGTTTCATAAATCTCCATGCAGACAATACTGTATATCTTGCTGTATATCAGAATAATTTACCCATAAAATCTGTATTTACAGAGGGTAATTTACATGACTGAATTTCTCAGATCTCTTCTTTTTCATTTGAGGTAAAAAAGGTAAAGGTAAAGGTATCTCCTGTGCAAGCACCGAGTCATGTCTGACCCTTGGGGTGACGCCCTCCAGCGTTTTCATTGCAGACTCAATACGGGCTGGTTTGCCAGTGCCTTCCCCAGTCATTACCGTTTACCCCCCAGCAAGCTGGGTACTCATTTTACCGACCTCGGAAGGATGGAAGGCTGAGTCAACCTTGAGCCGGCTGCTGGGATTGAACTCCCAACCTCATGGGCAGACAGCTTCAGACAGCATTTCTGCTGCACAAAAGGGACCTAGGCATTTGTGTTTCTGTTCATGACATTCACCAGAACATGTAACAAGAGCACATACTACTATGCATATAGGATGTTTGGATCTTAGCTTCTTATATATGTAAATTTGAATTGAATTTTCAAACACTCTCATGTTGCAGTTGGGCACAGAGACCCAACCTGGATTTCCACCATTGCTACAATGCTCTCATTTGCAGCTGGTGTGGCTGTCTTGAACTTTCCACTATGTACATCTTAGAAAATTTACGAACATTTAGGGAGTTGAGTGTCTGGGGAGGATGAAGTTTGGGAAAGGGGTCTTGGGAAGGGGGGTAGAGTAAGGGATTCAGTGCCACTTTGTGATGTCACATCCTGTAAACCCATTTCCAGGTCAATGTCATGGTCTCAGATACCTCCGTCCTGTGCGAGCATGTGCCCGATGAGGGGTGCACTTTGAATATACCCCAGCCTGAATCTGATTCCTAAATTAGCTATTTAAAGCCAGCTCAGAGACACCTCCAATGAAGAAAAACTATACGCATTTCCAGACAAAGGGAAATAGATCTCCCAGAATTTGAGGTTGTTTTGGGAAGGCACAGAAGTGAAGAAGGAAAGAGAAGAAGCAACTGAAGTCAGTGTCCTGAGTCATCTCTGTTCCCTTTTTTGAAGATTGCACTAATCCACCACCCCAACACTATTGCTTGCCTAATACCATCCTTAGAGGTGTCGATATTTTTCTGAGAAAACACAGAGGCAAAATTGGTATGGAGCCCTGGATCCCACCTGGATGTTGGCATCTCTAGGTCTCCAACAGGTAAGTCACTGGCTATTACAGAATCATTCAACGATCTCCAGAAGGCTCAGGGGGAAAGATCTGTTCTGGCCATTCAGTATTTTTTGAGGTGGAAACACATCTACTGGTGTGGTCAGGGAAACGGAAGTAAATAAGGGTACGACATCCATTGCTCCCAACGCTCTGACAGGAGGCCCGAAAATAACCCACAGGATTGTGGGATGGATCACAGAAGATGGGCAGAGGTAGCAGCAGCACAGTGAGCAGGCCTCAGCACCAACTCTGGCCAGCCACCACCTTGCCCATTATGTGGGACGTGTTTCCACATAAAGGGCGAAAATCAGATTCTCGCTTTTTTCCCATAAGATTTTTCTCTGTGCTGCTTAGTCCTTCTAGTGCTCTTCTGAGTCCATACTTGGTTTCTAGGACAGGACAAAAAATATTGCATGTCAAGGGGGTGGGACCTACTTAGGATATTATTCATCAATGAAATGTAACTCTGCTTAAAGGAAAGTGTGCAGACTCCTGATCTAGCAGCTGTCATTCCAGGGGAACTGACATTCCCACCAGGGTCTGATATCCAGCATCACTGCCAGTATTGAAGAGTGGGTTAAATCAGGCGTGGAGAAACTTGAGATTATAGCTGTTAAGAAGGTAAAGACAAAAGCATTTTGACTTCTTCATGTTGTTCCACCACCATGAATTCACTTAGCTCTTCTGAGACCATTTCAGACACTAGGGTGACCTGCCCCTCCTTAGTATGGAAAGTGTCTACGGTCACACCCAAGCTCCATGGGCCTCCATCTTCAGAGGACTGCGCCTCAGGCAGCTCTGCTGGAGCCACTCTGTCAAGGCCTCCAGGCATTCGCCCAGATTACCCTTATCATGTAAAACAGAACTGCTGTAATCTGGTGTCAACAGGCTTTGTATAGACAAAGCCTGTTGACACCAGATTACAGCAGTTCTGTCTTACATGGTAAGGGTAATACCCATTGGCCATTTCCAGCAAATTGACTGTACAGTACAAAAGTCAGTTAAAAGTCAGTTAAAATGGATTAATTAATAATAGAAATAGAATAGGACCTTAATACTGTTCAGTAGCATCTCACTAAGCTCGATCACAATGCCATACCAGCGTCCGCGTTATTCTGAGCACAACTGTAGGCCTGCAAATCAAAGAAAAAAGAGCTGGTTTGCATCTGGGGGCATAAAGGCCTTTCTAGGTTACCAACTCAGGCTTTGGAAATTCCTGGAAGTTTCGGGGCATTACCTGGGGAAGGCAGGGTTGGGGGAAGACAGAGAGCCCCGTGGGGAAATGATGCCATAGAGCAGACTTTTTCACCTTTTTAAGCATGGAGGTACTCCTGAAATATTTTTCAGATTTTGAGGTACCATCGAAGTGACGTCAGATGGCCATGTACCCTGTCACACCCCCATACGCAAATCAAAATAAAACATGGAACTACAAATATGCAAATAAACATAAAAACCAGCACAAACATAAAACATAAAAACCAGCACCTCCCCATCTCGTCCCTCTACCATGCTTTGCTTGCAATAAACCATATTCATGTTGTTAAGCACTGAGATGGCTGGTCCAGGAGCAGTAGTCTACAAATGTGATGGATGGATGGATATGCAAATAAAAAATGCCTCCTCCATTCAAAGAGCCCTGGTGCCCAACAGATAATAAACCGGGCCAACTTACCCAGCTACAGAAGAAGCAGTGCTGCTGCAGTGGTGGGTACCAGCTCTGTGTGGCTGCCATCTTGGAATCCCCCATGCTGTGGTACATCTGAGGGCCTGTTGAGGGACAGTGTTGTACCCTGATCCACTGGCTGGGAGGCCCTGCATAGAGACGGCCCTTTTTTCCATGGCAAATGATGTCGTGTCCTGGAGATCAACTGTAATTCTGGGACAACTTTAGGTTCCACCTAGAGGCTGGAAACAATACTTCACAATACATGTGTGAAATAAAGTCCTTGCTCCTCACCAATGTGTCGATGAAGTCTTACTCTGCAAGTGAGGTGGACCTGCCAGGATGAATCAGAGACATAAAAGCTTCTCCTTTATGGGAACAATACACAGAAGAGTAGCTGCACCTGATACACCAATAAGATTTAATGATAGCTTATCAGAGTAAACCAGCTTTTAGTCTAGGTTGATAGTCCAGAGCCAGGATTCCCAACCAAGGGCCTGGGGACCCCCTGAGGTCCACAGGAGCTCCAGAGAGGTACTGTGGCAACAAGCTAGGACCACTTCCATTGCTCCCCAAGCATGGTTTCTGTGCCTGGGAGGGGGCAGAGCCTACATGCCTATTCCTGCCTTAAATCATCTCCTGTTTCTCCCTCCTCCCTAAACCTCCTCAAGTCTGCCTGTTTGGTGATGGTGTCACTTCTGAGGGGTGTGGCAAGGAGGCGTGGCCAGCTGACCACTTCTGGGGCTCCTCAAAGCCTGAAAAAAATTATTTCAGGGGCTCCTCCATGGTCAAAATTTTGAAAAAGCCTGGCCCTGAGATTTAGCAAGAGGGGGAAAAGAATCTATCCAATAGCTTAATCAGATAATGTTGGAAATATAAGAGTGTTATCTCTTTATTATGATTTCTGCCTTTAGGTATTTTGCACAGAGCCAAATAAAAAGTTTAAAAAACAACTAGTTTATATCGCTGTATTATACTACAATCGTTATTCTGCATTGACTATACTCTGTTGAAGAACTACGCTGCAATGCTTTCTGCATGGAACCATTCATAGCCCTGCCCACTGTAGTTTTGCCAACTCCACTTGCTAGACTCTATTAACAACTCAGTGAAATACTTTGCTCTCTAATGCAGTCACTAATCTGCATAAGCAAGGAGCTTCCCTGCAGCCCAGGAATCTCTCTTCCTTACCCAATGACAACGGAGTTTTTGCCAGTGAGATTGGTGAAAGGAAAACGCAGTTCTCAGGAGTCTGATAACTACAAGCCTGATGGAAGATCCTGTCAGTAGTAAAGGGGTGCACATATCATAATGAGCTGAAACCATGCCCACCACCTTGCATACTAATTAACATATTTGCATAACCACGCCCCCTGACATCACCGGAAGTGGCATCATCATGCCCCGCCATGTGCCCCATGCCCCGGAAGTGCCGCCATGTCAACCCCCCCTCTTGACGTCACCGGAAGTGCTGTCAACATGCCTCACCCATGCACCCCTGACCCGGATGTGCCACCATTACGCCACACACACCCTGACGACACCGGAAGTGGTGTCATCATGCCCACTGGCCCCTGCCCCCTGCCCCGGATGTGCTGCCATTATGCCACGTACACCCCCCTCCCTGGAAGTGATGGTGTCTTGCCCCCACCTTCTGCCCTGGAAACAATTTCCACAGACCGTGCTCCTGCCGCAAACGCAGGCATCTTTTTACACCCCTCGTGACAGCGTTGGAAGTGACGTGCAGCATAGACCAACCCTCCCTACTGCCTCACAACCAATGGGGATGACCGGGTACGGCCATGTGTTCCCTCTAGCAACCTGCCCTGTCACCTCTGTCCAATAGCAAAGAGGCTGGGACAGCCCCCCCCCCAAATAAGTGATTTTAGGAAAGAAGCCACTTGTGCTAGCAGACACTCACCACGGCTCTTGCTGAAAATATACACACCACGGCTCTTGCTGAAAACATGGAGACTCCTAGCAGGCCCCTGATGCTCACCACAGCAGCCACGAGGGTCAAGCCTGATTGGTGCCGAATATTTAACTGTCCGCCTTCAGAAAGCCATCATGCTGCCAGCCATGCTGCAGATGAGACGGACTTGAACAAGGTGACTCCTAGCAGGCCCCTGATCCTCACCACCCCACCACCGGTGTTGAGGCCTAATGCAAAAAGGCAATATATAAGTGATAGTGAGGATGAAGAGGTTGTTCCTGCCAAGCTCCATTTTCCATCATCAGTTGTTGGCCATGAGACTCAGAGCCACATGGATTTTGGCAAAGCAGCCACAGACATGATGTCTGGAAGTGAGGAAATGTGGCAGAAGCTGCTGGAAGATTATCCGGATACATAGGCATTGATTTTACCAGAGGATTCCTCAGCACAGGTAAATTGAAAAATCGGCACTAACGGGGGAGGTGGGCAGGAGAGAAACCCAGAGGGACAGTATCAAAGTTTAAAGTAAATATTCTCTTTATTTTTCTATGCCCCTTCCATCAGCTAGCCAGGATTTCCTTCAACAAGTTCTACAGAACCAGCACATGGCTTGTTTGGGGAAGAAATTTCTGATTCCCAGCTGCTATCTTTAACACAGATCTCTCTGGAACAGGTAATTTTGGAGAGAGAGAGAAAAGTCATATAAAAAGTCTGTGGGGGTGAGGCGGGGATATGTCTAGCATTTACCAAGCAGGAAAAAAAAAATTAAATGTGTTTGAAATCCTTTTTAACAGGAACAGCTACCAACCACCACATTGCCTATATGTATGAGGCCCAGCAAGAGAATTGGCGCTATGAGGGAAGCTCTAAAAATGGATATCGATGAGGTTTTGGACTTTAACCCCCAAAAAGGCATAAGGCCGCCATGCGAAGCCTTGTGAGGGCCTCTGTTTATGGTATTTTAAAACATTGTATTGGAGAATATTTGCATCAGCTGTGTGAAGGCTGTTCTTTAATGTTACCTGCCCAATGTGATCACGATTGTCTCACATGGCCACCTAAGTGTTTTGATCAGAAGGTTGTTTATATGTGATGAGTTATGCTGTACACAAATTGCAGTTATCGTAACATCCATAGGTTATGCACTAAAATGCCTGGCTTTCACTCAAGAAAATATGGATGAGATTTTCAACCTTTTAAGCACTATAGGTGACGCCGCGGACTCAAGAAAAGCCCTTGAAAGAATTTTGAAAAAAACTGATAAAAGAATGTTACAGTTTGTTAAAGATTATATTAAGGATAAACACTACAAGAGTTTTGTAACTCGCCATGGAAAATAAAACTGTGTGACACTGTTGTAATTCATGAGCAAGACATTACATCTTCTTTTACTGACTGTAAATAAATCTGTAAATACAATACAATACAATACAATACCTTTATTGGCATAAAGCAGATTAGGAGGCTATACAAAGATAGTCAAGATGCATCGGACAGTTTAAGTTTAAAAACTGAGGACAGAAATTTAGCTATAATAAAAGTGACGTCGGCATCCTTATCACTCAATAAAAATTGGCAAACCAAGTCTCTTGAATGGTTTCTCCATTTTTCTATAAGAGGTAGGATATGCCTTCTCTAGAGCCTCTTGTGGCGCAGAGTGGTAAGGCAGCAGAAATGCTGTTTGAAGCTGTCTGCCCATGAGGCTGGGAGTTCAATCCCAGCAGCCAGCTCAAGGTCGACTCAGCCTTCCATCCTTCCGAGGTCGGTAAAATGAGTACCCAGCTTGCTGCTGGGGGGTAAACGGTAATGACTGGGGAAGGCACTGGCAAACCACCCCGTATTGAGTCTGCCATGAAAACGCTGGAGGGCGTCACCCCAAGGGTCAGACATGACCCGGTGCTTGCACAGGGGATACCTTTACCTTTACCTTATGCCTTCTCTGTTGAGTGAACAAGGGGCAATCCAGTATGATATGTTGGATGGTGTCAGGAGAACTTGATTCACAGGTGCATAGTCTATTTTCGAAGGGGATCTTGGCAAATCTCCCTTGTAATACTTTGGATGGAAAGGCGTTAAGCCGAGCAAGCGAAAACGCTCTGCGATAGAGGGGATTTGCCAAGTTATGGAAATAAGCTGGCATTTTCCCGTATTTCATTTGGAGACCAAGTGCACAGGGAGAGCAAATTGCTGGAACAGTGGGATGGATTTTTTGGAATTCGTGATCAAGTAGCCTTTGTTTGATTTGGCACATAATGGAAGGTTCATTCAGAGATAGGATGTAATCGTAGTCAATGCCAATTTGTTGGAGTGTAGTCAGGATGGTAGAGAACCATTTAAATTTAAAAGAGTCTCTCAGTAAACAGGCCAATAGGCTATCTGATCGAACCCTAAAATGCAGTTTTAGCCAATATTTAAAGGTGAAAATCCAGGCCTTAGTTTCAAGAAGATTATGTCCAGTTTCAAGACATAAAGAGGAGTAAGGGACGCAATTTGGAGTTTTTAAAATCTGCCAGAAAAAGGCAGACTGTAACCTCTCTATGTTTTTGTTAAAACCTGAGATCCACAGAGGGATGCCATATAAAATTTGGGGGATAATTTTAGAGTCAAACACACGACAGACAGCTGGGACAAACTGATTGCCTTTAAGAAAGAAAAACCGGTTTAGATGGGTAATGGAACAGTTAGCCTGCAAAGTAATCCTATTTCTATGTTTGGTCCAATACAAATTATGTTGGAAGGTGATTCCTAAGTATTTGAAACATTTGACCTGCTCGATTTTATGACCACCAATGCACCAGTTTGAGGGAGACCACTTCTGTGCAAAGACCATCACTTTGGTTTTTTTTTAAGTTTATCGATAGGTCATTGAGTTGGCAATATTTATGGAAAGCATTCAGGTATCTAATCAGACCAATTCTGGAATGGGAAAGCAAGACGGTGTCATCAGCATATAGAAGAAGTGGGATTGGCAATTTATCTAGTTTGGGTGGATGACCATTTGTGAGGCTTAGTGTTTTTGGAAGATCATGTAAAAAGATGTTGAATAAGTGAGGAGCAAGGACACAGCCTTGTTTAACTCCTCTCAGGATGGGGATTTGATTTGTTAAATGACCCTTTTCAGTAAATTTAACCTGACAGGTATTGTTGGAATGGAGGTTCATTAGAAGTAGTAATAGGTGCAAATCAATATTAAGATCTTGCAATTTTCTCCATAGTAAACACCTGGAGATAGAATCGAATGCACCCTTGAGGTCAATAAAAGCTACATAGAGTTTCCTCCTACCTGTATGAAGATATTTGTCTGCAAGAGAGTAGAGGGTTAAGCAGTGGTCTATAGTGGAACAGTTTTTAGTGAAGCCAATTTGTTCAGGACCTATTAGGTCATTTGAAGTCACCCAATCTAGGAGTTTAAGTTCTAGATGTTTGGCATACATTTTGCTGGCGATGGATAGAAGGCTAATAGGACGGTAGTTTTCTGGAGAGCTGGCACCACCTTTTTTGTAGATAGGCACAATGATTGAGTTGAGCCAGGATTCAGGGAATATTCCCGATTGGTCGATAGCTGTAAAAAGGACAGCCAGGAGTTGTTTCCACCAGTTAGAGTTTAGTTTAAATAGTTCAGCTGGTAGAACATCAGGCCCTGGAGATTTGCCTAGTTTTAGTTCTTGGATAAGGGTTTCAATTTCATCCAGACTGACAGGTGGCCAGCTAGGAAGAGAATCAGCAGAGGGTAAGCTGAGATGATTATTTTGGATTGGGGAGGGAGCAAAAAGTGTAGAAAAATGATTGTGCCATGTTTGGGAAGGGATAGAAGATTTAAATGGCCTGTTGCTTTCACCTAAGTAGTTTGCAATCGTTTTCCAAAAAGAGCTGCTGTTGTTAGATTTAAATGCTGCTAAAAGATGGTCCCATTTTGCCTGATAGTAAGAGCGCTTCTTAGTGTTTATTAGAGATTCATATTGTCTTTTTTGGAGTGTATAGTTTTCTAACAAAGTGGGGTCTTTGGACAGACGAGCTTCATGGAATGACTTCCGCAGAGCAACCTTTGCACCAAGGCAATCATTATCAAACCAAGAGGAGGGTCGAGTTGTAATGGATCTTAGGGGTAGGGCCTTAGTTCTGCAGGCCAAAGCAATTTGGTCAAATGTTCTTAGAATCTCAGAGGGGGAGCCAGTTCTAGTGATATTCTGTTTTAGGTTAGTCATCTGAGCAGAGTTGAGGAATAGAGTGAGTTCACTGCCAACTTTAGGTGACCATCTAATTCTATTAAGGAACACAGTGTTTTCCGGGGGGGGGGTGGAGAGTTGAGTTTGGTCTGGAGTAACATTACAAAGGGTTTGGAATGAGAGCTGGAGTGATAGATGGTCGCTTTCGGTGCGTGAGCCTATTGACAGAGAATATACTGATGCAAAAAGATTGAAAGAACATAAGCTATAGTCAAGTACACTCCTACCACGGGTTGTGCAAAAAGTGAAGTCCTTTGAACCAGGAAATTGGTCAAGGCCATTTAGAACAAGCAGATTGTGTGCCAGACAGTATTCGATCAATTTGAGACCTGCCCTATTCAGTGTGGCATCCGAGGATGACCGATTGAAAGAAAATTGAAAAGGTATAAAATCTTCAGTGATAATCCCCAGGGAGGAGGCTAGGTCTGAGTTAGATGTGCCTATGCGAGCGTTGAAGTCTCCCATGACAGCTAAGTGGGCCGTGGGAAATTGGCCTTGGGTTGTTAGAGTGAATTCTGAAAGTTTGGACCAGTTATCGTTCAATTCACTCTCAGTTGTAACTGGGGGTAAATATGTGTTAATCAGGATGATATGGTAGTCCACGGAGAGCGACAGCAGAATAGCTATAGCAATTGGGGGACAAGATCCTAAAAATAGACTGTTGAGTCCTGAGTTGGCTTTGACAAAACATGCTAACCCAGCTCTACAACGACCTTTGCGATGAACTCTAGTTGCAGGAGAATGGTAAACTATAAAATCTTTGAAGTTGGGAGCATCAGCTGACCAGGTTTCTTGAAGTAAAATGCAGTGAAAGTTAGAAAGATAATTAGTAAAGTCTACGTCATTGCATTTGTTAGTCCAACCTGCAAAAGAATGTTACAGTTTGTTAAAGATTATATTAAGAATAAACACTACAAGAGTTTTGTAACTCGCCATGGAAAATAAAACTGTGTGACACTGTTGTAATTCATGAGCAAGACATTACATCTTCTTTTACTGACTAAATAAATCTGTAAATAAAGAAACCATTTTGTTTAAAACACAGGCCTGTTTTTTCTTGCCTGGGCATGCCCCAGTGGAAGGAGGGGGGGGGGATTGGTGTGGGTTTTACCATAGCTTTTCAATTTGCAAGGGATGTTAGTACAATCCTATTAGACCCAATTGGGGATGGGGGCTCTTACGCACACAACAGAGTATTGGAGGGAGGTTGGGATACCCAAAATTATATAATCCAAAATCCAAAAAGCAGGCCATGTGGGACACATTGCTGGAGTGAGGAGGGGGGGATGAGTGAAGAGGGGGGTGAGGCCTGGGTGAGGGAGGAAGCAGAATGCAGTGAGGAGGAGGAGCATTTCCATGGAGCCTGCAAATCACCTGACGCCAACGGTGAATCATGGGACAGTTTTTACGCAAAGGAGATTAGAATGTTTTAAAGGGATTAGCACATCTGTAGGCTTCCTCTTTCTCAGTTCCACAGAAAGGAGCCAGCATCACCATCTCCATAGCTTGGCTCTTTCTGGCCATTCAGGGTGAAACCAAGGCAGAGGCAACACTAGGTAAGTTTTTAAGGCATATTTTCCTTTAGCAATGGGTAAATTGAATTATGTAGGAGCAAAATGATTTAAAAAGTAACTGGGGTAAAATCATAGATTTAAATGGGGAGGCCTTGCTTGTCTGAAGCAGCAGAATAAAGTTTGAGTCCAGTGGCACCTTTAGACCAAAAAAGTTTTATTTTATTTCATGTGCACCCATATTTTTCTCTGTTTTTCATTTTTAGTGTAGTGATAAACTAAATCAAAACCCCACAATGTTTGAAGGGAGCCCTTCCAAGCAACCAGGTAAATTTTTTGTATATTTAGAATATTAATTTTGGGCCATGTGGTTCCCCAAAGTTTATCCTTATTTTGCTGTTCCCCCATTTAGTACAAAACCGCTCGAAAGAATCTAAGACTTTATCCAAAGATGAGGTGCTAAGAAGGTTGCAGTCAGGTATATTTAAACTATTTGAAATGCATGATATTTTCACAGATTTGGGAGATGGGTGTGTGTGTGATGAAGCCGTGTGATTATTTCAGTGGAATTCATTTCTCTTGACCCCCTAGATGATGAGGATGATTTCATTCCTGAATCCTTTATTAAATATCTCAAGCGTTGTAAAACTCCACAGGATTCCTTTCAGAAAAAAGAGACAGGCTCCAAAAGCAAACGCCCGCAGAAAGGTATTGTATAAATAGCTGGTTTGTATATTTTGTTGTGCTTGTGATAGACATACAGGGAGATGTGTGTAATCAGCCCATTTTTTCTCTCTCCCCACACAGAAAAAATATCATCCAATCAAGCCTCAAATTTTTCCACTCTGTATCAACCCCCCTGCTTGGTCTTACAACCTGAAAATACCAATGCCCCTGTCCATTTGCTTCAGAACTGCAGCTCGAAAGAATCTAAGACTTTATCCAATAATGTTGTTCTAAGAAGGTTGCAGACAGGTATATTTAAATATTTGAATTGCATACTTTTGTGATAAAATGCAGGGAGGGGTATGCTAACAATACAATTTATAAGGCCATGTGTGAGGGACAAAGCCTAGAAACTTATCTTCATTTTTCTCTCTCCCAGACCCAAATTTGTTCTGCCTGTATCCATGCCCACGACTAGTCCTGAAACCTGTAATGGGGTGCAAAGCAACAGAGCCAACTTCCCTGAAGTAGCAGCAGATCTGCATGAAAGAAACTTCAAAACCCACCACCCCAAAACTATATGGTAAACCACAGCCAACATTCAAACACCAAACTGCACATAAGCGTAAACAAAAGAGCAATGGTTCTGAACACCCCTGCAAGCAACATAAAATGGACACTACTGATACTGAATCTAAAGTATTGTGTGACATAAGAGCTTTGGTTAACAATTATTCAGACCCTAAAGTGACCTTGCAGGCCGTGCGTAGTCTTATTGGTGCCACTTTCAAAAATTCAGAAAGTGCTGAAGCCAGTATAAGTGTTGATAGGGGGTTCAGGCAAAGGGGGTCTGGGAAGGTCATAGGGCAGCTGCCCACACACCAAAGAAAAAGCAAGCACTTGAAATTGAAAAAGCAACGGCAAAGAATAATTCTCAAATGCCGGAAGAATGAAAAAATGGTTACGTCTCGACAAAAAGGATATGAATCTCCTAACAATGGCAGAAATCCTGAGAGATCAGACAATTGCCCCGTCGGCTCTGAAGAACAGGCTCCCACTACTTCTCAATTAGACGTTAACAACGCAGCCACCCCCGTATGTGACCCTCCTGAGGAATTTCCCTTAGAACTTCCCCCACAAGAAGTTCCCCAACCTCCTGATATGCCAAGAGTTTACCTAGAAAGGCTTGGACATTGGGAAAGGCAACTGCAGTGCTTGCCAATGGATCAACATTCAGAAGTTTTCAGATTTGTTAACTTGGAGCAGTTAGGCCATCCAATGCTAGCACAGGAAGCTATCCGTCAATCTATACAGCAGCTTCTGAATGAGATGGGTGATAGAGTGCATGAGGGAGATTTAGTTCAACTACATCTTGATGGAGGGGGTCTAACTAATCCTCTGAGATCCGTGAGGAGGCCATTGGGTGGATTCCCAGCTGATGATTTTATTAACCAGATGGCAAACCTCATGCAGAGTAATGCTGAAATCCATCTTCATGGCTCCCTGCGCTTAGTTATGACTGTAATTAGAAACAGAGGTGGGAGAATAAAACGTGGCGAGGGGCTGACAAGATGGCGGCCAACTGACTTCTCTGGCATGAAGCCCTAAGATAAGCATATTTTCAAACTGCTTTTAACCTACTGTTTTATAAATAGACAACGGGGAGTGGGGCTTGTATATTTATTTTCTCTAACTTAAAGAGTGAGGAGGGAGGGAGAGGTGATAAGGCTGTGAGACTGATAATGAGAACAAAGAAACGCCCACGTTCCCTCTCAGAGGAGCTTGAAACTAATGTGGGGAAACAACTTAGAATAGACTGCTTTCTGGAAATTAATAATCCAGGAGACTTAATAAGCACTTTTCCCACATCAAACAGTTTTTCTGTCTTGAGTCCTAGGCAAGGAAAAGACCAAGAATGCACTCGTCTGGGAAAGGAGCACGGAAGGGGAGAGACGACTCCTTTAGAGCCACTTACAACACCCGGAGAAATATTGAAGCTAACAAGTCCGGTGGAAAAAAACAAGTGACTTGGAACTGTTAGCTAAACAAACTACCTTAGTCTCAGAGACATTGGTAAACTTGTATATAAAACTGGACCTGATAAATATAAATCTTGAGAAGGTTAAAACAACTCTGACCTCTCTCACTGAAAAAATGCTGATTCACTCCCCAGGAGAGTCAAAAGCAAGACTATCCACTCGGGACAGTAATTGCTCAGTAATGCTTAATAAAACATCAAAAACTACTAAAAAGGAAACTCACCTGGGAAAATGTATCTCTGAGCTGAAGCATTCTCAACAAAACAACAAAAATACTCGCAGCCTTCAACAAAGAAAGGTGACCCTGCTCATTGGCAAATTAAGAGTAAACGCAGGCAGATGGGACAGCAGAGCAACTGTAGAACGCTCCCTTATCCAACTTTTGAACAACAATCGTGTTAAACAGGAGATTGTAAACATTCATTGGCTTCCAAGTAATGACTTCCTCAAGAGGCTAATCATCACTTTTACATCTAATAACTTCCCCTCTCTACTCTTGAGAAGGCGAGAGCATCTAAAGAACTTCCAAATCACTCCTACAAGGGTCTTTGCAGACAGTGAATGCCCCCCATTGTGTAAGCTGAAGGATCCTCAAAAACAACTAAGAGGCATGAACACAAGGCCTGCAGCACTGAAGACAGGAGAGAAGGAACTATCTACTTCTAAAAAGCTACCAAATAGCAACATATGTAGGAGGAAAGGAGTAATAACCTCCCTACAAAAAGGAAATCTAAAGAAGTCAAAGCTGACAAATCAACAGAGTACAAGAATAAATCTAAGTAAAAGTTCAAGGAATTTAAGCCTATCACCTGTCCAGACTATTCAGACTTTAAGAGCAAAGAATAGCAGCTACAAAGAAAGCCAAATAGACTTAGATATCTCCCTAAACACAAGTGAAGGGAGACCAGTAACTCCTGACTCAATGCCAGCTTTAGAATCCACCTTCTGTTCAGCAATGGAGGTGAGTGTGAGGAAACCAGACCCATTTAAAGGCCCGAAATGGAAGAAAAAAATAAACCGAGGGGGTCAAGAGATGAACTTGAAGCAAATCCTCAAGGAAAGAGAATAGAAAGACCCATGGCCTCATCACAGCCAACAGATCACAGAGAAGATTTTGAGTTGGACTCACGAATAATTCTTAGTACTTTGCTGAGCCAAAGACAAAACAACCAATCCAATACTAAATCTCTGGCCCAGGAATTTTCAGAATTAGCAAATAAAACACCACACGTTGCATCCAGGGAACTTTATAAGATGATTGAAGAAAAGAAGCTGTTGTTAGATTCTTCACCTTCCACCTCATCCCATAATATGCCAAAGACTAATACAAACGTGAAAGGAAAATCTCCACAAGCAAAATCTCTCCAGGAAGATCATAAGACCCCAGAAGGGGAGGAGCCCACTCAGACCAACTCTGATCCTTCTCCCCAGTGGACGCAACCTGAAGAACCAGCGGCAAGAAATGATTGACTATTTGGAGACCATTCCCATCCTAGACTTCGGATAGCATCCTGGAACATCGCTGGATGGAAAAACAAATCCGGAGACTCTGATTTTGCGGAATTTTTAACCTCCTTTAATTGTATTCTCCTCCAGGAAACTTGGTTTCAAGAAAAAATTCATCTCAAGGGATTTACATCATTTAACTTACCAGCCTATAAAAATGAGCCCAAGGGACGTTTCAAAGCGGGCATTTCCACCTTGCTGAAGATTGACTCTGTTGCTAACCCTTCTATTTTAGGCTGCTGCCAAAATTTAGCTATGGCTAATTCCTCACTAATAATAATTAATGTTTACCTCCCTCCTGCCCAGAATTATTTGACTCTCAACCAAAACTGGGCCAAATTTTCTAATTTTATATTTTCAATATATAAGGACCACTCCTCAGCACAATTCATTATTTTAGGAGATTTTAATGCTCGAATTGGCACTAATAATAATGATATCTTTGCAAGGTTGGGGTTTGGGGAAGATGATGAGGACTTACTACCCTCCATTTGGCCTTTGAGGAACTCAAAGGACAGTGTCGTTAATGAGGCAGGGATCAAATTAACTGAATTCTGCATAGAGCACAATTTTCTGATATTAAATGGTCAAAGCAAGTTTCCCACATCTGCAGATTTCACATTCGCGTCCCCTCGAGGACAGAGTGTGATTGATTACGGCTTATGCACTTTTAACTGCTTCCAAAATATTTCTTCTTTCTCCATAGAGTCACGTACTGAGAGTGACCACCTTCCACTGACTCTAAACTGGGATCATACTGGGATAGATGTTTGCAGTCCCAGTGTATCTCTACCAGCAGTTCCCACTGAATCTTGTTTGAAACGGATTAGATGGTCCGCTAAGATGGAGAAAGAGATCACATCTCTTTTGGAATCTGAAAGAATGATAGAACTTCGGGAGACTTTAATTAACTCAAGCTCACCTATGACTGCTGTAGAGCTGTATTCTCAGATAGTTGACCTTTGCGGCCTTAAAGCACAACCAGTCTGTAACAAAGGCAGCAATTCCTCCTGGTTTGACCAAGAATGTCATATCTCAAAAAAAAACCTGAGAGAGCTGTTTAGACAGGCCCAATCGTCAGAGGATCAGACTATTATCCACAGTTACTTTGAACAAAAAAAACAGTATAATTGTCTTATCCGAGAGAAAAAACGGCTTTACTCTCACGATAATTGGGCCCGCCTATTTGACATTGTTAAATCCAAAAATTCCAAAGCATTCTGGTCAGCTGTAAGAGGACCCTTGAGGGGGAAGACTGATAATTTAGAACTTATTATTGCCCCCCAAGTTTGGGTTGATCATTTTTCTGCTCTATTTAATGTCCCAGCAGCTCCAGAAAATCTGCTGAATGACTCCATCCCAACTAATGTCCTTAGATGGTCCCCAGTTTTGCCTGACGAAGTAGAGGAACTAATTCTGAGCCTTAAGATAGGCAAAGCCCCAGGCCAGGATGCCCTTTCAGCTGAACTTCTAAAAAACAACCCTAAATGGTGGGCTCCTCCCTTGGCCAACTTATTTACCTTAATTGACTTACATGGGATTGTCCCAAGTTCTTGGTTGAATTCAATCATTATTCCCATGTTTAAAATGGGTGACCATAATGACCCTAATAATTTTAGACCTATTAGTTTATTATCAATTATAGGTAAGATTTATGCAAAACATCTCGAACGGCGCCTAACTGATTGGGCTCACTCTCAAAGAATTATAGGTCCTGAACAGATTGGTTTCTTGCAGGGTAACTCTACTATAGATCATTGTTTAACTCTCTCATGCCTGGCCGAGAAATATACGTCCCAAAATGGTAAGAGGCTATACACAGCTTTTATAGATCTTAAAAGTGCCTTTGATAAGATAGATAGGGATATGCTCTGGAATAAATTGTGATCAATGGGTATGGAACCGAGACTTGTGTTTCTCATCCAAAAACTTTATGTGTCCACCTCCTGCCAAGTCCGGTATTCTTCAAAGGGAGACTTAACCTCTAAGATTTCAATGACCATTGGAGTTAAGCAAGGCTGTATTCTGGCCCCCTTGTTGTTCAATTTATTCATTAATGATTTAGCGTTAAAACTGGAACCAATTAATGATCATCCCCCAAAACTTGGTTCCCAGCATATTCCTTTGTTGTTGTATGCTGACGATACTACAATACTCTCATATACAAGGGTTGGCTTACAACGATACTTATCCACCTTTTACCAATATTGCCAAGATAATAAGTTAGTAATTAACTATGGTAAAACAAAAATTTTGGTTTTCTCTAAGAGCTGGCATGCAATGACTTGGTCTATTGGAGGCACTTCAATAGAACAAGTCAAAACATTTAAGTATCTAGGTGTTACCTTCCAGTATAACCAGAAATGGAGCTCCCACTGCCAACGAGCTATCAATCTGGCCAAATCCTCATCTTCTTTGATAAAACAGTTCTTTTTCTCTGCGAAAGGTAACCAATTTATCCCTGCAGCAATTAAAATTTTTAATGCCAAAGTAATGTCCCAGCTCCTGTTTGGATGCCCCTTATGGGTTCCTGCCTTTAATAAATCTATTGAGGGTGTTCAATCTGCTTTCTATAGGCAAATTGCAGGGGTTCCCAACTGTGTCTCCTACCATGCCATTTGCGCAGAATTTGGCCAAATTAGGGTAGAGACAAGGGCCTGGATAGCTACATTTAAATTTTGGGTCAGACTGTTTTTTAGAATAGAAACTGGCAGCCTTTTAACTTGTCTAAAAAGTGACCCTCTTAAATTTCAATGGTTCCAGGCTATTGAACAAAAATTAGTCTCCATTGGCATCGATCTGAACTCCCTACTACCTCTGGAAGAAAAATGTATCTTCCGGATTATTAAACAGAGAATTTTAGACCATGAGCAGCAGGAACTCATACCTACCCAGCCTCGAGTCTGCTCACCAGCATTCTTTGGCATCATTATGCAGAGAAATATTATGCCTTCATATTTGCATCTCCTTGATGTCCCACCCGTGAGAAGAGCTTTTCTCCTCGCACGAATGAATGCTTTCCCCTCAAAGGTCTTAGAGGGAAGATTCCACCATATCCCATACCATGCGAGACTCTGTCCGTGTGGTTCTGGTTGCCCTGACTCTGTCTCACACATTTTGTTAGATTGCCCCTTATATGAGCATTGTCGGGATGACAGCTTTGTTGCTTTGCTGGGAATCAAGCCTTCTGTAAGTAAATCTATGACCTTGCAATTTCTGCTCTCTGACAAAGACCCAGAGATAACCATTTTAGTTGCCAGAGTTTTAACTAAGATGCTTTTATAATATGCTGCCTACCTTATATTTTATCTCTTATAGTTTATTTAATCATTTTAAGATCTGTTTGGTCATGTAACCCCATTTTATTATTTTGTTGAAATTTTAAACCCTATTTTTATATGTCTTATACATTTTATGCCAATAAAAGGTTACTGACTGAACAGAGGTGGGAAAGGAAGGAGGGTTATAAGTACTGTCCTTTACAGTGAGGTTATCGATAAGAAGAAGCGCCACTTATTAGATCCTGATAATGTAAATGGTAACTTGTGCTTTGGTATAAGTCTTTTGGGTGTTATGGAAGAAAAACTGGTCACCATTCCAGAATTAGCCCAAAGTGCCCGCCAGTTGTATAGAGATCTTAGTTTTTCTGATGAACAGAAAATATTACTGTCTGATGTGACCGCATTTGAAAGTCACTTAAAGGTGAATATAGGTGTTGTGCTATATAGCGGAAAAGGCTGGGACATTTTTAGATCAGGCCCCCCAGCATACCCCCAAACATACTTCCTCTTGCTACACGACAAGCACTATTTTGGGGTGAAAAATATAAAGGGTTTTTTTGGCCAAAGAAATTACTGTGCTGTATGTGGCAATGTTTATAGCCACTCACACAACTGTAAGTATAGATATCGCTTATGTTTGGACCCCCGATGTGGTCAGCAGCTTCAGCAGCAGCAGGAGGTAATGTGCCCTTATTGTAAAGTATACTGCATATCCAGTGCCTGCTTAGAAAGGCACATGGCTTTGTCAAACATATGTAAAACTAAAATCTATTGCAAATCTTGCTTAGCCTATGCCCCAAAGAAACATGTCTGCAGAGTTCGTTGTTGTAAACAATGTAAGGATGTTGTCGGAGATATAAACAGGCACTACTGCTTCATGCCCCCTATCAAGCATTCTGAAATAACAGAGAAATACATATTTTATGATTTTGAATGTATGCAAGAAACCGGCATACACATACCAAATTATATTTATGCAACGGGTCTAGAGGAGTGTGATACCTGGGAATTCAAAGGAACTGACTGCGTTTCTAATTTTGTTAAAAGGTTCATTACCAAACAATTCAGGGGTTACACTTTTCTAGCCCACAATGCAAAAGGTTATGACAATTACTTTATAATTAGACAACTTTTGGCAGAGAAGGTAGATGTGGATCTCATCACACAGGGTGGCAAACTGATGTGTGTAACTGTTAAGAAGCTGAGCATCAGGTTTCTGGATAGTTTAAACTTTTTGCCAATGAAACTGGCCAAAATGCCACATGCCATGGGTTTTAAGGGCTGCAAGGGCTTCTTCCCCCATTTCTTTAACACTGTGGCCAATTCTAACTATGTGGGGCCATTACCTAGTATGGAGGGTTATGGTGTTGATAACATGATGCCAGGTGAGAGAGCCACATTTATTTCCTGGTACCAGGAAAACCAAGGCTCTGTATTTAACCTCCAAAAAGAACTGGCCCATTACTGTCAGCAGGATGTTAAAATCCTGAGAAAGGCCTGTCTCCTGTACAGGGGAGAAATTATTGCCATATCCTCAGTTGACCCTTTTAATTATATAACTCTTGCGGGTGTTTGCATATCCATGTACAGACACATGTTTTTAAAGCCAAGCACAATCGCCCTGCTGCCACATGACCATTACCACAGACAAACAAAGAGATTTTCAACCCCCTCTATACAGTGGCTACTGTATCTTGAGCACAAAGAAGGTTATGAGATACAGCATGCACTAAGAGGTGGCAGGTTTCAAATAGGCTCTTATTTTCTTGATGGCTATGCTGTAGTTGGAGGGCAACCCACAGCTTATGAATTTGAATGCTGTTTTTTCAGTGGCTGTCCACAATGTTTCAGCCCCACTGACAGAAATCCACTGACAGATTCATCCTTTGGTGACTTACACAATAGAACACTAAGGAAAGAAAGTTATTTAAAAAGCCATGGGTTTGCAGTTAGGATCCTGTGGGAACATGAGTGGAGGGACATGGTGAAGTTTGACAACGAGCTTAGAGCTTTTCTGAGTGAGAATAAATTCCTAACACCTCTCTGCCCCAGAGACGCTCTCTTTGGGGGCTGGACAAATGCTATTTGTCTATATTACAAACCTATGGTGGGTGAAAAAATACACTACTATGATTTTACCAGCCTGTACCCATTTGTGAACAAGACAAAGAAATATCCAATTGGACATCCGCAAATTATTTATAAGGACTTTGCCCCATTATCTGAATACTTTGGCATTGCCAAAGTTAAGATGCACCCACCTCGAGGTCTCTTTTTCCCTGTTTTACCCTTCAAAGTGAAGGACAAACTTCTATTCCCATTGTGTCGCACATGTGCTGAGACTAAGCAGAGGGTGAGATGTGGGCACTCTGCTGAGGAAAGGGCTCTAGAAGGGACATGGTGTACTGTAGAATTAATGAAAGCTATAGAGAAGGGGTACAGGATCATGTCAATGAGTGAGGTGTGGCACTTTGCAGAATCCTCTGAAGAACTGTTTTCAGATTATATTAAGCTTCACCTCCGCCAAAAACAGGAGGCTTCTGGTTATCCGAGCTGGTGTACAGATGATGAAAAAAAGGCAAAATACATTGCAGATTACTTAGAGAAAGAAGGTATTCAACTGCGCGCCGATCACATAGCTGTGAACCCTGCAAAGCGGCAAATTGCAAAACTTTTTCTAAATTCTTTGTGGGGAAAGTTTGGTCAGCGTTCAAACTTAGTAAACACCAGCATAGTGAGGGATACAACCCAGCTTTTAGAATATGCCTTTTCTCCAGCCTATATTTCTGGTTTTGATATTATTGATGATGCAACAGCAAGTGTCTCCTGGAAACATGCAAAAGATACACTTACTTTATCAGGTAATACAAATGTCCTGATTGCCTGTTTTACAACTGCTTATGCCCGCCTAGAACTTTATGATTTACTAGACAAGCTTCAAGATCGTTGCTTGTACCATGATACTGATTCTGTGATTTTTGTGAGTAGGGAGGGGGACTGGAATCCTCCTTTAAGTGATTATTTAGGTGATCTCACAAGTGAGATCCCGCCAGATGAGCATATCACAGAGTTCACGTCGGCTGGGCCCAAAACCTATGGATATACTCTGTCAGGGGGTAAGGCATGCATGAAAGCCAAAGGCTCAATGTTTCAAATTCTGAGAAAATAAACTTTGAAACATTGAAGGATCTGGTCCTAGATTACAGCCCAGAGCAGCCTCCTAAAGAGATCCGAGTCCAGCAGCCCTCCATCATAAGAAACAAAAATCAGTTTCTCATTGAGACAGGGCCACTTTAGAAAACCCTGAAAGTTGTTTATGATAAGAGGTTCCTTGTGGATGATTATAAAACCCTGCCATATGGTTTTTAGAATGGACGTGCATTGGAAACATCCATTTTCTGCAGTGGTGGCGGGGCCTAAACATTTTGGACAATGGCCAGCATGTACTTTCTGTAATGCCTGAAAATATAGTGTATTTTTATGGACTTTGGCAATCGTTATTCGAAGAACTCCTTTGTAAGTATCCCTTTGTAAAGTTTGTTGAAGGGTTGCCTGAAATACTTAACGATGATCAGCTGCTGCCTCCTAATAAAGTAAATATGATCATAGTAGATGATTTGATGGACTCTGCTTGGGAAAATCCTGAGATTGAAAGGGCCTTTACTAAATACGTACATCACCGGAATCTCAGTATTTTATTTAGTACTCAGAATATTTTTTTCCGTGGAAAAAGCAATAGAACCATCAGCTTAAATACCAAATATCTGGTACTGTTTAAAAACCCCAGGGACAAATTGCAGATTGCAACATTGGCCCATCAAATGTACCCTAGAAAGTCACAATTTTTCCTGGAGGCTTTTGAGGATGCCACACAAAAGCCTTATGGATATCTGGTTGTGGATTTAAATACCTCTACACCAGATTCTTACAGGCTAAGAACTGGACTTTTCCCACCCGAGTGGCCTGTGGCATAGTTCTTAAAAACAAAACAGACCTCCACTGCATACAAAAGGAAACCGCAAGTCCCTTAAACATCCTGTTTCCCTGAATCCTCCGAAGAGCAACATGTCCAGATGGATAAAGAGGAATTTGGCTCTCCTAAAAATACTTATCCAGGCTTTGCCGCAACAGAGGAAAGCAGTTCTTTGCTCAGCTTCGGATGATCTGGTTGCAGCAATTTCTGAAATCGCTCTCAATACTTTAAAAGGCAACATCCCTCTATCACCGCGCCAAGTATGCGTACTGAGGAAGCAGCTGACTTTTATTAAAAATCTGAGTAACAAAAGAATATCTCTGAAAAAGAAGAAGACGCTGGTCAAATGATCTGGGGGGTTTATAGTGCCTCTGTTAAGCTTTGCCATTCCCCTCCTAACTAGCCTTCTAACAAACCAGTAATGGAATATGCAGAAAAAATGTACCTGGTTCCTAACCACCAGTTGGAACACTTAAGGAACCCACCGCCCCTGAAAGAGGAAAACATCAGAACCACCACAATGCAATCCTTAAATACTGAAATGAAGGGGGCTCTCCAAAGGCAAGATTTATCAGAATATGACAAGGCCAAGCATTTTGAAGCACTGCTTCAAAAGTATTTGGCTCATGTGAAGCAGGGGGAAACTGAAAAATCTAAACTTAGCCTGTTTCTGCCTACACCAGAGGCTGCTTCTGCAGAAAGCCCTGCAAGTTCTGACATGGTCTTCCAAGAAATCATAGACACCCTGCCTGCTAGATACAAAAGCCGTGCAAAGGTGCTGTTCAACAAAATGAAACAAAACAAAACAAAAATATTTCTTCTTGGGATGACAGTGGAACGTTTGTATACAGAGGGGAAAACATAAAGGGTTCTCATTTGATGGATTTAGTGAAGGCGATTACTCAAACAAATGACCTGCCTAGCCATAACATACCAAAAGGCTGGGATGTTTTCACGAAAGCCATGGCCGAAATGAACCTCCCATCTTCTGTTGTGGGTAACCTGACTAATCGCCGTTCCTTGGAACATCTAAAGAACCCATGTCCTGGTACAGGGACACCACCGCATTCTCGCAGAGTTTCTAAAAAGCATCAAGCTACAATACCGCCCAACTGGATAAGCTTGTAATTATGTAAAATAAAAAAAATTTTGAAATTGAACTGGTGTGTTTTTTTCTTTAAAAAAAAAAGACAGACAAAAGTCACTTTTAAACCCTCATGAGGGCACTTTATTGAAATTCAATATTATTGTGGTGTTGGTGAAACATGCTGCAAGAGACACATGCCTGGGGTTGTACAAAGAAGTTGGGGGCAAGCCTGGACATGCCTTTCTTGTTTTTTACAAACTGCTCCATCATTAGGTCATTCTGTGCTAGATCATCAGAGTAGAGAATATGCAGTGATATCCACAGACAGAGTCAGAGGCTTGCAGTTGTCGCGGCTGGAATATAGTCTCACTGGCATTTTGCCTCAAGAATCTCACAATAGTTTTTGGAAATAAGGGGCTGTTTGGAGGGTGTCCATAGGAGTCAAAGAACTCGCCACGTCCATCCTTTTCCAAGTATATGACAAGCCAATGTTCTCCAGGGAGGTTGTGGGGGTGGGTGTTCACAACTAGACCGGCAGGTCTTCGATGCAGTCTTTGTTTGGGGAGCCAATCGCTTGGAAACACTCCTGAGAAAGTCTTTTTGGTGTAGTGGTTTGTAGATAACACAGCTGTTAGCTGGAGGGTGTCCATGTTACATATAGTCAAATAAAAAGTTTCGCCTATGATTTATCTCTATGACATTGTCGAAAACACCATAGACCACCATATTGACAGTGTGAGGCAATGCTCTAGCAAAGTGCACTTCAGCTCGCAGGTTTCCAGTTTTAATCAAGGAATAGTGGTCTGCACATTCCTGATCTGGGGAAAGGTCAAAAGCAAACAGTGTGTAGCCACTTGCAAACTCCTCATGGTTCACTAACAAAGATCTGTCTTTCATGTGTTTGCCAGCTGCCTGAACCAGATGCATGTATTCCCTAACACAGTTTCCAGCACCAAAGTCAGGTTGCAACGGCTTAGCAGGTATCTGTTCACCATCCATGTAGAGCGCCACAAAATTGATGTCATAATGCTTAAAGTTAAATGGAATTTTTATTGTGGGCTCCGCTGAAGGAATCATTATCCACCAGGCCAATCACTAACAACTTGGGCAATTGCCCCCAAAAGAGATTCTCCTGGTTGCTGACACGACTCCCAGCAGGGATGCTAAATACTTTCATGCCCACACGGTCCACAGGGTATTTTGCATTAGCTGTAAAGAGTGCCTCTGCGTGGCCTAAACGGACACCAGGAGCTACTCGTACTTTCTTTTCAAAAAGGGAAGCGGTCAAGATCTGTAATTTGCAAGCCCTGTTCAGATCATCCGTCATAAGGCAAAAGGCATCTTTGCTGCGTGTCAGTTTAATTTTCACATCCACTCCATTTAGCATAAGTTTTTCTTGAAAAAACAAGTCACTGTGAAGGCGGCCGAGCAGATCTACTTTTCTGCTTTCAGCTGTGAAGGCGGCTCTTTTAACAAACCCCTTATTATATCCATCCAGGGCAGTTGATTCATGTTCTCCATGGGTGTATTTGTAAAACAGGCCTGTGGAGAACTGAGTGGATAAGGTGTCTTCACTATAATTGAGGACAGCTTCTATAAAGGCCCTGTAAGGGTAGCAGTTGTTACTCTGGCTGACGAGATGGTCCCCCAATATCACATCCAACTGGCTAAAGAGGCCGGCGATCGGGTAATTCACCAGACTTACCCTTGCACCTCTGTCAAGGTTTGTCCCATCCTCTTTGACAATTTTGCAGCATAGGTAAAGCAGGGTGTTATTTAAATCCAAGTAATCTTCACCATTTCTAGTGATGAAAAACTCGAGTGGCGCTGTTTCTGACAATGCTGCTAAGGGTGGGACTTCAATATATAGGCACACCTGAATGCTAGTTTGCATAGGTGCTATTTGGAAAAAGTCTAATTCAGATTTCTTGCATTCTCGTGACCTGTTGTGAATAAAAGCCATTGCAGTTTAAAATATATTTCCGGGGCTCGGAGGTCGTCTTCCTACCCTTCTCTTTGCCTTCTGCTTCTGAGGTGGCCGCCGCTTAACAGCCTTCCTTTTAGCAGGTCGTGGGGGTCCGGTAAGTTGCACACGTGATGCTTTTCTTTTAACCCCTCGCTTTCTTGGAAGGTACATGAGGCCTGACCCATCTTGCGGTCTAGGCGGACTCACTCTTTTCAGAACAGCTTCAGAAACATGACCTACAACGCCTTTAGCAAGATTTCGGGCAGCAGATTTCATATGGGGCTTTATGAGCTCAAAAGAGGGACAGCTTTTCGAAAAAGGCTCCGGAATATGCCCCCCACCCCTGCCCCATACATAACCGGGGCTCCATGGTAACCAGGGAGAGCATAACCGGCTTGGTTCTTGTAATAATTCCTATAAAGTTTTGGGTCTCCATAGCTTTTTATAATGACCATCCTGGTGAGCTTAAAAGAGCAGGCTTTTCTGAGGACGAAAGTGAAGCTTCACAATCACCTTACCAAAACGAAATGACACGTTCTTGGTCTGGTCAGTCTTTATTTCAATAGTGATGGTATCTATGTGTTGCTTATTCACAGGGACATAATGAGGCTTGTCATAGATGTTGTTGATACAGTCACCGGTCTCCCCATGGACAGGAATACAGCGCAGTAATGGTACATATGCATCACCCACAATTTGGTGGTCCACAATGTCTGTGTAAATGTACAATGTGTTGAACCCCCCTGTAATGTCCGCTGTGAAGCGTAATTTTTGGGCAGGCTTATGCGGAACTAACCCTAAAATATGTGACAATTCTGTAGTAGCTGAAAAACTGCAAGTAGATGACGCTTTTAGACTGACCTTCCTAAGCACTCTGTCATACTCCAGGCTCAGTTCAGGGGGTCGCCAGTGAGACTTTATAAGGCTGTTGATTTTCTCAATCAGATCAGGAATGCTTGAATAATAGCCACTGGGGAGTTTGAAAGTCCAGCGCTTCTCCTTATCGAGGATTCTAAAGGCGGCATCTTCATTCAGAGCATACCAGCTGTGAGGATATTGTATCCTCACCAACCCTACATCCCAGGCCCCTGGTAGGTCAATTGGCTGTGCTAGACAGATGGTAAAGGCAGAAGCAGTGTTCTGTGGGAAAACCGTAGCACATGCATTGCTAAGAAGGGTGATGTAAAATCCGGTCAGCCATTTTCTTCTGGTGCAGGCTCACAAAGTTGAGAAGCAGGAACCCAGCTGTTAAATTTATCAGGCCACCCTAACCACTTCACTAGCTGGTATTTTCTCTTGCCTCGTCCTTTTGATGCTAAGATTTTTTCAATTCGATAAACTCTGCCTCCTTTAGTTTTAACTTTCTGTAACTCTTCAGGATAGAATGACCCTAGGACAGGATCTCCAGCATAATCTTTTAACCGGTACACAGGTCTGTGTCCTCTTGAGATTACCTGTTCCACTATGAATATTTCCCCCGTGTAACTCTGCTCATATCCCTTTGCAAAAAGTCCTTTGCTTTTATACACTCGAACATGGCCCCCTTTTTAAAGAAAGGCCTCTCTCCCTCCTTTTCATTTGTTCTCACATAGTCTCCATAAACCGTTTTCCAGACTGTCTGTGCATTAGTTGAATTTACATCCACAGGGCGGGCCCTGATAGTCCTGTGAAAACTATGGTTGTAACTTTGTATGAGTAGCGACAGCACGTCAATGTATCTGAACGTATTGTTGGCAGTAAAATACCTCCACATTTTTGTTTTTAAGGTCCGATTGAAACGCTCCACAATGGCAGCTTTGACTTCATTATGGGTGAAAAAGTGGTGAACTCCGTGCTGCTTTAGCACCCTGCTTACAGCCTGGTTTAAAAACTCTTTTCCCTTATCTGTTTGGAGCTTGGCAGGAATTCGATTCTTCTTAAATATATCCGTGAAGGCTTTGACCACCCGCTCCCCTGTCTTGTCTTTTAAAGGAATGCCCCATGCAAATTTTGAGAGTATGTCAACCACTGTTAAAATGTACTTGTAGTCATCATTATATTTAGAAAACTGTTGCATGTCCACTAAATCAGCCTGCCATTGTGCATCCAGGCTAGAAACTATGGTCTTGTTTCTCTTAAAGCGGACACTGGCCTGCTTATGCAGAGTGTAAGCATCTTGCTCTGAAAGCCAGGTAGTAACATTTTTTAAGTAAGAGTTTTGCAATGCTTTTTGGCTTCCTGGAATAGTGGGCTCACACCACCAAAACTCCCTACTTCTCCAGGTATATAATATATATGCCTTAAGACTCCCTCTTTGCCATGCATCTCCATCACTGCCCCCTTTTAGCACCAGAATGACCACACAAGACTAAAAAAACAAACACTTTTATTGTAACAAAACTATAGGTTCCTCTTCAGTTTCCCCTTTGTGGTCTTTTTTGTCTTTTTTTTTTCTTTTTCTTCTTTTTCTTCTCACGTGAGGTCACACTGGTACAAAAACACGATGTGCAAGAGAGGTTCACGTTAACAGGGTTACCGATGTGCAGATTGCCAAAAGCCTGGATAAAGCGCTCATCAAGCTGTCCAAACAGAATAATAAACAACTGGTAAGTGTAATAGACCCCCTTCAAGGATCGCTGCCTTGTTGTGGCAAGGGGGCTTGCGTAGTTCAGTGAAGCTATGAGCTATGCCGTGCAGGGCCACCCAAGACGGACAGGTCATAGCTGAGAGCTCTGACAAAAGGTGATCCACTGGAGAAGGCAATGGCAAACCACTCCAGTATCTTTGCCATGAAAACTCTATGGACAGTTCCAATAGGCATAACGATATGACGCTGGAAGATGAGCCCCTCAGGTCGGAAGGTGTCCAATATGCTACTGGGGATGAGCAGACGGCTAGTACGAGTAGCGCCAGAATGAATGAAGCGGCTGGGCCAAAGCCGAAAGGACGCTCAGTTGTGGAAGTAACTGGTGGCGAAAAGACAGTCCGATGCTGTAAAGATTTTTATTCCATAGGAACCTGGAACGTCAGATCCATGAATCAAGGCAAGCTGGACGTGGTTAAACAAGAAATGAGAAGACTGAACATCGACATTTTAGGAATCAGTGAACTAAAATGGACAGGAATGGGTGAATTTAATTCAGATGACCATCAGGTATACTACTGTGGACAAGAATCTCACAGAAGAAATGGAGTAGCATTCATAATCAATAAGAGAGTAGGAAAAGCAGTCTTGGGATACAATCCCCAAAATGACAGAATGATCTCAGTTCGAATCCAAGGCAAACCATTCAACATCACAGTGATCCAGGTCTACGCCCCAACCACTGCTGCTGAAGAGGATGAAGTTGATCAGTTCTATGAAGCCCTACAACACCTTCTAGAAGCAACGCCCAAAAATGATGTGCTTATCATCATGGGGGATTGGAATACTAAAGTAGGAAGCCAAAAGATAACCGGGATAACAGGCAAGTTTGGCCTTGGAGTACAAAATGAAGCAGGGCACAGGCTGGTAGAATTTTGTCAAGAGAATACAATGGTCATAGCAAACACTCTTTTCCAGCAACCCAAGAGACGACTCTACACATGGACATCACCAGACGGTCAACACAGAAATCAGATTGACTATGTGCTCTGCAGCCAAAGATGGAAAAGTTCTATCCAGTCAATAAAAACAAGACCAGGAGCTGATTGTGGTTCAGATCATGAGCTTCTTGTTGCAAAATTTAGGCTTAAATTGAAGAAAGTAGGGAAAAGCACTAGGCCACTCAGGTATGAACTAAATCATATCCCCGACGAATACACAGTGGAGGTGACAAATAGATTTAAGGAATTAGATCTGATAGACAGAGTGCCTGAAGAACTATGGACGGAGGTTCGCAACATTGTACAAGAGGTAGCAACTAAAACCATCCCAAAGAAAAAGAAATGCAAGAAATCAAAATGGCTGTCTGAGGAAGCTTTACAAATAGCTAAGGAGAGAAGGGAAGTGAAAGGCAAGGGAGAAAGAGAAAGATACACCCAATTGAATGCAGAATTCCAGAGAAAAGCTAGAAGAGATAAGAATGCCTTCTTAAATGAACAGTGCAAACAAATAGAAGAAAACAATAGAATGGGGAGGACCAGAGATCTTTTCAAGAAAATTGGAGATATGAAGAGAACGTTTCATGCAAAGATGGGTATGATAAGGGACCAAAATGGTAGGGACCTCACAGAAGCAGAAGAGATCAAACAAAGGTGGCAAAATTATACAGAAGAACTATACAAGAGCGAGCTTAACATCCCTGATGACCACAATGGGGTAGTTACTGACCTGGAGCCAGACATCCTGGAATGTGAAGTCAAATGGACCTTAGGAAGTCTGAGCAACAATAAAGCTAGTGGTAGTGACAGCATTCCAGTTGAACTATTCAAAATCTTAAAGGACGATGCAGTAAAAGTGCTACACTCAATATGCCAGCAAATTTGGAAAACTCAACAATGGCCACAGGATTGGAAAAGGTCAGTTTACATTCCAATCCCAAAGAAGGGCAATGCCAAAGAATGTTCAAACTACCGCACCATCGCACTAATTTCTCATGCTAGCAAAGTTATGCTCAAAATCCTACAAGCTAGGCTCCAGCAATATGTGGACCGAGAACTTCCAGAAGTACAGGCAGGATTTCGAAGAGGCAGAGGAACTAGAGATCAAATTGCCAACATACGCTGGATCATGGAGAAAGCTAGGGAGTACCAGAAGAACGTCTACTTCTGCTTCATTGACTATGCTAAAGCCTTTGATTGTGTGGAGCACAACAAATTGTGGCAAGTTCTTAAAGAGATGGGAATACCAGAGCATCTTATTTGTCTCTTGAGAAATTTATATGCAGGTCAAGAAGCAACAGTGAGAACTGAACATGGAATCACTGACTGGTTCAAAATTGAGAAAGGAGTTCGGCAAGGCTGTATACTGTCGCCTTGCCTATTTAACTTGTATGCAGAGCACATCATGAGAAATGCGGGATTAGTCACAAATTGGGATCAAGATTGCAGGGAGAAATATCAACAACCTCAGATATGCCGATGATACCACTCTAATGGCAGAAAGTGAAGAGGAACTAAAGAGCCTGTTGATGCGGGTGAAGGAGGAGAGTGCCAAAGTTGGCTTGAAACTCAACATCAAGAAAACAAAGATCATGGCATCCGGCCCTCTCAATTCCTGGCAAATAGAAGGGGAAGAAATGGAGATAGTGACAGATTTTATTTTCCTGGGCTCCAAGATCACTGCAGATGGGGACTGCAGCAAAGAAATTAAAAGACGCTTGCTCCTGGGGAGGAAAGCTATGGCAAATCTAGACAGCATCCTAAAAAGCAGAGACATCACCCTGCCAACAAAAGTGCATTTAGTCAAGGCTATGGTCTTCCCAGTTGCAATGTATGGCTGCGAAAGTTGGACCATAAGGAAGGCCGAGCGTCAAAGAATTGAGGCTTTTGAACTCTGGTGCTGGAGAAGACTCTTGCGAGTCCCTTGGACTGCAAGGCGAACAAACCAGTCAGTCCTAGAGGAGATCAGCCCTGACTGCTCTTTAGAAGGCCAGATCCTGAAGATGAAACTCAAATATTTTGGCCACCTCATGAGAAGGAAGGACTCCCTGGAGAAGAGCCTAATGCTGGGAGAGATCGAGGGCAAAAGAAGAAGGGGACGACAGAGAATGAGGTGGATGGATGGAGTCACTGAAGCAGTAGGTGCAAACATAAATGGACTCCGGGGAATGGTAGAGGACAGGAAGGCCTGGAGGATCATTGTCCATGGGGTCGCGATGGGTCGGACACGACTTTGCACATAACAACAACAAGTGTAATAGAACTCCTCAACGGACTCCCTAGTTTAATTATACAACCCACAAACAAAAACATTTTTTTTTACCTGTTTACCTGGGCATTGAATGCTTTGTCTCCCATTTCCATGGATTCATTAAAAGCCTCGTCATGTTCTGTGTCCTTTTGAGTGAATGCTTTGTTTTCTATTTCCATGGTTTCATTAAAAGCCTCGTCGTTTTTTGTGTCCTTTTGAGTTTCCTCATCTTCAGATTCCTCCACAGGATTCCGGTGCATGCAACGCAAAGGACTGGGTATCCCCAAGTCCGCCTCATCTGCAATATGGCCTGTAACAGGATGGGTTCCCCAAGATGGTAGCATAGTACTTTCTATGTTTGCAAGGCCATTTACTTCTGCAATTGTAGGGTATTTGGCCAAGCTACCCATAGTTGCTGTAGGGAGGTTAAATACCAGGCACCTCATGGCAGCATTAGGTCTCAGTATGGGTGGTGGGGTGGTGAGGATCAGGGGCCTGCTAGGAGTCTCCATGTTTTCAGCAAGAGCCGTGGTGAATGTCTGCTAGCACGTGGCTTCTTTCCTAAAATCACTTCTTTGGGGGGGGGGGAATGGGGCTATCCCAGCCTCTTTGCTATTGGCCAGATGTGACAGGGCGTGTTGCTAGAGGGAACACATGGCCGTACCCGGTCATCCCCATTGGTTGTGACCCAGTAGGGAGGGTTGGTCTATGCTGCACGTCACTTCCAACGCTGTCACGAGGGTTGTAAAAAGATGGCTGCGTTTGCGGTGGGAGCATGGTCTGTGGAAATTGTTTCCGGGGCAGAAGGTGGGGGCATGACACCATCACTTCCAGGGAGGGGGGTGTACGTGGCATAATGGCAGCACATGGCAGGGGGCAGGGGGCAGGGGGCAGGGGGCAGGGGGCAGTGGGCAGGGGCCAGAGGGCATGATGACGCCACTTCCGGTGTCATCAGGGTGTGTGTGGCGTAATGGCGGCAACTCCGGGTCAGGGGTGCATGGGCAGGGCATGTTGATGGCACTTCCGGTGACGTCTAGGGGGCGTGGTAACATGGCGGCACTTCTGGGGCATGGGGCACAGGGCGGGGCACGATGACGCCACTTCCGGTGATGGCAGGGGGCGTGGTTATGCAAATATGTTAATTAGTATGCAAGGTGGTGGGCGTGGTTTCAGCTCATTATGATATGTGTACCTCTTTACTACTCCTATCCTACCGACCATGATAGATCCTTGTGTAGGTAGTTTTGCTAGGGAACAGAGCAGGGCAAGAGGGTGGTAGAGTGGCAGCTGGAATGTTTAGCATTTAGAGTGACTAACAGGCTCTCCAGACATTCAGGTTGCTCTCATAGTTGTAACCTTTCATTTCAAGAGTATTTGCAATGCATGCATATTTATGGTTCATCTGTTGACTGCCTGGTGTGTTTTCCATAGAGGTTGATTTTAAAACTTACTGTAGATCCATATTTGCTTATGCCTATGCACTCTTACCATATACACATCTTTCTGGCCTTTCTCTATCCATGGCCTTTACCATTCATTCATGGATCCTGCAGGTTGCTCTTGTAGTGTATTGTACTGCAGTACCTTCCAGTAAACCATTTTTGTTTGTATCAGTAACACCTTGGCGTGGCACTGCGCAGCTGCTGCTGGCAGCGGTCCCCAGTGGGCAGCGGGAAGTCAGGGGCTCCGGTGGGAAAGCATGTGGAGCAGGGACTCAGGCCGCGACGACATCCCTCGGCAAAAGACTACCCCCCCCCCCCAGGCCTCAGTAAAATTGTCAAGCGTTGTCTGGTCCCCAGTGATAAAAAGGTTGGGGACCACTGATCTAGTCCAACCCCCTGTTCAATGCAAGTTTAGCCTAAAGCATCAAGGATAAGGATCTGTCCAGATGCTGCTTGAAGATTGCCAGGGAGGGGGAGCTCCTCACCTCCTTAGGTAGTAGGTTGTAGACGTTGTAGGTCATCCTGTGAACCCATTTCCAGGTCAATGTCCTGTGCGAGCATGTGCCCCATGAGGAGTATGCACTTTGAATATACCCCAGCCTGAAAATCATTCCCAAATTAGCTATTTCAAGCCAGCTCAGAGACACCTCAAATGAAGAAAAACTATACATATTTCCAGACAAAGGGAAATAGATCTCCCAGAATTTGAGGTTGTTTTGGGAAGGCACAGAAGTGAAGAAGGAAAGAGAAGAAGCAACTGAAGTCAGTGTCCTGAGTCATCTCTGTTCCCTTTTTTGAAGATTGCACTAATCCACCACCCCAACACTATTGCTTGCCTAATACTATCCTTAGAGGTGTAGATATTTTTCTGAGAAAACACAGAGGTAAAATTGGTATGGAGCCCTGGATCCCACCTGGATGTTGGCATCTCTAGGTCTCCAAAAGGTAAGTCACTGGCTATTACAGAATCATTCAAGGATCTCCAGAAGGCTCAGGGGGAACGATCTGTTCTGGGCATTCAGTTTTTTTTGAGGTGGAAACACATCTACTGGTGTGGTCAGGGAAACGGAAGTAAATAAAGGTATGACATCCATTACTCCCAACGCCCTGACAGGAGGCCTGAAAATAACCCACAGGATTGTGGAACCGATCACAGAAGATGGGCAGAGGTAGCAGCAGCACAGTGAGCAGGCCTCAGCACCAACTCTGGCCAGCCACAATCTTGTCCATTATGTGGGACGTGTTTCCACATAAAGGGCGAAAATTAGATTCTCGCTTTTTTCCCATAAGATTTTTCTCTGTGCTGCTTAGTCCTTCTAGTGCTCTTCTGAGTCCATACTTGGTTTCTAGGACAGGACAAAAAATATTGCATGTCAAGGCTTGGGACCAATTTAGGATATTATTCATCAGTGAAATGTAACTCTGCTTAAAGGAAAGTGTGCAGACCCCAGATCTAGCAGCTGTCATTCCAGGGGAACTGACATTACCACCAGGGTCTGATATCCAGCATCATTGCCAGTATTAAAGAGTGGGTTATATCAGGCACAGAGAAACTTGAGATTATAGCTGTTAAGAAGGTAAAGACAAAAGCGTTTTGACTTCTTCATGTTGTTCCACCAGCATGAATTCACTTAGCTCTTCTGAGATCATCTCAGACACTAGGGTGACCTGCCCCTCCTTAGTATGGAAAGTGTCTAAGGTCACACCCAAGCTCCATGGGCCTCCATCTTCAGAGGACTGCGCCTCAGGCAGCTCTGCTGGAGCCACTCTGTCAAGGCCTCCAGGCATTCGCCCAGATTACCCTTATCATGTAAAACAGACTGCTGTAATCTGGTGTCAACAGGCGGTTGTATAGACAAAGCCTGTTGACACCAGATTACAGCAGTTCTGTCTTACAGGATAAGGGTAATACCCATTGGCCATTTCCAGCAAATTGACTGTACAGTACAAAAGTCAGTTAAAAGTCAGTTAAAATGGATTAATTAATAATAGAAATAGAATTGGACCTTAATATTGTTCAGTAGCATCTCACTAAGCTCGATCACAATGCCACAGTAAATATTCCCATAAATTTATGCAAGTGTCTTTCACAGAAATTAAACCAAAACTGACCAAATGGCTTGAAGATCCATTATTCATGATTGTACATAAATTGTTTTTTCCCCCGGGGTTTCTCAGTTCAGTTCTGCCTCTTGTCCCACCATGCTGATCTCGCTCTATTGCACTGCTCCAGACAGATGAACGCTCTATCTCGATCAACCCCGCAGGGCTGTTGTGTGGATGAAATGGAAGAGGAGGGATGTCGGCCACTTTGAAACCCCCTTGGAGAGGAAGGGGGGGGTACGAACTGAGTAACAAAAACCAATGATTTGGAAGAACAAGAATTTAGTCCAGGGGCACCTTTAAGACCAACAACGGTATATTCAAGGTGTGATCTTTCGTGTACAGGCACCCTCTCTCAGAGAAAATGGATTTGGAGTCATCAGTTAAGGGATGTGGGCCACTTTGGATCCCCCTTGGAAAGAAGGGTGGGGGAGAAGCCAAGAAAACCCATGATTTGGGGGAGGCAACAGTGCCCCCCCAAACTGCTAGCCCTGTGAAAGGGTCATTTGACCCCCAAAGGGGTCCTGACCCCCAAGTTGAGAACCACTGCTGTAGACTTTGTTCAACCTAATCATTTGGTATTCTAACACCTTGTTCCTTGCCATTCCTTATGGTGTTGGGGTATTGCAGTGTAGCAATTTTTATCTAGCAGTCCTAGAAGATACAGGCGGTGGCTGACAAGAACTCACTCTTCTTACCGGAAATCATGCTGGGTTTACCAGGGCAAGATATTTGCTCCTACAAGCAGGCTCATTTTCTCTTTCAATTCCAGTGAGGCTTCAGGGTCTTATCAAGCAACACAAATGGGACAAAAGGGAGTTTCTGAGAGCCAGTTGGAAAAGCTCACTCAGCCAAAGAACTGGCAGCCACCGATCCTCCAGTCTCTTAGGCTGTGGTTACAACCGGTAAGCCAGTCTCTTTATTCTTTCTTGGTATCACGTTTCTGCACAGGCTTTGCAAGGTGTTGGCAGCTGCTATACCCGACATTCATATTACGAACGATTGTTTCACAAAAACCACAGGGGACGTCCGTTGGTTCCTGTCCTGAACTCAACCAGTGTGGAGGGGAAGAAGGGGCAGGTTAAAAAAAGAGGCACCATTTCATACTGGATTCGGGGGAAGGAGGAAGTGAGATTCACAGAAGGGCTAAAAGGTGTGCTGAATTGCAAAGGGGAAACGGTCTTTGAAGAGTTTACAATAATTGCATCATGCGGTCTACACAGGGCAAAAAGGAAACTTTTAAGAAAGGTCTCCGGTGGAGATTAGGGTTGCCAGATCTGGGTTGGGAAGGACCTGGAGACTTTGGGGCTAGAGATGGGAGCAGGCTGGCAGGGACCTCAGTGGAGTATAATGCCATGGAATACACCCTTCCAAAGCTGCTGTTTGTTTTCTTCAGGGCAACTGATCTCCATTGTCTGGACCCGTAATTCCAGGGGATCCCCAGGTCTCTGATAAAAGAATAAATTAAGTGGGCGCAAGTACCTAAGATAGCTGGTCTAGCAAACTAGTGTGTGCTTTAGAGGAATAATCCCTCAGGGTCTGCAATACCAAAGGTGGATTATTCACCACCACCATGCCTCTGCCTTACTACCTTTCAGCTCTTTCTTGTCCTTGAGGAATTCAGATACAAATGGGCTGAAAACAGGAGATGCCAACATATCTTCTGGCAGAGCTTATGGCCCCTTACAGCACAGTCCTAAGAAGATCTCCACCTAGGGTTGCCTGCTTCCAGGTGAGACCTGGGGATCCCCTGTAATTTTAGCTCATCTCCAAGTGGCATTGATCATTTCCCCTTGGGGCAAAGGGCTGCGTGGGAGGGTAGATTAAGGGATGCCAGAGTTTATCTCCCCTTACCGCACAGTCCTAAGAAGATCTCCACCTAGGGTTGCCTGCTCCCAGGTGAGATCTGGGGATTCCCTGTAATTTTAGCTCATCTCCAAGTGGCATTGATCATTTCCCCTTGGGGCAAAGGGCTGCGTGGGAGGGTAGATTAAGGGATGCCAGCCTCCAGGTGGGACCTGGGATTCCTTGGGATTTTAGCTCATATATTTGTAATTTAACATCCTGATTTATCTGGGATGCATTGTACCATTTCCTCTGCTATATGTCTGGTGCAAACCGTAATAAAATTTGTATCTATCTGGCTGCTTGGGAGGGTGGATTTAGGGATACCAGCCTGCAGATGGGACCTGGAGATCCTTGGAATTTTAGCTCAACTTCAAGAGACAGAGATCAGTTCCCCTGGGAATAATGGCAGTTTAGTGGTTTGGGGTTAGTCCCCTTGGGGTTGACTTCACCAAATTAGTTGCTGATTGCAATTCTAGCACATCTGTCTTCATTAAAATCCAGTAACTTAGAAGTCAGTCCATGAAGCCAGTGAACTGAGAGGGGTGAGAAATCTGTTTACATTTGCAGTCAGTTGGGGAGCTGTGCTGGTTTGCAGTAGGCGAGCAAGACTGAAGTCCCGTTTTGGGTTGCCTGATCTGGATTGGGCCATACCTGGAGCCTTTGGGGGTGGAGCCAGGAGTGGGTGGGATACTTCTCAGAGTATCTGCTGTGGGGAGTGGAACAGGGAAGGCGATTTTAAGCTGCTTTGAGACTCCTTCAGGTAGCGAAAAGTGTAATATGAGAACCAACTCATATTGAAAACTCATAGGGAAAAGCGGCATGTAAGAACCAACTCTTCTTCTTCTCTGCAATTTCTCCTCAGTAGACAGGAGTAATTTCAGAAGTCCCTCCTCCGAAGGCCAGGAGCCAGTGATCCAGGGGATGCTAGCTGGGGCTGCACACACATCTCAGAATCCCACCCCCATCCCCAGTATTAAATAGTGGGTTCAATCAAGTGAAGTGAAGGATCAGCTCCTTATTACATCACACCAGCCGAACTAGCCAGCTTGGTGTAGTGTTTAGGAGTGAGGACTTCTAATCTGGTGAGCCAGATTAGAAGTCCTCACTCCTCCCCCACATGCAGCCAGCTGGGTGACCTTGGGCTCACCATGGCACTGATAAAGCTGTTCTGACCGAGCAGAAATATCAGGGCTCTCTCAGCCTCACCTACCCCACAGGCTGTCTGTTGTGGGGAGAGGAAAGGGAAGGTGACTGTAAGCTGCTTTGAGACTCATTCGGGTACAGAAAAGTGGCATATAAGTACCAATTCTCTTCTTTTTCTTTTTCAGTAATATCAGTGCTCTCTCAGCCTCACCTACCTCTCAGACAATCTGCTGTGGGGAGTGGAACGGGGAAGGCGATTGTAAGCTGCTTTGAGACTCCTTCAGTTAGCGAAAAGTGAAATATGAGAACCAACACTTCTTCTTTTTCTTCTAAACCAGTGGGACCATTCAAACCATCCAGAGGCAAGAGGGATCCTGTGCATTAACAAATGGGATTATATGTCCCCACTGTTTGAACCGCAGCCAACAGGTAGCAGTCTACAGGCATGGCATAGGATTCCCACTTGGCTGGGAAGACTGGGTCACATTCCTTGATATGGCCACTGGTTGCTGTAGTGAGGACTGGTATGCAGATCCCACTGTAGGCAGATGAGATAAATCAGCAGCAGGGGATGATGTGCAGACCACATCAGATGATGGGAGATGTGTGATTTAGCGCTCGCCCCTGGATGGCAGAGAATAGTTCCCCTTGGAAGGCAGGATGGGTTGACTGAGAGCCAGTTTGGTGTAGTAGTTAGGAGTGCGGACTTCTAATCTGGCATGCCAGGTTCGATTATGCGCTCCCCCTCATGCAACCAGCTGGGTGAGCTTGGGCTCACCATGGCACTGATAAAACTGTTCTGACCAGGCAGTGATATCAGGACTCTCTCAGCCTCACCAACCCCACAGGGTGTCTGTTGTGGGGAGAGGAATGGGAAAGCGACTGTAAGCCGCTTTGAGCCTCCTTCGGGTAGGGAAAAGCGGCATATAAGAACCAACACTTCTTCTTCTTCTTCTCTGCAGTTTCTCCTCAGGAGACAGGAGTAATTTCAGAAGTCCATCCTCCGAAGGCCAGGAGCCAGTGATTCAGGGGATGCTAGCTGGGGCTGCATACAAATCTCAGAATCCCACCTCCATCCCCAGTATTAAATAGTGGGTTCAATCAGGCGCAGAGTCACTTGTGGAGTGAAAGATCAGCTCTTTCTTAGATCACACCAACTGAACTAGAAAACAGCAGCTCATCACTCAAACTTATATACAGTCCCGAGTTCCCACCACAGCTCTGCATGTTGAACAATGACATTAAAAGACCCCACTCTTCGGTGGGTCTGTTTCCCTGCATTCACAACAGTATAGATATAGTCTAGAAATCCCTCAAGGAATTAGATTTCTCATATATGCTACATTCATATTGTCGGAGGAAAATTATTGCTCGGGTGTTATCTGATATTAAATTAAGAGTCTCACTTTCCCCCTTTTTCTTTTTGCTCAAACGACGCTCAAGCGGACACTCAAGAAGAACAAACATGGGTGGTTCCATCACAAAAGCTCTCATCGGAGAAGAACTTCAAAAACTGAAGGATGAGATGCAAAATCAGAATCTCGCAGATGTGATCGAAGAAAGTAAAAGCAACTTGAAGTTATTAAATAACACCACTCTTGACATTGCCATTACAGGCATGTCAGGTACTGGCAAATCATCGCTTGTCAATGCCCTGAGGGGCATGACTGATTGTGAAGAGGATGCAGCAGAGACTGGGGTAACAGAAACCACGCTGACTAGGAAGAAATACACACATCCCACATTCCCCAAAGTAACATTATGGGATCTTCCAGGAACTGGGACCCCCCAGTTTGTACCAAAGAAATACCTGAAGGACGTACATTTCGAGGAGTATGATTTCTTCATTATCGTTGCATCAGATCGCTTCACTTCACATGATGTTCTCCTGGCCCATGAAATTCAGAAGTTGAAGAAGAAGTTCTACTATGTGCGCACCAAAGTGGATGTGAGCATAGATTCTGAAAGAAAAAAACCAAACTTCAATGAGGAGAAAAGCCTGGAGAAGATGAGGAACTACTGTTGTGATAACCTGAGAGATGTCAAACCGATCCCAATGGTTTTTCTTATCTCTAGGTGGGATTTGAAACTATATGATTTCCCCCTCTTTCTACAGACCTTGGTGAGTGACTTGGATGGCCTCAAGAGAGATGTCTTAATTGGAGCTCTTCCAGCTTTCTCCAGAGAAGTCCTGGGGAAGAAAAAGGCTGCAATGGAAGCCCACATACGGAAAATAGCCCTTGTGTCTTGTGCTATTGGTGCAATTTGTGTCCCTGGCCTCTCTCTTGCCTGCGATATTGGCATCTTGGTTGGAACAATGAGATATTTTTGCAACATCTTTGGTTTGGATGCAAGTTCCCTCAATAGACTTTCAAGCCGGGCTGGCAAACCTGTTGATGTGTTGCGATCAGCTATCAAAAAGTCCCCACTGGCCAGTCAAGTTACCGCAGAATTTGTGATTGATCTTTTATCCAAGTCACTATTGTGTGGAACAATGATGGCAGTGAAGTTGGCTCTTGATTTTATACCCATCTTGGGCTCTCTAACTGGCGGAGGGCTTTCTTTTGTAACAACATTCTACATGCTGAAGACCTTTCTGCATAATGTTACGAGGGATGCTGAGAATGTCCTGGCAAAAGCTGCAGAGTAAAGGGCTAAGGCACCCTTTGATAACTGACAATAATTGACAATTACGCTAAGATAATTGACTGAGGCAAACAGCATGTATTGCCTCTGCTGTAATGCCACTTGACCTCCAAAAAATCTCAATGCTGATGTGGAAAGACATAATAAAATATAAATATCAACTAAAGGTTAAAAACATCTCAGCATTTATTGTATCACCAGCACACGAACGTAGCTGGTCGAAATGGCATGATGTTATAGACGCCAAAATGAGGCACTTGAGTCTACACAAAACAGAAAATCTAACTCAAAAGGGACAATCATTACCAACGAGAAACTGTTTAAATATGATTAGATCCCTCTCCAAGGAGATGTTAGGTGGAAATGCCCTCCATTTTATCTTGAAATGAAAAATTCCACTGAATTTTATCTTCCCCTTGATTTCAGCACATTAACAGTTCCTAAATTGAGACTTTCATGTATGATTGTGTAGTGCAACACACTCACAACAGCGCAGATGAAAGGTCATTTTCTCCGAATACCTCCAAACCAATGTTATGGTGACTCCCAAATGGAGGAACTGGAGGAACCATTTTTCCTCCTATTGTCCAAAATATGAAGTAGAGGCAATTTTTTTGGAGAAAACAGATGCTGAAATATTCATCCTTTCCTGATATTACAAGATTAAGACTGTTTTCGATCAGGGTATACTATAACTGCGTGGCAAATTTTTGTTTTTACATTAAAAAAAAATCCTGAATTTTTAGTTGTATGATTTATGAGCAATTAAGCCTTAAGAAACTGAAAACTTTCATGCAGAGGACAAGGAACCCAAACATCAGAACTGATTCTAGATATCATGCCCACATACCCTCCTGAGGAAAAAACAATTCCCTGAAAGCCAATTTCCAGAACGTTCAAGAAATCTGCTGACTATGACGAGTCCTGACTAAGAAGCCATCTGAATAGAAAAGCTCAGGCACTGAATTGCTGAATGATGATCATGTACTATATATAGAAAATGGAAGGAAAGAGGATTTCCATTTCTGATTGGAAGCCCAACCTCCACACATTGAACTGAAACTTCAGTGAACTATGGCTGAGTACCATAGTGGCAAATAAAGGCAATTTCCAGCTTTCTTAAAGGAAGCTCTTCCAGGTGCACTGTCTCTATGTCACAAACTCCCAAAGGGTCCCTGAGGAACTGTGAACATCCTGTGTTGGTTTCTCCTAGTTCTCACTGCAGATCAAGGACCAGGAAGAACAACACATGTGAGCCAGCTCAAAATAGATTGTTTCTCCACAAGTCAGTGATGGCTAGAACCTCTTCCTCTTGTGGTATCTTTTTCTCTTTTTAGCACTGCAGTACTAAATCTGGGAGGATCAATAACTGTGAAGTTGCCCATACTGATCCTCCTCAGCAATGTTATCTCCTAAAGGGAAGTGATTTTGGAAGTGACAATATTTGCCGGGGTGTTTCTTCTTTAGGTATCAGTTCTCTCTTCTGCCTTTCTAATTTCTTCTAATCATGAGAACCGTTTCCTGGAAATAAGCTCCAATCAATAGATTAGAACAGGATTCTGAGTACCAGCCCTTCGGACTGCTCTGTTTGCCTAGCAACCTCCTAGATCAGCCTTTCTCCACTTTTTTACCATCAAGAAAACTCGGAAACATTCTTCACACTTTGAGAAACCCCAGAAGTAGTGTAATGTTGCAATATATGATTGGAGAGCAGAGTTGTGTACACGCTCATCCAGGGCCCCTCCCCTTCCCATCCCCTCCAGGCCCATCATTGGCCATTGGGGGGGGGGGAGGGAACAGGTCAACATGACTATATATGGTCATATCACCCAATCAATCAATGTTTAACAGATTTTTTAAAAGAATGAATTAACTCCTACTCATTCGGGAACCCTTTCCAGGGCCGACAAGAGAAAGCGTGTCCCAGACTAACAGCTCATACCACCTAGAAGTAATTATGAGTACAGTTAGGGCTTGGCTTTGCTTTATACTAGGTGGTCTGGAGGACACCAGGAGAAAGCTTGACTTCTAGAACACTTTGACTATTTGCTGTGATGTTATTAGCTTTGAATTGTTTGCACTGCTTTCTTCCTGCTATGTCTTGAAATGTCTTTGCTGTTCACCTGTAGTTATTGGCTTTAACCTTTTAACCTTCATTAATATGGTCCCCATAACACTTCTAAGCACCTTATTCATTGTAACCATTTGATGACTTGTCCATATTTTGGCTTTCTTCTTCTTCTTCTTCTTCTTCTTCTTCTTCTTCTTCTTCTTCTTCGTATTCGTATTCGTATTCGTATTCGTATTCGTATTCGTATTCGTATTCGTATTCGTATTCGTATTATTCATATTCATTTTCGTATTCGTATTCGTATTGAATTTATTGCCCACCACTCTCATTTCTGGCTTGTGGCAGGTTACAGATTTGTCCAAAAATAAAACCCCCTTAAAAAGGTAAAGATATCCCCTGTACAAGCACTGGGTCATGTCTGACCCTTGGGATGACACCCTCCAGCGTTTTCATGGCAGACTCAATACGGGGTGGTTTGCCAGTGTCTTCCCCAGTCATTACCGTTTACCCCCCAGCAAGCAAGCTGGGTACTCATTTTACCGACCTTGGAAGGATGGAAGGCTGAGTCAACCTTGAGCCGGCTGCTGGGATCGAACTCCCAGCCTCATGGGCAAAGATTTCAGACGGCTGCCTTACCACTCTGCACCACAAGAGGCTCCTAAAATCCCCTTAAAACCCCCCTTAAAACTATTCGGACAAACAATATACATATATATGCATATCAGCTCCAACAATAAAAATCGTAACGGAACACCCCTCTGACCCCACCAGAACTAATAAAGGAGTGGGAGGAGGAACGCAGATCTTCAATAAGTATGTGCTCTTAATCCTAGGAGGGGATCCCATCAGATCTTCCTTGCCATGCTGGCCTCAGCCATAGACCTGGCGGAAGAGCTCCATTTTGCAGGCTCTGCAGAAAGCCGAAAGCTCCCACTTGTGTGACCATTGCGTTTATCTCTACTGCTCTACATATTTGGTATGGGCAGACATTTCATTTTATCTGTTCATTGATACTGTGCTTTAATAAACCAGTATGATTATTTCAAGAACCCTTGAATTGGCTAGTTGGCTAACACTGGGTGATAAAGGACCCAGCTATATCTGGTCTTGAACAGGACAAATAGAAGATTTAGAGCATGTCCTTTTGAGTTGCCCCTTCCATGGTAAGGCCCATGCCAAGTTTCACCTTTCTTTGGTGACAGTAATGCTGGGGCCAATAGCTGTAACCATCACAGCCACAATGAACCAACTGCTGTCAGACAAATCACCAGCAATTACTAAAACTGTAGCCAATTTTTTCCTCATAGTTCTTAGAGTTTGTGGAACTAGCTGGGTGCATCTTGTGAACTTAGAATTTCTCTATATCAATCTTAAGGCCTATTAAATTTGGCAAGATTAATGTTTAGATATTTTCCAGATGTTCTTAAGTATGTATTTTTTTTAGTCTAGGGGCACCCTTAAGACCAACAAAGATTTATTCAAGGTGTGAACTTTTGTGTGTAGGCACACTTACTCAGACAATGGAACAGGGATCATAAGAGTACAGATATAAGGAGAAAATAAATAAGTAGCAAATTAGTACGCAGCATCATAAGTCCAAATATGCAGTATGATAATTCTTTGCTAGAAAAGCCAATCGGTCCTATTCTATTTCTATTATTAATTAATCCATTTTCAACATTTTTAAACAAAGTTATAACAGGTATTCATTGTATCCTACTTCTCCTGTTTTAGTTTGGTGTGAACAAGTTTATTTTGTATTTTTATTATTCTGGTGTGATTCCATAATAAACGTACTATTACTACTACCCAGTCATGAAAGAACTTATTCAGCCAGTGGTAGGAATGCTCTCTCTCTCTTATTTCAACTCAAAACAGTCCATATCCAACTGGGAGCCATCAAATGATATACACACACCTGTGAACCACTGTTTCATAAATCTGCATGCTGACAATACTGTATATCTTGCTGTATATCAGAATCATTTACCCATAAAATCTGTATTTACAGAGGGTAATTTACATGACTGAATTTCTCAGATTTCTTCTTTTTCATTTGAGGTAAAAAAGGTAAAGGTAAAGGTATCCCCTGTGCAAGCACCGGGTAATGTCTGACCCTTTGGGTGACGCCCTCTAGCGTTTTCATGGCAGACTCAATAGGGGGTGGTTTGCCATTCCCTTCCCCAGTCATTACCGTTTACCCCCCAGCAAGCTGGGTACTCATTTTACCGACCTCAGAAGGATGGAAGGCTGAGTCAACTTTGAGCCGGCTGCTGGGATTGAATTCCCAACCTCATGGGCAGACAGCTTCAGACAGCATTTCTGCTGCACAAAAGGGACCTAGGCATTTGTGTTTCTGTCCATGACATTCACCAGAACATGTAACAACAGAACATACTTCCATGCATATAGGATGTTTAGAACTTAGCTTGTCTTATATATATAAATTTTAATTGAATTTTCACACACTCTCATGTTGCAGTTGGGCACAGAGACCCAACCTGGACTTCCACCATTCCTACAGTCCTCTCATTTGCAGCTGGTGTGGCTGTCTTGAACTTTCCACTATGTACATCTTAGAAAATTTAGGGAGTTGGGTGTCTGAGGATGAAGTTTGGGAAAGGGGCCTGGGGAAGGGGGGTAGAGTGAGGGATGCAGTGCCACTTTGTGATGTCACATCCTGTGAACCCATTTCCAGGTCAATGTCAAGGTCTCAGATACCTCCGTCCTGTGCGAGCATGTGCCCCATGAGGGGTGTGCACTTTGAATATACCCCAGCCTGAATCTGATTCCCAAATTAGCTATTTCAAGCCAGCTCAGAGATACCTCAAATGAAGGAAAACTATACACATTTCCAGACAAAGGGAAATAGATCTCCCAGAATTTGAGGTTGTTTTGGGAAGGCACAGAATTGAAGAAGTAAAGAGAAGAAGCAACTGAAGTCAGTGTCCTGAGTCATCTCTGTTCCCTTTTTTGAAGATTGCACCACCCCAACCACCTAATCCACCACCCCAACACTATAGCTTGCCTAATACCATCCTTAGAGGTGTAGATATTTTTCTGAGAAAACACAGAGGCAAATTTGGTACGGAGCCCTGGATACCACCTGGATGTTGGCATCTCTAGGACTCCAACAGGTAGGTCACTGAGTATTACAGAATCATTCAAAGATCTCCAGAAGGCTCAGGGGGAAAGATCTGTTCTGGGCATTCAGTTTTTTTGAGGTGGAAACACATCTATTGGTGTGGTCAGGGATATGGAAGTAAATAAGGGTATGACATCCATTGCTTCCAATGCCCTGACAGGAGCCCCGAAAACAACCCACAGGAGTGTGGGATTGATCACAGAAGATGGGCAGAGGTAGCATCACAGTGAGCAGGCCTCAGCACCAACTCTGGCCAGCCACCACCTTGCCCATTATGTGGGACGTATTTCCACATAATGGGCGAAAATCAGATTCTCGCTTTTTTCCCATAAGATTTTTCTCTGTGCTGCTTAGTCCTTCTAGTGCTCTTCTGAGTCCACACTTGGTTTCTAGGACAGGACAAAAAATATTGCATGTCAAGGGGGTGGGACCAACTTAGGGTATTATTCATCAGTGAAATGTAACTCTGCTTAAAGGAAAGCAGATCTAGCAGCTGCTGGGGGCAAGAAGATGTCTTTCTTGCTTGTGCAGAATTCAGTCCACCCCCACCCACTCACTTTAGAAAGGCTGCATAGCTTCAAGTGTTTCCCTTGAGAAGTTTACTTTGCAAATTAATTATTTCCCATCCATTCAGGAATCCCTTCTAGGGCCATCAAGAAACCACAAGGTTTTATGAAACCCTGGTTGAGAAAGCCTGGCATAGGCAATATGCAATCCAAAGAGGAAACACACACTATACCCATCTGTAACAAAAGTAAAGCCGGAAAGGTGGGAAGAATTTGATCTCATTGTTTATTGGCCACTTAGGTCACTTGTTCCACCCCTGACTGCCTCCTCCTCGAGCCTGATCGGTTATCTGTCCAATGGGCATCTAATCACATTGCGTGTCCTGACCCTTCTTCAACTTCTCAACCTCAGTGGCTGTTGTCCAACGGACGTCCAATCATGTTGCATGTCCCACACCGATTGTCTCCTCCTCCAACTTCTCTCACATCAAGGTGCCTGCCCACTCACAAGTGTCCTGGCCGGTGAGTGGCCTTGGAGGGAGGGTTGGGAGTCCTTGGGGTCCATTGTTTGCATTGCTCCCTGCCTTTGCACTTCAAGACACTCCCCACTCTCTGCTGCGATCCAGAACGGGTGATCTGAGTGGCCGGTAAACGATGATGTCAAACTCCTCCTACCACCCCTTAATAGCTTTATTTAGGTTACGGGCAGGAGACCAAAACCTTAACATGTGTTTCAAAGACCACCACCTTTTTCACCATTAGAAATACCTAACATGAATTTTATTATCCAGCTCTGAAGCGCTTCTCTTAATGAATCCATTTCCCCCCATACACCTAAATTCGTCCTGTCAAAGGAAGTGTTGTTTCAACCGTGTTTAAAATTTAGTTAACCTTTGTATTTTCTTTCTCTGATCAATACACACGAAGAAGCAACATGGAATCTGCCACCTCACAAAAATTGGTGAAAAAGTTGAAGGCAGCTTTGCACAATAACAGTCTCTCAGATATGGTGAGCTAAAGTTACATTAAGTTGAATTTGTTGAAGAATGCCACCCTAGACGTTGCCATCACAGGGGTGTCAGGTGTTGGGAAATCATCTCTTGTGAATGCCCTGAGAGGAATGACAGACATTGAAGAAGGCGCAGCTAAGACTGGAATAGTAGAAACAACTATGGAGACAAAGGGACATCCCACATTCCCCAGGGTAACAATATGGGATCTTCCAGGAATTGGGACACCTCACTTTAAAGCTGAATACCTGCGGAGGGTGAATTTTGAGACATATTTCTTCATAATCCATTCCTCAGAACGTTTCACTACAAATGATGTTCTTCTTGCCCATGAAATTTGTAAAATGAGCAAAAAATTTTACTGTGTGTGCACCAAACTGGCTCCACCACCCGTTCTATCATGATAAAAGCCTCTCATGATAAATACACAAGGAAAAAAAATGACTTTTTAACACGGCCTTTTGTGACACGGAAATGAGTCTTTCTCTTCTTTGGACCGCGACCGGAATGTGAACCGAATTGACTCGAATAAACGTATCTACTTTTTGCAGTATACATCTTGAGAGACTTATTCATCAGGCTTCCGTGAGTGGGCAAACTCTGCTGTATTAAACAAATATCCCCATTAAAAAGAAGTCAGTTCTTAAATTTCAGTCTAAATAGCATTGCTCCTCTTTACTTTCCCCCTTGCTACAGTGAATCCATTCAATCAGTAAGCGCCTTTAGATTTCTCTTTTTCCTAAGAGGTTTGAGCAGCCCCACAGGAATAAATATTTGCACAGGAAACAGTAAACACGGCAGCTGTTTCCCTGCAAATCCAGGAGGTAGCTCACAATTTGTTATTTGGCTGGAAATCTCCTCACTCTGTGGCAGGAGACTGGCAACTACTCTGGCAAACAAACTTGTTCATTCTGATTAGAACTTCAAAGTCTGATCAGGGAACACTGGATATAAGTGGCATTCCGGAGGGGTTGGAATACTTTCCTTATAAGGACAGGCTGAAAAGTTCTGGGGTTTATAGTTTAGAAAAGAGATGTCTGGGCAGGGGCATGATAGAGGTTGATAAAATTATGCAGGGAGAATTGACAAAGGGAACATTTTCTCTCTCTCCCCCAATAAGAAAAATGGAGGCTTCCAAATGAACCTGATGGGCAGTAGGTTCAAGGCAGACAAAAGGAAATACTTCTTTACACAGTGAATTATTAAAACATGGAATCTGCTGCAGTAGTACTGACCACAGGCATTGACAGCTTTCAAAAACCCTCCTCTATAAATGGCTGCTAGCCGTTCACGTGTGCCATCTTTAGAGGAAGACGATACCTGAAGTGCACTTGCAGCAATCTGCAAATCAGGATTCAGGCTACCCCCTCTCCTGGGTGTAAACTGGATGGAGCTTTTATTCCAACCCCAGTTCGATTCAGTCCCTGCCCTCTACACAGAATGCGATTTCCATTTGGATTTTGGGCGATTTAAATTTTCCTTCTGCAGCAAGAAGGATTGATCTGGAGTGATCCTACCTTTACTGTGCAATATCCCAGAGTGCTGTTAATCCTCAATATCCAGTTTGGGAAAGAAAGCTCCGTGGTAGAGAACCTCTGATAGGCTACACCTGGTCATGTGACATGCTTGCCTTAAAGGAGAAGCCCCTAATTTCTCTCAACTTCTGTCGGTCCTGGATTTTTCCTCCCTCCTCTGCCTTTTTCGATCCTCTCCCCTCCAAGAAAAGAAAGAGGCTCCCTGCCTGGCTCCTCCCCCCTTCAAGAAAAGAAAGAAAGAGGCTTGGTTCCCCCCCACACCTTCTGAGCCTCCTAACCACGTGCAGAAGACTTTCCTGTTTCAATGGGGAGGAGGGGGGGGAGAGGAAGACCCAAGTTCAAAGTGATTTGAATTCAACAGGATCGACAATGGAATAAACAAAGTAATTGCAGACTCTGTCCTAGTTTCCAGGTACTTTGAACTAGGAGCTAGAAACCCTAAAAGGGCTGTACTAGGTGCAGCCAACTGAGAGGCCCAGCAACAGTCAGTCAGTCAGTCAGTCAGTCAGTCAGTCAGTCAGTCGGTCCTTCCTTCCTTCCTTCCTTCCTTCCTTCCTTCCTTCCTTCCTTCCTTCCTTCCTTCCTTCCTTCCTTCCTTCCTTCCTTCCTTCCTTCTCTCTCCTTCCCACCTGTAGCTTGGCAACCCAGCTGCTCAAAGTGTCCCGTCCCCCCCGCCCCAGTAATGATGTTCCCACATAGATTTTCTGTGAAAATCAAATCCTCACATCCATGTACTTTCTGTATTAGAGTGTCAGACTAGAATCTGGGAGACCCAGGTTCAAATGTTCATTCTGCCAAAAAACTGCGTGGAGTGATTGTGGGCTAGTCTCTCCCAGCCTGATCTTCTCCCTGGGAAATTGTGAGGATACAACAGAAGAGAGCAGAATGACATAAGCCACGTTGGGTCCCCACTAGGCGCGTGTGCACACACATACCTTTTTGCATGAATATACCATCACTTTTTCAGATTCAGCCAAACTGAATTCTGAAAAGCTTCTTCTCCCCAAGCAGTAGAGAACATCCCTGATAACGGGGGGGGGGGGGGGGGGGGGATGGGGGGGAGAGATATGTCAACCTATAAGCTGATAATTGGGACTGTTTAAATGCAAGGTTCAGTTCAGATAGGTCTGAAAAGTACCCAGATCAGCATTGATTCGGGTCCTTTTTGGCTTATCCAATCCAAACTGCCCATGCCTAGTCCCCACTGTGGAGAAAGGTGGAGGTATTATGCATAATTTGTTATGGGGAAGGTGGCTCAGATTGTAGATACTTATTATTTGGTCCTATCCCCTGCTTCCAACAGGAACCTTTTCCTGCCCTCCTCTAAATGACAACCTTTCAAATAATTAAAGGCAGCAATCATGTCCCTTCTCAACCTCCTGTTCTCCAGGCTGAACATTCCAAAGTTTTCCTCCTAGGGCTTGGTCCCCAGGCCCTGCATCACTTTCTTTGCTCTCCTCTTAACCCTCTCAATGTTGTCCATGTCCTTTCTGAAGTGAGGCCTCTAGAACTGTGCACAAAGTACTCCAGGTGGGGTCTGACCAAAGAGGTATTTAGTGGGACTCTGATTTATTGTATACAGCCATTCAAACAGGCAAAACTGGAGGAGAAAACTCATTTTCGACCATGATCTTCATCAGTGGCTCTGTAATAAATTGTGAAGTACATCTGAAAAATGTTGTACATTTGATCAATGCAAACCTTACAATGCCTACCTTAACGTTGAACTCATCAAAAAGAATAAGTTGTTGTATTACTTTGTATGCTGGGAGTGATCGAGGGCAAAAGAAGAAGGGGACGACAGAGAATGAGGTGGCTCGATGGAGTCACTGAAGCAGTAGGTGCAAACTTAAATAGACTCCGGGGAATGGTAGAGGACAGGAAGGCCTGGAGGATCATTGTCCATGGGGTCGCGGTGGGTCAGACACAACTTCGCACCTAACAACAACAACATTACTTTGAATGGTAGAACACCTATGATACAATATAAGATCAGTATAAGAACCAAATTAAATACAAAACATTCATTTTTAATTAGATACAACACCAATAATGATAGACACTCCATACGTACCTCAAAATATCCACTGGACCTGTAAAAGATTCTTAATTTTTAATTGTGTGTTAGGGATCCTGCAGTCATAGACCTACAAGTATGGTCTCAACATGCCCAAATAAATACAGTAACTTATTAACCTCATTAATTAACTTCCATTAATCTTAAAGAGAACAGAGCCCAATTGTCAGGGGCTTTTCGCACGCCTTCAAAATCGCACAATGGTTGCCAATTGAAAACACTACTGATTTGCCATTATACACAACGTCGTTGACAATCTGCCACACACCTGAAAACGATCTGCAAAAAGCGCTTCCTTGTAGCGCTTTCAGGAAAATCCCCAAAAGTGGATTCACCCTCCGGAAAGCGATACAGTCCTGCAACCAATCTGCAACACTAGCGAAAAAGACCTGTGCATTAACATTGTTGCGGTTTCTACAAAGTCCCTCCCCCTGGCTCTCTCCTCTGATCTTCCGGCGAAACGATCGCCATTTTTTTTCTCTGAGCGAGCGGGGATAAACGCACCAGCGAGCCTCTGTTTAGAGGCTTCCCCGGCTTCAGTCCCTCCCCTTCAGTCACTAAGCACAAACAAGAGAAGCCCGTTTGCTGATGTATTTTCCCTTTATTTTTTACACATTCATTCAGCCGAAAATCGGGCCCGTGAGAGGGGGGGGGGTTCACTCGGAGGGAGCGTGGCAACGAATAAATGACAGCTCAAACACACAAGGCAGCTGGATGGGTCTCTCCGTTGCAACGAATCAACACAGATTCGTTGCAATGGGTCTGGTTTTTTTTTTTTTAAACTTTCTAAAAGGGAAAGGGGCTGTTTGGGAGCATGCTAACGGCTGCCCATTGGCTGCTTGACGGCCAGGGGCGGGACGAGCTTGGCAAGAGCGCTTCCTTTCTAGCGATTTTTGCCGAGACCGGAAGCCTGTGGGAAACGCTACAAAACGCAACTGGATTCCACTACAAAGGCAGGTATGCATAAGGACGAATTCCACTATTTTAAATGGCGATTTTTCATTCAGCAACCAATTTGCTACAAAGATCCCGGTGCGAAAAGCCCCTCAAAGTCTTCCACAAAAAACAAGATGAATGCAATGACTGATTTAGTCCAGCAGGTGTCAGTGTTCCCATTTTGAAGATCAGTTGGGATTCCCATTGTAACCGTCTCTATGTTATGTTGGCTTTCAGAAGTCCATGTTCTACCAGCCTTTCAAGCCTGCAAAATCTTAAATCCTCAGGATTATGATTCATCTCCAGAAGATCAGGGAGGCATCCAAAACAGCGTTTCTTTTTATTCGTGAGATGTGCTCAAGAACTGTAACCTTCGGTATGCGCCATATCATGGGCCAAAAAGACTTTATGCTTCATGCCTGCATTCCAGGTACAACCTGGACAATGGGACAACTCTTTTCCTTCACAATCTACTGTGGTAAATGGGGCACAGTCACTTTAAGAGAATTAGAATCTTAAGAGAGCCTGGAAACCCTTGGCGACAAGTTGGAACACTGTTTCTTTGTGCTCAGTGTCGGTTAAGATGAGGGCATTTCTCAAAAAGCTGCTGAGCATTCCTTGCTTTTGAAGGTAACAATTCAGCCCCCAAACTTCTCCTACTGGACATTCCTATGGAGAGACAGCAAGAAAAGGGTATACATGAAAACAGTAATAAGAATGATCATAATAATAATATTCCTTCCTCAAACTTCTCCATCTTTCATCCGACGGAGTCACCTGCCCATCTCCCCACAATTCTCTCCCACCCTCCAGCTCCCACTGTCCTATCTTGGTGGAGAGACCTTCGCCAAATCTCACCCCCTTTGACTTTCCCTAGAGGATTTGTGTCTCTCTTGTCCTCTTGACCACATTCTAGGTCATCTAGGGATGAAGCTAGAAGGCTGTTGATCCAAAGGTAAGTGACCACAGCATGCACGCGCTCACATAGTTAGTCTACTAAAGAACAAGGAGAGTTTTGAATTTTGGGAGCAAAATTATTTTTGCAGTTCTGAAGGAGGTGGTAGATTTCCAGCTCCTTATCTAGTTGCATGAACCACATGGAAAGTCACCCGATGGGATTTTGTTACAGATCCTGAGAAACTGCCTCATCAACAAGAGCTTTGACATCTGCTCTCATACTGTCCACCACCATCGAGATGCTCCCAAGGCTCTTAGTCTTCTCTGTGCTTCTCACAACAGGTAAGGGAGGGGGTGAGTAGCCCCTTGGGTAAAGCTTCCGATGGCTTCTCTTGGGTCACATCCCACTGGTGTCTCTTGGCTGAAATTCCCAAGATCTGTCTCCTTCCCAAGCCCCTTCTCAGAACCCATGAGCTTAACCTTCTTGTGGTTATCACCAAAAGGAAGCCTAGTTATGGACAGGCGAAAGCCTAGTATGTGGGTCCTTAGCACGGATATGGAGCTCCAGACCACAAATCTGTGTTTGATTTGCCCTTGAAGAGCTCCAGCTGTCCATTGGGAGAAACACCAAGCAAAACTAGCACTGCCACGGCTCTCCTTTTCACAAATTTGTGCTTGGTCTGCCTTGGAGAGCTCCAGCTTTCCATGGGAAGAACCATCAAGAAAGACTAGCACTGTTGTGAGGCTCCATTTTTACAAATCTTTGCTTGATCTGCCCTTGGAGAGCTCTAGTTTTCTATGGGGAGAAACACCCTCCAAAACTAGCTCTGCTAGGGAGCTCCATATCGCATATCTGTGCTTGATCCGCCCTCGGAGAGCTCCGACTTCCCATTGGGGGAAACACCAAGAAAAACTAGCGATGGTAAGAAAGAGAGCAAGAACCCCCAGTCTGCCCTGAAACTCCTTGGGTGACCTTGGGCCAGTCACTCCCTGTCAGTCCCATCAACCTCGGGGCGGGCGGAGTGAGGGTAAAGCAGAGGAGAGAAGCATGCCCTTCGATATGCTGCCCTTTCTTTCTGTCTCTAGGAGCTTTTCTGGAGTGTGAGGTTTGTTCGAGCCCTGGCAGCAGCTGTAGTGGTGAGCCCGAACTCTGTGACGCTAATGAAGACACCTGTGCCATCATCTCTATAGAGAATTCTCTAGGTGGGTGTGAGGGACCACAGGTTGATCCAAGGTGGTAGACAGGCTGCAGATCCAGGCAAGGGGAGTTCTGCTTGGATAGAGAGTGAGGTTCCACCCAATCCACCTTCAGGCACTTAGGTCATTGTCCTTGCATGAGCCCCAATTTGGATCAGTCCTGTTCCTGCTCAGGGCTCATCACATCTGCATTTGCAGGGAGCCAGCATGGTGGAGTAGTTAAGAGGGTGAAGAGGAGTGAATGCTAATCTGGAGAACTGGGTTTGATTCCCCTCTCCTCCACATCTGGGTGACCTTGGGCCTGTCAACAGTTCTCGTGGGGCTCTCTCAGCCCCCACCTATTTTAATTTATTTAGGTGATTTTTAGGCCACCTCTTGGGTGAGCGGTAGGTGAGAGCAGTCAAATCCAAAACCCTTAAAAACAACACAATTCCATTTTAGACACTTTACAATATTTCCTATCGTCTAATTGCTTCGTCCCGAAATCAAACCCTAATTGGCCAGGTGTACGTTTCATGATGTACTGCTATATGGCCTGGCTCAAGATGGGAGCAAATAGCCCTACCTCACAGGATGTCTGTTGGCAGGAGAAGAAGGGAAGACCATTGTAAGCCGCTTTGAGACTCCTCCAGGTAGTGAAAAGTAGGATGTAAAAACGAATTCTTCTTCGTCAAAAGGGACAATTCAAGGGCCAATACAAATGCAGCTGTCTCCTGCATCAAACTGTTCCTAAATGTGTGCCCCCCAGTCTGCATAGAATAAAATAAAATTAAAATATCATTATTAGTATCATTATAACATTCATATTTGTATAACACCCTACCCTGAGTATACTGCCCTCCCCATGGCAGTACATGGTGCTTTTTCCCTATATAACATATAAAATGGACTGCAACAATAATAACAGTAATAATAGCAATCGTAACCGAAGGGAACAGTCTAAGCAGAATAATGGTTCAAACAGGTTCAGTTGGGCATATGGATTCTTGGGAGGAGGCTTTAAGGGCTCTGCAGATGTTGCTGATTCTGGTTGACCTCAACCAATTGCCTGGCGGAAGAGCTCCCTTTTGCAGGCTCTGCGGAACTGCTTTAGTTCCGTCAGGGCCCTGATCTCCTCCCGGAGCTCATTCCACAAGGTGGGGGCAAGAACAAAGTACCCAGGTGGGCTGAGGTGTTTTAGAAACATCCGGAAGACAGCGTTGGCAGCTGGATTCTCATTAGCCCTGTCCAGAAGTTTAGAACAGTGGTCCCCAACCCCCGGTCCAGGGACCGGTGCCGGTCCGTAGATCAGTCAGTACCGGGCCGCAGCTCCTCCTCCCTGGCTGCTGCCTCGGGGGCTGCCGGCTCACCTTTGGTGCTCTCCAGCGGCCGCCATGGCTGGGGCTCCCCCTTGGCCTGGCACTGCACAGCTGCTGCTGGCAGCGCCCCCCAGCGGGCAGCGGGAAGTCAGGGGCACCAGAGGGAAAGCAAGTGGAGCAGGGGCTCAGTCGACGGCTGCGACGTCCCTTTGCAAAAGACTACTCCCCCGGGCCTTGGCAAAATTGTCAAGCGTTTACCGGTCCTCGGTGACAAAAAGGTTGGGGACCACTGGTTTAGAATACTACAGATGCACTGGGAAATCAATATGGCAATAAAATATCCGAATTAGACTTATATAGTGTCGTCTCTCTTCAGTTTCGATAATTCTTTTATTCTTATTTCACACAAGTCCCGACACGTTTCGCCTTACAGGGACGGTTTTTATATTTAACAACCTACTTCAACTTATTAAGGAATCTCTTGACAGAGTATAAGGTCATACAATAGCTTAGCTTGTGGCGCTTCAGACGCCATATTGGTTTCCCAGTGCGTCTGTATTATTCTATATTTGTTTCTTCACTGGGACCCACCCCTCCCAGTTCATTATTTTTGCTGTCCAGAAGTTTGGCTATCAGCTTGAACACTGAAGAATGTAGTAAGAGTCTGTAGTAGCGAGAAGGGAAGTTAAATTCCGTTGGATCTAGAATATGGTTCATTGGGCTAAGCTGTTTTCTTTCCAATTATTTTGGTCAAGCCCAGTACTGAGGACTGACCTCCTTAGTGATACCCATGTGATACTATTCCCCAAATTATGATCCACACACATGACTAATTTTCAAAGATCAGACCTAAGCAGGCCTGTTCATTGGTAAATCCCACCCCCTCGTTGTTGTGCCCTAAGACTGAGGAATGTGTTGCTTTCAGTTGGGTTCACCAGTCTAGATCAGCCAAATCCACCATGGTGTTCAATGGGGTGACAGATGTGGCAGCCAGACCACCCTCACATCCATGTTGGGTTCCAAGAAGGTTAGGGTGGATACTTTATGTATGGGACAGTAGATGTGGAGAATGGCCTTAGACCCTCTCCAGTGCTGTGTATTCCTCCACAAGTGGAGCATTGCCATTCATTGCTATGGGAGAACAGCTATGCTGCACTTGTGGACAGAGTTTTGGCCCATCTCTGACCAGGTGTGGTTCTTGAGAAAGTGCTCTGAGGGATCCTTGTGACCCCCATGGCAACCCCAGGGCAGCCCACCCTCCTCACCCCAGGGACAGTGGCCTTCCTGGTCACTACGCAACTGTCTTGCTTTCTGTCCTTACTGCAGAAGACGTCACGGTTCAGACAATAGCGAAAGACTGTGAATCTGCCGAGGCCTGCATGACGCCTGGGAAGTCCATGAACATGGGGAATGGAAGAACCATCCAGTCCTACTCTATCTGTTGCATCGATGATTCCTGTTTGATGGAGACACCACAATGTAGGAGAACCTTTTATTTATATATTTATTTGGTTCCACCCTCGTCTTGTTCCACCCTCTGCTTTGTCCTTTCATCTGTTGTGTCTGATGCAGCACATTCCATGGGCTCCTTTCTGCAACTGAGGCTGCATCCCTGGTGGGTGATACAGGCATGGTTGTATGCCTTGAGACCAGCGCAGTGTGATGACAAAGAGTGTCAGCTATGATCTTGGAGGCCCAGGTTCAAATCCCTGCTTGTGCCATGGAAACTTAGAATCATAGAGTTGGGATTGGGTTATCTAGTCCAACCCACTGCACTATGCAGGACACTCACAACCCTATCGCTCCTCCATTGTAACCTGACAGCTGCTTGAACCTTCACAGAATCTTCATCAGATGGCTCTCCAGCCTCTGTTTAAAAATCTCCAAAGATGGAGAACCCACCACCTCCCGAGGAAGCCTGTTCCCCTGAGAAACTGCTCTCACTGTCTGGGACTTCTTCCGGATGTTTAGATGGAATATCTTTTGAATTAATTCCATCCCATTGGTTCCGGTCTGTCCCTCTGGGACAAGAGAGAACAACTCTGCTCCGCACTCTACAAGGCAGCCTTTTAAATACTTGAAGATGGTTATCAGATCCCATCTCAGTCATCTCCTCTCCAGGCTAAACAGACCAAGCTCCCCCAACCTTTCCCCCAACCTTTCCTTGGTCTCCAAACCCCTCACCATCTTTGTTGCCCTCCTCTGGACATGCTCCAGTTTGTCTACATCCCTTCTTTACTGCGGTGCCCAAAACTGAACACAGTACTCCAAGTGGGGCCGAACTAAAGCAGAGTAAAATGGTACCATCACCTCCCGTGATCTGGACACGATACTCCTTTTGATACAGCCCAAAATCCCATTTGCCTTTTTAGCCACTGAGTCACACTGCTGACTCATGTACATTGTATGGCCTACTACTAGATCTTTTATGCAGATGCTACTGCCAAGACAAGTCTCCCCCATCCTATATTGGTGTATATGGTTTTTTCTACCTAAATGCAGAAAGAACTTTACATTTGTCCCTTTTGAATTTCATTTTATTCAATTTAGCCAACTTCTCAAGCCTATTAAGATTATCCTGTATTCCGATTCAGTCTTCTGTTGTGTTTGCTACCCCTCCCAGTTTAGTATTGTCTGCAAATTTAATAAGTATCCCCTCTAAACCCTCATCCAAATCATTTATAAATATGTTGAACAACACAGGCCCCAGGGCAGATCCCTGAGGTACTCCACTTGTCACTCTTCTCCAAGAGGATGCTGAACCATTTACAAGTACCCTTTGGGTATGATCAGTCAACCAGTTATCGATCCACCTGACAGAATTAGGATCCATACCACATTTTACCAACTTTCAACAAGAATATCATGTTGCATGCTCTTAGGCTAAGCTACCTCACAGGGTTGTTGTGAAGGTAAAATGGAGGTGATGAGAATGACACAAGCCGCTTTAGGTCCCCCTTGAGGAGAAAAGTGGTCCTTCTCTGCTCTCTTGGCTCCCCCAGTAAGGTGTAGGGCAGCGGTAGTCAAACTGTGGCCCTCCAGATGTCCATGGACTACAATTCCCATGAGCCCCTGCCAGAGAATACATGAACATTTGGAGGACCACAAGTTGACTACCCCTGGTTTAAGCCACCTTGATCCTGCTGTGCAGGGAGGGGCATCTAGAAATTAAATTAATAATAATATTTTTTGGGGGGGAGATTTGGGTTTCTGAGCTGCCCCTCACCATAAAGGTCTTGGGGCAGCTTACAACAGATTATTAATCATACCAAAAATCATAACCATAATCATGGGAGATTCTGTGATGAGTAATAAATAAATGAGGATAGCAAGAAGAGCATCAAGCCTTCTCTTTCCTCCTTTGGGATTTCTTTGGCAAGATGGAATGAGGCATGGGATCCCATCAGGGGTCCTGATAAAGTTTTGAGATAATGCTACAGGGTCATTTCCTCTAAGACCTTCATACAAGGCAGAAAACAAAACAGGTTTTGCAGAATGTCATGAGCTGTGATAACTGGGACATGCATTTTTTTAAAAAGTCACCCTGACCATTAAATAGTGCCGTGGTTAGGAGTGTGGACTTCTAATCTGGCATGCAGGTTCTATTCTGCACTCCCCCACATGGAGCCAGCTGGGTGACCTTGGGCTCACCACGGCACTGACCAAACTGTTCTGACAGAGCAGTAATATCAGGGTGTGAATGGCCTCAGCTTCCCCTCCCTCACAGGGTGTATGTTGTGGAGAGAGGAAGGGGAAGGCGAATGTAAGCCGCTTTGAGCCTCCATCGGGTAGAGAAAAGCAGCATATAAGAACCAACTCTTCTTCTTCTTCTGTAATCTCAGGGCTCTCTCAGCCTCACCTCCCTCACAGGGTGTCTGTTGTGGGGAGAGGAAAGGGAAGGTGACTGTAAGCCGCTTTGAGCCTCCTTCGGGTAGAGAAAAGCAGCATATAAGAACCAACTCTTCTTCTTCTTCTTCTGTAATCTCAGGGCTCTCTCAGCCTCACCTCCCTCACAGGGTGTCTGTTGTGGGGAGAGGGAAGGGAAGGCGATTGTAAGCCGCTTTGAGACTCTTTGGGTAGAGAAAAGCGGCATATAAGAACCAATTCTCTTCTTCAGTAATATCAAGGCTCTCTCAGCCTCCCCTCCCTCATAGGATGTCTGTTATGGGGCAAGGAAAGGGAAGGCAGATGTAAGCTCCTTTGAGACTCCTTCACATAGAGCAGGGATAGTCATGGGAATTGTAGTCCATGGACATCTGGAGGACCACAGGTTGACTACCCCTGGCGTAGAGAAGTCACTATATGCCAAAACCTGGCAGATGCACTGTCTATAAATAATTAAAGAATAATGGAATCCTGTGCTTTGTTTAGCCCTCAAGCTTGGCTGTTCAAATGAAGACGGAAGCGCAAAGTGCCAAGAAGAAAGATTCTTGGATTGAAATGTATTGCTCAACACCTCAATACCTCTGCTCCATGTTCTGCACTGCTCATTTTTGCTCCATTTTTCATTCTGCATGCAGTAGCCCCAGCGGAAAACGTCACGAATGGAATACAATGCCCGGCCTGCTTCTCTACCAATGGAACCTGTGATCCCCAAAAGATCAATTGTACTGGAGATGAGGATTTTTGCTTTGAGATGGTCTCATCCACACGTGTTGGTAAGTCTGATTTTGCATGCAATGAATGAGCTTGGGGAGCACTTCCCTCTTTCTTAGTCAGGTTGACTTTTGGGCAATGATTTTTATTTATAGGGACATTTAGATGGCATTTTTTCCCTCCCCGGATCACTTTGCCCCACTTCCATGTTATCTTCACAACAACCTTGTGAGGTTGGTTAGGCTGGGGGTGTGTGAATGGCCTCAGGTCACTCACCCAGTGAACTTCCATGGCAGAATGGGACTTTGAAGTTGTGCTCACAGGTCTTGGGGCTTTCCCACACTCTTGTTTTCATTGCTTGTGAGTCCCTGTTTCTTCAAAGTGGGTTTCTGTTCCACACATGTCTTGCTTCCCCTAATGGAAATTAGATTTTTCACTGCAGGTTTTTATGCTGGACATGCACTGCTCTAACATAGAATTGACCACTAGGGGGAGAAATTGAAGAAGAATGAGAGCCATTCCGCATTCGTCCAAAATAGCACAATGGTTACTAATTGAAATCGCTACAGTTTTGCCATTATGCACGTTGTTGACAATCTGCAACACTCCTGAAACTGATCTGCAAAAAGTGCTTCGTTGTAGCGCTTTCAGGAAAATCCCAAAAAGTGGATTCACCCTCCGGAAAGCGCTACACTCCTGCAACCAATCAGCAACACTAGCGGGAAAGTTCTGTGCGTTACCATTGTTGCGGTTTCTGCAAAGTCCCTCCCCCTGGCTCTCTCCTCTGATCTTCCGGCGAAGCGATCGCCATTTTTTTTCCTCCGAGCGAGTGGAGATCAACGCACCAGTGAGCCTTCGTTTACCCAGTGAGGCTTCCCTGGCTGCAGCCCCTCTGTTTAAAGACACCAAACACAAGCATCAAAGAGGCCCGTTTGCTGGTTTATTTTCACTTTATTTTTCACACTGTTTTTGGCCGAAAATCGCGCAAGTGAGGGGGGGGGGGTTTACCTCGGGGGGAGCGTGGCAACGATGAAACGGCAGCTCAAACACCACCTGCTAGCTGGATGGGTCTCTCTGTTGCAACGAATCAATGCATATTCGTTGCAACGGGTGTGTGTGTGTTTTTAAACTTTCCTTAAAGGGAAAGGGGTTGTTTGGGAGCATGATAACGGCCACTTATTGGCTGCTTGATGGCCAGGGGTGGGACACAGCTTAGCAATAGCGCTTCCTGGCTAGCGATTTTTGCAGAGACCGGAACCCTGTGGGAAACGATAGAAACGCAACTGGATTCCACTACAAAGGCAGGTATGCGTTACGCCTAATTCCACTATTTTAAATGGCGATTTTTCGTTCAGCAAACAATTTGCCACATGGATCCCGGTGCGGAATGGCTCTGAGAATAGGAAAGCCCCTAGCCAGGGGTGGCCAAACTGTGGCTCCCTAGATATTCATGGACTACCATTCCCATGAGCCCCTACCAGTGTTAGCTGCTATTGAATCAACTCTCTAAAAAAATCTACACGGATGATCAAACCACCAGTGGCCAATTAGACACCTTGCTGGGCAAATTCCAAACCAAGTCCCACCCACTTTCTCAGAACATTTGGTAGGTACTAGGAAAGGGTGAGTGGGTGGTTGCTCTGGCTTTCACAGTTGCCATGCTGGGGACCCCTGGACTGGGTTAATGGACTTCAGAATCAGAGCAGACACTCCCCCCCCCCAGTGTGATAGGCCATTCTATTTTCTTATATGTTTATGATCTTCAGGAAGCAGTTCCTGGGAATGGAGGGAGGCCTTGACTTTTCACCTTGTCTTCTGTATCCAGGTGAGAAAATCATTGATACCATCATGAAGGGCTGCGCCACCAGGCATATTTGCTTAGCAATAGAAGAAGGACGGTCTTCCCCTATCCGAGGGGCCGGTCTGGCTTTCAAAGAGGGCAAGTGTAGCCCTAAAGCTTCTAGGGGATTTCAGACCACCGGGCTCCTCTTCCCAACCTTCACTGGACTTCTGCTGATGAAGATTATCTTGTAGGAAGGCGCCTGTCGGAGCTTGTGTCACCTGCTCTCAGTCAGATCTTCCTCCCACCTGCACACGTATCTCTCCAAAGGCAACATCAGCAGTACATGCAACGGCTCTTTTCTTTGTAGTGGCCAGGGAAAATAAACATCTGCTATAAAAAAAGAATGTCAATCTAATCCGTGTCCTGTCTACAGGGAGGGAAATGTGTTTGTGTGCGTGAAGTACAGTCAGGTTGCCTTCAGATTATGGCAACCTGACTGCAGTTCATTACTATTACTATTACTATTACTATTACTATTACTATTACTATTACTATTACTATTACTATTACTATTACTATTACTATTACTATTACTATTACTATTACTATTACTATTACTATTACTATTACTATTACTATTACTAAACTAGAAATTAAGCCCGCTGTAGGGTAAATACAGCGGGCGCTAGCGGGCCTGGTGAGTTGGGTGGGGCATCTCTTGGGTTTTCGCACCCTGCACCTGCACCTGAGGCTGGCCATAGGGGGTCGTGTGAGGCAGCAGCGGCTCCCCCGTCCCCCCCGGCTTGCCTGCGTTGCATGTGCTCTGGAGGCCAGGACACACGCGATGGGCCCGGTCTTCTTTGGCCGGTGTCTCCTCCATTGCTGCGGCTGCGGGAGCTGGCTGCGCCACGGCTAGTCCTTGAGCCGTCGCCGCCGGCCGCACCTGCCAGTGTGGGGCAGTGGGCAATGTGTGGTGTCAGTGGGCGGGGCGGCGGGTGGGGCGGTGGGCAGCAGTGGCGCCGCTGGAGCGTGCATGGCCGCCGGCTGCTGCTGCCGCTCCCAGAGCTGGGGCCGCAGGCCGCTGCTGGCTGTGTGGGGCGGTGGCAAGGTGTCTTGTTGGTGGTCGTGGCCGCACCCGCCGCCGCCGTCGCTGGGTCCTCCAAGCTGGTGACCTGCCCTCTCCAAGACGAGACAGGTAATGGCGGCAGGGGGCCGCATGCGGCCGAACTCGAAGGGGGGGAAGATCAGGAGGCGCTTCATGCCTCCTGATTTGTCAGTCCGGCGGCAAGGGACCAATTATGAGCCGCATGCAATTGGTCCCTTGCCGCCGGACTGACAATCGGAGGGCCCAGTTGGCAGGTGCTTTGCATGTGCTGATTGGGTCCTCCGATTGTCACTCCAGGGGAAGGGGCCTATCGGCACCCTTCCTCATCCCGGACAGGGCCCGCCGACGGAGCCCTTACTGTTTTATTTTATCTGCTCTGCAAGGAGCGATTAAAGATTTGTTACAGATGTCCAGTTAAAATCTCCCATTAAAACCCCATTAAAATGGACAGAAAAATACAGATACAGTAGACCAACAACCCAACAACATGGCGGAGAAACCCCCCTAACCCAAACTCCAAACCCTCCTCCTACCTCTAGAGGGAGGAGGAAGGAGAGACGAGGTAACCAAAGTTGAAGCTTGACATTAGGGTGGCCCCATCAATCTTCCCTCACTGCCCCAGCCTCAACTGTAGACCTGGTGGAAGGGCTCTGTTTTGCAGGTCCTATGGCATGCTGAAAGGTCCCACAGGGCCCACAGCTCACCCGGGAGCTCATTCCACCAGATCAGGCCCAGGACTGATGACTTCCCTTATCATCAACAGACTTGCTCAGTTCTTGCAAACTGGTGGCCATGACTTCTTCAGTGGAGTCAACCCATCTCATGTTAGTCTTTTCCAGCTGCCTTCAACTTTTCCTTGTGTTATTGTCTTTTCCAGACCCGACAGCTTGTCTTCCTATCATATTCCTAAAATATGATAGTCTCAGTTTGGCCCTTTAAGCTGCCAGGGAGGGTCCATGCTCTAGAACCTGCTTATTTGTCTTTCTGGTGGTCCACAGTATCCATAAAACTCTTCCGAAGCCACATTTCAAATGAATCAACTTTCTCCCTGGCAGATTTCTTCATTGTCCATCTTCCACACAGTCATAAGGAATCTCTATTTTTCCCCCCTTGAACGGTTTCTGCACAGCCAATTAGGCTCTGATCGCTATTTATTTGTGTCCATTTTTTTTCTTGGTTCTACATCAAATTGGGCCCCTGCTGGCAGGGTCCCAGAGCTGGCCCAACTTGCCCCCTCGGTTGCTGCACATCAAGGGAACATGGAGAAATCCACATTCCGTTTTCTGCTGTGGGATCCAACGGGGTGTCTGTTGGGACAGGGCTCTCCCCAGTAGTGCTTTCCCACCCTTGCACAGGGCTCTTAAGCCCCTGATTGGTTTGGGGTTCCCTGACCACCCCAGGAGTCTGGCAAGCTCATGCCCAAGTCCCCAGAGGCAGGCGGAATGGAATGGTGAGCGAGAGGTTTCGTTTTCCTAATTCACACAAATAAAATATTTCTATTTATTTGCCAGCTCTCACTTGGAAAATTGCTGGAGATTTTTGAGGAGAGAAAGCTTGTGGAGGGGAGGGACTTTAGCGGGGCATAATGCTGATGGCCTGGTGGTAAATAAAAGGACAGCAACCTTCTGATTGATCATACGGTTATTACGGATTGGCTCTAATTCTACATCCTGTCCTGGTTCAAGTCATTGGTTCTTAGCAGGGAGAGAAAACAGCCTGTTCCTCTCCAGAATGTAGTTTTTGATAAGCTCTCTCACAAGACCAAAGTTTATGTCATAGCCGAGAGAGTCCTTAAGGCTAGAGAAATGGAAGTAGAATGTGCCTCTACCATTTATGTAAAAAATGGAGGCTGTGTGGGGGGCGGGGAGCATGTGAGCATCTTTTTGGACCTGTCAGCAGTTCCTGGAAGGCTGGCGTAAGGGCTGTAGGGTGTTCCCGGGAGGTGGAGTGGGGAGGTAGAGACCCCAGGCTATTGGCTCATCCTGCAAGCTCAACCTCCAAGGGAAAGGTATTTAATATGATGTGATTCTAGTGTTCTCCGCACAGATTTGGGAACTCCCCTGTGTCTATATTTCTTCTGCAGTAAAAATATAAAAAGGTTTTTCTCTCAGTGTGATTCACTGAGGCGGGGCAAAAGAACCTTAATTTAACAAATTGGCTACCAATGCCTTAGAATCCACCTTGCAAAGCTGTTCTTTTTTCCAGGTGAATATTCGAGTTGTAATTCCAGAAAAATGCAAGAGTACACTCCTGGAGATTTCCCCATCACTATGGCCATTTTTCGAAAAAATGTAACATTGAAGAAGAAGAAGAGAATTGGTTCTTCTATGCCACTTTCTCTACCCAAAGGAGGCTCAAAGTGGCTTACAATCACCTTCCCTTTCCTCTCCCCACAACAGACACCCTGTGAGGGAGGTGAGGCTGAGAGAGCCCTGATATTATAGAAGAAGAAATAGAGAATTGGTTCTTATATGCTGCTTTTCTCTACCCGAAGGTGTCTCAAAGCGGCTTACAATCACCTTCCTTTCCTCTCCCCACAACAGACACCCTGTGAGGGAGGTGAGGCCGAGAGAGCCCTGATATTACTGAAGAAGAAGAATTGGTTCTTTCATGCCGCTTTTCTCTACCCAAAGGAATCTCAAAGTGGCTACATTCACTTTCACTTTCCTCTTCCCACAAAAGATACCCTGTGAGGGAGGTGAGGCTGAGAGAGCCCTGATATTACTGAAGAAGAGAATTGGTTCTTATATGCCACTTTTCACTACCCAAAGAAGTCTCAAAGTGGCTTACATTCGCCTTCCCTTTCCTCTCCCCACAACAGACCCCCTGTGAGGGAGGTGAGGCTGAGAGAGAGTCCTGATATTACTGAAGAAGAAGAGAATTGGCTCTTATAGGTTCTTATATGCCACTTTTCTCTACCCAAAGGAGTCTCAAAGTGGCTTACAATCACCTTCCCATTCCTCTCCCCACAACAGACACCCTGTGGGGTGGGTGAGGCTGAGAGAGCCCTGATATCACTGCTCGGTCAGAACAGCTTTATCAGTGCTGTGGTGAGCCCAAGGTCACCCAGCTGGTTGCATGTGGGGGAGTGCAGAATCGAACCCGGCGTGCCAGATTAGAAGTCCGCAATCCTAACCACTACACCAAACTGGCTCTCATTAAAAGAATGTGTTATTTGTTTATATCTGCTGGTTTTGTGTTTAATAATGTAAACTCACTGTATTGATATTTGAAATATTTGAAATATTAGGTAATGACTATTGGATTACTATATATCTCACAGGGTTTGTTTCTTGTTTTATTGGTAAAACAACAGAAAAATAACATTTTTGACATGAGCTTGGTTTGCTATAAGGGGGCTTAAAGAGACATTGGGCTAGTGTTTGCAAATTGCAAATCTCATGAGAACTTTTTATGCAACATAAATTCATAACATGCCTCAGTATATGGATGGCTTATCACAATAATGATCAGCTTCATAGGCAACTGCTCAATTGTAGTGGCATCCGTTTATATGAGTCCCCAATGAAAGCGTGAAGTCAAAAATATACAAATTAAGAAAAATATTTCAAACGTTCTCATGAGATTTATAATTTTATATAGTTAAGATTATATATATTTGCTTTACGATTTGCGGAAGTAATCACTGAGGAAGCTCCTGGAAAATGGGTTTATTATCGGGGACTCAATTTTGCTTGCTCGTGATATTGCTGTAAATCAAACAGGTTTGTACTTTGAGGTTTGTATAATTTATTCATCAGCCTTTCGATTTCCTTTGTTTCTTCGCCTTTGACAATGTGAGAAATCGTTGGTTCTTTTTTAGCTAGCCTGATCTTGACAGACCTTGGAAACTCAGCAGGGTGAACTCTGGCTAGTATTCAGATGGGAGACCAGCAAGGAAGTTTGCCATGCAGAGGCAGGCAAGATCAAACAATCTTTGAATGTCTCTTGGCTTTCAAGCTCTAGAGGAGGGGTGGCCCAGGTGGGTGTGTACACCGCTATGCTTCCCAACCATATTCTGCACAATCATGCCACTTCTGGAATTTCTCAAAGCCGAAAGAATGTTTCAGAGATCTCAATGGTAAAATAACGGAAAAAAGCTGAAAAGAGAGAGAGAGAGAGAGAGAGAGAGAGAAAACTATCTAGGTAGCTGTTGTCTGCAGTCATTCTTTTATTCAACTGCTATTCTGGAGGCAAACAAGGAGGAATTGTGGTCAAGTGAGCAGGAAGTGCCCTGTGGAGCCAATCAGATCACTGGAAGAGATCAATTGAAATAACCAGGAAGTCCTGTTTTATCTATGCTAAATCGGCATCTCCTCTGACACACTTTATATTCTACTTAATTATGCACATTGCAGATTTTGCATATTCCAGCACATTTCCTCTACGGATTATGCATTTTAAATTAGCCAAGATGTCCCCCTCCCCCTTGATGTTACGATTACTGAATTTGGATTGCAGAAAGAGAAGGGCAAAGACCATTTCCTTAAAATGGAAGGAGCTGCAGGCAACGCGAAACTGGATTTCTGCCTGCTCGGTCCGGCGTCCTGTGGACATGAAATATTCTTCTGTAAGGAAGCGCAGAAATTGTATGTAGAGTTGTGAAAAGCTAACAGGGTTTTAGCCAAACTAAATTGTCCTGTGGTGCACAGATGCCAAGTTATTTTCAAACAGGCTCTTTCACATGCTTCAGAGTTAAGGCAGAATATTGGGAATCGGTCTGATTCCAATATCCCTTTCTCAAAAGCAACTATTGTCTTCCCAGGAAAAAAAAAAAAACCTCTCCCCCAGCCCCTCTTCTTGCCAAATATCACATAGAAGCAAGGACGTCGGTGCATTCAGGCTTTCAAACCCAGCTCTGATATTGGCTTTAGGACACATCTGGACTTAGGAAAAGCCTTCTTGACATCTCTTTTTGTGCTTGTGTTGCACTGGAGGTGAGTGTTCTAGGCAGAGGAGAAAGGAGACTTTGGGTTCTAAGAGGGGGAATTGAGGTGTCCCACTTTGAGATTCTAAGAGGAAGGGTGGGATCAAAGTGTAAGAGACAAATATATCTCCTTTCAGGTTATGAAATGCCTTTCCTGTTTTTATAGAATTGCGTCTTTAGTGAAACGAAAAGAGAGAACAACGGAACGTGTGTGTTGTGTTTATCCCCAGCTCACCCTGCCCGGCCTGTCGCCATGCAGACTTTCTTGGCTCTCTTCATCTTTTCCGCACTTCTGGCTCGAGGTAAGAAATGCCTGATAGCTGCTTCAAAGAAGGAAAGGGGAATTGATCCATTAAGACAGGGGTAGTCAACCTGTGGCCCTCCAGATGTTCATGGACTACAATTCCCATGAGCCCCTGCCAGCGTTTGCTGGCAGGGGCTCATGGGAATTGTAGTCCATGAACATCTGGAGGGCCACAGGTTGACTACCCCTGCATTAAGGTCAAGGGGTAGGGTTGCTAATTTGGGGTTGGGAAATAACTAGAGAATTTGGGGGCGGGGGTGAGTCTGGGGGTATGGGAAGGGGAGGGAACTCAGGAGTGTATAATGCCATCAAGTCCTCCCTCTAGAGCCATTTTCTCTGGAAGAACTGTTTTTGGTCACCTGGAGGTCATTGGTAATAGTGGGAAGATCTCCAGGTGCTATCTGGATGTTGGCAACCCATCTATGGGGCTGAGTAGGCTCCAAGCCATTGTTTAGTGATGACTGATGGATGCTTACACAGCTCTTCAAATCCACAGAAAGTCATTTTGTCTCAGGCAGGCAGAGAAGCAGAAGGGATTGACCGGGGAATTCTCAAGGGTCCCATGAAGGGTTCCAATAGAGACAGTGGAATATAGCAGAAAAGAATTTATTTAAGTAGCACGAACTACAAAGGGATCCTGACCAAGACACAACGTTCTCCAGAGTTCTAACAGACACATCATGCATTATATAGTAGGATCTTTAATCTTTAATCTCAAATTACCCTATGCCCTATTCAGAATGCGTCTACCATGTTTTCATGATCATCTACTATGTTGCCCAATTACATTTCTTTAACTCACATTTCAGCAACCTAACCGGCAGATAAGATGCAATTACTCACAGCAGGCAACTGTTCATGGTTTCTCTCTTCGTCATCTAACTTCTGCATCTTGTTTCTGAGGCTAGCTCGGGACAGGCATCACCTGGCAGTTATTTGTCGTATTGAGCACAGCTCTAGATCAGACACCTGCATTCTGAATGTTGTTGTTGTTGTTGTTAGGTGCGAAGTCATGTCCAACCCATTGCGACCCCATGGACAATGATCCTCCAGGCCTTCCTGCCTTCTACCATTCCCTGGAGTCCATTTAAGTTTGTACCGACTGCTTCAGTGATTCCATCCAGTCACCTCATTCTCTGTCGTCCCCTTCTGCTTTTGCCCTCAATCGCTCCCAGCATTAGGCTCTTCTCCAGGGAGTCCTTCCTTCTCATGAGGTGGCCAAGTATTTGAGTTTCATCTTCAGGATCTGGCCTTCTAAGGAGCAGTCAGGGCTGATCTCCTCTAGGACTGACCGGTTTGTTTGCCTTGCAGTCCAAGGGACTCGCAAGAGTCTTCTCCAGCACCAGAGTTCAAAAGCCTCAATTCATTGACGCTCGGCCTTCCTTATGGTCCAACCTTCACAGCCATACATTTCAACTGGGAAGACTATAGCCTTGACTAGACACAATTTAGTTGGCAGGGTGATGTCTCTACTTTTTAGGATGCTGTCTAGATTTTATGGTTGGGTGTTCACCAAAACATGAGGAACTGTATTAAAGGATCATGACATTAGGAAGGTTGAGAACCACTGCCCTAAATGATGCTAACAGCATTTCGGACATTAACAGAATTCAGACGGAGTTCAGGAATTCAAGACATACAAAGATTTGAGGTTTTAAGTTACAGGACATGGATCCTCTTTTGTTCATTTCTCCATCAGGATCAAAGATCCTCTGGTTCTACCCCCGGAAATAAGAAGGAGCCTTGGATTATTTATTGATTTATTGTATGGCATGTGTGTAGTATAGTCGGGAGATCCTAACATTGCCTGGATGCCAGGCAAGAGATGCTCAGAGTAAGAGTGGTTGAAGGATTTGTGGGGCCCATAGCACCAGAGCCAGTTTAAGGATTTGCAGGGCCTAAAGGTAAAGGTAAAGGTATCCCCTGTGCAAGCACTGAGTCATGTCTGACCCTTGGGGTGACGCCCTCTAGCGTTTTCATGGCAGACTCGATACAGGGTGGTTTGCCAGTGCCTTCCCCAGTCATGACCGTTTACCCCCCAGCAAGCTGGGTTCTCATTTTACTGACCTCGGAAGGATGGAAGGCTGAGTCAACCTTGAGCCGGCTGCTGGGATTGAACTCCCAGCCTCATGGGCAAAGCTTTCAGACAGCTGCCTTACCACTCTGCGCCACAAGAGGCTATTATATTTGCAGGGCCTAGCAGAGTGCAATTGCATGAGGATCAACCAGTTTGGGAGTGGAGGTCCCCCAACAGTGGAACAGGGTATCACTCTGAGGGTACTTCCATACCTGATAAATATAGTGAAATGCTTACCTTATGAAGACACCATATTTTTGGCATTTTGCATGACGTCACCAACCTCCTGTGTCCATCCAGCAAACCTCAAGCAACATCTGCCATTTTAAAGCGCTAGTAGGGGAATCGCATAAAGTGGATTCCCAATCCTAAAAAGTGTGAGCTACAGGAGAGCAACCAGCAGGCCACCAGCAAAAGAAATGCATGGAGGCGAAGAAGTGCCATCTCCGCCTCCAATGTCCTGTCCTCACATGTGCCTCCTTCTCCCCTATCCCGGGGAGGTTTTTTTTCTTCTTTTTTTAAAGAGCAAATTGCCTGGAGCAACAAATTGGCATGCAATTGTGCAGGCAAAGCCAAAAAGAATTCTTCCCTAAACTTTTTACACAAATCATGCTTCTCTAAAGTCACTCCCCCCCCAAAAAAAAATCCAGAGCCAGAAGGTGAGGAATGGCCAGAGGCACGATAATTTTTAGCACTTCCCTATTTTGCTGGTGTAACTCTATTTTATTTCAGTGTGTCTATAGACAGGGGGAAAGGAGGGAGTCCACAACCCTGATCCATAGGGGGGAAGGCACTGTGTGGGGCCCTTGGAAACACGGGGCCTGTAGCGTGTGCCAAGTAGATAAACTGGCCCTGATTCAGAGGTGGTTTGCCACTGCCTGTCCCCATGTCATGACCTTGATCTTCTTTGGACGCCACCCTTCCAAATGCTAGCAAGGGACATGGCTGCTTAGCTTCTGAGATCTGTCAGGATCAGACTTGCCTGGGCTTGTTTGGTTTTTAGCATGGGAAATGCTAGTGGTAAAAGAAAAAGAAAAGATCCAGGTAGTTTAAAAGAGAGATCAGGCAGCTTTGGCCCTTTACCCTGCCAGCTGAATTAGAAATCTTTCTCATTCAATATATATTTTGTGATAATCCTATTTCTTTCCTTTGCAGGTTCCTCTTGGAAGTGTGAAACCTGCACCGCTCAAGGCAAGAGCTGCTCCGGCCGGAATGTGACTTGCCTCAGTGGGGAAGATCACTGTGTGAACATAGGGGTGGAGCTCACAGTGGGTGAGTAGAGCAATGAGCCAAATCAGGCCAGTGAATGGGCTGGAGGATTGTTCAAGCGCATACGAAATACCTGAAGCAGCCCAGGCCGACTCCTGAATCAATCTGACCACCAGCAGCCCGAGTCCTAACCAGCAGTTTTGCTACCTTAGAGCTGTTGGATTGCAGCAGGACTGGGATTTAAAAGGAGAGATGAATGTAGAAAGAGGGAGACTCTTTTATTATTATTATTATTATTATTATTATTATTATTATTATTATTATTATTATTATTATTATTATTATTAGATTTATTCTCCGCCACTCCCTTGCGGCTCGTGGTGGGTTACAGCATCTTAAAACCCCATTAAAAGTCCATTAAAACAATAATTACAGTTTGACATTATTAGCTAACTAACTAACTAAGATGGCAAGATCGGCTAATCAACTTCCCCCTCCTACTACTGGCAGGTGGAGAGGGGATAGTGATGGTTCCTAATTCTAGATCCCAATCCCAAGTCCTGAATCCCGAATCCCGGGGGGGGCATAGGTGTCAGCCTTGGCCTCAACCATAAACATGGCAGAAGAGCTTCGTTTTGCAGGCCCTGCGGAACGATGGAAGATCCTGCAAGGCCCGCAGCTCTCCTGGGAGCTCATTCCACCAGGCAGGGGCCAGGACCGAAAAGGCCCTGGCCCTGGCCCTGGCCCTGGTCGAGGCCAGGCATGCTTCCCTAGGGCCGGGAACGACCAACAGATTTTCACCCGCAGAACGCAAGGCCCTGCGGGGGGCATAGGGCGATAGGCGGTCCCTCAGGTATGTGGGTCCCAACTCACGTAAAGCCTTGAAGGTTAGAACCAAAACCTTGAACTGGATCCGGGCAGCAATTGGCAACCAGTGCAGCTGCCTCAGCACTGACTGAATGTGGGCCATCCAAGGTGTATCAGTGAGGACCCTAGCAGCTGCGTTTTGCACTAGCTGAAGTTTCCGGATCAAGGACAAGGGAAGGCCCGCGTAGAGCGAGTTACAGAAATCTGTTCTGGAGGTGACCGTTGCATGGATCACTGTGGCTAAGTGTTCGGGGGACAGGTAGGGCGCTAGTAATAGGGTCTGGCGCAGGTGGAAAAATGCCTGGCCTGCTACTTTTTTGACCTGCGCCTCCAAGGTCAGGGAGGTGTCAATGATCACACCCAGATTCCTGGCCTGGAATGCGATGGTAAGGTGCGTCCCTCCCAGGGTGGGTAAGCGCGCTTCCTGGACCCGCCCCCTACGTCCCAGCCACAGGACCTCCGTCTTGGAAGGGTTGAGTTTCAGGCGACTCTGCTCGAACCATTCTGTCACCGCTTCCAAACATCTGGCAAATGGTTCCGGGGGAGAGTCCAGGCGGCCGTCCATGAGGAGATAGAGCTGGGCGTCATCAGCCCAAAACTCCGCACCAGCTGGGCCAGAGGGCGCATAAAGACGTTGAACAGTGTGGGGGAGAGGACCGCGCCCTGGGGGACTCCACAAGGAAGTCTGTAGGAGCGTGAGAGCTCATCCCCCACTGCTACCCTCTGGGTCCGGTCCTGGAGAAAGGAGCATATCCAGCGTAAAGCTGTGTCCTGTATCCCCGTACCGGCGAGGCGGTGGACCAACAGTTCGTGGTCCACGGTGTCAAAAGCGGCCGACAAGTCCAGAAGAACCAGCACTGCCTACCCACCCCTATCCAGCTGGCGACGGAGGTTGTCCAACAAAGGCGACCAGCACCGTCTCTACCCCATGACCAGGTTGAAAGCCAGACTGATATGGATCGAGTGCCGAAGTTTCTTCCAAGAATGCCAGGAGCTGGTCTGCTGCGGCCCTTTCAACCACCTTGCCCAGGAATGCCAAATGCGATACTGGGCGGTAGCTGGCTGGGTCCTGCGGGTCCAGCATAGATCTTTTCAGAAGAGGGTGAACCACTGCCCCCTTCAGCTGCTCAGGGAACTCCCCGGAATCCAGGGAGAGGTTGATAATGTCCCTGAGCTGGCCTCCTATCCTCTGGCCACCTCCCTTGAGGAGCCATGACGGACAGGAATCAAGGGGGCAAGTGGTTGCCCTAACCGAACCTAGCAACTTGTCCACTTCGGGTAAGGAGAGCCATCTGAAGCCATCGAACATCATCCCCAAAGGTGGCCAACAGGTCTCCAGTTCGTTTACTGTATTAACTGTGGTGGGAAGATCACGGCGGAGTGACGAGACTTTGTCCGCAAAATGGCTCGCTAAAGCCTCACAGCCTAGTTCCAATTTGCTACTATTTTGGCGCCCCTCAAGGGCGGTAAGAGATCTAACTACCCTAAATAGTTGGTCCGGGCGAGAGCTTGCGGACGCGATTTCCGTGGCAAAAAATTCACGTTTTGCCACTTTCACCGCCATCTCATACACCCTCATAAGCATGCGATAAGATGTTCTTGTAGCTTCGTCGCAAGTCTTCTGCCACACTCGCTCCAGTCATCTCACTTCCCTTTCTTCTCCCGAAGCTCCCTGGTGTACCAGGGAGCCCGTTTGAGTCGAGGGCAGAGAGGACGTTTAGGGGCAATCTCATCTATAGCAGCCGATAGACGGGACTGCCAGTCCGCCACCAAGGCTGCTAGTGAGTCGCCAGGAGGCATCGGGTCCTGCAGAGCATTCCAGAATCCAGTTGGATCCATAAGTCTCCGCGGGCGGGCTAAAATGTGCCCGCCGCCCAACTGGGGAGGGGGTGGCATCCTGAGCCGGGCCCGCAGGGCATAGTGGTCTAACCACGGCACAGCTAAAGCTGTATCCAGATCCACTTCTATCCCAGCACCGAAAATCAAGTTGAGCGTGTGGCCGGCGTGATGGGTGGGCCCAGCAACAAATCGCGAAAGTCCTAGTGTCACCATGGATGACACCAGGTCTCCGCCATGGACTGAAGGGGGCACATCTGCGTGGACGTAGAAGTCACCCAGGACCAGAAGCCTGGGGTACTGCAACGCCCAGGCGGCGGCCGCCTCCAGCAGGCGGGGCAGGACATCTGGCGGCGCATTGGGCAGATGGTATACCAACCAGATAGCCACACTCTTGACCGAGTCCCATCCAATACCGACACACTCCACCCCGTCGATTTCCAGCGCCGGGAGAGCCCTGTAGGTGAGAACCTCCCGGACCACGATAGCCACTCCCCCTCCCCTCTTGTGGGTCCGAGATTGGTGGAGGACCGAGTAACCTTGTGGGGCTAGTTCTTTCAGGGCCGCTGACGCACCTTCCCTCACCCAGGGCTCGGTCATGCAAGCAAGGTCCGCCTTCGACTCCGCGATGAAATGTTGCAGGGTCGAGGCCTTGTTCTTAATCGACCTTGCATTGCACAAGACCAATGTTGGACCCTGTACCCTAGCCTCCACCCTCACATTCCTAGGGATGGGCTGGAGGTTAGAAGGGGATTGAGCACACCCAGGGCGCCGGTTGTGTCTCCACGGCCGGGTCCTATACGGGACACCAGTGCTCCCACCCCTTCTCTTGTCCAACCTCCTCCCCCAGCCATAATGCCCCTGGCCAGTGATCGTTGAAATCCCGGCCCCGGTACAAGCCTCCCCCCCTGGTTGGGCCTCCCTCTCCATAATCCTGCTCCCCAGAGAGAACAACCAACTAATCTCCTATCTTCTCCCCCCACCTAGCTGCACTAACCCGCCCTAACCCCACTGCCCTAATTTAGCTATCACCACCCAACCCTCCCTCCCCCCACCCTAATCTGTACTAGCAGCTGGTGAGGTACGGGCTAAGCTGCAAGGGTGAGATCCCACCTATGAGGGGTTCTCTCAACCCTTCCTGTTCGCTCCCCAACACCGCTGAGCTTGCCCTAATGTCTAATCCTCTCTGGGTAAAAAATCCCTATCCACTAACCCACCCTGATACCAAGGAGACAGACAACCACAGGCAAAGGAAAATAAAAAAAATTGGGTGGCAATTCTTCACTTGGCCACCAGATGGTGCTGAAGAGCGATTCTCAAGCAAGACCAACTGTAATCCTTGCAGTTCTTCTGGTCGCCACTAGATGGTGTCCAAGGCCAACTCTTCACTCCAAGTCGAGGTCATAAAGTGGAAGCACCGATGTCTTCGCTTTCCTCAAGGCAGCAGCTTCACTGGTGAAGATGGAAAGGTGGAGAGTGGGCCTCGGAGCGTTGCTGGCAGCAGGGGCCCATAAAAGCCATCCACCACCAGTCGATGGATTTCGGGCTGTAAGACCCGTGTGCCGCTCCAGGGCCATGCGGCAGGGGCTGGGCTTCAGGCGAAGGCTCCCACTGTCGCTGCACTCCGCCGCAACTCGCTGCCTCGGCCGGATCAGCTGCCGTGAGCCCAGGAGACCCCCACAAGCCCAGGGAAGCCTCGCACAATGAGAAACCCCAGCAAGCCGAGCCCAAGGACCTGCGGAGGGCCGGGAAGGGCCGAACGAGGGAACAAAGCCAGCCCCAATGCCCCTCGCTACCGTGCCGAGTCTCCCGGTGAGCCGTCAGTCCTTTTCTCTCCCCTATCGGGGGGGGGGGGGGTGCACTGAAGACATTTGAGCTTCCAGGAGGAGGGTAACAGTCTGAGGGGGGGTCTGAGGGGGGTGGGTCTTCTGCGGGTGTCCCTGCTGCGGCCTCTCTTTGTTGCGCCTCGGGATTCGCGTAGGTTCCCTTTTCCTCCGCCACAATGTCTTCTGCTGGAAGGCTTCCATACGCGAGTCCGGTGGTAAAACCGGCGCCCTGGGCCGTTATTCTCCCCCTCTTTCTGTTGCTTTTTCTTTTGCCCTGTTGTGCTGGAGGTGGTCCAGTCCCATGGTAAAAAGAGGGGAGGGGGATGGAGCTAACTCCCGGTCCCCCCAAACTGTGTTGGGGCAAAAACCCCAAGACTCAGGGGCTCTCATAGCCCAAAGGCCGGGTGGGAGCTCTAAATCCCAGCGTCTGGCTGCGCTGCCATCTTGCCATTAGCTCTCTCTTCCTTGCTTCCTTGCTTCACTGCTGCACTGTACACTGCTTTTAGGAAGGTTAGGAGGCAACGGTACAATGCAAAATTGATAACAATGTATTAAAAAGAGACATTTAATAAGCACAGTGTCGGTTTATACAATCAGTGTCAAGAGACATCAAGTGAGCCATGTTGTGTGTGACGGAACTACAAATCCAGGGACTGGCACATTGTGCCCAACTACCCCTCTTCATCAATCCAGGCTTATGCTGAAGCCAGACACTGCCTCTATGGCCTGCCAAGACCAAGCTTGGCCAGACTCCCTCTTCTCTCTAGCTTGACCCAAGCCATAGTATCAACATGACAGCTGCAGCCTATGACTATGTCCTGCCTCCCCCCCCCCCCCCCGCCCTATCTCAAGTGGCCAGCAGAGTCAAGTTTGCCTAGAGGCTTCTAGGTGATCTCTTTTGTCTACACAACGCTGACTCATCCTAAGGCAATATGCCAGGGGAAATCTCTCTCCCACCCCAAAGATCTAGTCTATAGAAATCCCTGAATACCTATTGAGACATGATGGTTTCCTGTCTTTAAGCCCATTATCATCTATCTTGTCACCCAACCAGGTCATTCCCCCAGCATCTCACTCTTGGAAAATTCCATCATACTCCCATCCTGCTTCCATCACACCCCCATCATGTGCCAAGCATGACCCCCTCCTCTCAGAAGGGTACAAAGACCCTTGCTTTGCCAAGCCAAATTGTGCTTGTGATCCAGGATCTATTCAGATCACCCTTCACGCTGCTGACAGGTTATATTGCCTCTCTGCCTCTCTACTCTCCAGGACTGGTAAATATCTCCCTGATTCACTGAAACTCTTTTCCCTGTTGATTTCCCTATCTAATAGTCTGTTAGTGTGCCTGATATACGTTTGTCTATTTCTTTCACTATTTTCATATAAATAAAGATAGCTCATTATTGCACTACTATTTGTTGCCTGCCTTGAGTTCGTAAGGGTTCAATTACCTCCTAAAACATAAGCATTCGATCCTTTCGCTACGTTACCAACCACTTGCAAGCCATCCCTTACTTTGCACGTGTCCTTGACATGCACAATTTTGGTAACAGAATTGGTGTCGAATACAGGGATCTGAAAGTGTGTGATGCAGACCTGGAGGGAAGGTTCCACTGCACGGGTGGTGTGTGTGTGTGTGTGTGTGTGAGGCTGCAGTTTGTTTGTTTTTTGGGATTGCATTAGAACCAATCCCACCTTCCTGGGAAACCCCCCCAAATGTCCCAGTATGCACTGTGGCGCTGCAAAGCACCATGGAGCTGAGTGGAGCATTTTCTACCCCCCCCAGGCCTCTGTAGGATGGGGAGGCCCATCCATATGGGCCTCTGCCAGGGTAGGCTCCATTGGCTCTAGCAGCACTTCAAGGAACATAGAAAATATCCATGGTCCCATGGCAATGGGAGCCTAACGCACTCTAGGCCCAGTAGAGGGCCAGCCTAGTTGCCATGTCAAGTGGAAGTGAGGATTAGCCCCACTTCTATATGGCTGCCCTCCTGGTGTTTTCCACTCATGCGGAATCTGTCCTTGTGTCATTTATTTGCTATCATTCTTTAGCTTGCATTCTTGGTATTTCAAGGGAAGTTTGCTTTATCACTTCCCTATGGTAGGTTTGTGGCATGGGAATGCTTAATGATAGCATCTTGGTTTTTGGCCCTGAAGGGTGCTTTGGGGAGTCCCTTTGAAGCAGCAGTATAGCCATGTGGACTTGTGCTCATTTTAATTTCAGCAAAGGGCATCAAGTACCTGTTTCATTAACTCTTCAATAAAGAGAACTCTTCAACCCAAAGTCTGTTTATTTGGGAAAAACTGACTGGCACCTGACAGCGATCCCTTACCCTGAAGCTTGTCCATGGAATGATCTGATATAAATCCAAGATGAATGAACCCATTTGGATAATGGTTATTAGAAATGTCAGACTTCCCAGAACTCTCATCTTTGTTTTTCAGCTCCGGAAGGGAGGCCAGCCGAAATCATGACCAAAGGTTGCTCCACAAAGTCTGCCTGTGTTGATATAAAGTCTAAAATGCAAAAGGTCCTTCTGCGCACCGGGTCTGTGATTACCAAGGTGGAATGTCACTTAGTTGATGCAGCATCCAGATCTCGCCTCCCTCCCCTCCAGCTGACCGTCCCTGGGCTCCTTCTCCTGAAGTTACTTTTCGAATGCAGCTTTTGAAGAAAGGAAAGATGCATCCTACTCACCTCCATACAGTCTTCTGTCACTTGATCCTGTCACTTGGCCCTTCAGAGAGAACTGCTGTCCCTCCTATTAGTTCAGTTCCGTTTCACAGAGGGCTGCCAAAATTGGATTGGGAAATTCCAGGAGACTTTGGATGTTAAGCTTGGGGATAAATCTCAGGAGGGTATAATGTTCTAGGGTCCTTCCTCCAAAGTAGTTATTTTGGAGCTGGGGCATCAGTTGTCATATTGAGGGATCTCCAGGCCCCAACCCTCGTTCCATGCACACAGCAGAATTCTGGTTCTCCTCAAGGTTGGCCAAATTGTGGCTCTCCAGATGTCCATGGACTACAATTCCCACGAGCCCTTGCCAACACATGTGCTGGAAAGGGCTCATGGGAATTGTAGTCCATGGACATCTGGAGAGCCACAGTTTGGCCACCCCTGAGATGCAGACTGCAAAGTCCATAATGCAAAAGAAAGCAACAGAAAACCAACAGCAAACATTTCTATGTGCAATCCTACCAAACATCAATAAACTATCGCTTCTTGCAGATTTTAATGTTATTTTCACTTGGGGCGTATGACTTTCCAGTCAGGAATACTTAGATAATCAGTATTCCGATTTGGATTTAAACCTGAGGGGAGTATGTTACTTACCATCTTTAAAACTCTGTATTTTCACTTTGTGCCTAAACCAGGCACCACACCAATAGCTTCATATCAGACGTACTCAAGGACTTTATTGAAAGGCATTCATGATTAGAGGTGAGCATGTAGATATCCCTGAAATGAAAATACATCTGAAAAATAATGATAAGGTATTTTGGGATATATTCAGCTTCCTAAATACCAGTCTGGCTTCCATCCTGGCCATGGGGTCGAGACGGTGCTGTTCGCCCTGATGGATCATCTCTAGCACCAGCAGGATAGGGGTGGTTTGGCTATCCTCAGGATGTTAGATCTGTTACCCGTGTTTCACATGGTCAGCCAGGAGTTTTTCACTCACCGCTTTGCCAGGGCTAGGATACGTGTGACAGCCCTCCAGTGTCTGATCTCCTTCATTCAGAACTGGAAGGTCACAGTGAGGGAAGAGTTATCACATCCTTTTCAATTCCCTTGTGGAGTTCCACAGGGGGCGGTTGTCTTCCCCACACTTTTTAACATCTCTATGCACCCTCTGGCCCAGCTGGTCTGGAGTTCTGGGCTGGGTTGTCACCAATATGCAGAAGACACCTAGTTCTACCTCCTGATGGGTGGCTTGCCAGATGTTTGGAAGCTATAGCAGAGTCACCTGACACTCAACCCCTCCAAGATGGAGGTTTTGTGGCTGAGTAGGAAGGAGTCAGATCAGGAGGAGAGCTTATCCAGTCTGCCCGGGGTGTAACTTAACATCTTGCCCTCTGCCAAGGGTCTCTCTCACGATGGAGATACATCTGGTATTTCCCCACCTACGCCAGGTGAGGCTACTAGTGCCCTACCTGTCCTCAGAGCACCTAGCGACAATGATCCATGTGATTGTCACCTCCAGGATAGATTTATGTAACTGGCTTTATGAGATCTTCCCCTTCTCCTTGACCCAGAAATTTCATCTGGTGCAGAAAGCAGCTGTTAGAGTCCTCACTGGAACACCCTGGAGGGTGTATTGAAGGTTCTGGTATTAACCTTGAAGGCCCTCCATGGTCTTGGCCCCATATATCTGAGGGACCACGTATTACCGTTTATCCCCTGCAGGGTCTTGTGCTCTGAGGGTGCAAATCTGTTTGGGGTGCCCACCCCTGAGAAGTATGACTGGCCTCGACCAGTGCCAGGGCCTTTTTGGTTCTGGCCTCGACCGGGTAGAATGAGCTCCTGGAAGAACTGAGGCTCCTGATGGAGTGTTCAGATTTCTACAGGGCCTGCAAGATGAAAATCTTCCATGACACATTTGTCTAAGGCCAGGGCAGCTGAAGAAGAACAAGAGTTGGTTCTTATATGCTGCTTTTCTCTACCTGAAGGAGACTCAAAGCGGCTTATATTCGCCTTCCCTTTCCTCTCCCCACAACAGACACCCTGTGAGGTGGGTGAGGCTGAGAGAGCCCTGATATTACTGAAGAAGATAATTGGTTCTTATATGCCACTTTTATCTACCTGATAGAGCCTTCAATCACCTTCCCTTTCCTCTCCCCACAACAGATACCCTATGAAGGTGGGTGAGGCTGAGAGAGCCCTGATATTCCTACTCAGTCAGAACAGCTTTATCAGTGCCGTGGTGAGCCCAAGGTCACCCAGCTGGCTCCATGTGGGGGAGCGCAGAATCGAACCCAGCATGCCAGATTAGAAGTCCGCACTCCACTACACCAAACGGGCTCTTTATCAGTGCTATGGCGAGCCCAAGGTCTCCCAGCTGGTTGCATCTGGAGAAGGAGTGGGGAATCTATCCCGGCTCACCAGATTAGAAATCTGCATTCCTAACCACTATATTACGCTGGACCAATCATTTTGAAATTTTGAGGGAAGTCAGAGAAGAGCCTCCCAGATCTACCCTGAAAGTTTGGAGGTTGAACCTCAATCTCCCCCCCCCTCCCCGCAGGCCCCAGGAAATGTGGGAATGCCGACATTCCCATTATAGTTTATGGCGCCATTGACTTCCATAGGTGCCGAAGCCAAAGCAGCCCAGTCCTTTGATAAATGAGTAAATTAATATCATTCCTGATTTTGGGGCAGGGAAGAAAACTTTTGAGAGCCACACCTTGTTGAATGAAATATTCTTTTATTTCTGGCATTGCCTACATGCAGATCCACCTATTCGTTTCTCCAGGAAGTTTGCCATTGTTTAAAAAGTAATTCTCATCCCTGGGAACAAGGGAGAGGGAAGCAGGAGTGAGGACGGGATGCTGCAGACGACTTTAGCGTGTTTGAGCCTCCATGCCTTTCTTCTGCTGGTTGCCTGCTGGTTGCTCTCCGATCGCTAACGCTTTTTAGGGTGGTGAATCCACTTTTGGGGATTCCCAGAGAAGTGCTTTAAAATGGAGGATGTAGCAAGCAATCAGCAGGCTAGACAATGGATGTAAGCTATGTCATGTGAAGGGGCTAGAATAGTCAGCTTGGATTTGACTGGCACAACGCTACATTTAAAGGGTGCGGAAATCCCCAGCGTGTTGGACTGGAAGGGCCACTGGCCTGATCCAACATGGCTTCCCTAATGTTCTTCCAGCCTCACAGGTGATAAGTGGTATATAAATGAGGCAAAGGACATCTGTGTCATTTTCGTTTAAAATTTCACTAGCAGGGTCTTGAAATTTCACAAATCCTTACTTCTTCTTTCTTTTAACAATGACTTGTGTCATATATAGTTCCTCTCTTTGCATTATTGCAGTTACTTCCTGGTAGAGACTGTTGTTTTATCAGAAGGGTTCCCCGCGCCTTCCCTCCTGGGGCCAGAAGGCATGACTGTGTCCCCTATGAAGGTGGAGAAACATTCCTGGCAAAGTCTGGCTTTATTTGAAGCAAAGTTCAATACTGCTGCTGGGGGAGCCAAGCATTTGTAGTGCAAGTGGAACTCTGCTATATAAAAGGAAAATGTCTCACTTCGCTGTGAAATCTTCCTCAGCATCATGGGTCCCTTGGGAGGAATACGGCAGTCAAACAGATGCCTGCAATGAGGAAGTGTTGACAGCTGTCCCCCAGTTTGTTGGGTGGGGGAACATTTCACAAGGGCAAAAGGTGGTTATGATCCAAGATGATGAGGCTGGTGAGGCTTCTCCTTTTCAGTTTTTTAAAACGGTACTTGGATATCTTTGCAGATAAATAGAATATTTCAAACTGTTTACCCTTCTTCATTAAATCCTTTTCTAAGAGCCAGTTTGGTGTAGTGGTTAGGAGTGACTTCTTATCTGGCATGCCAGGTTCGATTCTGCACTCCCCCACATGCAGCCAGCTGGGTGACCTTGGGCTCACCACAGCACTGATAAAGCTGTTCTGACCGAGCAGGAATATCTGGGCTCTCTCAGCCTCACCCACCTCACAGGGGTTCTGTTGTGGGGAGAGGAAAGGAAAGGCGACTGTAAGCCGCTTTGAGCCTCCTTCGGGTAGAGAAAAGTGGCATATAAGAACCAACTCTTGTTCTTGTTCTTGTTCTTGTTCTTGTTCTTGTTCTTGTTCTTGTTCTTGTTCTTCTTCTTCTTCTTCTTCTTCTTCTTCTTCTTCTTCTTCTTCTTCTTCTTCACCTGGTTGTCACCTGGTTGTCACCTGGAGGAGGACAGGATGCTGTTTCCGTTGGCTGCAGAGGAGAGGACGCGCAGTAATGGGTTTAAACTTCAAATACAACGATATAGGTTAGATATCAGGAAAAAATGTTCACAGTCAGAGTAGTTCAGCAGTGGAATAGGCTGCCTAAGGAGGTGGTGAACTCCCCCTCACTGGCAGTCTTCAAGCAGACCAGCGACTCCCTCTCCCTGAGGGTCCAAAGTTAGCCCATCCTGCACGATTCCATCTGGGAAGCCCTGCATGCTCTGCAGCAGAGCCGCCGCAGAACCCCCTGTGGTTAAAAGAAGGAAGGAGAGAAGCAGTGAGCCAAGGGAGCAAGACACGTGCCAAAGCCTAACCTGGAACAGCGAGCAATGTGGACGCCGTGGCGATGGCAGGCCCCTCACCCAGGCAGGGCCCTCATCCGCAGTGTCCACATCTGGGGGGGGCAGTGCTATACTGGCAGTTCCTCCAGCTGGGTCCCCGCTGGGCTTTAGCGCCAAAGTTGGGGTCGCGGCAAAGAAAAGGTTGAGAACTGCTGCCTTAGACTATCTGCAGAGGCTCTGCCACGGAGCCACAGCCCTCCCCACATAGAAAACCACCTGTCCTAAGTATTGCAATCTTAAAAAAGAGATTTTAAAAATCCAGTTGTGCAATAGGAAGAAAAGTTTATTCTAATATGTTAACATCCCCTTTGTGTTTCACTTGGAGATTCCTTGGGTGAATCTGTGCACATATCCAAAAAAGAAAAAAAGTTTTTGTAACAATGGCCTCGCCGCTGCTTCTGACTCCTCCTCCCCCCGCACATGCACACGCCTCCCTACGAGGCCTTGCCACCACCGCTGCCCCCCCCCCCACGCTCACCTCGTGGATGGCGTGGAGGCTACGTGGGAGGGATGCAGACAGCGCCCAGCTTACAAAGTACTTGGGAAGGAAAGAAAGGGGCTTGTTAAATGACAGAGGGGGGTCTGCCTCCTTCGCTCTGCAGGGAAAGGTGGGGGAGAGGGCAGGAGCGAGGCTAGGACAAAGCTGAGAGGGAGAGGGCAGGAGCGAGGCTAGGACAAAGGCTACAGTGTGTTTCCCCCTCCGTACCTTCCTACTGCTGCATGAAGGCTGGTTGTATGCTAGGGGATCGTGCCTTTTAGGGTGGTGAATCCTCTTTTGGGGATTTATCAAGTTGTGAAATAAAATGGAGGACTTCGTGAGCCGGATGCTCGCCAGCCTCTGAAGGTGTGAAGTGGCCATAATATGCCACCTGCCTCCGGGGGCTCTCCGGCTACGTTTTCAAGATGCGGAAACGTCATATGTGTCCATTAGTCCTCCTGTTTAACTAAAAAAATGGCTCATGGAAGGCAAATCTCCCTTCGGCCTTAAGCGTTGCAAGGCAGGTAAAAGGAAGATGCTAACTTTTCTTAATTGCGAAAGTGTTTGATGATGGAACAATTCAGTATGGATATAAGGAAATCCTGGATTGTTATTACTGTGCTTTCATGCTTCAGTTACAAACATAGGAGCCCTGCTCAGCAGGCTACCCACCCAAAACCACTTCCCTATAACTTCCTGTGCAGACCAGCTTTCTTCACCAGAGAAACCAGTTTTGCCTGCATTCAATGCTTGGGTGATACCATGGCAGTACCTGGGTCCTTCTTCACCTTGGCTGTCCTACTTGCTATAGCTAGAACAGGTACGTGGTACAGGTGTGCAAAGGTTGACGTTTATTCCAATTTATCCCTCAAATTGTTTTCTTTTTAAATCTCTTTCGTTTCTCCTCCTACTTGTTCTCGTTTTCCTTGGAATTCAATAGGAAGGAGATGTCTTGATGCAGCTCAGTTCGAAGGAGAAGAAATCCTAGCCCTATGGCAAGGGAGTCCCCTGTCAGATCTGAGGTAGAAGGGAGCCCTTGGGTGAGGCATACAGTTTGATCCCAACGGGATGGAAACAAAATCTCACAGCTGGAAAATGAATCTAATGTGTCTTGACTTGGATTACCTTTTTAAACGGGATGCTTTCTCCAATCTCTTTGCAATTGGCCAGGCATGATGCCCGGAGGAGGAGGGTAGAATCCCTGACTGACCTCAGCAAGGGAAGGAGAACTTCAGAAATGGCTTATTTTTCTGCACGAGTCAAGCATGGTTGATCTAGTTTGGTGTAGTGGTTAGGAGTGCAGACTTCTAATCTGGCAAGCTGGGTTTGATTCTGCACTCCCCCATATGCAGCCAGCTGGGTGACCTTGGGCTTGCCACGGCACTGATAAAACTGTTCTGACCGAGCAGGGATATCAGGGCTCTCTCAGCCTCACCCACCTCACAGGGGGTCTGTTGTGGGGAGAGGAAAGGGAAGGCGACTGTAAGCCACTTTGAGCCTCCTTCGGGTAGAGAAAAGTGGCATATAAGAACCAACTCTTCTTGTTCTTGTTCTTGTTCTTGTTCTTGTTCTTGTTCTTCTTGTTCTTCTTGTTCTTCTTGTTCTTCTTCTTCTTCTTCTTCTTCTTCTTCACTTGATTGTCACCTGGTTGTCACCTGGAGGAGGACAGGATGCTGTTTCCGTTGGCTGCAGAGGAGAGGACGTGGAGTAATGGGTTTAAACTTCAAGTACAATGATATAGGCTAGATATCAGGAAAAAATGTTCACAGTCAGAGTAGTTCAGCAGTGGAATAGGCTGCCTAAGGAGGTGGTGAACTCCCCCTCACTGGCAGTCTTCAAGCAAAGGCTGGATACACACTTTTCTTAGATGCTTTAGGATGCTTAGGTCTGATCCTGCGTTGAGCTGGGGGTTGGACTAGATGGCCTGTATGGCCCCTTCCAACTCTATTGTTCTATGTTTCTATGATTCTATGAACATAGGAGCCCTGGGCAAAGTCTTCAGTTACTTTTTTTATTCCATTGTCAATCCTGTTGAATTCAGATCGCTTTGAATTCGAGTCTTCCTCTTCCCCCCCTCCCCATTGAAACAGGAAAGTCTTCTGCACGTGGCTAGGGAGGCTCAGAAGGGGGGGGGAGGTAAATGGAGACTCTTTCTTTATTTTCTTGAAGGGGGGGAGAGGATCCAAGAAGTCAGAGGAGGGAGGAAAAAAATCTTTTCTTTTCTTGAAGGGGGGGGGGAAACGAAGAAGGCACACAAAAAAATCCAAGGCCGACAGAAGTTGAGAGAACTTAGGGGCTTCTCCTTTAAGGCAGGCTTGTCACATGACCACCTGTAGCCAGTCACGGGTCCTCTACCACGGAGGAGAGCCCAGATTCAAAACAATGCGATTTTCTAAATATATTCAGGATTAAAAGCACTCCAAGATGAAGCACAATAAAGGTAGGGTGACTCCGGATAAATCCTTCTTGCTGCAGAAGGAAAATTAAAATCGCCCCAAATCCAAATGGAAATCGCATTCTGTGTAGAGGGCAGGGACTGAATCGATCTGGGGTTGGAATAGAAGCCCCGTGCAGTTTACATCCTGCTCAGCAGGCTACACGCCCTAAACCACTCCCCTATAACTTCCTGCGCAGACCAGCTTTCTTCACCAGAGAGACCAGCTTGTTTTGCCTGCATTAAATGCTTGGGTGATACCATGGCAGCACCTGTGTCCTTCTTCACCTTGGCTGTCCTACTTGCTATAGCTAGAACAGGTACGTGGTACAGGTGTGGAAAGGTTGACGTTTATTCCAGTTTATCCCTCAAATTGTTTTCATTTTAAATCTCTTTTGTTTCTCCTCCTACTTGCTCTCATTTTCCTTGGAATTCAATGGGAAGTGGATGTCTAGATGCAGCTCCGTTCCAAGGAGAAGAAATCCTAGCCCTATGGCAAGGGAGTCCCCTGTCAGATCTGAGATAGAAGGGAGCCCTTGGGTGAGGCATACAGTTTGATCCCAACGGGATGGAAACAAAACCTCACAGCTGGAAAATGAATCTAATGTATCTTGACTTGGATTACCTTTTTAAATGGGATGCTTTCTCCAATCTCTTTGCAATTGGCCAGGCATGATGCCCGGAGGAGGAGGGTAGAATCCCTGACTGACCTCAGCAAGGGAAGGAGAACTTCAGAAATGGCTTGTTTTTCTGCACGAGTCAAGCATGGTTGATCTAGTTCGGTGTAGTGGTTAGGAGTGCAGACTTCTAATCTGGCAAGCTGGGTTTGATTCTGTGTTGCTTGTGCTTGGTGACTTTAAACAGAGGGGCTGCAGCCAGGGAAGCCTCGCTGGGTAAACGAAGGCTTGTGGGTGCGTTGATTTCCGCTCGCTCGGAGAAAAGAAATGGTGATCGCTTCGCCGGAAGATCAGAGGAGAGAGCCAGGGGGAGTGACTTTGCAGAAAACGGAACAATGGTAATGCACAGAACTTTTCCACTAGTGTTGCAGATTGGTTGCAGGAGTGTAGCGCTTTCCGGAGGGTGAATCCACTTTTTGGGATTTCCCTAAAAGCGCTACAACAAAGCGCTTTTTGCGGATCGGTTTCAGGAGTGTTGCAGATTGTCAACGACGTTGTGCATAATGGCAAAACTGTAGCGATTTCAATTTGTAACCATTGTGCTATTTTGGACGAGTGCGGAACGGCCCTCAGTTTCTGGGGTTTACAGCCTGGGCTTTTCCCATTGTTTTAGGCCAAATAAATCTCACAAACAGACTTCAGTAAGAAAGTAGGTTTATGTTTGCGCAACCAGGAGCAAAGCGTAGCGTTTTTTGGTGAAAGCCAAGACTTTACTCAAAACCTGTTGGTCCAAAGCAATCTTTTATACAGTTCAACCAAACTGTCCCTCCCAGGGCAGACCTGGGTCAGGCTCATGCTCTTTTTCCTATACACCCCAAACATACAATTTCCATACATGTATGTGCATTAAAATGAGCTCTAAGTCGGTGATTCTTCTATGCCTAACTATACTTCTGAGCAAGTGTCAATATTTATGACTCTAGCCTTTTCTCCAAAAAAATTGGTTTCCTTTACAGCAGAGGGGCGCCAGGTTTCTAGTTAAACAGCTTCTTCAACCCATTTTATTACCATGAGACAATGATGGTACTCATCAAGAAATCTAATTCTGACCCTTCAATCGCAGTTCCAGCTCTGTGGCATGGGCTCTCTGAAGACAGGAGAAGGCCCCCTTCAGGAGGCCTACCTAGCTGTCAGACTTTTGTGGGAGTCTGAATTGACTGGCATCTTTTAAAGGGGGAGCTTCCAAAGTTCTGAAGGGCTTGGAAGATGGTGCTCCTACACCAAGCATTTGATTGAGGCAAAAGACCACCATTACCAAGCCAGACCCCCAGCACCCTCCATTTAGTGCCTGGTTAATAGCTGTAAATGTTTTTAATTTCCAGGTGCATAGGGATAACTGGAGCAATGATAAATGACATGATAAATACATTAAAAAAATAACTGTCATTTATGTGTACTAGTTTTTAACCCAGCCTATAATAGTATAAATGAATGAATGAAAGAATGAAAGAATGAATGAATGAATGAATGAATGCTTGACAGACAGACAGACCGATAAACTCTCTTAGAGCTCAGCATGATATTATCGTATGAGTGAAGGAAGCAGGAAGCCCCTAGAGGGCTGTTGCAAATCAGGGATAGTCAACCTGTGGTCCGCCAGATGTTCATGGACTACAATTCCCATGAGACCCTGCCGGCAGGGTCTCATCGGAACTGTAGTCCGTGAACATCTGGAGGACCACAGGTTGACTACCCCTGTTGCAGACAATATGCAGTGTATCTGGGAGATCTAAGAATTGTCTGGCTGCCAGGCAAGGGACATTCACAGGTGGTTTGCTGTTGCTTGTTTCCAGCTCCATCCAAATCTGCGGAGGTCTCCCATCCAAATACTAGCTAGGCTTGGCCCTACTTAGCAGCCAAAATCTGACAGGATCAGTGGGCTATCCAGGTTAGGGTGTAGGTAGAAAATGTACACCGGGGGTAGGATAAGGGCTCTGTTTTCACTCTGATTTATCGGTTTTCCTTCTCGTTCTCCTGGTTCTTCTAGGTTCCTCAATTGAATGTCAGACATGTTTTGCTGCAAATAGCAACTGTTCCGGCCCCATAAGGGTCTGTGGCCCTGAGTTTGATGCTTGCCAGTCCCTTGTGGTTGAAACAAAAACACGTAAGTAATCTGGTCTCAAGGCAATATGTGCCACTGAACTGGCCAGATATGATCATTCCAAGATGGCAGAATGGGAGACTAATATTGCAGGCCACTTGTGGTCCTGTTGGGGAGAAAAACGGGACATAACTATCTAAAATAAATATTGTGTCACAGTAGAGCAATAGAACCACTTGGTGCCCTTACATTATTCTTTATGACCATTCAAGTTTTATTTAAAGGCCTAATGCTAAAGTAAACAAAAATCACATTGTTATTGTTGTTGTTGTTGTTGTTGCTACTGGAGATCCAGGTCAGAATAGAGGTTAGGAGTGCAGACTTCTAATCTGGTGAGCCGGGTTCGATTCTACACTCCCCCACATGCAGCCAGCTGGGTGACCTTCGGCTCCCCACAGCGCTGATAAAGCTGTTCTGACCGAGCAGTGATATCAGGGCTCTCTCAGCCCCACCTCCCTCACAGGGTGTCTGTTGTGGGGAGAGGAAAGGGAAGGCGAATGTAAGCCGCTTTGAGACTCCTTTGGGTAGAGAAAAGCGGCATATAAGAACCAACTCTTCTTCAGTAACAGCAGGGCTCCCTCAGCCTCACCTCCCTCACAGGGTGTCTGTTGTGGAGAGAGGAAAGGAAGGTAAGCTGCTTTGAGACTCCTTCGAGTAGTGAAAAGCAGCATATAAGAATCAACTCTTCTTCTTCAGTAATATCAGGGCTCTCTCAGCCTCACCCACCTCACAGGGTGACTGTTGTGGGGAGAGGAAAGGGAAGGCGACTGTGAGCCACTTTGAGCCTCCTTCAGGTAGAGAAAAGCGGCATATAAGAACCAACTCTATTATTATTATTATTATTATTATTATTATTATTATTATTATTATTATTATTATTATTATTATTATTATTATTCACCATCATCATCTTCCCTGAGGGCTCAGAGCAGATAACAACATATAATACACAAAATTTGCTAGCATTACACACGTAAAATCTTAATGCTAAAATTTGTTGATACTGTTTTCTAAAACAGTGTGGAAGCAATACAGAAGGGCAATACAACCCCCCCCCCACCCGCTCTTTGCAGAAACGGATTTCCCCAGGCAGAGTGTTCCACCTGGCCCTGGTTGAGGCTAGTTTGACTTCTTTGGAGCCAGAGGTCCTGAGCAGATTTTGTTGGCTGAGGTGCTCTTAAGTCACAGAGGAGTGGCAGAGAAGGCCTGAAGTGATGTGGTTTCTGTCAGTTGGATTGTGCTGTTTTGTTGTGGTTTTTTGCCACTGACTGAGGTTCTGTAAAGAGGGGGTGAACCTCCAGATGTGCTTGGACAGGAAAGAGAGAAAGAAAGGGAGGATGCAAGAGCATCAGAAAGATTGGAGGTGGGGGGGGGGGGGGCTGAGGAAATCAGCAAGCCAATGTTAGGTGGGAAACCAAAAAAGGAAAGGCTGAAGAGGGAGTGAACCAGAGCAATAAGAAGAGAAGAACACAAAAAGAAGGGAGACCTCTTCTCTTCTCCTCTCCATTGCCTCCTCCTGCTTCCCCTTCTTGCCCCTCCCACTGTTAAGGTGGCTTGTAAGTTAATTGGAGCGAAGCAAGAGTACATCATGGAAACACTAGTTTGACCCTAAAACTGCTCCTCATCTTTTACCCAATTCACTAAAGGGATAAGTGTAACATGGGGATTGTTGGGTTGACAGACCGGAAATAACTACTTCTTTAAGACAGTAGTCCCCAACCACCGGGCCACGGCCTGGTGCCAGGCTGCAAAGGCCCTGGCACCGGGCTGTGGCTCCCTCTCCCCACCCCACCCCCAATAAGAAACTTCCCAGGCTGCAAGCAAATCGGCCGCAAAAGCAGCCGATTAGCTTGCGGCCCGGCAAGCTTCTTTTTGAAGAGAGGGGGGGGAGGGAAGCAGGGCCGCACATGTGCGGCCGCAAACGTGCATGCATGGGAGTGCCGCGCATGCACGCATGCCCTGGAGTGCCAGCATGTGCAGCATGCGCAGCATGCGTGGCCGGGCGATCGCCCTCCCTGCCGACGGCGGTCCACAGCCTCAAGAAGGTTGCGGACCACTGCTTTAGGAGAAAGTGTTTTATTTTGCAAGCAGATCGATACTTCCAGAGGTAGTCAAACTGCGGCCCTCCAGATGTCCATGAACTACAATTCCCAGGAGCCCCCTGCCAGCGAACGCTGGCAGGGGGCTCCTGGGAATTGTAGTCCATGGACATCTGGAGGGCCGCAGTTTGACTACCCCTGCTCCAGACGTTCAAAGCCGAAACTGACTTGCACTGACTTGCACTTCTAAAATACAGTATTTTTACCCAAAAGTTTCCCGCCCAAAGATGTTCTCACTCCCAGAGAGGGTTCCCCCTCCCAAACCCAGGTGCCGTCCAGGAAAACAGCCAAGTTGATAACCCAAACCTCCTCGACCTTGGTTCCACCATCTGGTAATGTTGCAAAGAAGAGCAAGGCAGTTCAGAATTACAGTTTACCGAAGGCCAAAGCGGACCCTGCATTACAAGCTGGTTATACAAAATCAAAGATGGTTACACTTTGGTACTCGAAGACCACGGCAGAAATCACGTGAATCTTACAGGGACGACACTTAACCAAAGTGACCAAGCTTTGTGGAAACAGCAATGGACAAAGGAGGAGACTTTTTTTTGGTTTGAAGTATAATAAACCTCTGCGCACGTGCAAAGTACATTTCTTTCAGGGATAAGAGAAGCGCCAGAAAATCCGAGGCTCAGCTGTAAGCCCCGGATCGAAACCTGCACACCCTGTTGCTTTTGGATTTTTCAAAAGATGTATTTATCACATTGGTTCTTGCCTTTTTTGCCACAGTGGTGATTCAAGGTCTTGTGCAAAACAAGCTAAATTAAAAGCAAGAAGTGAAATTGTTCCACAATTTCTAAAACATCAACAAGAGCAATTCTAATGTTCCCCTTCCCAACACGGTCATGGGTCTACCATGCAATGTAATGTCTTTTGTAATGATATAGATACAATTACTGGAACGTGATAGATTTGGGAGGAAATGAGGCAGGATTTAGGGTAGAAATTCTCAATTGCTGACCAGTAGGAAGTTCCTTAGGTGGGTGAAATGCATAGCTTTGCAAAGATTCAAAAATAATTCAGTGTGACATTTCCAAAGGTCAAATTTGCATCCTGACATCAAGTTTTACTCAGACATTCTGACTGCATCTCCCTAATCCAGGGGTAGTCAAACTGCGGCCCTCCAGATGTCCATGGACTACAATTCCCAGGAGCCCTTGCCAGCATTCGCCAGTGAATGCTGGCAAGGGCTCCTGGGAATTGTAGTCCATGGACATCTGGAGGGCCGCAGTTTGACTACCCCTGCCCTAATCATTTGGGTCTCAAAGGAGGTGCCAAATCGAACTATCAGCAATGCCTGGCCGCTTCACTTTCAATTTTTAGGATGGAGTTACTAAGCGATCCTGAATTGTGATTTCTAATTGTTTCTCATGTAAGTTATGTATTTTGTCTACATTGTAAGCTGCCTAGAGTTCCAACGTATAAAAGCAGCAAATAAATGTTTTATACCGAATACAATAAGTAAACAAATTAAAGAATTACTGTCAAATATCACCCAAAGAATATTGAACATTAACAAACAGTGGGGGGGAAGATCGATGGGCCTCCCTGGTGTCTAGATACAACTTTTGGGTATCTTGTCTCTCCTGCTTCCTCTCTTTGGAGGTAGTAGTAGGAATCGGGGATGGGGGGGTATTCCGCCATGTTGCTGGGTTGTCGGTTTCTGTATTGGTATTTCTTCTCCATTTTAATGGGTTTTTAATGGGAGTTTTAATTGGACACCTGTAACCCGCCATGACCCTGTTTGAGAGTGGTGGGTAACAAATTAAACAACAACAACAACAACAACAACAACAACAATGAAGAGCAGAACAGAATTGGGAGGGTGGGAGTCTGTATTGCTTTTAGAGGACTTTCTGAAAGCCTGATCTTTTAGAGATAAATTTCTGTTTCATCTCGATGTACAGCTAGAAAGACCCACAAAACCATCAAGAAAACGTGTACGAATCTCAGTCGGTGCACTCCTGGGGCCATATTTATGGATCTTGAAACAGGATATCAGGAGTCAGGGAACAACATCTGCTGCACAACAGATGGCTGTAACACAGACTCTCTTACAGGTATGCGTTCTGAGCATGGATGAAGTACTCGTGCTTGACAGAGTGTTGATCGACCATATCTTGTGTCTGGTTGTCTGTTATGCTTGGCAATGGCTCTCCAAGGTCTTTCTCATCTCTAATTTCAAACCAGTATCTTTTTATATATTTAAAATTTGACCACTACCTTCCCAGGCCCGATTATATCACAGAGCAAAAAGGCAAAGAAGTTCACCACGACAAAGTATAAAGTAGAAGGGCAGACTTTAATTCAGATCAGTACATAAAACTAAAATGTAGTTTAAAAGAAACGTTTTCACAGCTTTCCTCACTGGTTTAGCTACAATATGAATAATATCAGGATTACCAACCAAACATTGTTGTATAAACTCATACAAATGATCGTATTTGTGTGTTCTATTTACTACTTACTTACAAATATTATTGTTTCTATGAGTTTATACAACAAGTTTTAGTTGGCAATCCTGATTTTTTTTTTTTCATATTGTAGCTAAGCCATTGGGGAAAGCTGTGAAAATGAGTCTTTTAAACGGTCCACATTTTGGCTTTATGTACTGACTAGCTTCAAAGCCCATTTGTTATAACGGGCTTTGAAAGGGCCTCCCCCCAGCGCCGAGCACACCCAGTGGCCCAGGGAGGCTGCAGGTGTGCTCTGGGGCCAAAGGGAAGCCATCCCCAGCCCCCTCCCTCCCCGGCAAGGCCACAGCTTTCCCAGGGCCCATGGAGTACACCCGGAGCCCTCCCTCCCCGCCGAAGCCACAGCTTTCCATGGGCCCACAGGGAACGGAACCCCTTCCCCCCACCCCAGGGCACTTACATGTGTCCTGGGGTGTGTCTGGGGCAAACTGCCGACAATGGCGGCAGAAAACCCCTGGCCAGCTGGCTGGGTGGGAGTGGGAGTGGGCGTGGCCAGTCCAGGTGAGGGCCCAATCGGGGCATGCAAAGCACATCCCAATTGGGCCTCATCCAGACTGGCCACGCCCACTCTCCGCCCACTTAGCCCTTAGCCAAATATGCATACCGCTCCCTCAGAGGTTTAAAGATCTGAATTAAAGCCTACCTGTCTACTTACACTTCGTTGTGGCCAGTCTGTCAGCTTCTTCGGCTATTTGCTTTGCAACTACTGACAGGTCACTTTCTATCCAATTATATCGCATCGCAGCCTTAATAACTACCCATCTCCCATTTGTGTGCACTCATTATCCTGATCAGTTTTTCCACATGGTTTGCCCAGTTTAACTTCTTCCAACATCTGTGAGATACTGCTACGGGATTGAAGTATTTATTTTTGGTTGAATACTTTTACAATAGTATTAACAGCTGCTGGTGGGATGGCTGACTATTGCACATTCAGAGAGCTTTTGTCCTCCTTTGTCTCTGGAAGGTGGTAGAGTCCAAAGGTCTCCTCTGGGCCACCAATGGAATGGCTGGTCTTTCTTCTGCAAGGGGTACCATGTGATCAGCGATCTCTATGATAGATGAATGTGTGTTTCCCTAAAGATCCACCAAACAAGACTTTACTTGGATGTTGCCTCTTAGTCCTAGCACCGGGTTTCAGAGGCTTACTGCTTCTCCCCAGGTTCTTGGGAATATTCCAAGTCTATTGATCTAAAATCTTTAACCGCTCTGCGGGAGCGGTATAAATAAAACAGTAAGGGCCCTTGGGGTGGGCCCAGTCCGGGATGGGAAAGGGCACCCATGGCCCCTAACCCCTGGACTGACAATTGGAGGGCCCAATCAGCAGGCGCTTCGCACCTGCCGATTGGGCCCTCCGCTTCACAAGCTGGGGCCAAGGGGCCAATCAGCAGCCACTCGCAGCGCGACTGCCGATTTGCCCCTTGGCCCGGCCTGATGAGTTGGGAGGTGCTTTGCGCCTCCCGATCCCTCCACTCCCCAATGTCAGCCGCTTTCCCCCTACTGCCACCCTTACCAGGCTGCCCTGCACAATGACAGGTAGCTGCCTGGCTGGGCCAGCCTGGTGGAGGCGGCGAGGGGGGGGAAGGCTTCGCCCCCCCACCAAGGGGACAGCCCTGCTGCGGCTGTGGAGCTTCGGGGCCAGCAAAGGGACAGCCTTGCCCCATCACTGATGGGGCAGGGCTGTCCCTTTGCCAGACCGGAAGTCCCGTGGCTGCCCGGGAGCCAGTGTGGCTGGGAGCCTTTGGGGCCAGCAAAGGAACAGCCCCACTGCATTGCTGACATGGCAGGGCTCTCCCTTTGCCAGACCCGAAGCTCTGCAGCCGCCTGGGAGCCGGCCGGGGCCGTGAGCCTTTGGGCCGCAAAGGAACAGACCTGCCATGTTGCTGACGTGGTGGGGCTGTCCCTTCGCCGACCCCGAATCCCTGCAGATGCCTGGGAGCCAGCCGGGGCCAGGAGATTTCGGGACTAGCAAAGGGACAGCCCTGCCGCATCAGCAACGCGGCGGCCCTGTCCCTTTCCCACCCCTAAAGCCCCGCAGCCGCCCAGAACCCACCTAGTGCCCACTGTATTACTCATACAGCGGGCTTGATTTCTAGTCTAATGTAAAACAGATTTAGATTTGAAAGCATGACCTTTGCTATTGTCAGAATCCTGCGTCTTCTGCCATGAAATAGGTTTGTTATCTTTGGCCTGACCTGCCATCAGCTATCCATTTTCCTTGCTTTTGGCCAGCTTCTTGCATTTAGATGCTGCTCACAGCTTCAAGGTCATGTATCTCGTTAGTGCTGCAGCTTCTCAAAACATCCCACATTGGCATAATTCCCAGAAGCCCCACCTGACACAGAGATAGCTCCATGTTATGTCTCACCCTTACACCCGAGTTGCCACCTGCCCAGTGGAAGAGTGATTGGCTTTTATATTGTAATGCAGTAATGCAGTATCTGGGAGATCCAAGAATTGTCTGGCTGCCAGGCAAGGGACATTCACAGGTGGTTTGCTGTTGCTTGTTTCCAGCTCCATCCAAATCCGCAGAGGTCTCCCATCCAAATACTAGCTAGGCTTGGCCCTACTTAGCAGCCAAAATCTGAGAAGGCTATCCAGGTTAGGGTGTAGGTAGAAAATGTTCACAAGGGGTAAGATAAGGGCTCTGTCTTCACTCTGATTTATTGTTTTTCCAATAAATAAAGTGGTCCCCAACCTTTTTATCACCGGGGACCACTCAACGCTTGACAATTTTACTGAGGCCCGGTGTGTGTGGGGGGGGGGGTAGTTTACTCCTCTACTCTCAACCACTGCCCTAACGCTCTCTGATCGCTCTGGTAATGTTTAAACATCCCTTCAAAATAAGATACAGACACGCCACACCAATGAACATAAGGAACATTTTATTTTCATGGAAATTTTAACTCATGACAATGACAAATCAATGGGAACCCTGAGCTTGTTTCTCTGCAACGAGATAGTCCCATCTGAGAGTGATGGGAGACAATGACACCCAAAGTGTGTTGTAAAGGGCCGGGGGGAATGAAGTAAAGGGCTGGAGGGGGGGGGGAGGCGTTCCTCCGCCTCCAGTTAGTTGACGGACCACATGTGGTCCGCGGCCCACAGGTTGGGGATCACTATTGTAATGCGTTAACTGTACTATTTAGTTCCGTCTATGCAATGCTAGATGCTGCAGCTTGAAATAAATAAACTTTCTACAAAGACGTTTTCTTGTTTATAAGTCTGGAGTTCTGAAAGCTATATACTCCAGTTCTTTGTCTCACCCATGAAACTGTTAAAACTGATTCCTAGTTTTTCCATTCTCAGTGCCAACCAGGAACGAAACCCTAAATGGGCTACGATGCCCTTTCTGTTTTGCTGAGGAATCCGAGCCATGCAAAAAGGACGATGTCATCAACTGCAGAGGATGGGAAAATCAGTGTTTCACCAGGGGAGCAGGAAGACAAACAGGTAATTCTGAATTTTTAAAAGGATGCCGATATCAAATATTGACATGCAACTTGAAAAAAAAAATTCTGATAGGAAAGCTTACAATTTAATGTGAAACACATGGGAGGCAATAAATGCTATGTCATAATTTTGCATGCCGCACTTCTATAGCAGCCCAGAGTTGTTTGTGTTTCTTCCTCCTCCATTTTATCTTTACAATGATATTTAAAGGTAAGCTAGACTGAAAGAAGGAGCCTCTTGTGGTGCAGAGTGGTAAGGCAGCCGACATGCTGTCTGAAGCTCTGCCCATGAGGCAGGGAGTTCGATCCCAGCAGCCGGCTCAAGGTTGACTCAGCCTTCCATCCTCCCAAGGTCGGTAAAATGAGTACCCAGCTTGCTGGGGGGTAAACGGTAATGACTGGGGAAGGCACTGGCAAACCACCCCGTATTGAGTCTGCCATGAAAACGCTAGAGGGCGTCACCCCAAAGGTCAGACATGACTCAGTGCTTGCATAGGGGATACCTTTACCTTTACCTTTAGACTGAAAGACTAGGGTAGGTTTTCCAGGTTTTCCTGGCTGAATGGGGCTTTGACTATAAGTCTTCCTTGTTTATTCTGAAACTAGAGCTTCCCTATATCTCACGTTCCGGGGCTAATTTTTGCTGTGACTCTTGGTGAGCAGTCAGAAAAGATTGCTGGGTATAAGAAAAATCAGTACACAGAGGGAAGGCAGCCGAAGGAAGAGAGATTAAGGGAATTAGAAGGGTAGTCTGAGGAGAATGTTTGGAGGGCAAGGCAGTGGAGGAGATAGAATTCTGAGGTGATTCATCTTAGGTTAGGGTTATGGTTGCGATTGAAGTCGGGTTGAGGGATGGCCAAAGAGATTTCCTATGCTCTCCATTCATAATCATAGTCAGAAAAAGATGTTTGGTTGACTGGTGCTTTCCCCCGGTGGCATCATTCCCCCGGAGAGCCAGTTTGGTGTGGTGGTTAGGAGTGCAGACTTCTAATCTGGCATGCCGGGTTCAATTCTGCGCTCCCCCACGTGCAGCCAGCTGGGTGACCTTGGGCTCACCACGGCACTGATAAAACTGTTCTGACCGGGCAGTGATATCAGGGCTCTCTCAGCCTCACCTCCCTCACAGGGTGTCTGTTGTGGGGAGAGGAAAGGGAAGGCGACTGTAAGCCCCTTTGAGACTCCTTCGGGTAGAGAAAAGTGGCATATAAGAACCAATTCTTTTCTTCAGTAATATCAGGGCTCTCTCAGCCTCACCTCCCTCACAGGGTGTCTGTTGTGGGGAGAGGAAAGGGAAGGCGACTGTAAGCTTCTTTGAGCCTCCTTCAGGTAGAGAAAAGCGGCATATAAGAACCAACTCTTCTTCTTCTTCTTCTTCTTCTTCTTCTTCTTCTTCTTCTTCTTCTTCTTCTTCTTCTTCTTCTTCTTCTTCTTCTTTCCCACCATCCTTGAGAAAGTCAGAATACTGTATATACTTGCATATAAACTGAGTTTTTCAGAACAGTTTTAACACTGACAAAGCCCACCTTGACTTATATGTGGGTCATTGAAATAACAGCCTGCTCCCAGCCAGCCAATCATAGCATTGCTTTCTGCAAAGGTCTTGAAAGTTGATCTTGCTCTGGCAGCTTGTAGGACATCAACGGTTTGACTGAGGTTTGATTCTCCCCCCCTTCTTTTCCAAATAACTTCTTCCAGATCCTTTTGGTTTCTCTGTGTGGGGTGGGTTTTGGGGGTGCTTCGCTTTGGGGTTTACTGTTTCTTTCTCCTAGTGTTTCTTTCTTTCTTTTTTATCTGAGGGCCAGCATTGTTTGCCTTTTCTTCTTGGGGTTGTGTTTCTTTTAGAAGTTGATTTTTACAGTTCTTTCTTTCAGTGTTCAGTTTTACAGTTTTTATTTCAGTGTTTTGTTCTGGGGAGGGCCCTATAGCTGTAGTGAGCGTAGTCCATTCTCCCAGTTTGGTAGCTGTTGTAGTTGTTGCAGTGGGTCGCCAACTTTGGGTACTGTTGTTCTGCTCTGATTTGTTGGCCTGGGGAGCACTGTTTGCTTCTCCTACCAGAGCTGTTCTCACAGAGTAGTTCTGTCAGAGCTCTCGCAGGGTGTCTGGCATCAAGAGAGAAACGGAATGCAATCTTAAGCCACTTTGAGACCCTTTTAGTTAGTGAAAAGCGGGGTACAAAAACCAGCACCTATTCATCCTCTTGACTTTTCTGTATTTGTTTTGGGGGGGGGGGAGGTTGGATGGGAGAGCCTGGGATTATGGAGCATGGATTAATCGCTTAGGCAACCCTGTAAATTTCCCAGCAGCTGCTGCATTTCCCACCTTCGGTTTATATGCGAGTCAATAAGTTTGCCGTGATTTTGTGGTAAAATTGGATGCCTCAGCTTATATGCAGGTCAGCTTATATGCGAGTATATACAGTATTATATATATACGGTCACCCCCTACTGGAAAGGCCCCTACTGGAAAAGTGTTTGGGCTAAGAAGAAGGAGGCAGTGCTGCCGTAATGCTGGAGCCAACCTTGTTGTTCAATCAATCAAACTTTATTACAGTCATTCAGACCAAGTGATATGAAGTCGATACATAAGAGACCAAGAGAATATGGTCATTTAATGTAATGCAATTCAAAACAGATCGGCACAAAACTTAGCCAGCTGAGTTGTCACCTGGGGTAACTCATCACTTAGCAGCCTGTCTGTTTGATCTACATCATGATGTTATGGCAACTTTTTAAGGAGTGGTTCAATCAAGCTGCTACGAATGTCTACATAAGCAGGGCAGTGGAACAATATTGGCTCTCTTGAATCAATTCCGCCACTCCCACAAGAACATTGTCTCAGTGTAAGGGGAATGTACTTATAAGAGCTCTACAAGAGCTGAAGGCAAGACGGAGCATCTTGCAAGGGTAAAAGCCCTTCTTTGTTTACTTATTAGCAGCTGAGTCAAATATGTGGCAGGGGCCAGAACATATCTTCTTCAACCTTAAAGGTAAAGGTAAAGGTATCCCCTGTGCAAGCACCAAGTCATGTCTGACCCTTGGTGTGACGCCCTCTAGCGTTTTCATGGCAGACTCAATACGGGGTGGTTTGCCAGTGCCTTCCCCAGTCATTACCGTTTACCCCCCAGCAAGCTGGGTACTCATTTTACCGACCTCGGAAGGATGGAAGGCTGAGTCAACCTTGAGCCGGCTGCTGGGATTGAACTCCCAGCCTCATGGGCAAAGCTTTCAGGCCTTACCACTCTGCGCCACAAGAGGCTCTTCTTCAACCTTGTTGTTTCTTAAACTCTGTTGGAGTTGTGCTTCTGATGAGCAAAGTGGTCTGAATGTTGTGCTGATTCTCTGATTTCTCTCTTGGGCTTCACAGTGACCACCATCAACTCTGTCACTACCGTCTCCTACGAGTTTACGCAAAAAGGCTGTGCCACGAAATCGTTCTGTTCCCACGTTGCAGAAACAGGAACCTTCATTTCAGGGGGCAGCACTATTTTGGGTGCTCAGGTTATACAGTGCAGAGCTGCCTCTCATGAAGCAAGACCCACAGGCTCTGAAGAAGGAAACTCCGGAATGAGCATCACACGGGCACCAACTCACCTCTGCCTCCAAGCCTTTGCAGGCCTTTTAATGACGACCTTTTTCTATCGCTGCCTTTTTTAGGACACACACCATGACACTCTCCTCTAGGGCTGTGCAATTTGGCTTAGCGGAGGTAAAAATAACCCCCTGAATCAATGCTGATTCAAGGGGATTTTGGTGTGGAATGTTTAAGCGGAACCACGATTCTCCCGCTTGATTCGGGAGCCGAATCGCTAAACCCAAACCAACGGGGTTTTTGAACTAGCAGGGTTCGGCATTCCCGAATCAGCTCCATTACATCCTGTGGAGCCATTCAAGTCAATGGAAAATCTAGCCTGTTCATCAATCTGGTGATGGCGGCGTTTGAAGTAGGGGTGGAAAACAAAAAAACCTAACTGGAATTAGCTAGGTCCCTGAAAGGTTGGATGCCTGTGCAATTGTTTACAAAATTATATAAGCATTTATTGTGTGCAGCTTTAAAAAAAAGTTAAGGTTAAAATGTACATGAAGCCCACAGGCCATTTTTGAAAATTATCATACACACTGTACAATCTATTAGGTCTTAGATCTGATGCATTTCAACCCTTACTGGGTCTTCCTCAGAGGTCTAATTTTGACACATATACACTGATAAAATATAAAATATACAAATCAGCCAGTAAAATAAATACATTATAAGAACTTATTGTGGGAGGGGTGGCAAAAAATCAATCAAAATGGATCAGATGGAAAATGTCTATTTATCCCCTTCTTTCAGGCTGCCAGGAAATTCTGATGTATCGCCATGAAATCAGTGCATGTACAGAGTTTGAAGTAGGGGCACTATTTTGGCAGCATAGCTTCTGGAGTCCATCCTCAAAAGAATCCCCACATTTCAAAAAGATTGGATCAGGGTGCCCCTACTTCAATCCCTGCCCCCACCAAAGCGCCTTTCTCTGGAACTGGACTCAGAGGGTGGCTGTGGGGAAGGAGTTATCACATCTCTATCAATTCTCTTGTGGAGTCCCACAGGAAGCGGTATTCTCTCCCACATTATTTAACATCTTTATATACCCTCTGGCCAAACTGGTTTGGAATTAACAGGCTGGGTGGTCTCCAATATGTGGATGACACCGAGCTCTATCTCCTAATGCACGGCCACCCAGACTCCTCCCCTGGATACATTTGCCAGATGTTTGGAAGCAGTCACTGGATGGCTAGAGCAGAGTTGCCTGAAACTCAACCCCACCAAGATGGAGGTTCTTTGGATGGGCATTTTACCATCTTCGCCAGGCGAGACTAATAGTCTCCTATCTGCCCTCAGACTGTCTGGCTACAGTGATTCATTCAACGGTCACCTCCAGATTAGACTTCTGTAACTTGTTATGCGTGGGCCTGCCCTTGTCTTTGACCCGGAAATTACAGCTGGTGCAAAACGCAGTTAATAGGGTCCTCACAGGTACATCTTGGAGGGTCCATATCCAGCCTGTCCTGAAGTAGCTGCATTGGTTGCCAGTTGTGGCCCGGATCAGGTTCAACCTGCCACAAGTCTATGGAAACTGGCGGGATAGAAATCTAAAGAATAAATAAATAAACAAATAAAATTGAATAGACAGGCTAGATTCCTGTAGATTTTAATGGCTCTATAGCAGGGGTAGTCAACCTGTGGTCCTCTAGATGTCCATGGACTACAATTCCCATGGGCCCCTGCCAGCGTTTATATTTCCCATATACACAACTAGAAGATAGAACCCTGCATTTGCTTGACAAATAGCTCCTTTCCTATATAATAGCTTTTCATTTTGTATTTTTTTTCATATTAACTATTTGTCAAAGTAATATTGCAGTACTGAGCATGCTGTAATGGTGAAACTAAGAATTCAGATCAGTTATGAAATTTGTATAATGTTGAGTATTGTAAAAAAGTAATTATTGTAATAAAGTAATTAATGCAATTAAGGGGGTGTTGCCTAGAAATGTTCTCTATTTCTTATGATATGTGATCGCTTTTTGCTAGATATATGGTATATAATCACTTTTTCTTTTCTGTATTTTTTAAATATCCATTTTCCAAAAAAAAAAATATATATAATCTACAAATAGCTCCTTTCCTATTTTTCGTCTGGCCATAACCGCACAGCACAGATAATGCCAGACCAATTCAGTGGTGCTTTTGGTCTCGTGTAAAAATGTTAAACATTTTGAGATTCTTGTGTAAGAGCTTCATGTTAGTTTATAACATTTAGATACCCTATGTATTGTCTTCCTTTCAGCTTGGGATTTATTTTTTATTTCCAAGCACTCCTTCCTTTCCCTTATTAATGAAATTTTTCAAGCTCAAAGTTTCAAGATCAAAGAATTTCAAGGTCAAGGCTTCAAAAAGTCATGCTCTCTAAGAACTGTATAAGTTCAAAAGGTACAGCCGGATATTCTTAATATCTTAACACCGCCCGTGGCACTGCGGGCGCCACAGACTAAATAAAACGGTAAGGCGTTTTGAGGCAGGATGTGTTCGTGATGAGGAAGGGTCCGGATTGGACCCTTCCTCCGGACAGACAATCGGAGGGATTGGTCCCTCCGATTCCCAGCCTCAAGCAACTGCAAGCCATGCGCAGCGCAGCTTGCAGTTGCTTCTTTGCCGCCGGCCTGACGCGCCGAGAGGCGCCAAGCGCCTCTCGCCGCGTCAAGCCGCCGGCCTGGGAGCCCCCGGCAGTCGCGCACAGCGCGGCTGCTGGGGGCTCCCTGACCTCATTGCTGCTGAAAAACAAAACCTCCGAGGAGCCACCAAAAACAGAAAGAAAAAAAAAAGCCCAAAACCGCCGAGGAACGCGTCAGGAGCCACCCAGGAGCACCCGTCCTCCGACGCGTGCTCACAGTGCGGCTGCCGCTTCCTCCCTGCCCTCATCGCCGCTGAAATAAACACCTCCGTGGAGCCACTGATAACAGAAGAAAAAAAAACAGCCCAAAACCGCTGACGAGCCACGTCAGGAGCTGCCCAGGAGCACCCGTCCTCCGATGCGTGCGCACAGTGCGGCTGTTGGCGCCTCCCTGCCCTCATCACCGCTGAAACAAAAAAAACAGCCGAGGAGCCGCCAAAAGAAAAAAAACCCGCAAGCGCCACCAAGCCGCCGAGGAGCACCCATCAGGAGCCGCGGAACCGCCAGCAGCCTCCTCTTACAGGTAGCCTTCCGCCCCTCACCTGCCCCTCACCTGCCCCTCGCCGTCTGCTAGCGCCCATTGTCTCCTTTATACAATGGGCTTTTTTACTAGTTGTTTTATAAGTAGCAATGTTTTACCAATGGGGGAAAATGCAGGTTTCCTACATCCGCCCAATGGAGTATCAATTTTAGCCTCAAAGATTTTATGTAACATGGCTATTCAAGGGTTACAAATGTCAACCGGATTGTTTTACTGGCATTAGAATATCGATATCATTTTATGACTTCTTTTTCTTCTTATTACTATTATTAACTATAATATTAACATAAAGCCTTCCCTTGCCTTCAGCCATGAACCAAAATACTAGAATCCCCCAAACCTCCTTTTTAAAAGGAATGTTTGTGCCAGGCATAAATACAGGAAGCTGCCTCATGCTGAATCAGACAGTTGGTCTACCCATGACAGCTGTGATTGACAGTAGTTCAGTGTCACAGATCAAAAGACTTTCACACCTGGTCCTTCTTTTAGCTGGAGATGAACCTGGAACCATCTGTGTGTGAAACAGATGTTCTGCCACTGAGCCATGTCCCCTCCTGGCATCTTCTTCTTCCTCACCTCACAGCTGGGGCAAGGCTGATGTTGCCTTCATCAAGGTATTGTCTCAAGTGTGACCTTCCAGGATCCTCATTGTCCTTGAGCTGACAACAGAGTTTCCCTTCCCTCACTTTTGCAGTCCTGGGTAACTGGCAGTTACTGTTACAGATATAATATGGAAGGGGATACTAGAGAACATAAGAAAAGCCACGTTGAATCAGGGAAATGGCCCATCCAGCCTGTATCACCCAGTGGCCAAAACCCAGGTGCTATCAGGAGGTCCAGCAGTGGGACCAGAACTCCAGAAGCCCTCCCACTGTTGCCCCCCAAGCACCAAGCACACTGCCCCAGACTGATTGTTCTGTCTATGTTGTTGTTTGTTGCGAAGTCATGTCCGACGCATCGTGACCCCATGGACAATGATCCTCCAGGCCCTCCTGTCCTCTACCATTCCCCGGAGTCTATTTAAGCTCATGCCAACCGCTTCAGTGACTCCATCCAGCCACCTCATTCTCTGTCGTCCCCTTCTTCTTTTGCCCTCAATCGCTCCCAGCATTAGGCTCTTCTCCAGGGAGTCCTTCCTTCTCATGAGGTGGCAAAAATATTTGAGTTATCTTGTGGCTAATATCCACGGATGGACCTTTGCTTCAAATGTCTATCTAATCCCCTCTTGAAGCTGTCTATGCTTGTAACCACCGCCACTTCCTGCAGCAGTGAATTTCTCATCATCTGAAGAAAAATACCTGTGGTCCAATTATTTAGAAAATCGTTGCTGGTATTCAAAGGTGCCCTCCAAAAATGAGAAATCTATAGCTTAGCAGGTATAATTTTAACCCATTAGATGACATTTGTGTTAGACATGTTTTTCACTTCTCTGACAGGTTTTCTTTGCCTTCAAGACCACATTCTCCAAATAGTGGACCTCCACAATAGGCAAACTGCCCAGGGAAGAGAAAAAGAATTCCCTTCTCTGGACATGCCATGTCCTTGGACCCTCAGACCCGCATGCACTGCCTCAGGAAACCCTGAATGACCAACATGTGCGTGTTCATAGAATCATAGAATAGAATCATAGAATCATAGAGTTGGAAGGGGCTATACAGGCCATCTAGTCCAACCCCCTGCTCAACGCAGGATTAGCCCTAAGCATCCTAAAGCATCCAAGAAAAGTATGCATCCAACCTTTGCTTGAAGACTGCCAGTGAGTGGGAGCTCACCGCCTCCTTAGGCAGCCTATTCCACTGCTGAACTACTCTGACTGTGAAAATCTTTTTCCTGATATCTAGTCTATATCGTTGTAGTTTAAACCCATTACTGCGTGTCCTCTCCTCTGCAGCCAACAGAAACAGCATCCTACCCTCCTCCAAGTGACAACCTTTCAAATACTTAAAGAGGGCTATCATGTCCCCTCTCAACCTCCGTTTCTCCAGGCTGAACATTCCCAAGTCCCTCAACCTATCTTCATAGGGCTTGGTCCCTTGGCCCCAGATCATCCTCGTCGCTCTCCTCTGTACCCTTTCAATTTTATCTACATCCTTCTTGAAGTGAGGCCTCCAGAACTGCACACAGTACTCCAGGTGTGATCTGACCAGTACCGTATACAATGGGACTATGACATCTTGTGATTTTGATGTGATGCCCCTGTTGATACAGCCCAAAATGGCATTTGCCTTTTTTACCGCTGCATCACACTGCCTGCTCATGTTTAGTTTACAATCCACAAGTACCCCAAGGTCTCGTTCACACACAGTGTTACCTAGAAGCGTATCCCCCATCCAGTAGGCATGCTTTTTATTTTTCCGACCCAGATGCAGAACTTTACACTTATCTTTATTAAATTGCATCTTGTTCTCATTTGCCCATTTTTCCATTGTGTTCAGATCTCGTTGAACTCTGTCTCTATCTTCCGGAGTATTTGCCAGTCCTCCCAATTTGGTGTCATCTGCAAACTTGATGAGTAGTCCCTCCACCCCCTCATCTAGATCATTAATAAATATGTTAAAAAGTACCGGGCCAAGCACCGAGCCCTGAGGTACCCCGCTACTCACCTCTCTCCAGTCTGATGAAACACCATTGACAACAACTCTTTGAGTGCGGTTCTCTAACCAATTCCCTATCCACTTAACTATCTGAAAATCCAGATTGCAGTCCTTCAATTTATCTATCAGAACATCATGGGGAACCTTGTCAAAAGCTTTACTAAAATCCAAGTAAATGACATCAACCGAATTTCCCCGATCCAGCAAACCTGTTACTTGGTCAAAAAAGGAAACCAGGTTGGTCTGGCAGGACCTGTTGGAGACAAATCCATGCTGACTTCCTTGGATCACCAAATTGTCCTCCAGATGTTTGCAGATCGCTCCCTTTAATATCTGCTCCATTATCTTCCCCACAACAGAGGTCAGACTCACTGGTCTGTAGTTTCCCGGGTCATCCTTCCTCCCTTTTTTGAAGATCGGAATAACATTTGCTCTCTTCCAGTCCTCCGGGACATCTCCAGTCCTTAAAGAGGTTCCGAAGATGATGGACAAGGGCTGTGCAAGTTCTCTGGAAAGTTCTTTGAGTACTCTCGGGTGCATTTCATCCGGACCAGGGGATTTGAACTCATCCAGTGCAGCTAAATGCCTCTCGACAACCTCTCTATCCATGTTAACCTGCCACCCAGACAGTATCCTTTGGCTACGGCCATCTCTAGATGTGCCTAAACACTTTGACCTGTGGGAAAAAAACAGATGTAAAATAGGCACTAAGCCTTTCTGCTTTCTCTGCATCTTCCGTTAGAGTTTGTCCATCTGCACCCAACAGTGGGCCTATTCCCTCCTTTACGTTTGCTCCTCACATAACTGAAAAATCTTTTCTTGTTACAATGGGCTTCCCTGGTGTTCTCAAGACCTCATGGAATCTATGAACTGACCTTTTGAAAACAAATCCTTTTTGAACTGTATATACAGCAGGGCTGCTAAGTGAACAATTAGCAGCCGGCCTTACCACAGCTGCCACTGAAGAAGCGGGTGGCGGCCAATGGAGACGGCGAGTGGGACACCGGGACGCACGTGGCTGCAGCATGCATGGGAGGCGGAGCAAGGTGGACTATCTAGACACCGCATGCTTCCACCTCTCATTCTTTGTGCCTTCACAGTGATCAATTCATGTTCATCGCAGCTTCGGCTTAGGCATGGTTGGAGCCTGTTGGCAGAGAGCCCAGTTTGCATACTGGACTCTCTGGGAATTGAGGGTCTCCTTTACGAGACTGGCAGAGATGTGAGCACGGCCTGCCCGGCTGGAAAGTCAGGGGCTCATAGCCTAGTGACCAAGTTGAGGTGGACGCCTGGTGGGCCCCGTTATGGTCGTTTCCCAGTGAGAGATTCTGGATGCGCAAATCCTGCTCTCCCGGCTGGGATGGAATGGGCCCAGAGCATCCCATGACCCTCGGGTTCAGCAGCCGGATGGCTCCTTCACATGCTGGGCCACTATGGAAGGCATAATAAATCGGCTGAGGCCATATGTACTCCAGGGAAGTGAGTTGAGGATTCATTGGCAGACGTGCCACCCTGCTCATCAAACATTCATCGTAAATATTTCTTAACTGAGGAAAGAGCTGGGTAACCGAACACTGCAATTCATGTCAGTTATGAGGTAATCACAGACTGCTATTGCATTCCTGTTGGGTTCTGCCGAGAAATGCAGAGGTTCCTGACGAGCAAGGTTTACCTCAGCCAAGAAGCCACTTGCCTATAAATGCCATCATAGGCCAGCTTCTTTAATCAGAGAACGCAACCTGATGGGTCTGTCCTGATGGGCATCATGGCTGCTCCTGTTTTTTTCTTTCCCTTGGCCGTCTTGCTTGCTACAGCTAGAAGAGGTATGTTGTCCGAGTGTGCAAGTTTCGTTTTTAAAATTTCATTTTGCCGCTGGTGGATTGCCAGCATTTGGAGTCCCCTACGGCAGGGGTAGTCAACCTGTGGTCCTCCAGATGTCCATGGACTTCAATTCCCATGAGCCCCTGCCAGTGAATGCTGGCAGGGGCTCATGGGAATTGTAGTCCACAAACATCTGGAGGACCACAGGTTGACTACCTCTGCCCTACGGCACTCTGGGAGGCTGGGAGGTCTGGAGATAATTTGCTGCTAGAGTATTTTTTAATGGGGATATTATCTGTCTGTTTTTATGTGAGGTTTTTATTCCGTGACCCACCATGAGACGGCTTGATTCACTGCTCCTCCACATGTAGCCAGCTGGGTGACTTTGGGCTTGTCACAGCCCTGATAGTGCTTTTCTAACTGAGCAGTCCTGACAGGGCTCTCTCAGCCCCACCTCCCTTGCAGGGTGCCTGTTGTGGGGAGAGGAAGAGAAGGTGATTGTAAGCTACTTTGAGACTCCTCCAGGCACTGAAAAGCAGGGTATCAAAACCAATACTACTACTTCTTCTTCAATCTCTCTGCAATTGGGTAGGCATGATACCTGAAGTGACAGGTGCAGTCCTGGAAGAATTGGTGGACCTCAGCAGGTGAAATATTGGGGAAGGAAAATGTCAGTTATTGCTTGAGAGCCACCTTGGTGTAGTGGTTAAGAGCAGTGGCTTCTAATCTGGAGAATCAGCTTAGATTCCCCACTCTTCCTCCACATACAGGCAGCTGACTGACCCTGGGCTAGTCAAAATTCCCTCGGCGGTCTCTCAGCCCCACCTACCTCACAGGATGTCTGCTGTGAAGAGAGGAGAGGAGAGGAAAGGTGTTTGTAAGCTCCTTTGGGTAGTGAAAAGCAGGGTACAAAAAACAGTTGTTCTTCCAGCTTCTGCACAGGTTAAGCATTGGAGGAGGCAGGATATATAAAGGTAGTAATGGAAGAGTTTTCCTTTTGAGTTGCAGGCTGGCACTGTGCCAAGTAAGACATGACATGGCTGCAGCTTTATTAATACCAACCAATAACAGAGGGTGGGCTCCAATTTGAGCACATAGGAGGAAGCCCGTCACCCACACAGCCGTCTAGCTGCAACAGCCCGGAACCCAGAGGCACCCTGGTACCGCCCTTCCCAGCCGGGAAAGACAGCCCTTGCCTCTGGAGCTCTCCACGCGGGAAGCAAGAGAGCTTTGAGAGAACTGTGAACGACCCAAGGTTACCAGCAGACTTCTTGTGGAAGAGTGTGGAATCAAACCCAGCTCTCCAAATTAGAGTGTACCTCTCAACCTCTGCATGTCTTAACATTTTCCAAAATGACTAAACATTCCCATAGACCAGCCTTTCTCAACTTTTTTATTGTTGAGAAACCCCTAAAACAATCTTCAGCCTTGGAAAAACTCCCCAGAAGTGGTGCAGTCATGCAGAATAGGGTTGGGAAGCATTTCTCAACCCCGGGGTTTCTTCACAGCCTTGGAAGAGTTTCCCAAATGGCTAGGAGTATATAATATTTAGTAGGTGATATCAGCACATATGTCATGCCAACCAGCCTCTTTCTCTCTTCTGCCCCCCCCCATGGCCAATTATGAACCTAGAGGGGGTGGGAAGGGGAGGGTTGAGAAAGCCTGCTATAGACAGCCAACTTTCAAACAGAGGCTGCCTGCAGTGGCTCTGCATGACTTCCTGGCCTTGCCTCCTTTCAACAAACCAGTTGTTGCATGGAACAGGTCTTTTCCTTCCTTGAAAGTCTGAAACACTAGTTTTCCTCTCAGACTCGAGAAATGACAGTGTGGTTTTGCCTAAAGATTATAGTGTGTGTGGTGAAAGTAGGCCGGGGACTACATGAAGCCTGTCTTTGCTCTGCCTTATATACTATTTCCTCTCTTCATTCTCTTTTTTTCTTCCAGGGTCTTCAATTCAGTATCAGAAATGCAACCACATAGATGGCCCCTGTACTGATCCGGTTACAGCCTGTGAGCCTGAATTTGATACCTGTGGGGCCATACTGATTGAAACAAGGAAGGGTAAGTTATCAGAATCTTAAGGCAACACTTCCCCTCAAATTGACCAAACATGCTAATTCTAAAATGGCAAAAGGGGAGAATGTTGTTGTAAGCTACTTGGGGAGAAAAGGAAGGTATAAATGTCTAAACAAATGTTGCGCAGAGGCAAAGAATTTAGACCACTTGTTGTCCATGTATTGATCATTATAACCATTCAGTGTGCTGATTTGGAGACTAATACTCAAATGAAAGTTCAAGTAATTAATTGTTTAGAATGTTTTCCTAAGTGAAAATGGTTTCCTTGCAGAGTTGATATGATGGCCCTATCCATTTCCCTCCCTCAAAGGGAAGATTTTTCCCTCCTTTTTTTCTTTCCCTTCTCTGACTGAGCCACCTTAGTTACCTGTTTTCTTCTTTGAAGAATTCTGGCTGTCTCACCATGTCATATTTTGGATTTTTGCTCAGTCCTGGAACCCAAGGGAAGGAATGGAAGCCACCTTGAGCTTATATGACTTAAATGGCACTTTAGATGTTTTTATATCTCCATTTAGCAAAATATTTTATTCAAAATAGAGGGGAAGGATCAGGTGAAATCAGGGGTTGAAATTTCTGAAGTAATTAAATATAACTCCGAGGTAAAACCAATACATACACAGACTTGAGTCCTTATGTTTCAGGCTGAGAGTTTTTTAAGCTATTTAGAATGACTTAATTCTTTTGTTCCAGTGTTTTCCTCAAAGACTTCAGTACACTTTCTTTGAGTATTCTCTCTTTTGGTCTCCAGTAGGTTGGAACACTGTCTCCAGCACCCCAATCCGTTCTCTTGAAACATCAGTAGTCTTGAGATTTGAACTGATTCTTAAAGTCCCTAAAGGCAGTTTCTAACCAGACCAGAGATCTCTATACTCTTCAGAGCTATCACCCCATTTAGACTGTGTAGGGAAATTTCTTCTATATAAGATCTGTCCCCTTTCCTTGGCCCAAATGTCTTCATCGAACTTCCTAAACTTCCTCAGTTCTCCCCCAGTTCTCCTGTCTGTGTTAAACTGCTCTCAGTCAGGACTGAATTCTGAAATTGTTAGTACTTGACACTTCTCAGCTAGGGCTGAAAACAGTAAATCCTCATCAACATCTAAATCTGAAGTTTTCCTCTGCTCTGCTTATGCTAACCAGTCTGATCTCTTGGAACAGCCTGTTACTCAAGGCTTTCAGGCTCTGTGAATAATTAACACTTCACAATCCTTTATTGTTTAGACAGTACATTGATTGTCTCCATTGACAATCTTTTGATTATTCTAGACTCAAATGTACAGCCAAATCGCATTGTGTCATATGAAATAGGACTGGAATACTATCTATTGCCCAAAGAATATTGAACATCAACATTTGCAGAACAGAATTTTTGAGGAGCGATGTGTTGCTTCTGGTGAAATCCTCATGTCTTAGAAATATATTCCCAATTTCATCCTAATGTATAGCTTCGATGAAAGTGAAAATCACCAGAAAATTTTGCACAACTCATCATGAATGCACTCCTGGTGCAATATTTATGGATCTTGAAAACGGATTCCGGGAGTCGGGCAACAGTGTCTGCTGCAAAACAGATGGCTGCAATACAGCAACACTTACAGGTATGTGTCCTGTGCAAATGTGAATTATTTGTGCTGTGTAGATTGTTGATCCACATTGCTTAGTGTTGTATACTCTGCTTTTCAGTAGCTCACCCTTTAATGAAGAAGAACAAACTGGTAGCCAACCCAGGATGCAGAGTATGGTTCTGTTCACAAATCTGCCCACCCGCCCATCCACCCACCCGCCCATCCATCCATCCATCCATCCATCCATCCATCCATCCATCCATCCATCCATCCATCCATTCAAAGCATGATCACTTTGGCATATCCTTCAAAAGAGGCATCCATTTAACTTCAGGCCTGGAGGGTATATAGGTGATGTGGCTCTTTGGGCCTTTCCCCAGGCCTATCGTATCATAGTCTTAATAACTATCCATCCTTCACTCATTCTCATTATCTATTTCTCCAAATAGCTCTCACAATTTAACCTATTCTCACATCTATGAGAGTGACACATTTGGCAATGCATAAAGCACCTTTAGGTAGCCCCTAAATTGTGTTTTTTTTTTACTGAGTATATTTATCAGTTGCTTTTCCACTTGAAAAGTTTTCCCAAGGAGAAGAACCCCATTGATAATACTACTGTTAGTAGAAAGGCTGCCTGTTATACCGTCAGGGAACGTCTGCCATCCTTAGTCCTCTTGAAGGCGGCAGAATCCAAAACATGTACTCATAATCTCCTCAGCAGCCTTAGCTGGTATGGCTGGCCTTTTCCTGCAAGGGATACCATGTGAACAGTGATTTGTGTGGCACACGAATACAGTGGCTAAATATATACAGAGACACAAAGTCTCTTCTCTTCAAGAAGTGCTGCCAATTTGCTGCCTGACAATCATACATTCACCAAGAACACTTAGGCATGTTGTGGAAGATATATCACCATGTCTGAACCTCTGTGATATCTTTGAACCTCTGAAGCAGTGATATCAGCGCTCTCTCAGCCTCACCCATCCCACAGGGTGTCTGTTGTGGGGAGAGGAATGGGAAGGCGACTGTAAGCCGCTTTGAGCCTCCTTCAGGTAGGGAAAAGCAGCATATAAGAACCAACTCTTCTTCTTCTGGTCCGGTTCCTCACTACATCCTTTCACTCATATTCTATCCCCAATTGAACTCCTGCGTGTTTGATCAAGAGAGACAAGGAAGATGAGTGACAGGATACAGCAGTGGAGCAAGAGTTTCCTGCACCTAACTTGGAGCATTGTCATTGCTAAATGTAATAACATCAACTTCATGGTGCATCCTAGCTACCATGCCTTCTATTAATGTTTCTTCCAGGAACTGTCCATATGAGTTCAGTGAACCACACTGGCCACTTGCTCCATGCCAGTTTGAAGATTTAAGCCCAGAAGCTGTTGACCCAAATGCAACCCCCAGTGGTCCAAGAGAGCTTTCACAGAGCTTTTCCATTTTGCATCTCTTAATCTTCTCTAATAGAAGCATAGTTGGAAGAGGCCATCCGGGCCATCCAGTCCAACCCCCTGCTCAGTGCAGGATCAGCTTAAAGCATTCATGAAAATCCAAATTTAAATCAATGCAGGCAGAGTTTAACTTTCCAAAGACGGGTTAAGGACCAGTCTGCTTAAAAAAATTAAATATTTTTATTAAAAAGAGATACAACTGTGCTTAGAAAGATGAGAGAAGAGAGACCTAACTAACTGTCTAACTGTTGTCTACAGTCATTCTTCTGGAGGCAAGCAGAGAAGTGTGCTCAGAGGTGCAGGAAGTCTCCAGATGAGCCAGTTGGGACATAGGAGGAAATTATTTGAAAAATACCAGGAAGTACCTGGTCTAAATATGCTTAATAACTACACATCTCCCCCAATGCCCCCTGTAGGAGAATCTTTATATGCTGTTGAATCATGCACACTACACATCTTGTATATTCCAACAATCACGTGATGCTTCCCCATTTAGCATCTCTTAATCCTCTCTGCTCCAAACTCAGTCACATGATGCCCCTGTATGTGACTGGATTATCATGTCAGGTTCCTGAAGGGCCAGGTGGTTACCTGGCTGAGTCACGTGACGTTTTTATCAATCAGATCCTTGCATCACTTCATCATCTTATCGGCAACTGCCTGTTGCTTTCAACCCAGGTTGGTGATTGCTGCAACTTCACACAATTTCCACTTTGAAAAGCAGTAGTGAAATATATTGGGGACACTGCTTTAACAATAAAAAATGTTTATTATAACAACAACTCGGTCCACTCACAAATGGCAAAAGAGAAACCACCACTCCCACTAAGTATAGGCTCAAAGTTTTTTATTCTTGTTAGAAGAAGTGTTGGTTTTTATATGCTGCTTTTCTCTACCCGAAGAAGTCTCAGAACGGTTTACAATCCCCTTCCCTTTCCTCTCCACTATGAGGGAGGTCAGGCTGACAGAGCCCTGATATTACTGCTGGTCAGAACAACTTTATCATTGCTCTGGTGAGCCCAAGGTCACCCAGCTGGTTGCATGTGGGGGAGGAGCGGGGAATCACACCTGGCTCACCAGATACTCCTAACCACAACACTAAACTGGCTCTTAAAAGAACAGTACTCCCTTACTCAGTACATTACAGCCCTCCCCCCTATTTCAAAAAATCCTGTAAATATTTCAGCTTAAATCTTAGTGGATGGGACCTACAAAGTGTATCCCCAGTCTCCTCTGGAGAGCCTGGGCTAACTGGGTGAGCTGGGTAGTGTCCTTGATCTCCTGCAAAAGGGGCCAAGATTGCATTTTCAGCTGGAGTGTTACTTGCTACACCAGGCTGTCTCTCCTCCTCTCGGTTGGCCACCCCTAGTTCTGGGGCCAGCTTGCCAGACCTAAGCCTATTCTACACACAATAGATAATGCACGTTCAATGCACTTTAGAAGTAAATTTTCCTGTTCTGCACAGGAAAATCCAGCTGCCAAAGCACAATGAAAGTGCATTATCCTATGTGTGCGGAATGGGCCCTACTCACATTTCCTCCCATTGCCCTGTGCCTCCTCTGATCGACGTGGAGACGGAATGCCCTGCCCTCAGGCATTACTGCCCAATCAGAAACTGTCATAATGTCCATGATAGGAGTTGCCGATAGTGACGCCAGGGACACCAATGCCTTGGCCAACTTGTGAGTCTTGAACCTGCAGGTACTAAAGAAAACAGCTCCCTTGGAGCCTGTATCTGCCGTCATATTTGCAGTCACGTAGAACTCGAATTGTTCTGCAT